>NC_067481.1:109065140-109692640 GCF_947179515.1 Apodemus sylvaticus | reverse complement strand
AAATAATCAAGCAGAAAAGCCTCTTTTATCCTAAACAATTATATATAGAGAATTGTACATATTTGATTAAATTAGAAAAAAACCTGTTTATCTTTAGCAAAAGGTGGCTTAATGTGGATATTGAAACTATTATTCTTCAAAACTGTTGACTTTTAAGAGAGCATTTCAGGAATCATTCCCTCCCCCACCCCATCCCCCATGCACACACTCTGTCCCACTCACACTGAACCAGCACTGCTGACCCACTACCCATAAGGAAAACAAAAACATTAGGCATGCACAGCACAGGCTTATATTTAGGCAGATTTTGAATTTAAGACTACACACTCTGAAATGGCATCTTGAAAGAGAAAGAAAAGTACATCTACACATGTAAACATATACTCTTCTTAGATGACTTCCAAAATGCACAAAAGGTAAACATTTAGTAACTCTGAAAGTAAATGGGAAGCTAAGCATCACTAACAACACCAAAACAACAACAACCACACAAAAAAACCCCAAAATAATAACAAACTACAGCTAAATGGTTGATTTACAATACTTTTTAAGTTTGTGATTTTCATCCTTTGTCATAGTGTTCTGTGTCATAATCTGTTCATCAAGCATAAAGGCCTTCCCTGTGTCTATTCTCACAGGCACCAAGGCTCACAGTCCACATACATTCATACAGGTACACAAGCAAGTGGGGCAAGACCAATCTTTAAACAACTGCCATCTACTTAACATCCCAGTATATTTGTTAGTACTACTTTGGTGCTGCATGGAAGATAAACTAACTCTTGCTTTGTATGGGTTTGGGGTAGGCTTCTGAAAAGAGGAAAGTTTCTGGGTTGTTTCCCCTTTGCTTCCACTTAACCCTCGCTCCCCCGCGGAGCCTGAGAGCCTGCAATTGTGCAAGAGGAGCCGGGCACGCAGGGCACAAATCACCGAGCGCTGCGGGTGATTAATGATCCCTCTGCTGCTGCCCTGGCGCTCTCCAGGCAGCTCTCCCTGCAGGGCAGCAGCCGAGCTGCCAGCGGCGGCTGAGCTAGAAGCGGCTCTGGGAGAACGCAGGGGCCGCGCCCAGTGTGAGTGCACCTTGCAGGGCGGCGGGCAGCAGGCGGCGGGCAGGTGACAAGCCGAGCTGGCTGCACCAGGGCCAGGGGAGCACGGGGGAGAGCTAAGGCACCGAGCCACCGAGAGCCGGAACGGAGGCCAAGAGCAAGCCTGAGTGCAGCCTGCCGCCCTTGGCCTGACCCGGCCGGCAGGGAAGCCTGCACAGCCTCGCTCGGGTCTGAGTCCAGCTGCTCCAGACACCAGAAGTCAAACCCGCTGCTGTGAGGGGCCCGCGCTTTATGACTGTTCAGTTGCAAGACCTACTTCGAGACAGCAGACACTTTGACCAAGTCTTTCACAGTCAGAAAGATACATTTGTTGAGTGGCCTTTTCTCTTTTTCGCAGGAAACAAAGAAATAAATTAAGGCAGGGCTCAGGCTGTACAAGGTGAAACTTTGCAACAAATGCCTTTGCTTTCTCTAACTTCGATGTCCTTTCTCCCCTTTTCCTTAAAGAGCCCTTGGGGAAGCCATGAAGTAACACTGCACATTCCAGTAACACAGAAATGACAATATATATATATTTTTTTTAATTTCAAAAACATTTAGAAAGAAAAGTAGCAGGAAGAAAAGGGCACATAACAACTCGAGGTTTCTTTAAAAAAAAATGAAAGAAAAAGTAACTTACCTGTTGGGACATTCTGAATAAGAGGTTAGTATCAGTGTTTTGCCATGTCCCCATGAACCCTGGTCCAGCCGCAGTCGTTCTGGTTCCGAACTGCATGGAGTTGTCAGTACAGGAGTCTCTTAAAGTCAAGTCTCTTGCCCTCTTTGGCTCTCTGTCTCTCTGTGTGTCTCTTTCTCTCACATCCACTTCTGCCTCTTCTGACTGAAAAGTGAAGGTGGATTTTTTGAGCTTCTTGGCAGCCAGTAGCAGGAGTACATTGTAGGTAAGAAGCTGGCTGAACTGTGCATTTCATTCGGGAAGGGGGAGATCTGGGGGAGGGGGGGTCAGAGCTTCCTTCGCACCTTCTGCACAGATATCCCTATCATTTATGCATAGATTGTGACTCCCCTAGCTTGCCTCTGCTCAGTTTCACAGCTGCCTGTCAGGTGCGCAGGCAGCACTGGAGACCCAACCATCAGCTTCAAACCCTCAGCCACTGCATGTCATTGGACAGCAGAGCTAGGAGTCAACTGCACTGTTCCACTGTCAGGCACCAAATGACACTGTACTAACCCCCCTCCAGATACACAGATAGACACACACACTGGTGCATACTCCACGGACTGCCACGATCACCACCCACAAGGCCAGGGAAAGCCAGGGCTCCTCCCTGGGAATTTTCGCCAACAATGCTTTCTGCTGTAACATGTTATATCCAGCACCAGTCCTTTCTTTAACACTTGCAAAACTATGACACTTAAATATTTTTAATTAAACTGGAAGCAAGTAAAGATTCATCTGGAGGAGAACATAAAGTTTGCTTAGTGGCTTTTTAAATATTAGCTGCCACAAGTCACACCGTAATGCTGGGGCTATTTATAACCACATATAAACTCATAGGGAAAATAATATACAGAGATTTGACCTTATATTATAAAGGGTGAACAAGCAAAGCTACCAGTTAAACATGGAAGATGTACACTAAACATATGCAAAAATAAATATATATCACTTAATACCCAGCACCTCAGGCCATTAATTACCAAATGGAAGGTTAAGTAAAGAGACACTGAAGGAAGAGAAGAAAAATGAATACCTTTTCTTAAAGCTCACATGCAGAATAAAATCCTTTGTTAAAGTTCTCAGGTAAGACATCTACATCAACCTTTTAAATCTTAAAAAAAGGGCAAAAGATGAAGAAAAAAAGAAACCTGTCCTATTTCAGGCAAAAAGTAATGCATATAAAAATGCCATTTTTCATTTAGGACCTCTATGGAAAATTCTATAATGTTTGCCTGCCTGATGAAATATAACCCTGATAGCAGGTCATATTTTTAATTAAACCAGTTTTAAAACAAAACAACCATTTGTTAGATAGTATTTATCTCCCTTATTTATGGAAAAAGCAGAACTGAACAAAATCCACTGTACATAAACACTGTAACTTCAAAATGGAAAGCTAAATTCATGCCATCTCATAAAAGTAGTCAGCAGGAAAAAGCCATCCTTCCTAAACTTAAAATGTAAGGAACATTAATCTTCAGCCACTTACAAATACTGAGGACAAATGTAGCACTCTGTTTGCTCCTTCTTAACGAAAGAATAACAATAAACCTTCCTCTCAGAAACAACAAAAGAAACAGAAAAGCGTTTCGATGGCAGCCTGTGTCATTAGTGGACAATGAGAAAAGCTGAGCAACCGTACGCTATGTTGACACAAATGTGCCTTCCCTTCTAGAACTGACATCTCCTGAAAGCTTTTCTGTTAAACTTCCCTCCAGTTCACCACCATTAAGCACAAAAAAGTCTCAAAAGAAGCCAATTCAATATCTGAAAGGAGACAAATAAGAACCCAAAGAATTGTTGCCTTAAAATATATTAAGTCTACCTGTGGTCAATAAAAATATTCTTTCGAGGGGGAGGGCGGGAAAAGCCCCTATGAGTCAATTGTCAACGGTGAGTGTACCTTTACTATTACCCACTTAACTCCCTCTAAAATTTGCTAGCCTCTTGATTTCTGAAGTGGCAATCAGTACCTCAGTCAAGCTTCCTGCTCAGCTCCTGACCTTCCCACTAATGGCTGTTATTTATGGGAGGCTTAAGGACACTGTCAACAGCAAGCTTCCTCCTCGCTCCCCTCAAGCACTGTTGTATCCTCTGCCTGCATGTTCTCTCTGGCCTCTTCTGCTTCCTCTCCCTCTCTCCTAGTCCTTCCCCCTCCTTCCCCACTCTCCCTCACTCCCTCTTCCTATTTTTCCAGCCCCACCCCTTTTTCTCAGTTCTGAGATCCTCTTCTTTCCCAGGTATTTCCCCTAACCTCCACACATGCGGGCATGAACGAACGAACACACACACACACACACACACACACACACACACCATACCACACCACACCACAAGACAAAAATCAATTTTCATGCAGCAGCAAGCACCTGCAGTAATAGACTCTTTTATTAAAACTGTTATTCTACAAGACTTGAAATTCCCCAGGGATCGGGGCATGTCAAAGCCGATATAATTAACTAGAGGCTCAGCAACGGATCAATTACCAGACAAGCAAGTGATAGTGAAATCAATGAAAGATCATCGGCCACATTATCAGTGTTGCAACTCATTAGGGCAAAACTGAGAAATGTGCTCAACGCGAGCCCAAGCAAGGTGGCATTACAAAACAAAGGGCTAATTTGGAGACCCTGCTGTGAACAATCTGTAACTGAATTAGCCCTTTTCCCCCCTAAACTGCACAGCTCCATAATTAAATGTGACAGACTGAGAGAAGCAGTTTATTAAGACACCAACCCCAAGTTTATTTAGTTCATAAACTCTCTCCTAGAAAATCAATACAGTCTGTACAGGGTTATCAGGTTGACTAGCTAATACATCCAAATCTGCTATGCCCAGCCACAGTCCTCTGACAAAATGCTACCCAGAGTATGCAAACCCGTCTCTCTCAGACTGCAAGGTCTAACCAAACAAGTCTGCAGCAAAACTATTACCTAAATATTCCTGCCGTAGCCACACCTTAAAAACATCAGGATAGGGCTGGAGAGATGGCTCAGCAGTTAAGAGCACTGAGTGTTCTTTCAAAGGTCCAGAGTTCAAATCCCAGCAACCACATGGTGGCTCACAACCATCCTTAATGAGATCTGATGCCCTCCTCTGGGGAGTCTGAAGACAGATACAGTGTACTTACATATAATAAATAAATAAATCTTTAAAAAAAAAAAACATCAGGATAGCCTCGTAAGATTCACAAGAAAAATCACAACAATTACACAGTACTGTACCTCCTAGATGGATTTTGTCAAACAAAATTTTAGTTAATTCCTAAAATCAGTTAAAAAAAAAAGTAAAAGCTTCATTATAACAACAGACACCAGTCCAAAGAGTTAGCTATATATAAACATGCTAAAGTACAAACCTTGAATGTTTATGTTTTGTTTATTATGTTTACAACCATTTTTTAATAAATTTTAGAACATAAAATTCTGACTCCTATAGAAAGTCCCAAAATATGTTATGTGAACTTGCCATCCATTTCCATAGGGAAATGTAGAACCTTGATGCTTTTCTAGCCAGTAAGAGACTTGAATTGTTTTTTAGAGACTCAGGTCCATGACTAACAACAAAACCAAGGCACCAAGACATCTCCTGAGGCTTTCCATTGGCTCAACATTCTGTAGATTACAGAATAACCCTCTGAAATCCTTTGTATCCAAGTTATTTACAACTAGGCCATGGGGATAAACATCGTTTTCACAATTATTGCTTTATTCCTGATTCAATGTCGTGTACTTCAGATTAGGGGATCACAAATCTGAAAGGTCACGTGATGCTCCTCACAGTCCCTGAGACTGAGAGTTAGGCTGTGTACACTGAGAGGTCCACCAAGGAGCTCTCAAGATCCTGAAGAAACTGTAGAACTAGGAGTAACTAACTCTTCTTCATAACACACACACACACACACACACATACACACATACAACTCTGAAATACTTTTACAACAGTAACATAAGACCAGGAGAGTGGACAAGGTAAGCAGCTCTGGAAATAACTAATGATGTTTTAACACTTACAATGTTTTTACTTATTTATTTATTTATTTTAAAAAGCCTGTACTATTAACATGCCATCAGTATACTCAACTGGCTTCAAATTCTAAATCCTAAATGTTAATTTTAAAAAATAGTTTAAATTCAATTTACAGATGCTACAATTACACATTTGTTTTTATCTGGTATTTATCAAACATTTCACCAGTCATGCTTCTAATAATATTTTTTAAAGTTAAGCATATATACTAACCCTGCACTAACTGCACACTTTGGATAGTAATTAAAAGTTGTAATTACAGGAAATTCATACTTTTAAAAACCTTTTTGCACATAACTACACACTGTGCATGTACCCTCAATGAGATCCAATTAGTTATAAAGAATTTGCATTTCAGTTAGTGTAGGATAACAAGACTACAGAGAGGTGCAGTGCAATCCCACCAACAGAGGAAGGCAGTGTGTTCTTTCCTGTTCGCTCTGTAAGCAGTAATTCCCACAAGTGATTGCTTAGAATGTTACTATCTTTTTAATATTTTGTAGTGAGGTGATTTTGGGTCTTTTCTTTTATTTTCTCAAAAATTACACAGTGATGGAAAAGTTAGTCACAGTTACTGACTACTGACAGGCCAAAGAATGCTCTTTTGCATATACTTTTGGAATAAACTAGTTTATTTATTGTGTTGCTTTTTGTTTGTTTGTTTGTTTGTTTGTTTATGGGAATATAACCCATCATTTCTTTATATATATTACAATTATTTTTTTTTAAAGACAGAGTATCATCATGTAGCCCTGGCTGGCCTGGAACTCACTTTATTGACCAGGTTGATTTCGAAAGATCTGCCTGCCTCTGCCTCTCCAGTGCTAGGATTAAGGGTGTGCTCCACCATACCCAACTTTACTTTTCTTCACTGGATTTAATTTCTTCAAAACACAGGGCTTTCTTAAGGTCATTTTGTGACTGGGAACATAGCAGCTATATAAAGGTCGTGGTTCTGTGCTAAGAAACTCAGGCCCTGCTCTAAGAAAGCACTTGAAGGCTTTCTTTCTTTCTCTCTCTCTCTCCCTCCCTCCCTCTCTCTCTCTTTCTTTTTTTTCAGTTTTTTTTTCCTCCCTAGCTAGGGCTACAACGTAAATCCTGAACAAATATAAAATAAATGTATGGCTTGTGCACACAGTTTAAGAAGCATCCGCAGGACTACTGACAGCTTACAGAACCGCACCTGTGACTCCCTGGGCTCAGTTCTCCCGCTGTTAGCAGACTCTGTAATCTGTAATGACAGTGTACTGGCCTTTGCTCTTCCTTCAGTCACAATTTACTTCCAAAGCTTGGTTAAGTACAGAGCTGGGTTAAAGATCAGTGGTTTTTCATGTGACACACGCTGGTATTCATCTAATGGCTTGTCAAGACAAAACTGTCCCTGTTCTTGCCAAAATAATAAAAATGATGCTTCACATCGCATGACAATCAGTACTTCCTCGTGGTGGGACAGCTCGAGCTTTCTGTAACTCATCTATTTTATAGAAAAAAATATTGCTAACTGGCTATCCACTCTCAGTGTACAGAATCAGGTTGCCATCCTCAAATCTCTTTCCTTCTCAGAACTCTAAGGCAGCCTGTAAACTAGTCACTAATGACAGGCGACCTTAACATATAAAGGAATGCTGAAGCTCAGGTTCCTAATGCATTAAGGCACATAACTTAATATATGCAAATTATGCAGGAGCAGCAGGCTGGTCTCAGTCACAGAGGTGGGGCAGGCAACTGAGGAAATGTCATTTTTCTTGAGAACGAAGTGTAGGACTTGCTTTGCAACATCTGTTGGTTTGTGTGGAATGCTAACAGATGTGTTAAGTGGGAAAAAAGGAGAAAGAACTAATGAAGGAAAACTCCTCTGAACAGATATTTCCCTCACTTCCATACTCCTAAGGAAGAAGGTTGACAGCCACCCTTTCCCCTAGTGAAGCCTGCCACCCTTTCCCCTTGTGAAGCCTGACACCCCTACTTTATTGTGCCATTTCTTTTCAGACACAAAGTTAAGGAGGAACAAATTTGGTTCAATATAAAGAATAGGAAAAAGTAAAGCTAATAATAATTTCAATTTTAAATTTTAAATAATAATTTCAATTTTAAATTTTAATTTCCACTTTTTTGTTTGCTTTATAATTGTATAGTTATCTATGTTTATACAATTTGATGAGAGGACAGTAAAATATTTGTTTCCCTTAACACATATAAACCCAAACATAATGAGTACACAAGCACATCTATGTGCACTCTGTGGAGAAAAGAAGAAATGACATTTAAAAGTACTTCTTAAGATCAAGAGCTGCTTGGTTGATAATGTTGTTCATTTGAAATGTAAATAGGTAAAATAACCAAAAATGATCATAAAAATAAAAAATGATAAATAAAAGATCAAGATCTGAATTATCTTTTCGGTTTTGTTTGGTTGTTACAGGTGTTTTTGTTTGTGCTTTGTATCGTTTTGTTTTTGAGACAGGGTTTTTTCCACATAGCTCTGACTGTCCTGGAACTTACTATGTAGCTCAGCCTGGCCTCAACTCGAACTCACAGAGATCTGCCTGCCTCTATGAATTATCTTCCTTAATGTAAAGATACTCATTGTTACAATTAAGATTCACCTAATATTTACACCTAAATCTTTGCTTGCCAACTGATTTCCAATTTCTTTCTTTCCATTTCGATCTCTGTAAGAGATGGACAACTGTGTCTCGATTGCCAATGTTCCCAAACAGTAACATCTGGTAATCATGGGTCCTCATGTTTAAATTTTAAGGAACCAGGAAAATTTTTCTTATTTAGCAATTGTTTTTCTTGTTTCAGTTTATTCGGTGACTGAGCTGTAAGTAGCAGACTGACATGTATGTAGCAGTCTTTAATTCAGGTTAAAAGGATGACGCATGGCAGGGGGTACATGGGGGTACATGGTGGTTCAGATTTTAATCCCAGCCCTTGGGAGGCAGAGGCAGGCAGACCTCTGTGAATCCCAGGCCACTTTGATCTCTATAGTGAGTTTCAAAGCAGATAGGAGTGAGATTCTATCCTCAAAAAGATAAATGATTCATGCACACCAACAACTAAATGTAACCAAGTGTCATATGTAAACGATCTAAACTACACAGTCTATTACTCTTTCTATTAAAATCTTTATGGTAAGAATTTAGGTTTAGAGTCCATGAATTAGCTAATTTAAAATTAGCTTAAAGGGTCTTTATGAAAAGGAGAAGAAAAATCTAAATTCATGTTATCATCTTTGATTGGCATCTCAATCCTTCTCCTCCAAGAGTCTGTGTTAGAATTCACTTGTTCCTTCATATTTATAATATTCATATATAACTATATATAAATGCCAGATGGCTTTGACAACCTAGTTGGACATTTCAACATATAGTAGCTTCAGCCAAAACAGCCCAAAGATTCTGAGGAATAAGACCATTGTTCAATTTTTAAGTAAGAGTACCCATGCCTTCATTTATAGTCAGCTTTCTGCCAAACCATTATAGACATACTAAATACTCAGATGTGAACTCACAGGAACACCAATCACATCAGTGCACGAGACATATATAACAGCTGCTATGCACTGAGAGAAGAAAATGGTGACCAATACTGACAGAGAAAACCTTATGCAGTAAAAATATCTTTATGTGACCAGAAAAGGAACACAAGCCCCTTAAACAAGGTTCGAGCTACTTCAGAGAGTGACATTAACATTCCACTTAGGAAAATATTGCCTAAACGCTTTACTGAAAAGGAGAAAATACTCCAATTGACACTTGTCTAACTTGCCTGAGATGCTGTGTCTGACACCCTAGTCAGGGCTGAGCGCCGGAATGAACTTCCAGGAAATGTTAAAAGGCTATAATCCATGGATGCAAAAGATCAGAAAATGGACAGATGTGGTTAGGTACAGTAGATCAGGTAGCTTACAAAATGCTAAGGAAATGAGAATCCCTTGAATTCACATTTCAAAAAAGCATCTTCAGTCAGTACAAATCTTATGCCTACAAAAGATCAAACATTTTCCTATTTTGTTTTGATCTAAAAAGTAAAAAAGTGACTTTAATTTTTTTGTGTGTACAAGCAGTGACAAAAACTGTCTTACTATCACAAGCTTCAGTTGATGTCCTGTGAGAAAAATCTTCTGAAAGAATCAGTGGTATCTTTCCTTAAATGACTATGAGGATAAAAATAAAAAGCAAAAGCAAAAGACAAAAATCCAACAGGCTGGGGCACGGAAGTGCACTGGGGAATTACTTTCATATGACCACGAAAGTTGTGGGATTGTAAAGATAATATTAATACTTTTATTTACTTCCTTCTAAAAACTGTAGCCTGAGATGCTGGCAGCTCTAGTAAAAATGTCACAGTAATAGTTTAAATTACTGTCAAGAAGGAAGATTGAGATTCACTTCTGTACAAGAAAACCCTGTTACAAGGCTCAATACACACAAACACACACAAACACACACATACATACATACATACAAACACATATACAAGTTCTCACAAACACACACATACATACATACATAAATACACACAAACGCACACATACATGCACAAACACATGCACACATACTAACAAACACATATACAAGAACATACACACATATACATACATGCATACATACACAAACATACACAAGCCCTTACAATCTACTTAGACACAAAAACATGCTTACACACAAAATCATGCATATGCCCACACAAACATACATTTAAGTGAAAAACATTGATGCAAAGAAAATTTGTATGATTTCTGGATTGTTTTTCAAATTAAAAAAACTTAAATGGGAGAGTGGGGGCCTTTGGTGTAGGACCTCGGCTGGACGCAAGCAGGCAGGAAGCTTTTCACACACAACTGCACTGTCTGTCCATCAGCTGATGTCCTGGTTATGATCATCTTAGGGAAACTCATTAGTCTGCACGTGTATGTGTGTGTCTGTGTGTGTGTGTGTCTGTGTGTGTGTTACATATGTGTTACATTTCAATTCTCAAAGATTACTACCCTAACACATCCATTTTAAAAACAGTGACAATTAGAATAAATCTTCCCTAGAACTATGTGTAAAAAATGAAAAGGGGAAAAAGGGGATGAAATAAAAGAAGACACTTTATCACAATCAAAATCATTCGAATTATTGCCACAAAATTCTATTTCATGCAGTATCTTCAGAGGTTAAAAACTGTTGAGAAGCAAGTAAACACATTCATTTCCTAGCGTGCACATGAGTGTGAAAGACAGTAAGAGGGTGGAACAAAGAATAATTATGTGGGAACAAACCTCAATAGGACAGTCAGAGAATGTGAGCATATTTAAGTGACTTAAATAAGAAAGAACAACATACCTCAAGTTGAGATGGATCAACTCCACAGCATGGGACTTTAAAATGTGCTTGCCAGTCCTGGTCACCAAGCCTGCCTTCTGATTTGTAACTGAGGCAATTTGGAGGCGGGGAGGGCACAAAATGTGCCTGTTGAGAGATTAGAAGAGGAAATTTTATATAGTCTGCAGGCAGTATTTTACAGAAATCCTGGTTGCATCAAGATACTTTATCTTAAAAACTACAGATATAATATACTCCTCTGACCACTCAAACACTTGTAAAAAAGAGTTAATTACTAAGGTGTATAGCAACCAACAGTTAAATATATGAAGCATAAGAAAACAACAATGAGGAATAACAGAATAGCTCACTGAAGGGTGACAGGACAGGGGAGCCACTCAGGGCTTCTTGAGTGCAAGCCTGTGTGCTAAGAAGCCAAACCAGCATTGCACTTAAGATTCTTTCTTTAAGGAGGAACTGGACAGTCGGGTGGGTATCTGACACCGGGGCTGCCAAACACAAGTTCTACCACTGAGCCACACTCCAGTCAATACCCCAACTTACTCCATTTTCTTCTACTAATCATCAAGAAAATCATTATAAAACTTTTTACTCACTGTTGAAGAACTATTTATCAAGCTTCACATACCAAGTACAAGAAGCTGTGGGGAACACCAAAATAAGACATGGTCCCTGCTCACAGGTTTATAATCTACTACAGAATAAAAGCCATGCGCGAAAACAACCTAACATAAATAGAGATAGTGTTAAGGCAAGCACAGTAGATCCTTATGATTTAGGGAAGGATGCCTTCCCTCTGATATGTGAAAGAAGCATCTAAGAAAAGGCTGCCTTTGTTCTAGGCCCTGAGAGACCACCAATATTCCTCTAGAGAAGTGATCTAGTTTCACTAGGGCGCAGGGAGGATGATGGATAAAGCAGTAATAAATGGGAAGATGCGTGGGTAATGGAACTATGGGTAAGAGTCCCACAGTCCACTCAGTTGCTATTCTGTTATCCACCAAGTGATCAGCCAACTCTACAAAAAGACAACCTCAACACAGGGTAAATATTAATATTTTTAAAGAAAGTACATCTATGACAACACATTAAAACATAACTAAAAGGAAGCTAAGAGATCAATCAGGGAACTATTATAATAAACAGGTAAAATAAGCAGATAAGGCTGATGAAAAAAAAAAGCAAAACACAAAAGACACCGTGGGAATGAAATTAAAGCCCTAGGAATGACAGACAGGACATGTGTAAGGACATGGGACAGATAGCTCACTGGTTAAGAGCACGATGCTCTTGTGGAGAGCCCAAGTTAGTTTTCATGTTGGGTGGCTCACATCTGCCTGTAATCTTGTTAATTCCAACTCCAGGGGATCCAATGTCCTCTTCCAGCCTCTGTAGGCACTTGCATGTATGTGCACACACAAGCCCCCCTCCCAAGATGCAGACACATACACACGATTAAACATGTGGATCACAAGAGCCAGTGTGACACTAGGGATCTGGCTGGCAGCACTTTCTAGAGAAAGGAGAATACAGTTTAGCTCAGTCTGAGGAGCAAAGGAATGTGTAATTTGGGGCAGGAACAGTAAAATAACCTTGGGGCTTGAAAAGATAGCAGGGTTTAAAGAAGTGTCCCTAGGAACAGACAGCTTGTTTTCCACTATGGGAGGTTTAAAAAGAAAAATCTAGAGTGAGCGAAGGGTACCAAGACAGTTAAGAGGATATTGAAGATCTAAGCCAGGGGGAAAATGATATAAAGGGTCCTAGGAGAGAATGTGGTAAGAACACAAATGAAAAGGTTCTCTGAAGAGAGGAAAAAAATCCCTCAGACACAAAGGAATGATATAGAAATTTTTCCCTGGTAAGAAATTCAGGCATTAAGGCCAGGCAGTGATGAATACCCCTTTAACCCCAGCACTCAGGAGGCAGAGGCAAGTAGATCTCTGAATTTGAAGCTAGCCTGGTCTACAGAGTGAATTCTAGACAGCCATGGCTACCCAGAGAAACCCTATCTCAACCCAACAAAAACAAAGAAATTCAGGAATTGGTGTGTGTGTGTGTGTGTGTGTGTGTGTGTGTAAATAGGACCTACTCAGTCTACTCAGTTGCTTGCATATACATGCTTTGAGGACCAGACACTTGGCATTGAATAACCAATGAGAGGGCATCTTCCATAGGGAAGACAACCTCTCTCAGCATCCCTTAGTTGCCTGTAGTTCTTATCTGAGGTTGGGGTCCCACGGGATTTCCCTCTTCCACTTTTCCCCCCTCATTGTCCTTGTTCAGGCCCTGCCATATTGTAACAATTAAAGAAGATGAGGCCAGAAACTTGAGAAGGAGCAAGGGTGGGCCATGGAAGTTGTTAGACTAAGGAAAGGGAATGGAGAGAAATGATGTAATTATATTTTACTTAAAACAATAATAAATACACTTAATGTTTTTAAAAAGAAACACAGATATTACAACTCCAGTTAAGAGCACAAACTAGAGAACAACTGGAGAAGAGAAAAGGAACAGTCTACTTAAAAAGGCACAATGAAAGAACCCAGGTATCCCTCAACAGAAGAGTGGATGCAAAAAATGTGGTATATCTACACAATGGAGTACTATTTAGCCATTAGAAACAATGAATTCATGAAATTCTTAGGCAAATGAATGGAGCTAGAGAATATCATACTAAGTGAGGTAACCCAGACTCAAAAGGTGAATCATGGTATGCACTCACTAATAAGTGGATATTAACCTAGAAAACTGGAATACCCAAAACATAATCCACACATCAAATGAGGTACAAGAAGAAAGGAGGAGTGGCCCCTGGTTCTGGAAAGACTCAGTGAAACAGTATTGAGCAAAACCAGAATGGGGAAGTGGGAAGGGGTGGATGGGAGGACAGGGGAAGAGAAGGGGGCTTACGGGACTTTCGGGGAGTGGGGGGGCTAGAAAAGGGGAAATCATTTGAAATGTAAATAAATTATATCGAATAAAAAAAAAAAGGCACAATGAAGGTCAGAATCCATGAGTGGTGAACAGAAGACAGGTCAACTGCAGAGAGGGCTGCCCCTGAAAGTACTTAGGAAGTCTCCTCCCAGTCAAGACAATGTTGGCTTTAAGACAACGCATTGGGCTTAGTAGTTAAGAACATGTACAATTTTTTTTTTTTTGCATGGGATCCAAGTTTAGTTCCCAGTACCTACATGAGATGGCTCACACCTGCTGTAACTATAGCTCCAGGGGATTTGATAATCAGGTGCATACATACATACATACATACATACATACATACATACATACATACGTATGTACATAGGTGCATTCGTTTTCTCTCTCTCTCTCTAAGATTTATTTATCTTTTAAAATTTAAAGAATTTTTTTTAAAGGCAGTGTAGTTAGGAGTTGGAAATACTGACACTGAAATCTGAAATACTGAAAACCAATAAAGGGTTCTAAATGCAGAGAGTAATGCCTTGCTCCAGAACTTATAGCCCAGGAAAGAAACAGAACTTTGGGAACTACAGTGATCACATACATTCCCACACTGATGAGTTCATGTAAAAGAATTAAAATGCCAAGAATACATTTTAGACCAAATTATTTGATCTTTATTTATTCATAAACCCAAGTCTAAATATATACAGAGCATTTTTTTTAAAAAAAATGGCTGCAAATTTACTCCTGGCTAAAGAAATTCCCCAAAGCAAATAAAAACTGGAAATATTTTGAACTATATCACATATATGATTTGAATTAAGGAGAGAGAAGATGTCTAAGAATATTGCTTCATTAGCAGACATGAGACAAAGCTGAGGAGGTAAGCCCCCCCATCCCTTACTGCTGACTCCTACCTCCAGGCCCATGTGATCCAAAGTCACATCAACTCTCTACCCAATTAGTGAGGATTGCATTAGGAGAACTCAGCACTTTTAGTCCAGAATCCCTCTAGAGACCAGGGAAAAGATGAGTTCCATCACATGGCCAGTATCAACAGCCACTGAACAAATATCTCAGGGACATGGACAAAGACATTTATCTGCTGTGCTGGCAGCCACTACAACCAGCCTTCCTAACAGAGTCCTTTCGGTAAGGACCGCTGTCTAAGTGACCTGTCATATAGCTTTATAAAGTAGCATTAATACTGTGGGCCAAAATGAGATTGATCTTTGAGCTTCGTGGTCTCCTGTTGTCAACAGTGCATTATAAAACCAATACTAAATACTTATAAACAAGTCTCCCTACAGTGTATTAGAGAAACAGTGCATATTTCATGCTCCATAGTTAGGTAGCCACATATCCATCAAGCTAATAAATTATTTATTAGATACCCCGAAGTGCAAAAAGAGTCAATAAACTAACTTCTGAATACTTGTATGCAGCTATTTCAGTCAATAAACTAACTTCTGAATACTTGTATGCAGCTATTTCAATGGAAATTGTAACCTGGATGAGAAAACATTCTCACTAACAATGGCAGATGGAAGACCCTCTCTCAAGTATACCATTAGAAGGGAGCACATACGTTGAGAGAGAGAGAGAGAGAGAGAGAGAGAGAGAGAGAGAGAGAGAGAGAGAGAGAGAGAGAGAAGAAATTCCTGTCTAGAAGATAATTTTTGTTACTGAACTTTAAGCGATACCCAACACCATACACATTTCTTCTGTTTGTATATACAGGCCTCTGATTCCCCCATCCTCAGGGAAATAATAATTGGTAGAAACATGTCTATCATACCTCAACTCAGATGACAGCTCCTACTAATGCTTTGCAGTTGTGATTTCAACGAAACTATGCAATGCCTTGAGAGTGTATACAACAAGGTCTGTGATATACACGCAGTAAGGAATGCAGAAGTTATTAACCAAAGATTTAAAGGAACTTTAATTTATTTTTTCGTTTCTTTTTTTCTCCCCTTGTACTTTTGGTTAAAGCTGCCAAGCCCTTAGATACATGTGATGCAGTCCCCAATGCCCAGTCCAACATCACTAGACTAGAATTAATCAGTGGTTAATTCTACCATTTCTGAAAGAGGACCTTCTGTTCTGGAATGTATTCCAGCCCTCCAAAGAAAACATTTCTTCAGCTGGGAGTTATTTCTCAAACTATCAGAGGCGTGGACCTCTGTGTAGTATTGCGGTGCCATGGTTTCACATGCTGGCCACATTAATAGTGAAGAGCAAGCATCTGTAACCCACAGCTGTGTGTGCTCCAGCCCCAAAGCACCCGCAGGGCCGGTGCCAATGCAAACCACTCTTCCCGTCCCACATCGGAACCACACTGGTTTTCTTCAGGAGCCAGAGACTCGAGATACAGTTCTGAAAATGGGTTTTTTGGTACTTTCCACTCACGTGATGGGTATGGACTGTCAAGAAGAATACTGTCAGGGTCACTGGCTCTTTCCTTCTCCCCACCCCACTTCAAGTGGATAAGCTAGAAAGGGGAAAGTGAGGGGGGAGTGCAGTGGAGGACAGGCTCAATGAATAGCAGATACATGTATAAAATGTGCGTATATGCACAATGAATATATACAGTGAAAATATTTTTTTTCAGAGAAGGAAAAACAAAAGTTATAGTGTTGAAGTATCCTAAAAAGCCCCTGGGAAACAACCTAAACAGATAAACATACAGGGTTTTTTCCCCCACAGTATTTTTATTTTTCTTCCTAATATCTTATAGTTTTATTCCTATAGGCAAGAGTTGTGAGGGTTGAAACACATTTTATGAGGGTTAGGTGAAAAAAGCAGAAATAAAGGAGGAGCATGAGAGGGATGATTTCACATTACTTTCTCAAAAGACACATCCCTGAGTCCTAGGCATCATGAAAGCGGATAGCAAAGCACAGACTGAGACTAACTTCTTTGTATTATTTTCGCTACTACAACCACTACTGCTAAGATGACTCTTCATATTAATGACTTTGGTATGTAGACAAACTATAAAAGATGCAGTCTCTGACCTCAAGTACTTATCGATGTCTGTGGGGATTTACCACTCCTGCTAGATTTACTTTCTTCTTCATACTCTAGCCCAGAGGAAGTGATCATCACTCAAGACTTGGAGCCTTTCCATGAGTGGGGCTTATATATGGCAAGGAGAAGGGGTATTTGCCCTTGGACACAGATGGTACTAGATCCAAAGCTCAGTGAGTCTGGTTTGCTTGCAGCAAAGAGAAAGACTAAAATTTCTTTTTAAAAAATGACAATGATCTAACTGAGCTTTATTAAAAAATCATAAAGTATAAAAGTACACAGTACTCAGTATTTTATCCTATCACGCACATGTATGCACTGAACTGGTATCATACAGCTATCTCCATATGACTCAGCAGCTTCTGCCATACAGCAGCCCATGTGCCATTTATTCACATTGCATGCCCAGCAGTCAACTGTGTATGTGGTTAGAACTCCAGCAAGGAGACTTTTTTTAAACATAGGATTGACTATCTGTAGAAGCTTTTACTTACTGACCAAATCACTTAACCCAAATTTTCTACCTCCAAATGGTAGTAGTAGAAGTAATTCATAGAATCATTGTGAAAACCAAATACTTTGGTTAGTACAAAAGGTTTACCTAGTTTCTAGACATAGATACTCAACAAATATGAATCTCTCTCTCTCTCTCTCTCTCTCTCTCTCTCTCTCTCTCTCTCTCTGTCTCTCTCTCTCTCACACACACACACACACACACACATATGCACAGTATATGTGTGTGTGTGTGTGTGTGTGTATAGATTTCAAACTAGATGGCTTTGGGCATTTTTGTTTGGCCTGTGTTTTAATTAATGGCCAACATACAAAGTTCACATATAAAGGGTGAGTTAGACAGAGACAAAAGGTAAGTGTTGGGAAACTAAAGGTATAGCATAAATATTCCTTTTCAACAACTCTAAACTGGGGTGGAACAGAAGCTACTGTCTTTTTAGCAGGCACCCCTCCCCCACCAGTCTCTTCAACCATCACCTGTTTTCCTCATTTTGTTGTTTGCCTGGCTACTTGAGCCTTTCAAATACTACATATGGAGAGTTCATTCCCACACACAAAGGAAAATAGTATTTAAACAAGGCTGGCCTTGAACTCACTGAGATCCACCTTCCTCTGCCTCCTGAGTGCTGGGATTAAAGGTGTGCACCACCATGCACAGCTCCACATGTTTTCCATTCCATTTTCTTTCAATCAATGGAAATCTTTTCTCTGAAAAATGAAGATGTGAATTCTGAACATGGGGGAAGAGCAGTGCAGAGCCTGGGTGTCTTAGCCTTTGTAATTTGAGGCATCCCGCGGGGAGGTTGGGGGTGACTAATTTAATATGATTGCTTTACAACCAAGGAAACTGAGGCTGAACACAAAATGAGTTGGTAACAGAACCAGGACCATTTTCTGGGCTTGGGTATACCATATTGCTTTGACAGCAGAGTTTAAAGCAGTGGCCATATATTGAAAACTCATGGTATACCAGAGTTTCTCCTACTGACCTGACAAAACCAAATATTAAACTTTCAAGAAACTTCCCAGGTAAATTGTATTTAAACTGAGAACTTAAAATAGGTAAGATTGGAAGTCATCAACAGTTGGACAGATTCTAGCTCTTTGCATATAGCCCCATGAGCCAGACAATGAACTTTTCTAAGCACAAGCCCTGGTAGATACTCTGACTCGTGGCTAACTCCAGCACTGGGCATTCTATATACGGTGCATAGAAAAAACAGTGTTTCCATGCCCTGCTTTCCAGAGATTGCAAAGCCAAGCCATATCCTAAGAGTTAAGGAAGAAAGCAAATATGTCCATTGGCTAAGATCACTCACTCTATAAGGCAGAGTGACAAGTTACATAAAGATGGAATTGGTCAAAAATCCAGCAACTAGAATTCTTACCTTAATCATTATAAATAGACATGTATTGCATTCAATGTTCACCTGCTGTATGCCAGATACTGTGAAAAGGATCAAAATTCCCCTACATACATTCCGTTTTTCTTTTCATAAGCCTTATTATAAAAATGCAAATAAATAAAAACACTACATACCAGACCCAAAGCCTATGTAAGGTAATGAACTTATGTTCTGTTAGAACTGCAACTCAAAGTAGAATCTATGATTTTTTCATATTAAATTTTACTCTTTAAGTATTGAATATATTTTATGTATTCATCTAATAAAAAAAAGCCCAAACTCTATGACAACATTTCAATCAGAAAAAACTACTCTGTTCCCTTAACTCATCAATGACCTGAAATCAATGACCACATCATTCCCTTGTGCTTAGCTTTTCTTCATGTTACAGGGTATCCACAAGTACATTTGTCAACATCTACACATACGTTAGTGACTTGATTCTGCATGAGAGAAAAGATGTGATTCATTTGTTTTTGAGGTCATGTGACCTTGCTTAATAATGTAGATTCTAAGTCCTATATATATTCTAATTTCTCTATTATATATATGTATATAATCTATATCAGTGTGTGTGTGTATTAGAGTAGATTAGTATCCATCCACTTGACCTGAGCGAGCAGGAACAGGGGTCCTTAATGACAAGGTGTTGAGTGAAAGACCAGGGATAAGAAATAAAGAAGATGAGAACAACGATGACAAAGGCTATAGTTAGGACCAGGAGCTCTTCTATAAGCCTATGATGCAGTCCAAGCAAGTTTACTAAGAAGTACAGTATTTGAGATACTATTTGTAGCCAAAGTCTGATCATGTTGACAGAGAGAACAAGAGATGCCTCATATGTATGTATGTATGTGTGTGTGTGTGTGTGTGTGTGTGTGTATGTGTATGATTCCCATTTGTATCAAATACATTTCATTTTGTTTTTCATAAGCCCCATGAGGTAGGTACTAATGAGGTAGGTACTAATATCAGTGTGTCTCCCTTATCAATGAGGAAACTAGCAGGATGAAATCACTTGGCCAAATCTTGTTGAGGTGAAAATTTAAGACTGAGTGGGTCTACTTTCAAAGCATGTACTCACCTCAACTGGCTGTGTTGTTTCATTTTTACCATTTCCTTGAAAATTGTTAAATACTATCTTGATTCCTTAAGAAGTAAAAGTATTTGTCAATTGTTTTTCAATCTGAACACCACTTAACATGAATCTCTTTAGGGCTTGGGGAAATTATTTCCCAGAAGAGTTTAAACCAAAAGAAATCTGGGAATACACCATTTTTAAAATTTCAATAATCTACCAAGTTTATCCTTTTTGTAGTCAGCTTATCATTTTATGTACAATAATTACATATTGTACAACTAACATGTACATTTTCGTGCTTTTAGAATTTGTTTTAATTTATTATGATATTTCTATGGAATATTATGTAGCTGTTAAAAAGAAAGAGAAAAATGTCTATAAACATAGTGCCAACGCTCTGCTGTATTTAATTTGCGAAATTATTTTGAGGTAGAAAAAAATTGGGCCACAAATACAAATACTGATACTTAAAATTTTCTGTAAACAAGTTTTTGAGTTATCCTACATGATCTTTTTAAAATCATCTCCAAGCAAATTTCTTGGATCTGCAAGAAAGTTATCCTACATGATCTTTTTAAAATCATCTCCAAGCAAATTTCTTGGATCTCCAAGAAAATCACAAAAGGTGCAGAAAATCCTCAGTGTCTGTGGCATTACTGTCTAAAGTATAAAATAAAAAGAGAGTACAAAGGAGAGAAGAGCCCAATACTGTGGCCTGGACACACAGATGACCAAACAGAGTTACAGGGTTTATAGGTCCAAATAAGCTAAGCAACTTCGTTTCTTCTCTGGAGGAGGCTGGAAACAGTGCCCATGTCTTCAGAGTTATACCATTTTAAACATCCCCTCACTTCCTGACTTCCGGGTTAGTCAGGCAGGCATGTACAAACCCTAAGTGGAAAGAGAAGGTGTAAATACTTGCTCTCTTAAAGTCTCCAAATCAGTGCAAGTGTTGCTAGCTGCAGTATGAATGCAGCAGAA
The DNA here is from genome assembly GCF_947179515.1 of Apodemus sylvaticus. Lineage (NCBI taxonomy): Eukaryota > Metazoa > Chordata > Mammalia > Rodentia > Muridae > Apodemus > Apodemus sylvaticus. The sequence goes on along the minus strand of NC_067481.1, from coordinate 109,671,572 downwards.
ATAATTTGGTCCTGAGAGGACTTGTGACAGCACTCTAAACAGGAAGGCATCATGAGGAAGTACACAGGAGCACTGCACCTTGGACAGACAGATGCAATGAATTAATAAGAGGTGAGATTATATAGGTCAACTGCACAGGCCTTGAGACTGGAGAACCATGCTCTTCAATCAGTCAATGCAAGCTTTGTGGTTTTCTAGGAACAATGGGCAGTGAATATAAGAAGAGAGAGAGAGAGATCGAAACAGTAAGTATTCGGTTGGCAGGGGTTGGGGTGAGGGTTGTATGTCCACATTCCCACAGAATACAAGGTACAAGAACAAAAGAGCTTGCTGTTTTTCTGTATGCTACAAGTATATAAACACTTGGAAATACAGTATATTTAAACAGAAAAGGGAAAGCCCATGACATGGTAGCACCTGAGGCCCCTCCACCTGCAATTAGATGAAATAAATTAGCAATTTACAAGTACTTCCATTTTAAAAAGATCATGTAGGATAACTCAAAAACTTGTTTACAGAAAATTTTAAGTATCAGTATTTGTATTTGTGGTCCAATTTTTTTCTACCTCAAAATAATTTCGCAAATTAAATATAGCAGAGCGTTGGCACTATGTTTATAGACATTTTCTACCTTATAATCCCAACTGGAAGCTCACCCCAAAACAACAGCACCTATGGCTTTGCTATAAACTACAGAGACACTACGCCCAGTGTTTACATCTCTATAGGGGATCACCTGTCCATGCTCTTTAGGAAGGAGCCTCTTTCCAGAACTCACAGTAAACTACTAAACCAGGAGGCCAGTGTATATGCTCTCTCGCACAAGCACTTAAATCTTTGTGATTTTCCACACTCAAGAGCCTTCCTCTCAGGCCCCAAACTCAGTGTGTGTGAATCAGACCTTTGTAACTGTTCTCATATAACTGTTCCCTGCCCATTTCAGAGTTTTGTTAACAAACAATTAAACCTCCTACTCGTCGGGGCTTAAAAGCAAATTCAAGTGTTTAACTTCTATAGTCTTACCACATTTGGCAAACTGCCCAGTATTCAAAGGTATTTAAGAAATTTGGATGAAGGAATGAACACTAGATGAGGCGAGGGGCTAATCCCAGGGTGTGCTTCTCCAGGCTGCTCCCTCAACAGCACTGGAAGCCTTTGCTGACTGAGCACCTTGCCTTGTTTTGTTTGTTCCCTCAGCTCCTCAGCCTGTCAGAGCATTCATCATTAGCCAGTAAAGACTCACTTGTAAGATGAGGTGTCTTCATTACTGAATTTTGTCGTTTTTTTTTAAAGTTTCTAGTTAGAATCATATTTTAAAGGTTTTCAGATCAAAACAAAAGGAAAATAAAATAAAGAACTGACAAAGCCCAAGCTAAGGCCAGATTCATGAAGACGTGCTTCTAAATGTCCTTTCCTAAATATTTAACCAACTGTAGGTAAACTGCCTAGGGTACCATGAACACTTGATGCTGGCTGAGACAATGTAAAAGAAAGTCCTCCATCTTCCTCCATGATCTCTTCAACATGACATTCTAAATGCTTTTAAGGAAAGCAAGTGCTACCTCTAAGAAACCACGAATTAAAACCTTCAAGAAGAGCCTCTCTCCTGGCTGGGGATATATCTCAGAAGAAAGTGCTTGCTCAGAATACATACATACAAACATACAAACATACATACATACCCTCTCTATATGCCCAAAGAAATGCAGCCTCTGTTCCCTCTCATAACACTTCTTTATCCCTTATACTATGGATTCATCAATTACTCTTAGTCACAACTCATAAAAAGATGTAAATGTTTTTCTGGTATATAAGCTCCTTCATGGTATATTTTCCTAAGCAAATTGTTTTGTACATATTTTCAATTATTATTAAAAATGTTTGCCAGTGTGGGTGGATATGGATTGTACCTCGAACATGCATGATCAGCCTCTGCCACTAAGCTGTCTAACATTATTCTCCTTTTAATATGACAGTGTAAAGATTCTACTTAACATACAGAATTCCCATCTGAAGGCAAAAATCAACTGCCATGCAATGTTTTTAAGAACACTTTTAAAAATTATGCCTTAAAAAAGAAATGAATATGACAAGGACATATGCTCCACTATGTTCATAGCAGTCTTATTTATTATAGCCAGAAGCTGGAAAGAACCCAGATGTCCTTCAACAGGAGAATGGATACAGAAGGAAGACCAAAGTGTGGGTTCTTTGATCCTTTTTAGAAGGGGGAACAAAATACTCAGAAAATACTGAGAAAAGGTATGGAGCAAAGACTGAAGGAAAGGTCATCCAGAAACTGCCCCACCTGGGGATTCATCCCATATACAGTCACTATTGTGGATGCCAAGAAGTATATGCTGACAGGAGCCTGATATAGTTTTCTCCTGAGAGTCTCTGTCAGAGCCTGAGAAATAGAGGCGGATGCTTGCAGGCAACCATTGGACTGAGCACGGGGTCCCCAATGGAGGAGCTAGAGAAAGGAATGAAGCAGTTGAAGAGGTTTGCAACTCCATAGAAAGAACAACAATATCAACCAACCAGAGCTCCCAGGGTCTAAACCACCAACCAAGGAGTACACACGGAGGGACCCAAGGCTCCAGTCACATATGTAGCAGAGGATGGCCTTTGTGAGGCATCAATGAAAGAAGAGGCCTTGGTTCTATGAAGACTCGATGCCTCAGTGTAGGGGAATTTGAGGGCAGGGAGGCAGAAGTGTGTGTGTGTGTGTGTGTGTGTGTGGCATACACTCAATCAGGAGCGGGTGAGATTTTCTGGATTTTCTCGCTGGGGGGAGGGAATTGGGAAGATTGAAATGTAAATAAATAAGATATCCAATAAAAATTATATGAAAACAAACAAACAAAAAAAGAAACGAATTTAGAAGTCATTGTTCCCCTGCTATCTGTAGTCCAAATGAAGCTGTGTGACAAAGGGTTACCTTCAGGTGGGAAGCTGTTTGGGATGCCTTTGTTTCTTTCTTGAAATCATTCTGATTTACTAGTGCCCAGCATGCGCACTCTGCGTTTCGCGCATGCGCACTCTGCGTTTCGCGCATGCGCACTCTGCGTTTCGCGCATGCGCACTCTGCGTTTCGCGCATGCGCACTCTGCGTTTCGCGCATGCGCACTCTGCGTTTCGCGCATGCGCACTCTGCGTTTCGCGCACATGTGTGCACAGTTTGATAGCTGAAACCATAAAAGAGAAGACTGCTGTGTTTGGCCTCAGCTCAGATCTCAGCACATACACAGATGATACAGGAAGCACTCTTATTTGGAGGTTTTCTTTTGTGTCTTTCTGTCAACCCACAAATGTAGAATCCAATCAATGGATGTGAAATGATCACTTTCCTTCTTGGCACTAAACACCAAACTGAAGACTGCAGTTGGTAAGCCAACCACTGAAGTCTGAGGATTCTTTAGTAGCCAGGGTGACAGGCTATTGTGATGTCAAGATTCAAAGGCTCATCTATAACTGACAAAGTGACAAGTGCATTTCATGTCCTTAAGTCATTTGGCTTTAAAATTGTATTCTTTTAACCATCAATTGAAACATAGGAATTTTTATTAAATAACATATTTTATAAAAAATATTTGTGACTTTATAATTGATATATCTATCTATCTCTATTTACCTATATATAGGCTTTAAAATTGTAATCTTTTAACCATCATTGAAACATAGGAATTTTTATTAAATAACATATTTTCATAAAAATATGTGTGACATGATAGATGATATATATATAGGTAAATAGATAGGTAGGTAGATAGATAGATAGATAGATAGATAGACATCAGTAATAATACCTGTTCAAGGAGAGGAGGAATTATGCCCTGTTTTCTGAGGAACCACCAGACTGATTTCCAGAGTGATTGTAGCAGCTTACAATCCCACCAGCAGTGGAGGAGTGTTCCTCTTTCTCCACATCCTCCCCAGCACCTGCTGTCTCCTGAGTTTTTGATCTTAGCCATTCTGACTGGGGTGAAGGGAAATCTCAGGGTTGTTTTGATTTGAATTTCCCTGATGACTAAGGATGTTGAACATTTCTTTAGGTCCTTCTCAGCCTTTCGATATTCCTCAGGTAAGAATTCTTTGTTTAACTTTGTATCCTACTTTTTAATTGTGATATTTGGCTCTCTGGAGTCTAACTTCTTGATTTCTTTGTATATATTGGATATTAGTCCTCTGTTGCATGTAAGGTTGTTAAAGATGTTTCCCCAATTTGTTGGTTGCCATTTTGTGCAATTGTGTCCTTTGCCTTACAGAAACTGTACATTTATGAATTCCCATTTGTCAATTCCTCATCTTACAGAATAAGCTATAAGTGTTCTGTTCAGGAAATTTTCCCCTGTGCCCATGTGCTCAAGGCTCTTCCCCAGTTTCTTTTCTATTAGTTTCAGTCTGTCTGGTTTTATGTGGGGGTTCTTGATTCACTTGACTTAAGCTTAGTACAAGGGGATAAGAGTGGATCAATTTGCATTCTTCTGCATGCTGACCTCCAGTTGAACCAGCACCATTTGTTAAAAAGGCTACCACTACTTGGCATATACCCTGAGGATTCCCCAGCATGTAATAAGGACACATGTTCCACTATGTTCGTAGCAGCCTCATTTGTAATAGACAGAATCTCGAAAGAACACAGATGTCCCTCAATGGAACAATGGATACAGAAAATGTGGTCTAATTACACTATGGAATACAACTCAGCTATTAAAACAATGAATTCATGAAATTCTTAGGCAAAAAGGTGTAACTGGAAAATATCACCCTAAGTGAGGTAACCCAGTCACCAAAGAACCCACATGGTATGCACTCACTGATAAGTGGATATAGCCCAGAAGCTTGGAATACCCAAGACACAATTCACATATCAAATGATGTCCAAGAAGAAAGAATGAGTGGGCCCTGATCCTGGCAAAGCTCGATGCAGCAGTGTAGGGGATACCAGGACAGGGAAGCAAGAGGGGTTTGATTGGTGAACAGGGGGAGGGAAGAGGGCTTGTGTGACTTTCAGGGAGGGGAACCAGGAAAGAGGAAATGAGATGCTGATTGCCAGCAAAAAGAATGCAAACAGGCAACCTTGGGAAGTTGGAAGTTGAGGGGAACCTCTAGAATGTATCAGAGACCTGAGAGGAGGGACACTCAAGACTAAAACCTAGGGACCTTAGATTAGTCTTAGTGTTTACTGACTCTATTGAATACAATGAATTAACTGTTTGTATATGATTTGTCAGAAAACAGATTCCCCAAAATAAGAGATACCTGTGAAAGTATTAAAAGCATACAGAACATCAAGTAGACACATAATACTCAAATATAACATGTGCAGAGGAATCAAAATACTAAAAGCTATGAAGAAAAACAACAATGTCACATATAAAGGCTGATTAGAACAATGCCTGACTTTTTTTTACATAGAGAAATATTTATATAAATAGTATATATTGCCACATAATCAACAGATAGATGGTGTTTTCTTAGTATTAAGTCAGGCTGAGGAGTGATCAACATCTCTGACCAATTAGTGAATTAGTTTTGGGGACACTGACAGCTGTGGGAATGAATGACTCCAAGTACTACCCTAGAGCTATAAGGAAAGGAAGCTGGTCCCTTCTTGATTCACCCCATTCCTTATGTTGAACAAGCAGGTAGGCAATAGAAAAGCCAGGATTGTCTCTACACTTGTCTATCCCTGGACACTGGGGGGCAGGAGGATGATTCAATTAAAACTGCAGGTTTATTTTCTGTTTACACTTTACACATTTTGCACTTGGGAGGAGGAAAACTACAGCTGGGTCCTCACTCTAAAGATTCTCTGGTGGCAATGTAATGCATTTCTTTGTTCCTGTTTCTCTGCTCAAGCCCTGGCTTTGAGCCCAGAGGGCTAATATCCAATATATACAAAGAACTCAAGAAGCTAGACTCCAGAGAGCCAAATAACCCTATTAAAATGGGGTACAGAGCTTAACAAAGAATTTTTACCTGAAGAACTTTGAATGGCTGAGAAGCACCTTAAGAAATGTTCAACAGCATTAGTCATTATGGAAATGTAAATCAAAACAACCCTGAGATTTCACCTCACACCAGTCAGAATGGCTAAGATTAAAAACTCAGGAGACAACAGGTGTTGGCAAGGATGTGGAGAAAGAGGAACACTCCTCCACTGCTGGTGGGGTTGCAAGCTGCTACAACCACTCTGGAAATCAGCCTGGTGGCTCCTAAGAAAATAGAATATCTATCTATTTTTGCACTCCAGATTTTATTCTCATCATCTGCACTCTGACTGTTCCACTTCACATACCTCCTCCCCCCAACCCGGTCTCCACAAGGATGTGCCTAACACCCTCACCACACCCCTGCTCCATCCCACCAGATCTCTAAATCCCCTGGGGCAGCCAGTTTTGAGATTAGTGTTCATTCCTTGTTAAGATGATATTTTTTTCTTTTTTCTCTGGGTCGGGGGTTGTTTGTGTTTATGTGTGAGGAACTGTTGACTGGCTGTGCACAGGAATGGAACGCTGGTGCCCATAGACTGCAGCCTGCTCCATCTTCCCTAGCTGTGCCTGAGGAAGCTTGCTGGGGATCCTGGCTTCTGAGAGAACAGGTGTCTTTCCCCCCCCCCCCTCGCTCTACACTTGTTCCTGTTCTTTGACATAATTTTAGTGAAGCTGAAAGCACAGTTCAGTTATAGTTTCCTACCTAGTTGTGTAGGAGTCTGCAGAGTTAGGACTTGTTTATTCTTGGCAGGAAGGCTACTCCTGTGGACTGGGAAAAGAATACAATGATACATTCTTCTGGTAGTCTCTCAAGGCCTGCTTAAGCACTGCAAAAGCATCCTAGAAAATCTACTGAGAGTGTTTAAGTATAAAATGGACCTAAAACATAATGCAATTTGCCTTACTTTTACCAGAGTTTGGGGTCAAAGCACAAAATAAAACTTAGGGAGAATCCACTTGACTGCTGGGAGCTCTGTAGCAGCATGGGAGCGAGTGACCACAGCAGCTGGGGTGGCTTGGGGTTCAGGTACAGGTGTGAGGCCACATGATTTCCCCATTGCTCACCCCCATTGCTCACCCCAGTAAAGTTTTGCTCTCCTCCCACAGACTTACAAAGAGTAGCACTCCCACTTGTCCTGGAGCCTTTCAGGATGGGGAGCATGCCCACATCTGGTGCTTCAGGATGCCACCACCTGCTATGAGCTTCACAGGAGTCCTCGCCTGCATGCTAACTCCCTGTGTAGTGGTTGTGGCCAGAGCTGCTGCCAAACCTCCTAACACAGAACTGTGGATTGTGAGTAGGATGGTAAGTGAGGGCTGACTCAAGGAACCTGCCAGTGGGTTTGGGTATGTGGGGCCATGGTGGCGGCCAACAGAACTTTGGGAACAGCAAATCCCATGGGTGAGGATGTGTATTAGGTTGACCAGCAGCACTGATTTTCCCCTCTAATCCACAGACTGCTATGTGGCAGTTTATGAGGTGTCAGGAGCCTCAGAGCCACTACTCAAGTGGTTCTCCCTGACTGTAGTCCCCGGGGCTCCTCAGCTGAAGGTTTCTACAGCTTCTTTGATCATTCAATTCCTAGATGAGAGACCTAAAAATTTCATATTAATAAAAAGGCTTAGTGAGCACTAGAGCTGGGCAGATATCTACCCTCTCTGCTGTTATGTTGACCTCTCTGCCAATAATCCCACAATATGATTTGTCATATTCATCTAGGCTGCTCTTACTCCACCTGGCCAGCCCTCATGGCCATGTTTTCAAGATTCCTACCCCATGATCTTTTCTCTTCTCTCTACCTTCTTCTCTTTCCCCTTGTAGTATTGCCTCAGAGCACAAAGATAATAGTATTATTGTTCTTGCCTGAAGACAGACTCACTTACATTGTGAATGAATATACCATCCTATACTAATACAGCTGTTTTCTAAATGTTCTTGAATTTTAGCAGAATGGTTATTGGCCAAGGTAACTTCAGCTCACAGTGCATGTTTTATTTCCCTGTTGGTTGATAGAGTCAACATGTTCAGATGCCTCTATTAAAATATGAATTTCAGATTGAGTTTACTCAGCTTCTAGTGTAGTGTTTTGTCACTTAGAGGGTCATTAGGTAGCTCAGGACAATTTTTTTATTGACCTCTTTCTGCATTTTTCTCATATGCAGTCACATTTGCATATGAGAATTGTGTATGCCTCTTAACAAAACCCTTTACAGCTTGTGAATTTTCGCACATGTTTCAAATTGAATGTGGAGAATTCCTAAAACTTAAAACATAAAGCAAGAAGAAAAGGGTAAAGATGATCTTTTAAAACCTCAACAGTGATCATAACTTTTTTTTTAAGTCCCTCGCCTTTTTTTTTTTTTGTATGTATAGGAGGCATCACATCTCTCCTGAAACTGTCAGAAAGGCGTGCTGACCATATCCTCTAAGCCAAGTCATTTTCCTCTACCACTAGATAGATACCTCACATACACTCATGTATTTTCATGTTTGGAATCATCCACTTCCAGAGATCCTAGTTAAGAAACACTTAAGGAGTTAATAGCTGACACTTCAATGGGCTATATTAGTTTGCTAATTTTAGCCAAAGAATTACTATAAGCAGAAGGGTTTAAAAGAGCACCCCATGGCCATCATGGAACCCCATTTATCCAGATGAGTCCCCTGAGGTGAGCCCAGCAGCCTTGGCGGCAGCAAGAACACAGCGGGCTCCCACTCCGCTGCCCCACCCCCAGTGCTCCTGCAGAAGCGATGATGTCATCTCCGTCGCTCCACAGCCAAGGGCTATAGTTTTGCATTTGCCCCAAAGTCTCTCCTTTTTTTTTTTTTTTTTTTTTTTAGTCTTCGAGTCTTTTTTTTCTTCAGATCAAGAAAAGGAACATCTTGCTTTCAGTCATTTGGGACACTGAATACAAACCTGTGCAAGGGAGACTTTGCTAAGTTGGCCTTAAAGTTTCCCTGAATACAGAGTTGGAGCAATGTGACCCTGTTGTCACCCTTTAATTTTGAAACATTTGTTGTTCCTTTCCGATAGGGGGCAAGAGAGGGGTCTCAGTCCTGAGGATGGTGTTGAACAGGGACAGCCTAGCAAAGGAAAGCTAGGTGTTGGAGCTAGCACTGGCAGTTTACATAAGCCTCCCCCAGCCCGCCCTGAATCGTGTGGAGTTTGTTATTGTTATTGATGTTGTGTTGTGGCCACTGGACTTAATATTGGCTCAATTTTTTTTTCATTTTTTCATTAATTTATTTATTCACTTTACATCCCAATTGCAGCACCTCTCCCAGGCCCACTCTCACCAGCTCCCACCGCCACACCCCTCCCTCTTCTACAGAGAAGGAGAAACTCCCCTTGGGTAGCACCCTGCTCTGGGTTATCGAGTCTCAGCAGGCCTAAGTGCATTCTCTCCCACTAAGGCCCAACCAAACAGTCCAGCTGGGCTAAGGGGATGGAAGGCAGGCAGCAGAGTCCGAGATGTGGGATGGGATGAGGGGATCGAGTGGTTAAGGCAATGGACCAGATTTGCATTTTTAAATTATGTCCTTTTCAATCCATTTTACTTGTTTGTTTGCTTGCTTGTTTGTTTACTGCGCGCGCGCGCGTGTGTTTGTGTGTGTGTGTGTGTGTGGTATACATGCCATTGTCCACACTGGAAAGTTGGGGGACAACTTTCAGGAGTTGGCTTTCTCCTGCTTCACTGTAGGTTCTAGGGATTGAACTCACATTGTCAGACTTGCATGCAAATGTTTTTCCAGGCTGAGCTCTCTCAGGGACCTTGAAAATCATTTTTTAAAAACAAAACAAAGCAACATTCATTGAAGAAAGAAAGTTGTATTGTTATAAACATTTTGTTTTGGCAACATAAATTTTGATAAAGATTTTATCCCAAAGCAAATTCTAGAAAGAAATTAAATTGTATTTTACTTTCCTAATAGTCAAGGGTAATGAAAATTATTGAGGGCTCAGAAATACTTTATGTTAATATTTCTAAATAATATATATTAAAATTATTTTATTGCTATGGTTTTGTTTTTCAGGAATATGCAAGTTTATATATAAAAAGATGGACATCTATATCCACATACAAAATTCTTTTTTACTAATTTTCATTTTAATAATGGGAAGAAGAGGAGCTATAACCCCAACAAACCACGATATTCAAGGTCTATGTAAGCTAACTCTGTATGTAATAGAAAAAGAGGCTATGCTTTTAAATATTACCATGTGTGTAACATTTCCAAGATTTTATGTTTTTATCATGATAATTGCTTGGTTCCTACTGATTTTTGTCAGGCATTGACTGCTTAGAAAACCTTAATACCTTAATGATTGCTGACATAGGGATAAGTAATCTTTCCCAGTGATGAGTCCCCTAATTGGTTATTCAACACCAAGTAACCAACCCTAAGAAAATGTACATATAAGCCACACTAAGTGGACTCAGCAGGTTTATTCATATAGTTATATGTATGTATATTTAATAATATGCATGTATGTATATTTAATAATAACTACAGAAAAATTCTAGGCATGAGTTTTTGGCTAGGGTCATGGCATCAAGCAAAGGACTGTGTCTGGGAAGCAGGCTTCAAATTCAATCTAAGAGTCAATGGTTATCTCCACAACCATTGCACCACTATTGTGTATCTGGGCAAATATTTCCTGAAAGGTTCTAATATAGTCTAACACTGATGGCTAGAAAAGTCCACTGATGCCCTTTCTTCCCCAGCAGCCTACATAGCACCCCCAGCACTTGAAAGCTAGCCAGTATGGAAGGAGTGCCCAGGTCAGTTCCAGTTTGAATAAGTCCTATAAGGGATATTACTACCAATAGTTAGCTCATGGGCATCATGCCAAACTACCTTCTGAATATCTGTGTTTACAACCTTAGATTAAGGGTTCTTTTTTTACCCTTAATCTCTCTCTCTCTCTTTCTTTTAATCTTTTTTTTATTGAGTATCTTCTTCATTTACATTGCCAATGGTAAAACCTTTCCCAATTTCCCCCTCCCAAAAGCCCTCCCCAAGATTCCCTACCCCTCCTACCACCCCCTGCCTCCATGTATATGCCCCTTTACCCAACACCCTCCCACCTCCCCCTCCCCCAACTCCCCCCTTTTGTTGGAGCCTTTATTGAGAATTTAACTGACCAAAGACCACTTCTCCCACTGTCCTGTCTCCCAAGGACATTCCTCTGCCACATTTTTGGCTGGAACTATGTGTGATCCTTGGTTGATGGTTCAGTCCCTGGGAGTCTTGAGGTGACTTCCCCAACTTCCATTACACTCTGCCTTCCTTTTGCCCCAGTGAGACTTTTACACCCTGTCTCCAAGATGGCTTTGTCCCCAGAATGGCATTTTGCCCTCCCGCCAGCAGGAGGAGACAGAGTGGAGACAGCCTTAGACTTTCAAACCAGATCCTTCTGGCCACAGGCCAGTCCCTGGTGTCCTTGTCTACTGGGAATCTCCCTGACACTTCAAGCGTCATTCTGAGTGACTTTGGGGTTCTCTGAGAGGCAGGGAGACTAAGGTGCAGCCAAGGCACTGGAACTTGGCCTCTCTTGGGAGACAGCAGAGGAGAAATAGAAAGCATTCCCCAGACTCCCCAGGGAGACAGAGCAGCTGACTGCTGAGTGGATTTAGCTGAGCTCCAAGAAGGACAAAACCATAGTTGTATCTTAAGGTGTGCCACGCCCATTTTTAGAAGACAAGGATGATTTTTTTAATACTTACTGCAAAGAAAGCATGCTATCCATAAGTCAGGTTTAAAAGCAAAACTTTGGAAACCTCTCCAGAGTGTGAACATTCAGGCTGTGAAGTAAGGGGCTCTGACTGGACAAGAGCTCTTTCATTCCAGACCATGGGTGGGAGGAAGTTAAGGTGCTAGGGTCTCACAGGAGCTCTGAGCCCACTGAGGAAGTGAAACAAAAATGGAGAAGGCTCCTGTTTTTATGCAAGTGGAAAGAGCAGAGTTCTACTTATGGCCATGGACAAATGGGGTTTGCATTCTGGGCCTCAGCTTTGAAATCCATGAAATGACCACATGGAACCAGATCTTTGCTCTCCTGTAACTGGCACCCACAGTCCCTGACAGCTTGTGATAGATAAGACAACTCCTTGGGCCCCATGAGAGACTTCCAAACATTTTAAGAAGTTTTCCCAGGTGATTGACAGGCATGGGGTAGGGACAGCTTCAGAGCCCCTACAGCAGGAGAATCTCTGGTTCTCTATGAGCTTCTAGTGAAGGGACACTTTAGAAAAGAGCAGGGATTCCATGTAGGTTCCAAGTAGCATCCAGTTAGAATAAACAGAACTGAGTGTCTCGGGTGCCCACAAAAACAGAATTTTGGGGCTTGCAAGATGGCTGTCATTAATAAAGTATTGATCACACATACATAAAGACTCAGCACACATGTTTTTAAAAAATGGATTTATTTAGCAGTGTGCACTCCTGGGAGTAAAGACAAGAAGACCTCTGGTGCTAGCTAGCTAGCAAGATTCAGAGAGAGACCCTGTCTCAAAAAAAATCAGGCAAGGAAAACACCAGGCATCAACTTCTGGAGTCCATACACACCCACATACATGTGCATAAACATGAACACACACACACACACAATACACACACAAAGCAGATTAGTGCAGATTCTACAGCCCACAGAAAAGCAGCCAAAGTAAGCCAGAATTGGGTAAAGGACTAGGACAGATTCCCTGGAGTAGACGCCTCCTATCAGTCAACAGAAGCTCAGGGCATTTGAGGCATATTGACTTCTTGCTAAGAATGTCCTGGCTGATAAGGAAAAGGACTTGTCATATCATCCTGAATTCCCAGTATGTGGTCTCTGTGTCCTGGACATAGGACTCATCTCAGCATCCAGACAATCAGGATAATCTGTCCCCATCTTCTCGGCTGCCAGATGGAGTTTCCTAACTGAGGGAGCTTGAGAGTGTACACCAACCCTCCAACCCTCCCCTACCCGCTGACCATGAAGAGACAAGAAGGAACAATGCCTGTGGGACCCAAGAAGGAGAAAGCTATAAAGAGACTAAATATAGCATTGTGACACTGAGAGTTGAACTAACTTCCTATAAGTCTCTGTGACATAGGCTCTATGCCTCAAATTCTAAGTCTCTGTCTTTAACTCACCAGGTGTAGTAAGGTGCTTTGAACAATGTCTGCCCTCCGGTAAGCATACCATGTTGACTGTTGCCTTCTCCTTTTGAAAGTTTCTAAGGGCTTTACTGCCCCAGTCCAGAAGTTTCAGCAGCTGGAACCCATTGATGGTGGAACCCATTACCCCCCCACCCCCCACCTCCCAACCCCTACCCCCCACCCCCCCACCCCGCAAGCTCACCTCAAAAAACCCAGCCCAGGGAGTTCCTTCCCTCCCGGATGGAGGTTGGGAAGGGAGGGAAGGTTGAAGAAGGTGTGGACCAGCCCTGAGGAGCTCTGGCTGCAGCCTGATCCCTTCCCAAAGTTGCTGATGAATGTGCAGTTTGAGAAGGAGATCACAGATACCCAGCCTGGAAACACACACTGCAGGCTCCATGGATTCATCCAACCAATAAAAGCCAAGGGACACCCCAAAGCTGGGGGGGGGGGGCACTTCATGATACCTCCTCCCAGGTTTCAAGTACAGAAATCCCTCTCAGGACTCAAGAGATACAGGCCAGAGGTATTTCCCCCAGACACTGCCCCTGCCTCTCTTTGACAGAAGCCACCTCCTCCCTGCACAGCCTCTGCTGGAAGAACAGAGAGGTCCACTTCCCAACAGCCCTGCCCGCAGGGACCTAATGACTCTCCTGAAAACATCATAGTTTCTCCACAGCTCTGCTGTGTTTTATATAGTGGGGTCATCCAGAGGCTGTGCCACGTAGCAAATCATCCCTATGATCCTGAGATGAAGGCAGGCAGGACAACAGTGACAATGAATAAGGTGCCAACTGTGACCACAAAGCAGCGACCGACTTCTGTGCAGAGCACTTCCTATACTCCTTATGAGTACGATGTCCTTGAATCTAACTGCTTTGCTTTATGAATGATAAAGCAGATTCAGAGAGGCTGGGTCACTTGTCTGGAGTCACACAGCTAGAGTACTATCAGGGGAGCCTTCAACCTAAGTCATTCTGGACTGTAGAACCACTCCATACATTCAGCTGCCCCCAGTGGGGTAGGAAGGAAAAGAGATGCTGCCTCGCCTTTCAGGGGAGCTGTTTCTTTGTATCCCCACAGTAAGTCTATCACTAGAGGGAAGAAAAGGCAGGGGGAGACCTGGCTGTGGTCTCTAGACAGAGCCAGGCTAGTGTAGGCTTAAGCCAAGTGCACAAGCTAGCCAGCCCAAAGCTTTCCCATGGATGGATCTCCCCTTAGCACCCAAGTAAGCCTTTCCAAGATTTCGTCAGGCCAGCCTGCTCCAGGCAAAGGGCAAGGATTGTTAATGCAGCCCTGGCACAGCAGCCACATCTAATATCCACCCCAAGCACCTGTAATAAACAAACCAATAATGAGGAGAGGAGGCACATCGGCCTTTGAACAGGCTCCAGAGAGCTTACTTTTGATCTTACTCGAGGTGAGCAAGTGTGTGTTTGAAGCCTGGGACAGGCTGTGGGCAGTGACAGAGAGATGGAGAATGTAGGGGCAGGATGGGGTGAGGTCAGCACCTGTGGACCCCCTGGGGCATGTGCACAGAGTGTGGGGGCCTCCAGCCATGGGGCAGTCTGCAAGTGTGGAGCAGGGCAGGGGAGCATGGGAAAGCAGGTGTGGAGGAGGCTGGATACAAGGGCAGGGCACCCGCAGGGGCTGGGTGCGCATTTCTTGGTGCAGGTCAGGGAGAAAGAAGCAGACAGATGCAGGCTCTGCAAGAGATGTGCAGGGTGAAGACAATACCTGGGATTGGAGGTGTGACAATCTTCATCATCAGCTTGTCTGGATTTGGAGCCTCCTAGACAGCACCCCTCTGGCCGTGTCCGTGGGAACTTTTCTAGAGAAATTTAGCGGAGGAGGAAAGACCTACCCTGAGTTTCTGCAGTGCAGTGCCAGGGGCTGGGAGCCCTGAATTAATATGAATAAAAACAGGAAGAAGCCTAGCAGAGTCCTCTTTCCACTTTGTGACTATGGACATAGTGTGACCAGCCACCTCACATGCCCACTGCTATGTCAGACACACACACACACACCTACATCCACATCCAGAGAGAGAGGAAGAATGAGAAGGAGAAACAGGCAAGGGGGAGTGTTGCAAGGGGGAGAGACAGGCAAGCACTGGAGGGAAAAAGGTACAATACAGGGGAGGGGGAGGGGATGCAGGAGGAGCTGAGAATCGAGGGGGAGGGGGAGGGGATGCAGGAGGAGCTGAGAATCGAGGGGGAGGGGGAGGGGATGCAGGAGGAGCTGAGAATCGAGGGGGAGGGGGAGGGGATGCAAGAGGAGCTGAGAATCGAGGGGGGAGGGGGAGGGGATGCAGGAGGAGCTGAGAATCGAGGGGGGAGGGGGAGGGGATGCAAGAGGAGCTGAGAATCGAGGGGGGAGGGGGGAGGGGATGCAGGAGGAGCTGAGAATCGAGGGGGAGGGGGGAGGGGATGCAGGAGGAGCTGAGAATCGAGGGGGAGGGGGGAGGGGATGCAGGAGGAGCTGAGAATCGAGGAGGAGGGGGAGGGGATGCAGGAGGAGCTGGGAGAAACTGCTCCTGGGCCAGGATGCCAGGTTGAACGTTTTGCTCTATGGCCATGGAGAAACAGACTCTTTCCCCAAAGCAGGAACAGAGCACCCAGCTCCAGCCTTGGTCCTGGCCTTGGGCTCAGCCGCTCCTAGTCTGGGAGTGGATGGGAGCCAATGGCTGGAGCCTCCCTTGGGCTGAGCCACGCCTTCCTCCTCCAGGTGTGAAAAGGACAGGGATGTTCTGGTCAGAGATGGCTGGTCCAGCTCCTTGTGAAAAGAGAAAGAGGAAAAGACAGCAAGAGGTAGACGTCCTGGGGGACTGACATTTTGTCAAACCGTGGCTGCTGCGATCTCTGACTCTTTCTTTCCTGCTTTAAAACCTCTTTCATCCTAAGCCCCATGAGCATGCCAGCACCTTGCATGGTCCAGCTTTTCTTCCTTTAGCAGCCTTCTCTGCCAACCGACTAACCCTTGTGCACAGCACGTGGGCCCTAGGCTTTCCCGTCTCCCGTGTCTTCACCTTTATACATCTTTGCACTTGGGCCCCACAGCTCCTGCCTGCCAGAATCCCACCCCTAAAAGAGCTCAGGGTATCTCAACTCCCTCCTCCCCACCCCTTACCCCCTCCGTGCCAGATCCTCCTGCCAGCCTCACAGCCTTCTATAGTTTAGAGCTTTCTGGGCTGAGAGGCTGTTATGTGTCTGTTTGCCTCTTGCTGCATTTCCACAAAACCCAGAACCCAGCATGTGCTATATCCATGTGTGGATCTCGTAGAGTTTGCATACAACCAGGAAATTAAACCTGAAAGGGCATTTTCTAGTCTTTCCCTCCCCACCCCCCACTTCCTCCCTGGGAATCTTTCTTTGGACCCCAGGGATAGAACTTGCAAAACAAGCAGGGTGATCTTTTGACAGTCAGGTGAAGGCCTGTGTGGCAGAACCTTGCCTTGCCTTGGGGAATGTCATTTGACACTGAGGATGGGATTGTACTAAGCCCAATGTCAACTTTATCTATCCTGGAAGAAAAGGGTATTTGTGAGAACATGACCTAGGTAACTAGAAACCACAGGAGCAAGAGTGTTTATAGGGACTGTAGGCTCAGCCCGAGCATATAGCAGCTCCTCTTCTTCCTCCTCCTCCTTCTCCTCTTCTTTCTTCTCTCCCTCTTCTGTCCTGCAGTGGATAGCCCAGGATTCTAGGCTCCACTGCAGTATCAACAAACAGAATTTTCGTTGATTTAAAAGGTTGATTTAAAGGTTGATAAGAAATTCTAGAGGACATGAAGAGTGACCAGACTAGAAAGGGCCTCTGCAGGGGCAGCTGTGAAGCCTCCCCTCCCTCCTACAGTCCATGTTCTGACAGAACTTCAATTTTATCCCAGCTCCCCCAAGCCTCACCCATTCACAGCTTCACTCTGACTCCGGGTGTTGAAGGATCGTACAAATTGTCTGCCCCTTTCCCATTTCCCTTAGCCACAGTTCTGACTGACCTGCCCCCTTCCACCCCTCAGTGAAACCAAGCACTCAGCAGAGTTTGAGTCTTGGCCCAGGAAAAACAACCAGCAAAGCCATTTCCAGGTTTGTTCATGTGCCTACTTAGATAATATTCCCTTCTGTCTACACTGGCTATGTGCACTGAGACCCGCCACCCCACGGCCTAACAGACAGACCCATCTTTCCATGTTCTCACTGGCCAACTTCAAATGTCCACCCATTTTCCCAAGCTCTGCATGCCTGGGGAGAAAAGCCAATATCCACGAACTCTACAGACACCAGACCTTCATTATTCGTTGGTCTGAGGAGGCATATTTGTAGACAGGAGATTTTGGAGTTTAGAAAGATGTACCAAATACTTGATGGATACTCATGATGCTCACACAGTGAAGAAAAAGAACTCCCTTTGACAGGCAAGTGTGAAGGTCACAGCTACATGGGCCTCCAAGGTCCACCCTTCCCATCAGGCCGCTCCTGAAATCTCTATGCAGAGGAGCTGGCTCCAGTCCCAAATATATCCAGAGGGTAAATCCAGGAGAAAAGTCTGAACAACTCCATCCATAGACTCATTCACTCCATCATTCATTCTCTTAGTGAAGCACACACTGTGTGCTAGGCACACGATTCAGAAGCAGGTTGTAGAATGACCTGTAAGACCCATTCACTCTGCTGCTGAGGGCGGCTCCAGACCCAGTTGTCTCTATTTCTGTCCTTCCTACCTGCCCAAAATGGGTAAAGAAAAGCTCGTTCTGAGCTCGCAAGGGAAGGGATCTGTACTCCTCCTCGGAAAGGCTAATGTTTTAGAAAGGAAAGAGGCAAATGCCTACTACCCAGTTGTTCCACTCTGCATGCGGTTTCCAACTCCTAAAGGGAGACCAGACTCTAAGAGCCGCAGGGCTTGGAGACAAGAAATAACAACATACCCATAGCACCTCCAGTGTCCTGAATCAGCCACTGAGTCCGTACTGTCAGAGCTTCTTCATGTCTGGCAGAGCCTCTTCCTGTAAGACAGAACAGCAGTTAGCTCCTCCAAGGCCCCAGCTGGACCTGGGCTAGCATCTAGCACCACCTACCGGCCACAAAAAGAAGAGCAGAGGCTGAGCGACCACCTTTCCCCAGGACTCCCTTGGGCCTTTGGTCAGGCCTGGCAGTTGCAGGCTCCTCAGAGCCTAGATCTTCCTTTCTCCACCTAGAGACAGACTGCAAACAAGGCTGCACCTTCTAAACCTCTCCAAATAGCATCACTAACTGAGAAGGAAGCCATTCAAAGCACCGCCTAGTCAAAGGGACCCCCAAATACCACATAGTCAAAGGAACCTCAAAATTAATACGGTTGCAATTTACTTTCCTGGCTTCACATTTCTGACTGACCTCAGAACTTTGGACGACAGTCACTGGAGTTCATCATCATCCATGTTTGTGTTGTCTAGTCCTTGGCTCAGAAAACAAAATCTTATTGGCATAAAATTGGCCTTTAAAACTGACCTCATTTTCTTGAGTTGTCTACTAAAACTGGTGAAGCAGGTGGGTCTACCAAAGGACACAGCCATAGCCCCTTCCTGCGGGACCAGACAGTACCAGACCACCTAGTCTGACGAGTTACTTCTTGAACTGACCATCCCTAGGTTCTGTGTGGCTTGCCACTGCCTAGCCTTTGTCTCAGGGGTGAGGATTTTCCAATGCTTACTCAACATGTGAGGCTCACCCTCTAGCTACAGGCTTGCCCTCACCAAGCTTTAGTCCTGACTTCGAAAACAGATGAGCCATAAGAAGGAAGCGTAGTGTTTCCTCCTGCTTCTCTCCATGACCAACCCAAGCGTACGCAAAGAGAAAGGGAAAACCTGGCGCAGACATCAGATATAAATGGACCAAGACTCTGCCTCCCTTCTTCACACAGGCTGGAGACCACCATACTCTGTCACCTGTCTGCACAGGAACACCTCTTGCCTTAGCCTGGAAGCTTAAGCCCTGAGCATACAACGTTGTAAACAATAAACATGACATCTCACATTTCTCTTGAACTTAGATCATGTTTTCTGGGTCTCATATAAAGAGCTAAGCTTAAGTAGCAAGACTTCATCATCGTGGAGGATCTCCTGAGTCAATGGACAGGTCAGCTTTCCCCCCACTGATGTGAAGAACAAGAATACTGGTTAAAACTGCATTAAGGACCAGTGACCTCATTATCACCTCAAGTAAGCAGGCATGGCCCACCTAAGCGGGCATCTGAAAAATGACAGGAGAAGGAGAGTCAGCTGGACCTGGGCCCACATGCTGGACTGCATTTTGTTTTATTTTGATTTGATGTGGGTCCACCATTTGATTCCTTGCCACGTGCCCAGGCGATTTGAACTATCTCTGTGATTCTTACCACACAAATGTAATACATGTCCATTTAAAAATAATTTTAAATCATCTTGAAAGTAAGATAGTGTACATTAGATGTACATTGGACAATTTTCCTTATAAATTCATATACAGAACTCTTTATAACTAAAATGACTTGAAAGTATAAAACTAATGTACCAAAAATTAACTGTACCTAAATCTTTCATCTTAGTAGGCTTTTGTCCAATTAGAGAAGCCAATTTGAAACTATGTAACTTCATGGTGGATCTTACAATTGCATTATAAATTATATTTTTGTGTATCTGTCCACAAAAACAAATGAAAACTGACAAGGATTTGGCACTAGAAAAATAATTAACTTGCATGATTCATATTAATTCCTTATATTCAGTCCTTCCACGTTACCTAATATTTGTTCTTTTTTCTTCTCCTTATTCATATATTTGTGTGTGTGTATGTGTGTGTGTGTGTATTTGTGTATGTATGCATATTAGGCTGTGATACACATGAGGAAGAACATGTCTTTCTTTTTTCTTTTTTCTTTCTTAATGACTCTTTATTTCTTTATTTCCTATTTGTCTTTCTTTCTGGGAATGTATACTCACTCAATATTATATATTATTATTCCACAAATCTCCTGCAAAATATTTTAGTAATATTTAGTGAAAGTATTTAGTAATTGAGGAAACACAGACGACACGGAGGAGAACAGGTAAAAAGAAGAGGAAACTTTGTGAGTTGAGCAGGAACCAAAGACAAGCCATTTTATCACTTTGATACTCATTGAACAGATTAATGTCCTAAGGCAAAGATTCCCCTCACATCTGAGCATTTCTATGTAAACTTTCAACGTTCAATTAAGAGATTCTGCTGTATCTGTGTGTGCTTGTGCGTGTTTGGAAAGCTCACACAGCCTGTAAATTAGTCCTTCCCGTGTTCTGCAAGAATACAACGACCAACACAAACAGAAGCAGATGAAGTAAGATTGTCTTTAATAATTTATCAAAACTGATCCCAGAGAACACAGGGCACCATGAAGTTTTTAGTGACAGGTTGGTATGGTGACATTCTAGAATTTTTCTATGTGAAATCATTTTTAACGCAGAATTAATTTTTTGACATAAAGAAATAAGACTTATAAACTCCTTTAAAATTGTGCTGTAGGTGTGGGGAAGATGTAGCAGCCTCTACTCTGAACCCCCCCCCCCTTTGCCTGAGGACTTCTCAGGGGCTAGCACCTGCCCGACCTGCGGCCCTGGCCACAGGCTCAGCTGATGACCATGGGCTCAGTGTCTAAGCAGCAGTTTGCAGGTGACTGCGCCAAGGCCGCAAAGAAGGCACAAGAGAAGGTGCTGTCTGACTCTGCTCGAGCTGCAGAGGGGCCTCAGCTGCTGCATGGGGTTCAAGGTGAGCATGGGGTTCGGCTTCCCATCCATGACTGCCTGCGCTGGGGTCTCCCTCAAGCCCCAGTGGACGTCTTTGTGCACCAGAGCAGGCTGCACATGGAAGGTTCCTGAAGCCTCACTGAGGGCGAGGCGGTGAAGTTCACCTTTAAGAAGTCTGCCAAGGGTCTGGAATCCATGCCTGTCACTGGCCCCGGTGGCCTGCTCTGTATTGAGAGTGAGCAGCGGCCAAAGGGGAGGAGCCTGCAGAAGCCAAGGTCCAAATGGGACAGGAGCTACAACTGTGGTGGGCTAGACCACCATGCCAAGGAATGCAGCTGCCACCCCAGCCCAAGAAGTGCCACTTTTGCCAAAGCATCAACCATAGGGTAGCCTCCTGTCCACTGAAGGCCCAGCAGGACCCCAGTTCTCAGGGAAAGCCTGCCTACTTCCCGGAGGAAGAGGAAGAGATCCAGAGCCCTGCACTGCTCTCAGAATCCCAGAATTGAAGCCCAGGAGTCGGGTTATTCTCTGGCTAATGGGGAGTTTCAGGGAGGATGCATCAATCTGCAGAGTGGAGAAAGTGGGGCTAAGGGGGGTTGTGTGGGTAGGTTGCACTGCAGTGTCTCAGGCCGTGTCTCAGGCCGGGTTCCCAATGTCACCCTGTCTTTCCTTGGAGGCAGGGAAAGAGTAAGGCAAAGGAACTCCTACCAGGCTCTATCTCAAAGCAAGTGAAGGCTTTTGTGGGGGAGCCACCCTAGAACCTGCATGCTTTATCTGAGGCTTGGCCAAGTGACTGGGATAGAGAAGTTCTTCTTTTGTAGAAGGCTTTGTGATATTTCCACGTTCCAGACAGGATGGGAAACAAGCGTCAAACCAAGATTCATGACCCTCCAAGCTACTGTGTTCTGTGGAAGGGACTCCCAGGAGCAAGGCGAGGCTATTTTCACACTGTGCTTACTCACAACCCAGTCCTGCCATGTTGTGCTGGGAACGATGTCTAGCAATGGGTTGTGATGACAGGAAAGGAGCGTGGTTGGGGGGACAACTGTAGACCTGCTGCTCCCACCCCACTCCCAGCCCTCTCTGGGCCAATGAGATTTTAATTTATTTATTCCCTTGGCTCCCACTTTCTCCAGGATGCCAACTGCACTATCTACATGCGAATGACATATCTTGTGTGTTTTGCTTTGTTTTTCTTAATATAAATATTGGGTTTGTATTTTTGTATATTTTAATCTTAAGGCCCTCATTCCTGCACTGTGTTCTCAGGTACATGAGCAATCTCAGGGATAAGTCCCTAGCAGCTCCAGGTCTGCACAGCAGGAATACTTTTGTTGTTGTTGTTGTTGTTGTTGTTTTGATCACTATGGAGACCAACCTTTTGGAGAGCTCAGCCTGTTGAAATACCTCATCTTTGCCAATTACAGCTGGCTTTTCTGCCATAGCATCCTTGAAAAATGTCTCACAGGTTTTAATTGAGTTGCCCCAAGATTTGATCTGGTTTTGGCAAAATATAGGAAATCATTCCAAACAGGAAAGGGTGGTGCCAGAGACATTAAAGGCTGGGCCTGGTGAAGGCGCAAGAGTAACTTTTCATACCAAATCCATCATTTTGCCAGATTAGTCTAAGCCTGCCATGCACAGCAGAGTGTGTTTGTGTGTGTGTATGTTGATTTTTTAATGCAAATTTATGAGAATGAGGTGATTTTTGTTTGTTTTTTGATACTGGGGATCTTGGACTTCATTTGTTCTAGGAGGCACCCTGCCACTGCGGTATCCTGGTAAGAATGCAATTGAAGACCAATACCCTTAATCCCACACTATGCTGTCTAGACATGGAATCCTTAGCCTTTCACAATCTTGGCTTCCAGAGAGACTCACAAGTGTGGGCGTCCATGGCAAGTGTCCTGCCCTGCTGTATCGTGATGGTTGATGGGTAAATGAAGGAGGGGGTAGGGAGTTTTGTTTACATGCTTTGAGATCACCACAAACCTTCCTCACTGTGTTGAAATGGGACAAATGAAATAGAACACATGTGTGCTGTGTGTGTCCGATCCTGGTTTCTTGTTTCCTCCAAATGCTGCCCCTGCCCCTAATTAATTGTATTCCTCTGGCCTCTGTAGGACTTTACAGCTTCTGAGTTGGTGATTGCTAGGTGGTCTATTTGTGTGATATAAATGTGTTGGTCTTCATGTTCTTTTAAGGGGTTTTATTGTTTACAAAACTTTTGTCCTATTGAGAGAAAAATAGCCAAAGCATCTTTGACAGAAAGTTCTGCGCCAGACAACGCCATCTGAAACCTAAGTGTGGGGTCCTCTTCCCAAAGTGAGCCTCTGGGATCATGGCTTTCCCTTCCGTGTTCCTCCCCTGTCTCCCATTCTGGACCACAATGTCCTTAGACAGCCCACTTCTCCCTCATAAGAAAACATACGCTCAGTTACTTCATTGGGCATCTCTACCACTCTTGAATAACCCACGTGAAAGTTCTGAAGAAGCCACCAACCTCATTCTCCCATTGTTTCCTAACTCAGTGAAGAGTTTCTGGTTGGTGATTTTGAGACAGAGTCTCACTCAGTAGCCGGAGATAGTCTCAGGTCCTGGCTATCCTCCTGCCTGAGATTCCTCTGTGCAGGGATGGCAGGTGAGCCACTTGTCCTTGGCAAGACCATCTCATGGTGTGATTCGTCCTTGGACAGATCAAACCAATGTCATCTGTCAGCCTAGGCAGCGAGAAGTAATTGTGGGGCCTTCCATGTAGAAAGTGGAATCTGGAGAGCAGAAAAGGGACTATGAATGAATGTCCAGGTGAGGCTCTCAGGAACTCAATGCCGGTGCAAGAAACTTACGTCAAAGAGGCCACGAGATTGTTACTAGGAGATGGACAAATGTATCTCCATGTTTACTGCTAGAAACCAAAGCTCTGTGAGAAATCTTGAATTTATGGGGAGGGTGGGAAAGGGTGTACTTGTCTGTCCTTTCCCTGATCTCTTTCTTGAGCTGCAAGAGACTAAGTTCCAGCTTGGGCAGCCCCACCCTTGGGGTGTTTTATTTCATGGCTGATTTTTGCTGTACCTGTGTCCTTGTATCCCTATCTCCTATCGTATAATCATTTTATAACACATGCTGACTTTACCTTTCCTTCTCTTTCCTGGGAAAAATTAAGACTTACTGGTACTCCAAAAAAGGGAGGAAGGGAGAGGGAGGGAGCGATACCCTAGGAAATGCGAAGAAAGATCTGAAATTAGATGCCACGATTGATTGGTGACAATAAAGTTAGTCCATTTGTGATTTCCTCCGACAGGTCCAGACAAGAAACACGACTAACAGCTATCATTGTGCTAACATCCTCAGCAAATCATCCACAGCAGTCAGAAATTTAAGTAGTACAAATCCCATTGATGGATCCTCTGAATCTGGAGTCCCCTGGATGAAAGCCTGTCCCATCTGACTCCAGCCATAGCCAAGGAATACCCAATACTTGCTGTTCTCCATACTAGCCACTGGGTGGCGCTGCTCCCCCCAGTGACTTGGAACCACAACCTATTTGTTAAAGAGGCAGATAAAATGACCCCATCAAGCCCACAGGATTTCTGGGTTGTGACCTAACTTTGTCCTTCTTCCTGAAAAAAAGACAGGCTAGTCGCTGAGACTCCACTTTGTTCCAGACTTTCCACATGTCATGCAAATTAATCCCTGTGGCAGCTTCTCACAACCACACCTCCTGATAACACCTCACCTTTCAGGTTGAAAAAAAACGGTACACAGAGAAACAAAGTAACTTTACTCATCATTTAACCATGCAAGAAGGGCACAGAGTGGAATCCTTGTTTTGACACCAAATGTAATGACCTTTTTGTACTGCACAAATAGACGCCCCTTGAAACCTCAGTCCGTGTGGCAAACCGTGGTTGCCCATAACCTCAGAGTTGCTGGCATCTGGGAAGAGACCAGGTGCAGTAGTCATTTCTCAAAGGAGCAATCACAATAGGCTACATAGCACCTACCCTGCAGAAGGCGTGATCTAGTGCCCTCTTGTGGCTTAACATGGAACTGAAGCGACTAGACTTGATTTGGTATGGTTAGGCTGGAGGGATTTAGCATTGCTAATTATCTACCATGATGAATACCTGGGATCTTCCTACCAGGGCAAGTCCTGGTGTCACCTCTGTGGCTGGCGAGCTGATTCTATTGCAGTCACCAAAAGGGAACCCACTAGTGAATGCCAAACGATATGCAGAAGGATGGCGATGACGCCGTGTTGGACAATATTGGCCGGGGGCTAGGTGCTCCGATCTTAACCTGGTCAAAGGTTTCTGTCGTTCAAATCCTGGTGCTGCAGATGGGGAAGGCAGTCAGGCTGGTGTCGCATCAGTAGGAACCATATTCTCCCGGTCCTGGTGACAGACAGACAGACACATGCATGCTTCAGCTACTTAGTCCCTTCCTAAAATGCACACCTTGGTGACTGTCCTCCTGCCTCCCGCATCTAGTTCTAGGTGCTGGCTACTCTCACAACATCCTTTAATCCACACCTCCCAGAGCCCCCAGAATGTTACTGCTTCCCTCCTCCTGCAAGCTCCACACACCAGTCAGGCTCTGGGTACCCATTCCAGCAAAGACACCTCATAGCCCAGTTTCTGTCTCAGAGCTGTTGAGGGGCTTGCCTGGGTCCAAAGGCAACAGGGGCAGCAAAGTCCACTGAGCAAAACCACGAATCTCCTGAAGTCACACAGAGCTGCCTCTCAGGGAAAAGAACAACAGAAATGCTGGGGAATTTCATGGGGGATTTGGGAGAAACTCATGGGAACTCTTGTAACCGAACCCCCTAAGAGAAGATGAGTCTGTAGGGGTGTGTGAAATGAACAGGATGTGGGAAATACCGGAAGTGGGAATGAACAGGATGTGGGAAATACCGGAAGTGGGAATAATAGATGAAGGGCATGGAAATACCCTTGCTCTTGAAGATGACAGTTTGGGGTGCTCTGACTGGAAGAGGAGGAAAACAGCTTCCAGAGCCCCGTACACATCCACGCTGCAATCTTACGAGCAACCCTGGGCTCTTCTTTATCATCACCATTTTCATATGAGGAAACAAAGGACCAAAAAAATATAAATAAATAGCCAGTCCAGGTTACCACGGAGAAGTAGCAAGGTCACAATCAGGTCGTCCATGCAAAGGGCTTGGCCTGCTGAGACTGCTGGAAATGTCCAACCTGCTCCTGCATTTCAGTGACTTGGCCTTGAAAAATGGCTCAAAAAGAAGTTGGTGGGCAAAGACAGGATCACAAGAAAGAGAGTCTCATCTGCATTCCTGGACCAGGCAGCTGTGAGCTCCCCGGGCCCTCCAGCTCAGCACAGAGCAGATGATGTCGCTTCCAGCACTGGTGACAAGTCCACTGATGGACCCAGGAGCACATGAAATCAAACATCCTGCTCAAACACAGAACTGCCTGGGGACAGAGAAGGACCAATGAGTCGCACTCATAGCAGGCCTCTGCTAACAAGATGACTAGATAGCAAGACATTTTCATACCCGCTGAGGCCCACTTATCCAAGGTCTGGCTGGGTTAACATAAACCGCCGAGCTCCCACCTCTAGAAAGAGGCAGAGGCCATGTTCACAGAGCATCCTGGGCACCCAGGAGCTGCCAAACTAGACTTGGAGGACGGGAGAGGATGAAAGCTCTTCTCATGCTCTGACCAGCAGATCCAACATCCTGAGCAAACAGGATGTGTAAAGCTCACTTCTTCCAAGACCCCGATTCCAGCATCACTACCAACTTTCTGTGTCCCATCAAGCCTGGGAATTTCCTGGGCAGGAACATCTGTCCCTTTAGTTCATTTCCACTGTCTAAGCCAAAACTGTGCTCACTCCTGCTGCTTCTGAGACTGGGAGTAGGGGGGAGAGGATGTTCCCTGTACCATAGGCTCCCTATAGCTTCTCCCAGGGAGAAGCCAAAATACCCAAGTTGGAAGCCTCGCATCCCAGGCCACACAGATAGAACCAGAGTAGGGACAGCTCTACAGAGAAGCCCTCCCTGCCAGAGGCTTAGCCCTGACTCCTGGCAGGCTCCGAAAGCCTAATAATAATAATATAATAATAATATAAAGGAAGACTAAAGAACCAGTGTAATCACTTGTACCTTTTCAGATAATAGTATAATAAAAGTAGAAATAAGTAGCAAGAGAAATTGCACAAAGATTTGAAGATCGAATAATTGAATTTTGAATGAACGGTGTGGATCATTGCAGAAATCAAGAGGGAAATGTAGAAATTTCTGGCATTAGATGATAATGGCTGTGATAATTTTCACATCTGCTTGAAAACTTTTAATGATTTTCTAGATAGTAAAGTTTCCTTTTTTATGTAGTTCAACTTGGGAAAATGCACATCTTCAGGCAGAGAATGAGCTCTTATTTACTTGGCTTAATCAGTTACCATGAGAATCACATTGTATCTGGGAGAGTAATGTTTTCCTTGGAGTGCATTAAAATGATGCACAGTAAACAAGGTCATTGACGCCATGGGAGGGAGAGTCCTCCTACCCCGTCCCTTATTTAGTCATGGCTCCTGTTGGGCAGCCTTTCCAAGACACTTCGTGCCTGTGATGCTTCATGTCTGGGATTCACCCTGCCCTGTACAAGGGTTTGTAGCACTCCACACTCAGAGCAAGAGGAGGTATGGCAACCTTCCCACTGTGTCTCTCTTCTCCTCTAGTCTACCATTCCATTTCCTACACCTTTCAGTACCTTACACTTTCAGGGTTTGGTTTTGTATTTCAGATATGCTTTTCTCCTATTTTTCTGTCAAGTTAGGATATCCCCTTTTTATTTATTTATTTATTTTTGTACATTACTTCTCTTGGACTCCATAAATGTATTTTCTTCTTTAATGTTTTATTCATATGTTTTAGGTGTATGTTGGTTTGCCTACATGTATGTCTGTGAAACACATGAGTGCAGTGCTCCAGGACCAGCAGAAGGTGTCTGATCCTCTAGAATTGGTCGTACAGACAGGTAAGAGCCGCCCTATGGTGATGGGAATGGAGCCCAGGCTCTCTGGAAGACCGGCCAGTGCTCTTAACCACTGATCCATCTCAACCCCCCATGTTTTCCTTTGTTAATAATTTTGCATCTGATCCAATGATTCAGTCTCATGAGAACAATGCCCATCTGGAGTTTTACAATTCTAAAATCTTTTAAGGATTTTTTTAATAGAATTTTTACGTTTCTCTTAAAGCCCCACATTGCCACAGGTGGTCATAGTGTAATCTTTTAACAGGCATTTGGAGTTTCCCAGCTCTGTATACAACATTAGATCCTGGAGCTGTGTCTTTCCTTAGGGACAACAGTGCAGTCTCACGGAGGAATGTTAGCTTATTCTCTATGCTATTGCAGTTTTGTTTTTACTGTATATGTCTGTTGCTTGCTATTGTTCTACTTTTATTCATTTAACTCCTTCACCTTAGATTTCATTTTAAATTTCCTCTTAAATATGCTATCATTTTCTCACATCTCGTATCTATTTTACACACACATTCCTATAGGAGACACACTGCAGGTTATTTTAGTAATGGATTTTTTTCATTATGTGATTGCCAAGATTTGAATTCATTTTTACCTTGCTGGGAATCAGGAGGGTTTTCACTTTCTTTTGTGTGAGGCATGTGCATGTATGTGTGTGCTCACTTGTTCATGCATGTGTAAGGATAGACATTGGAATCATGTGTCTTCTTCTGTCTCCTCCAAATTGTTTGAGACAGGACCTCTTGCTCAACCTGGAGTACATCAGTTGGCTAGACTAGCTGGTCAGTGGGCTTCAGGGCTGCACCTGTCACCACCCTGCCCAGCCCAACACATTCAACCTTACATTCAACCTTACTTACTTTCTGCAACTTACATGACAAACACTCAGAGTTGTCTTTCCAGCCCTATGATGTTTCTTTATAACACAATATTATGGTCATAGAATTTTGTATACAACAAACTAAACCATTGATGATCCTTTCTTTAATGTTGGTTTCATGGCCACATTTATTCCTTAATGCATACATGCCTGATGGCAAATGATGTCTGCTTTACTGTGACCGGGGCTTTCTCTAGCTCAAGTTTTTACACCCTATTGTCTCTTTTATCTTTTGGCTTGGTGCAATACTAGATAACTTTGTTAAGATTTTCTATCAAGGTGACCATTTCAGCACATACCTTCACTTATAACACCAGGGATGCAGAGGTGGCCAGATGTCTGTGAGTTCAAGGACAGCCTGGTTTATATAGTGAGTTCCAGGACAGCCAAAGCTACATGTATGTAGTGAAACCCTGTCTCAAAAAATGCTGTCATATTGGTTATGATTGTTATACCTCCTATAATATTTAAGCTTGATTATCTATAGATGATATTACATGTATTTCTATGCTCAAATTTAAGTTTTATCTTGCTGCAGAAAAAGGGTTGTTAACATGCAGGAAATGTGTTTCTGTAACCTTTGTTTTGTGAAATATAATTCATTTATGGTGAAAATTTCCTGTTACTTAAGTTAAAATTCTTCCTCCATTTTTTTATTTTGAATCTTTCTACATTTTCCTGAGTTGAATCATGTTGTAGACTAATTTTTCTGATATTCATTGGGACACTCCAGCTGCTGATCATATTCAAAAGGGACCTTTCCCTTCTTAATTTATCTTGATGTATTTGCAGTGGTCTCAAGCAGTGAATCTTTCAGCACTTAGCTAATATGTGGATCTTTTTCCTTCTTTGTCCATCATGCTAACATGCAGGAAGTTTCATTTACAGAAAAAAAGAACATTTCCAATTTTGCTCTCAGTAAACTTTAAATAGCCTGTTGTAAATCATATGTGTCATCTGTATTTTGTGGACTGCGAATGTGAGTGAATTGAAATTATCACCCTTATTTTCCACACCTACATGTGTTTTGTACAACTGGATAGCTCATCCCTCACTTTTTGGACCACATCTGTATATTTGTTATGGTTTAATTTTTTGTGATTTTTCTTTATGCTTGAGGATTTCACACATTCATACAATTAAATATGACAGTATGATAATATTTATTTGAATTCATCACTCTTTTAACATGTGGAAAGTTAGTTCCTTCTTTTTCTTTTCTTTTTTATTTTACTATTTCTGTTTATCAGTATTTAAATTCCATTTTCTTGAATGTCAAAAATAGTGCATGCTAATTTTATGTTATTTTATTGTTCATTGATGGTACCTACCTGTGCTAGCCATAGAGTGAGTCTGTTCCATTCTGTTCAGATGATAGTTTGGCATTCTATCCAATACTTCTTATTCTTAACAGACATGTTAAGAATACTAAAGACATGGCTAGTGGAGGGAATTTTCAGGACTGTGCTAGTAGACAAATGAATGCAAAATTGGAACATCTGAAGGTAGATACAGAAAGAACAAGAAGAAAGGATGAGTAAAAACAAATTTCTGCTGAACACTGAGGAGGGAAACATCAATCTGGGATAAAACTTGGGAAGCTGTGAGTGAATCCAAAGAAATCAATGTGTGTCTAAGAACCCCATAAGGCACGGAGAGCTGAGATGAGTTTTCCAAGCTTAGAGGACAGTGGGCACTGTTTGACTGTATAAGGTATATTAGCAGTACCCAAGTAATCACTCAACTCAGGCCCTCTGGTGGCATATTCCTCACAACCTGCCCCAAAGTTCTAGGTTCTCAAATGAAAGACAGTTAGCCTTTTTATTTTAATATGCCTCAAAAGCTCAACGCCTGTGCTACTTCCTAACCTCCACGTGGCTACTCCACCTCCCTCTGATATTCCCAAGTTATTACATACTAAATTCTCTATTCCATCTTTGCTGCCCTGCACCCAGTTGAGCCCCTCTTGGGGGCTGCTCTCCTCCTGGTCCGATATGGCAGCTATGCTCTTTGTCCTGCATATTCTCAAGCATGACTCCTTTAAATTCCTTCTCCATGCATGGTGGGTCTCCTTCCCCCTTCCCCTCTCTCCCTAGTCTGGGAATTCTAGCAGTCTTGCCTCTGCCTGCCCTGCCCAGCCATTGGTTGCCAGCAAGTCAACTTATCAATCAGAACTAACTGGGGGCAGTGTCCCTCAGTGTCTTAGGTAGGGACCTGCAGATTCTGTGCAAACAAAGTTGGGTACCAAAATAAATACAATATAAAGAGCATTAGGCCAAACCTACTATATTTCCCACGTCTTGCCCATTTTCCACTCTTTTATTAGATATTTTCTTTATTTACATTTCAAATGTCATCACTTTTCCTGGCTTTCCCTCTGAAAACACCCTATCCCATTCCCCATACCCCTGTCCACCAACCCACCCACTCCTGCTTCTGGGGAATCGAGCCTTATCAGGACCATGGGCCTCTCCTCCCTTTGATGTCTGCTACATATGCACCTGGGTCCTTCCATGAGTACTCTTTTGTTGGCAGTTTAGATCCTGGCAGCTCTGGGGTACTGGTTGGTTCATTTTTCTGTTTCTCCTATGGGGCTGCAAGTTTCTTCAGCTCCTTGGGTCCTTTAGTCTAATGATTGGCTGAAAGCATAGACCTCTGTATTTGTCATGCACTGGCAGAGCCTCTCAGTAGATAGCTATATCAGGCTCCTGTCAGCAAGCACTTGTTAGCATCCACAAAAATGTCTGAGTTTGGTGACTGTATATGGGATGGATCTCCAGTTTGGGAAGTCTCTGGATGGTCTTTCCTTCAGTCTCCGCTCCACACTTTGTCTATGTATCTCCTCCCATGGGTATTTTGTTCCCCATTCTAAGAAGGAACAAAAAAAATCACATATAATTGGCCCAGGGAGTGACCCTATTAGGAGGTGTGTCACTGTGTGTGGTCTTTATTTATTTATTTATTCGATATATTTTTATTTACATTTCAAATGATTTCCCCCTTTTCTGGCTCCCCACTCCCGAAAGTCTCATAAGCCCTCTTCCCTACCCTTATTCCCCCATCCACCTCTTCCCACTTCCCTGTTCTGGAATTCCCCTATACTGCTGCACTGAGTCTTTCCAGAATCAGGGGCCACTCCTCCGTTCTTCTTGGACATCATTTAATATGTGGATTTTGCTTGGGTATTCAAAGTTTCTAGGCTAATATCCACTTATTAGTGAGTGCATACCATGATTGATCTTTTGAGACTGGGTTGCCTCACTTAGTATGATGTTCTCCAGCACCATCCATTTGAATTTCATGAATTCATTGTTTCTATTGGTTGAATAGTATTCCATTGTGTAAATATACCACATATTTTGTATCCATTCCTCTGTTGAAGGACACCTGCTTCTGGCTATTACAAATAAGGTTGCTATGAACATAGTGGAGCATGTGTTCTTATTGCATGCTGGGGAATTCTCTGGGTATATGCCCAGAAGTGGTATAGCAGGGTCCTCTGGAAGTATCATGCCCAGATTTCTAAGGATCTGCCAGACTGATTTCCAAAGTGCTTGTACCATCTTGCAATCCCACCAGCAGTGGAGGAGTGTTCCTCTTTCTCTACATCCTCACCAACACCTGATGTCTCCTGAGTTTTTGACCTTAGCCATTCTGACTGGTGTGAGGTGAAATCTCAGGGTTGTTTTGATTTGCATTTCCCTAATGATTAATGATATTGAACATATCTTAAGGTGCTTCTCAGCCATCCAAAGTTCTTCATGTGAAAAATCTTTGTTTAGCT
The DNA here is from genome assembly GCF_947179515.1 of Apodemus sylvaticus. NCBI lineage: Eukaryota > Metazoa > Chordata > Mammalia > Rodentia > Muridae > Apodemus > Apodemus sylvaticus. The sequence continues at coordinate 109,639,006 of NC_067481.1, read as the reverse complement.
CTGTACCCCACTTTTTAATAGGGTTATTTTGGTTCTCTGGGGTCTACCTTCTTGAGTTCTTTGTATATATTAGATATTAGCCCTCTGTCGGATTTACGGTTGGTGAAGATTCTTACCCAATCTGTTGGTTGACGTTCTATCCTCTTGACAGTGTCCTTTGCCTTACAGAAGCTTTGTAATTTTATGTGGGCTTAAGACCCTCACTCTAGTTGTCTGGAAGTCAGTCTTCCACTAGCAGCCTTCAGATGAAGATGTAGAACTCTCAGCTCCTTCTGCACCATATATTTTCCTGGATGCTACCATGTTTCTGCCTTGATGACAATGGGCTTAACCTCTGATCCTGTAAGCGAACTCTAATTAAATGTTGTCTTTTATTAACTTGCATTGGTCATGGTGTCTGTTCACAGCAGTAAAACCATAACTAAGACAGAAGTTGGTACCAGGGATTGGGGTATTGCTTTGGTAGACATGACCATGCTTTTGTTTAGTAGAATATGGATTTGGGGACTTTGGATTTGGAAAGCCATGAAATGCTTTAAGTGGGGTTTAATGGGCCAGCCTAGTAGGAATATGGAAGAAGTGGTGCTGAGGGTCATTTGAACTGTGTAGACCTGATGGCCCAAGAGGTTTAGTGGAGAATATCTTTAATATGTGGCCTAGAGACTGTTTTTGTGATGTTTTGATGAAGAACATGGCTGCTTTTTGCCATTGTTTGAAGAGACGGCCTAGGGCTAATGTAAAGAGATTTATATTAATTGCATCTGCAAAGGAAGTCTCAAAAAAGCCCAACAAAGACTTTGTTCTCTGGTTAAGTCAGATGAAGAGAATTTTGAACAAACATATCAAGCAGAGAAAGGAAAAGTACAACATATATAGTTTGAGTATTAAAGGGGCTCAAGGAAGTGAAATGGAGCTGAATTCAAAGATATTAAATTGAATTAAGGGAGTGGTGACCTTGGGGCAAGATTCCCCTCAGCTAAATTTAGGTCCGGGCTTGGTAGTCAAGCCTTTAATCCCAGGAGGCAAAGATAAACAGATCTCTGAGTTAAAGGCCAGCCTAGAACAGAGCAAATTCTAGGTGAAGAAAGACTTAAATCTAGGCTTGGTGGATCACACCTTTAATCCCAGTGCTTAGGACAGAAGTATGCAGATCTCTGAGTTTAATGTCAGTCAATGGAGGAAGATACAGGTCAGCCAACTTAGGTAATGAAGGAGCTGGGAAAAAGGAAGCTAGCGATAATGTAATAGAAGGGGGCCAATGTTTCAGTTCCTGCAAGCAGCCGGACACAGCACCTTTGACCATGTGTCTCTGGCTTTATATTTAAGAGGAGACTATTGGCAATTGATTCTGGTTAGCTGGAGCTAAGAAATTAGTGGTGATTAAGAAAAGACCAGCACCACTTAGGTGAAATCTTCTGGGAAGTGTTTTCTGAGAGCACAAAGAAGCTATAGTCCAGAGATAGCAAAGGTTGTACCTCATGCTGCATCTGTATTTGGTAATGTGTAAGAGTCATCCAGGTGGTACTGGTTTTGAAGACATGAAAGCATCAATAAATGGTGCTGGTTCAATTAGAGGTCAGCATGCAGAAGAATGTGAGTTGATCCATTCTTATCTCCTTGTACTAAGTTCAACTCTAAGTGGATCAAGGACCTCCACATAAAACCTGACACACTAAAGCTAATAAAAAAGAAACTGGGGAAGACCCTTGAGGACATGGGCACAGGGGAAAAGTTCCTGAACAGAACACCAATAGCTTATGCTTTAAGATCAAGAATTGACAAATGGGACCTCATAAAATTACAAAGTTTCTCTAAGGCAAAGGACACCATCAAAAGGACAAAATGGCAATCAACAAATTGGGAAAAGATCTTCACCAACCCTACATCAGATAGAGGGCTAATATCTAATATATACAAAGAACTCAGGAAGTTAGACCCCAGAAAACCAAATAACCCTATTAAAACTGGGGTACAGAGTTAAACAAAGAATTTTCACCTGAAGAACTTCAGATGGCAGAGAAGCATCTGAAAAAATGCTCAACTTCATTAGTCATTAGGGAAATGCAAATCAAAGCAATCCTGAGATTTCATCTTACACCAATCAGAATGGCTAAGATTAAAAAATCAGGAGACAGCAGGTGTTGGCGAGGATGTGGAGAAAGAGGAACACTCCTCCACTGCTGGTGGGGTTGCAAATTGGTACAACCACTCTGGAAATTAGTCTGGCGGTTCCTCAGAAAACTGGGCATGTCACTTCACGAAAGATCCTGCTATACCACTCCTGGGCATATACCCAGAGGATTCCCCAGCATGTAATAAGGATATATGCTCCACTATGTTCATAGCAACCCTATTTATAATAGCCAGAAGCTGGAAAGAACCCAGGTATCCCTCAACAGAAGAATGGATGCAAAAAATGTGGTATATATACACAATGGAATACTATTCAGCCATTAGAAACAATGAATTCATGAAATTCTTAGACAAATGGATGGAGCTGGAGGACATCATACTAAGTGAAGTAACCCAGTCTCAAAAGTTCAATCATGGAATGCACTCACTAATAAGTGGATATTAACCTAGAAAACTGGAATACCCAAAACATAATCCACACATCAAATGAGGTACAAGAAGAAAGAGGAGTGGCCCCTTGTTCTGGAAGGACTCAGTGTAGCAGTATAGGGCAAAACCAGAACAGAGAAGTGGGAAGGGGTGGGTGGGAGGACAGGGGGCTTATGGGACTTTCCCAGACTTTTTTTCATGAAGGAGTTTTGGATTTTGTTAAATGCTTTCTCAGCATCTAATGAAATGACCATGTGGCTTTTTCCTTGAGTATATTTATATAGTGGATTTCGTTGATGATTTCTATATATTGAACCATCCCTGCATCCCTGGGATGAAGCTTACTTGATTGTGACGAATGATCATTTTCATGTTCTTGGATTTGATTGGCAAGAATTTTATTGAGTATTTTTGCATTCATAAGGGAAATTGGTTTGAAATTCTCTTTTTTGTTGGGTCTTTGTGTGGTTTTGGTATTAGTGTAATTGTGGCATCATAGAATGAGTTGGGTAGTGTTCCTTATGTTTCTATCTTGTGGAATAGTTTGAAGACTATTGGTATTACGTCTCCTTTGAAGGTCTAACAGAATTCTGCACTAAAACCATCTGGTCCTGCCCTCATTTGTTTGGGAGACTTTCATTGACTGCTTCTATTTCTTTAGGGGTTATGTGTGGTGCAATATTGGCTTTGCCCTATTATGAATGTGGTTGCCCTTTCATATGGAGCATAGAAGTTCAGAATTGAGAGTTCTTCTTGGTAGATATTTCCTTTGATGAGTATTAAGTGTCCTTCCTTTACTTTTTTGATGACTTTTGGTTGAAAGTCCATTATATATGATATTGAATGGCTACTCTAGTTTGTTTCCTTGGACCATTTGCTTGGAAAATTGTTTTCCAGACTTTTACTCTAAGGTAGTGTTTGTCTTTGACACTGAGGTGTTTTTCCTGCAGCAAAATGCTGGGTCCTGTTTATGTATCCAATCTGTTAGTCTATGTCCTTTTATTGGAGAATTGACTCCTTTGATGTTAAGAGATATTAAGGAATAGTGATTGTTGTTTCTTGTTATTTTTGATGTTGTTTTTATATTTGTGTGGTTATCTTATCCTGGGTTTGTTGAAAGAAGATTACTTTCTTGCTTTTTCTAGGGTGTAGTTTCCCTTTTTGTGTTGGCATTTTCCATATATTATCCTTTGTAGTGCTGGATTTGTGGAAAGCTATTGTGTAAACTTGTTTTTTTTTTTTTTTTTTTTTTATCATGGGATATCTTAGTTTCTCCCTGTATGGTAATTGAGAGTTTTGTTGAGTATAGTAGTCTGGGTTGACATTTCTGTTCTCTTAGGGCCTGTATGAGATCTGCCCAGGATGTTCTACCTTTCATGATCCCTGGTGAGAAGTCTGTGTGCTTCTTAAAAGTTTGCCATTCTATGATACTTCATCTTTTCCCTTTACTGCTTTTAATATTCTTTTTTTGTTTAGTGCATTTGATGTTTTCATTATTTTTTCTGTTCTTGTCCAGGTGGAATTTCTGTGTTGGTCCAGTCTATTTGGAATTCTGTAGTCTTCGTGTATGTCCATGGGCATCTCTTTCTTTAGGTTAAGGAAGTTGTCTTTTATAATTTAGTTGAAGATATTTACTGGCCCTTTAAGTTGGAAATCTTTGCTCTCTTCCATACCTATAATCCTTAGGTTTGGTCTTCTTATTGTGTCCTTGATTTTCTGGATGTTTTGGGTTAGGACCTTTTTGCATTTTGCATTTTCTTTGACTGTTGTGTCAATGTTTGCTAGGGTATTTTCTGTACCTGAGATTTGCTCTTCTATCTCTTGTCTTCTGTTGTTATATATATATCTGTTTCTGACTCCTGATTTCTTTCCAAGTTTTTCTATTTCCAGAGTTGTCTCCCTTTGTGATTTCTTTTTAGTTTCTACTTCCATTTTTAGATTCTCGATGGTTTTGTTCAGTTCCTTCACTTGTTTGTGTTTTCATGTAATTCTTTAATGGATTTTTATTTTCCTTTTTAAGGGTTTCTACCTGTTTACTCATGTTCTCCTGTATTTATTTAATGGAGTTATTTACGTCCTTCATGAAGTCCTCTTTCATCCTGATGAGATGTGATTTCAAATCCATCTTGCTTTTCCAGTGTGTTGTGGTAACTAGGGTTTGCTGCTTTGGGAGAACTGGGTTTGGATGATGCCATGTCACATTGGTTTCTGTTGGTACTGTTCTTGTGTTTGCCTTTTGCCATCTGGTTATCTCTGGTGTTAGCTTTTCTTGGTGTCACTGACTGTGGCTTATCCATCCTGCATGCCTGCATATCAGTACTACTGGTACACGACTTCTCTCTGTGCTTGCAGGCGTGTAGGCACACCTAGGAGACCAGCTCTCTTGCGGCAGTATTTGTGTATGTAGCTCTGTGGCCCAGGATCAGCTTTGGGTGCAGATGGAAATTGGAAGACTCCTGTCCCAGGTTTCCCCTGGGTTCTTGTGTCCTCGGGGTTCTGGGCAGATTTCTCAGAGTAGCAGGGGTGGTTATATCTATGCTTTCAGGCCTCTCTGAACTCCTGGGAGGCTTACTCTCTCCCTGAGCCACCTGTGTATGGAGCCCCATGGCAGAGGATGGTCTCCAGCTGCAGACAGAAGCTGGAAGGCTTCCACCTGAGGGTTCTGGCCAGGTTCCTCTGAGGGGTGATCCTACCTGTGCTTTCAGACCTGCCTGCACTCTTGGGAGGCTAGTTATCTCCCTGTGCCACCTGGGTATGGAGCCCTCCATCTTGCCCATTTTAAAAGAATCCTTTCTCTCAGATATAAATTGAACATAACTATGACAATTATGTAAATTATATGGCATGATATACACTTAACACCTAGTCTATCAATTTTGTCCATTTAAATATAGTATTCTATCATCTATCCTAACCTAATGAGATTATAATTTTGTGTCTGAATTATGTTGATTTTAACTTGTATTATCATCTGAAAACCATCATTTCAAATCTAGAACATCTACTTTAATCCTAAACAAGTTACGTTTGATTATGAGACTATAACCTAGTCTTCAAACCTTCCAGAAATCTGAGAGTAAATATTACCTATTAAAGACATAGCTTCCAACTTAAGTAGCTGACTGCCTTGACAGTCTCCTATATTCCTCATAACATTGCATCATCTGTGTTTAGCCTTCTGGCCCAGAAACATATGACAGACCTTATGCAAAGTAGAAATTATGAATAACTATTTTATCCTGTCTTTGCAGAGCTAAGCTCTTGACTATCCTGCATCATATGTCCTTTCCTGGATAGTATTTTTTGTCTGTAGATGAATTATAGAAATTTTTGCCCAGTGGCTGGCTTGTCACAATCGTAGTAACTCTATATGGAAATAATGATGTTCAGTATCTCCTCTGAAGTAGGATGGGTGTACTCAGAAGAGCAGACCTGTGTCCTAGTCAAAAGATTTATTAATAAATGATTTTAAGTCTTACATTGTGTGGATCACTGACATTTTTGAAAGCCATCTATCTACATATATAGCATAACTGAATTATCAAATATTGATTACTCCTATGTATTTACTCCTTGAATAATATTGAAAACACTTCATTGTAATTAAATCAGAGTCTTATATCACTATAACTTTATTATCTGACTTGTATTACGTAATCATACTAAACAGTTTGTAATAGTAAATTTCAGAAGGACTGTGTTTAAACCTTGTGTTCTTGAATGAGTTGTGGGAATGTATTACTAAATTTACACTTAAAGAAACCATTTTATAACCATAATCTTACATTAATGAAAATCTCTACATTTTGACATAAAATTGAAGTCATATTTTCTTAAATTGGTGCAAAATTTATATGTTGATACAAGTTTAAAATATCATTGGTATAAATCTTTATATATTGATACAAAATTTGAAATTAATTTTGTTACTTAGATAAGCATTGTGCCTATACATCACATTCTTTGAGTAATTCCAATGTTGTTCCCTTACACTGTACTAGGTACTCATAGTGATTCATGGTATGTAACGAGAATTCAGACAAGCACATTGGAAAAAGTCTAATAGATGTTGTCAGGACAAAATAGACTGTTGAGGAATCCAAAGATATCCAGCAACGACTAAAGGTTTGCATTTCAGGTAACAAAAATAATCAGATCAGTGAATGAATGTGTCTAAAGTTAATATACAGCAACTGTACATACATACACCCAAATCCACAGAACACAGGTGGCATAACAATATTGTGAAGTTCAAGGTCAAAGTTCATGAATCTTGTGTCATTGTCATTCTCTGTGTAACTGTGGCTTTGAGAACTCTGCCTCTATAACACAAATACAAAAGAACCTTCAAGTGTAAATAGCATCCTGACTTTGTAATAATAAGATATTCAAATCTTTGTTAGAGTGGGTTTATCAGTCAAAACCAGCTTGATTGATTTGGTCACTAAATATCACAGAAAACACATTTTTTTGTGAAGATGTCCTCAATACAATGGGATATGTAGTCTCACCCTAGCCTTTGTGTTCTGCCTTAGAGTTCCCAGCTCTAAGTTGTGAGCAAAATACATCAATAAAATGAATTGATATGCCTCAGAACATTGCTAGTCAGCATGTAGTATAGAGTGAGAAGCAAAGAGTCCCACAAGGAAAATCTAAGAATTTAGATTTCAGTCATCACTAAGTTGATAGAAATGTATGTGCATCCCAAATACCAAAGATTAAGTATAAACATTACTATATATGTGTTAGAAGCAAATGTTGTTGTAAACATACAGACATTGATACTTAGGCTAAAGAAAAATATTGACTCATGAATAGAAATTTATTGGAGCTGGAGGGATGGCTCAACAGTTAAAGACCAGTAGCTGCTCTTCCAGAGATTCAAGGTCTGATTCAGAGGCATGATTATAATGCACAGACATGCAGGTGAAACACTCATACATATAGAATATATAATTTTTAAATCCCTCATAACATGCAAATTTGACTTTCACATAGGTCAACTCATCCTTCTGCCTGCATAACAGAATTAAGGATGTTTGTATAGATTTGACTCTTTACTACTCTCAACACCTAATTCTAACTTCTAAGATGATGAAGAATTCTAGGAATGTAGTTACTAAAGTGTCATATCTAGACCTAACATTTGAAAGGAATTGTATGTTTCTTCAGTCAGTTGTGATGCACAACTTAGATCCCAGCACTTGGGAGGTAGAGGTAGTTGGATCTTTGTGAGTTCAAGGCCAGCCTGGTCTACAGAGCAAGTTCCAGACAGAGCAACACAGAGAATCCCTGACTTGAAAAAGTAGAAGCAAAGAGAAAGAGGAGGAAGAGGAAGAGGAAGAGGAGGAGGAAGAAAGGAAAGAAAAGAGTTGGACATCATCACTTCTTTTTGCTCCTGAGCTGTCATTCAGTATATTTTTCTACAAACGCCATTTTAAAATTGTTTTAAAATACAGTCCATTTATTTGGTACTGTAGATCTAACAAACCTGAGCCATTTTAACATCATGGTTCTAAGTAACACTGTCTTCCAGATCTTTCTCATATTCCAGTTTTGTCTTGGTGTCATAGGGAACTCATTACTGTTAATGTTATATATATACAGTTTCTTCCTCAGGCCTCATTTCAAAAAGTTGATAGATTCAGTTTTAACTCACCTTACAATCGTTAATATGTTGATGATCATATCCACATTGATAAAAGATATCATGTTATCCTTTGGAGTACCCAATTTTCTGGATGATGTTGGTTGTAAGGCAGTTTTGTTTTCATTCAGAGTCAGCTGGGGTCTGTCCATCTGCACCACCTCTGTTCTAAGCACATTCCAAGTCATCACCATCACTCCTAGCAGTTCTAAGTGGGCCTCCTGGCTGAAGCCTAGACTCTCCACATGGATTCTTTCTTCCTTACTTTGCTCCTGGCTTATTAACCTACTTATCTACGGGTATATGGTTGAAATGGTAATAGCCCAAACCAATAAAACTCATGTTGCCTATGGATATTCAGATGGTTACTGTCAAAACAAGCACTTTGGGAACCACAACTCAGGGTCATTTAATACCATTATTATCATTCACGATCTCTTCTTTGTGGCCATCATGATGTGGGCCAGCCTCTACATGGTGATTTTCCTCTACAGACACTGCAAGAGAGCCCAGCATCTCCACAACCCAAGCCTTTCCTCCCAGCCATCTCCTGAGCGCAAGGCCATTCACAGCATCCTGTCTCTGGTGAGCTGCTTTGTGTTAATTTATTGGTTGAACAAATCCATCACCCTTTATGGGTTTTATACAAAAGAAAAAATTCCAAGATTGGAGTCGATTAATACAATTTTTACAGCATGCTACCCAACCATCTGCCCTTTTTTACTCATGAAGAATAATAAAGTTATTTTGCAATTAATTTCTTCATTTTCTGTACTGCTGTTTTCAAAGTTCACTCCATGCCTGAACTGAAAACCACACTTTGTCATTATTAAAACAGTGTCTTAATGATTTTTCGTGGAATAAAGAATTTGAATGTGGACCTTGTATACATGAAATGATATTAGCTATAATTCAGACATTCTGTACACTATTAAAAATTCAGGCAATTAACATTTTTCTTGAATAGAACTCCATGTGCATAATTTTAATAATTTTAATATTTATTACTCACTCAAACTATGACACTTTGTCCAAAATGAACATATTTTAAATATTTTCAACAATATTATGTTTTCTGTTTTTTTTTCTATTTAAATACTTCTAATCAAAATTTTGAAATATCATTTGGAGCTTGGGTTATGTGTTTTATGGTGTTTTCTGTTCTATGGAACACCTTTTAAACATTGAACAAATTTCTGTTTCTTAGGTACCAACTACCAGAAATACTGCTGTGGGTGGAACTCTTATGTGTAACGAATAGTAGTTATCCAATGGCTGTCCTTTTACCATAGCTGACTTTGAGTCATCAATAATTATTTTTACTATTTTATTATTTTTTGTTATTTCTTTTATTTTTGAAATTATGACATAATTAGATCATTTTCCTCTTCCTTTTTCTTCTTGCAAACTCTGCTGTGTGCTTGTTCTTGCACTCTTTCAATTTCATGGCTTCTTTTTTCCTTAATTGTTATGTATGTGTTTGTGTGTGTGTGTGTGTGTGTGTGTGTGTGTGTGTGTGTGTGTATGCATGCAAGTATGGAGGTATTCCTAAATACATAAATGCTTCCTACTCTTTATATTGTGGCAACAATTAATGAAAAAAGAGGCCATGAATTTTAAAGAATAACTTCCAGTTGTTTCTACACATGCAGGAGAGCCTGAGTGTGAGCCCCAGCACCCAGGTAAAGACCAAGCCACTGGAGCTTGTGTTTTAGCTGCAGCTATAGGAACATGAAGACAGCAGGATTTCTGGTTTTACCAGGACAGTCAGCATAGACTAATTGATGACACTCAGGACCCACGGGAGATCTTGTCTCGGTAGGGAACAAGGAAGAGGGCTCATAAATGATGTAAGGCTAGAAAACAAGGGAGAGCTCTGTGAGCGTGAACTACTGGACAGGACATCATTGTTGCAAGCAGAAACTCACGGTACCTATAGTGACCTTCACAAGACCAAGACACTTAAAAATCCCAGCATTGCATCCTATGGCTGATGGAAACAGATGCAGAGACCCACAGCCAAACATTAGGCTGCGTTTAAGAGTCTTGTGAAGAGTGCGGGACAGGATTGAAGGAGTGAAAGGGGTCAAGGCCACCACAAGACTGACAGAGTCAACTAACTGGAGCCCATGGGGCTCACAGAGACTGAACCACCAAGGGAACAGCATTCAAGTGCTGGATCTAGACCTGTGTCACATGCATAGCAGATGTGCAGCTTGGTCTTCATGAGCTCCCTAACAATTGGGGCAGGGCTCTCTCTGACTCTGTTGCCTGACTTTCCATCCCCTTCCCTTAGCTGGACTGGCTTGTCAGACCTCAGAAGGAAAAGTTGTGCAAGATGATGTGACAGAGTGGTTTGGAATCCATGGGAGAATCTTCTTCTCTGTGGAGAAGGGGAGGGATAATTGGTAGAGTGGTTTCTGAGGGTATGACTGACAAAGACGCTGAGATCAGAACATAAACTAACTAACTAACTAACTAACTAACTAACTAACTAACTAACTAAGAAAAATTTCAGCATGAGGATTTCTCATGTGTCATCATCCCCTAATAATAAGGTATTGACATCTCTTCTGACCTCTACTAGCCCAGCTACACATATTCAAATTCAGGCAAAATATTCAAATACAGGAAATAAAAGCATATATAAGAAAGAGTTCTCCCAATCAGCACTTGGAGGAACTTCCCGCCACCATCTTCACTCCCAGATGGAGAGGAAAGGCAGCTCTAGGTACACAGAGATATCCCAAGTTTAACATCACTTGGAACACAGACTGCCAGACTTCTGCCTGCACCCAACGCCTGGGCAGCTCTGCAGTTCAGCTCTGTGCCAGCCCTGACATGGGTTGATTACTCTGCAGGGTTGATTGCCTGCAGAGTAACCGCCACTTGGAGGGGCTCCCTGCTGCCATCTTTGCTCCCAGATGGACAGGACAGGCAGCTCCAGGTACACAGAGACAACCCCGAGTATAACATTGCTTGGGGCAAGGCACACCAGGGCTCCAATGGCACCCAAGAGTAGGGCAGCCCATCAGCAATCTGTGCCAGGGGAAACCCAGTCATCCAGAGGAACAGAAATAGCCTTACAGGCTCACAGGAAGTTCAAGCACCAGACAGTGACAACAGCACCAACTAACACCAGCGATAACCAGATGGCAAAAGGCAAATGTAGGAATGTTACTAACAGAAATCAAGGCAATATGGCAGCATCCAAACCCAATTCTCTGACAACAGCAAGTCCTGGGCAACACACCAGAAAAACAAGATTTGGATTTAAAATCATTGGTCATGATACTGTTAGAGGAACACAAGAAGGACTTAAATAAAGCTGTTAAAGAAATACAAGAGAAAATGGGTCAAAAGATAGAAGAAGCCCTTACAAGGGAAACACAAAAATCATTTAAAGAAATTCAGGAGAATATGGGTCAACAGACAGAAGCCAATAAAGACAAAATGCAAATAATTACTTAAAGAAATACAGGAGAACTTGGGGCAACAGGCAGAAGTCATGAAAGAGGAAACACAAAAATCTCTTAAAGAATTACAGGAAAACACAAAGAAAGAAGTGAAGGAACAGAGCAACGTCATCCAGGATCTAAAAACAGAAGTAAAAACAACTAAGAAATCACAAAGGGAGAAAATTTTGGAGATAGAAAACCTTGGGAAGAAATCAAGGGTCATAGATGCAAATATCAGCAACAGAATACAAGAGATAGAAGAAAGAATCTCAGATGCTGAAGATACCATAGAAACCATGGATTCAACAGTCAAGGAAAATGCAAAATGCAACAAGCTTGTAACCCAAAGCATCCAGGAAATCTAGGACACAATGAGAAGTCCAAACCTAAGGATTATAGGCATAGATGAGAGTGACGATTTACAATTTAAAGGGCCAGCAAATATCTTCAACAAAATTCTGAAAAACAGCTTCCCTAACCTAAAGAATGAGATGGCCATGAACATATAAGAAGCCTACAGAACTCCAAACAGACTGGACCAGAACAGAAATACCTCCTGTCACATAATAATCAAAACCCCAAATGTACTAAACAAAGAAATAATATTAAAGGCAGTAAGAGAAAGAGGCCAAGTAAATATAAAGGAAGACCTATCAGAATCACAGCAGACTTCTCACCAGAGACCATGAAAGCTAGAAGATCCTGGGCAGATCTCACACAGACTCTAAGATAACACAAATGCCAGCCAAGACTACTATACCTAGCAAAACTCTCAATCACCATAGATGGAGAAACCAAGATATTCCATAATAAAACCAAATTTACACAAAATATTTCCACAAACGAAGCCCTACAAAGGATAATAGGTGGAAAACACCAATACAAGGAAGGAAACTACACCCTGGAAAAGGCAAGCCTTGTTTCATAAAACCCAAAAGAAGATAACCACTCAAACACAAAAATAACATCAAAAATAACCAGAAGTAATAATCACTATTCTTTAATATTTATTAACATCAATGAACTCAATTACCCAATAAAAAGACATCGACTAATAGATTGGATACATAAACAGGACCCTACATTTTACTGCATACAGGAAACACACCTCAGTGTCAAAGACAAACACTACTTCAGAGTAAAAGGCTGGAAAACAATTTTACAAGCAAATGATCTCAGGAAACAATCTGGAGTAGCCCTTCTAATATCAGACAAAATTGACTTTCAATCTAAAGTCATCAAAAGGGACATCTTGCTGGTCAAATGAAAAATCCGCCAAGAAGAACTCTCAATTCTGAATATCTGTGCTCCAAACGCAAGGGCACCCTCATTCATAAAAGAAACTTTACTAAAGTTCAAAGCACACATTGTACCTAACACAATAATTGTGGGTGACGTCAACACTCCACTCTCCTCAGTGGGCCAATCAGGAAAACAGAAACTGAACAGGGACACAATGAAACTAATTGAAGCTTTGGAAGAATTAGATTTAACATATATTATATATATATATGAAGAATTAGATTTAACATATATATATATATATATATATATATATATATATATATATAAGATTCTATTCTAAAGCAAAAGAATATACTTTTTTCTCATCACCTCATGGTACCTTCTCCAAAATCGACCATATAATCGGTCACAAGACAGACCTCAACAGATATAAGAAGATTGAACTAACTTCATACCTCCTATCAGATCACTATGGAGTAAGAGTGGTCGTCAATAGCAACAAAAACAACAGAAAGCCAGCATATACAAGGAAGCTGAAAAATACTCTACTCAATGATAGCTTGGTCAAGGAAGAAATAACGAAAGAAATCAAAGAGTTTTAGAATTTAATTAAAATGAAGGGACAACATACTCAAATCTTTGGGACACAATGAAAGCAGTGCTAAGAGGAAAACTCATAGCCCTCAGTGCCTCCAAAAAGAAACTGGAGAGAGCATACACTAGCAGCTTAATGGCACACCTGAAAGCCTTGGAACAAAAAGAAGCTAATTCACCCAAGAGGTGTAGGAGACAGGAAATCGTCAAACTCAGGGCTGAAATCAATCAAGTAGAAACCCAGAGAACCATAAAAGAGTCAACAAAACCAGAAGCTGGTTCTTTGAGAAAATCAACAAGATAGATAAACCCTAGGCCAGACTAACCAAAGGGCACAGAGACAGTATCCAAATTAACCGAATTAGAAATGAAAATGGAGATATAACAATAAAACCTGAGGAAATTCAAAAAATCATCAGATCATACTACAAAAGCCTATACTCAACACAACTGGAAAATCTGGAGGAAATGGACAATTCCTAGACAGATACCAAATACTAAAATTAAATCAGGATCAACTAGTTCATCTAAGCAGTCACATAACCTCTAAAGAAATAGAAGGGGTCATAGAAAGTCTTCCAACCAAAAAAAGCATAGGACCAGATGGTTTTTTGTGCAGAATTCTATCAGACCTTCAAAGAAGACCTAACACCAATACTCTTCAAATTATTCCACAAAATAGAAACAGAAGAAACACTACACTACACAACACATTCTACAAAGCCACAATTACACTGATACCAAATCCACACAAAGATCCAACAAAGAAGAATTGCAGGCCAATTTATCTTATAAATATCGATGCAAATCGAATCCAAGAGCACATCAAAATAATCATCCACCATGATCAAGTGTCTTCATCCCAGGGATGCTGGGATGGTTCAATATAAGAAAATCCATCAATGCAATCCACTACATAAAAAAACTCAAAGAAAAAGAAACACATGATCATTTCATTAGATGCTGAAAAAACATTTGACAAAATTCAGCATCCTTTCATGCTAAAAGTCTTGGAAAGAACAGGAATTCAATGCCCATACCTAAACATAGTAAAAGCAATATACAGCAAACCGGTAGCCAACATCAAACTAAATGGACAGAATCCTGAAGTCATCCCACTAAAATCAGGGACTAGACAAGGCTGTCCCCTCTCTCCATATCTTTTTAATATAGTACTTGATGTTCTAGCTAGAGCAATTAGACAACATAAGGAGGTCAAAGGGATACAAATTGGAAAGGAAGAATTCAAACTATCACTATTCGCAGATGATATGATAGTATACTTAAGTGACCCAAAAAAATTCCACCAGAGAACTCCTACAGCTGATAATCAAGTTCAGCAAAGTGGCTGCTTATAAAATCAGCTCAACAAATCAGTCGCCTTCCTATACTCAAAGGATAAAGAGGCTGAAAAAGAAATTAGGGAAATGACACCCTTCACAATAGTCACAAACAATATAAAGTATCTTTGTGTTTCTCTAACCAAAGAAATGAAAGATCTGTATGACAAGAATTTCAGGTCTCTGAAAAATGATATCGAAGACCTCAGAAGATGGAAAGATATCCTGTGATCATGGATTGGCAGGATTAATATAGCAAAAATGGCTAAGATTAAAAAGTCAGGAGATAGCAGGTGTTGGGGAGGATGTGGAGAAAGAGGAACACTCCTCCACTGCTGGTGGGATTGCAAGCTTGTACAACCACTCTGTAAATCAGTCTGGCGGTTCCTCAGAAAACTGGGAATGATATTTCTGGAGGACCCTGAATATACCACTCCAGGGCATATACCCAGAGGATTCCCCAGCATGCAATAAGGACACATGCTTCACTATGTTCATAGCAGTTTTATTTATAATAGCCAGAAGCTGGAAAGAACCCAGATGTCCCTCAGTGGAGGAATGGATACAGAAAATGTGGTACATATACACAATGGAATACTACTCAGCAATTAAAAGCAATGAATTCATGAAATTTTTAGGCAAATGGTTGGAACTGGAAAATATCTTCCTAAGTGAGGTAATCCAATCACAAAAGAAAGCACATGGAATCCAGTCACTGATAAGTGGATATTAATTAACCCAGAAGCTCTGAATACTCAAGACACAATTAACATATCAAATGATTCCCAAGAAAAAGGAAGTAGAGGGCCCTGGTCCTGGAAAGGCTTGATGCAGCATTGTAGGAGCCTACCAGGACAGAGAAATGGGAGGGGATTGATTGGGGAATGGGTGGAAGGAAGAGGGCTTTGGGATTCATGGGGATGGGGGGGGGGGGAACCGGGATAGGGGAAATCATTTGGAATGTAAACAAAGACTATAGAAATAAAATAGGAAGAAGCATCCAAGTGGGGCTCTATTTGTCAGAAAAAAACAAAAAAACAGCAGTAAGGGGAAAAGGGCAAGTAACTTATAAAGGCAGACCTATCAGAATCACAGCAGACTTCTCACCAGAGATGATGAAAGCTAAAAGATCCTGGGCAGACCTCATACAGATCCTAAGAGAACACAAATGCCAGTCCAGGCTATCATACCCAGAAAAACTGTCAATCATTATAGATGGAGAAACCAAGATATTCCATGATAAAACCAAATTTACATAGTATCTGTCCACAAATTCAGACCTACAAAGGATAATTGATGGAAAATGCCAACACAAGGAGGAAAATTACACCCTAGAAAAAGCAAGAAAATAATCTTCCAACAAACCCAAAAGAAGATACCCACACAAACATAAAAATAACATCAAAAATAACAGGAAGCAACAATTACTATTCCATAATATCTCTTAACAACAATGGACTCAACTCCCCAATAAAAAGACATAGACCAATGAAATATTTCTCATGTAAATCTCCAATTTTATCACAAAATGTTTATAATTCCTGTCTTAGTCAGGGTTTCTATTCCTGCACAAACATCATGACCAAGAAACAAGTTGGGGAGGAAAGGGTTTTTTGAGCTTACACGTCTGCATTGCTGTTCATCACTAAAGGAAGTCAGAACTGTAACTCAAGCAGGTCATGAAGCAGGAGCTGATGCAGAGGCCATGGAGGGATGTTTCTTACTGGCTTGCTTCCCCTGGCTTGCTCAGCCTGCTCTCTTATAGAACCCAAGAGCACCAGCCCAAAGGTGGTACCACCCACAAGGGGCCCTCCCCATTTGATCACTAATTGAGAAAATGCCCCACAGCTGGATCTCATGGAGGCACTTCCCCAACTGAAGCTCCTTCAGTGATAACTCCAGCCTGTGTCAAGTTGACACACAAAACCAGTCAGTACAATTGACCCCTCGGCGACTTGACACACAAACACATCACTATTGAGCCTCAACCCTTACTTTCTTATTCATCCCCAAGATCTAAGTCACTTTAAATGTCCCACAGTCTTTACATATTAAAGGTTCAATCACCTTAAAATCTCCAATATCTTTAAAATTCAAAGTCTTTTAAAAATTCAAAGTCTTTGAACTGTGGGATCCACTAAAATACTTTCTTCCTTCAAGAGGGAAACATATTAGTGCACAGTCACAACCAAAAGCAAAACTCAGACTCCAATGGTTCAATGTCTGGGATCCAACTCACAATCTTCCAGGCTCCTCCAAGGGCATGTGTCACTTCTCCAGCTCTGCCCTTTGTAGCACACAGCTTGTCTTCTAGGCTCCAGCTGCCTGTACTCCACTGCTGCTGTTGTTCTTGGTGGTCATCACGTGGCACTGGCATCTCCAAAACACTGCTGACTTCTACTGTAATTAGGCTTCACCAATAGCCTCTCATAGGCTCTCTTCATAGTGACAAGCCTCTACTCATATGCATGACTCCTTCAAGTCCTGGGCTGTCAATTGCACCTGAGGCTGCACCTTCACTAATGGTCTTCCGTGGCCTCTCACTGTGCCAAGAGCCTCAGCTGCTCTTCATGACCCCTTCATGCCTTCAAAACCAGTACCATCTGGGTGACTCTTACACAGTACCAAGTCCAGCCACAGCACAAAATACAACTGTGGCTATCTCTGGAACACACTCTCTGTGCTCTCAGAAAACACATCCAAGAAGATTTCATCTCAGTGATGCTGGTTTCTTCTTAATCACCGCTAATTTCTTAGCTCCAGCTAACCAGCATCAATAGTTCCAGTAACACAAAGGTTTGCTTTAGTGGGTCTGGTATCTTGTTACTCACAGCTGATTCTTCAGCCCTAGCTAACCAAAACCACAGAATCTTCACAATCAAAACATGGCCACTGTAAGAGTCTTTAATCTTCCCTCTGAAATTTCACAAGCCGGGCCTCCATCTTTTTCACTGTTCTTAACATTGTCTTCCAAGCTCCTACAGAACTTTCCACCGAGCTCTTAATATTCTAATGGCTTTTCTACTCAAAGTTCCAAAGTCCTTCCACAGTCCTCCCCAAAACATGGTCAGGTTGTCACAGGAATACCCCACTCCTGGTACCAATTTGTCTTAGTTAGGGTTTCTATTCCTGCACAAACATCATGACCAAGAAGCAAGTTGGGGAGGAAAGGGTTTATTGAGCTTACACTTCCACGTTGCAGTTCATCACTAAAGGAAGTCAGGACTGGAACTCAAGCTGGTCAGGAAGCAGGAGCTGATGCAGAAGCCATGGAGGGATGTTTCTTACTGGCTTGCTTCCCCTGGCTTGCTCATATAGAACCCAAGAGCACCAGCCTAAAGGTGGTACCACCCACAAGGGGCCCTCCCCACTTGATTACTAATTGAGAAAATGCCCCACAGCTGGATCTCATGGAGGCACTTGCCCAACTGAAGCTCCTTTCTCTGTAATAACTCCAGCCTGTGTCAAGTTGACACACAAAACCAGCCAGTAAAATTCCCCTTTATTTAATTTAGTAATGTTTTTAATGTCTACCATTTTATCTGCATTATTTTTCATGATAATCTTCAATTCTAATATGTTTTTCTATATACTTCCTTTATTTTATCAGAAATGTTTCCAATGAAAATCTTTGATTTAGACAAATGTTTCTAATTCCACCTTCAATTAATTTAGAAAGAGATCTTATATCTACCATTTTATATGTAAATTTTTCCATGAAATAGTCAATTTTAACATGTTTGTCTATTTACTTCTTGAATTTTTATCAGAAATATTTTCCGTGTAAATCTTCAATGTTATCTGAAAATATTTACAATTCTATCTTCAGTCAACTTAGAATTATCTTTATGTCTATCATTTTATCTATATAATTTCCATGATAATCTTTAATTTTAACATGTTTTTCCATATATTTCTTCCATTTTATCAGAAATATTTTCCATGTAAATCTTCACATTTATCAGAAAATGTTTGTAATTCCACTTTCAATCAACCTAGGAATACTTTTATACCTACCATTATTATATCTATATAAAATTTTCCATCATAATCTTTAATTCTACCATGTTTTTCTACATTTTATACAATTTTATCAGAAATATTTTCCATCTAAATCTTCAACTCTATCATAAATTGTTTCTATCCCATATTTCAATTAATTTAGAATTGTTTTATATGTCTACTACTTTACTCTTTAATTTTTTCATGAAAATTATCAATTTTAACATGTTTATCTGAAACATTTTCCATGTAAATCTTTTTTTTATTCGATATAATTTTTATATTTACACTTCAAATGATTTCCCCTTTTCTAGCCCCCCACTCCCCAAAAGTCCCATAAGCCCCGTTCTCTACCCCTGTCCTCCCACCAACCCCTTCCCACTTCCCTGTTCTGGTTTTGCCGAATACTGCTTCACTGAGTCTTTCCAGAACAAGGGGCCACTCCTCCTTTCTTCTTGTACCTCATTTGATGTGTGGGTTATGTTTTGTGTATTCCAGTTTTCTAGGTTAATATCCACTTATTAGTGAGTGCATACCATGATTCACCTTTTGAGTCTGGGTTACCTCACTTAGTATGATGTTCTCTACCTCCATCCATTTGCCTAAGAATTTCATGAATTCATTGTTTCTAATGGCTGAATAGTACTCCATTGTGTAGATATACCACATTTTTTGCATCCACTCTTCTGTTGAGGGATACCTGGGTTCTTTCCAGCATCTGGCAATTATAAATAGGGCTGCTATGAACATAGTAGAACATGTATCCTTATTACATGGTGGGGAATCCTCTGGGTATATGCCCAGGAGTGGTATAGCAGGATCTTCTGGAAGTGAGGTGCCCAGTTTTCGGAGGAACCGCCAGACTGATTTCCAGAGTGGTTGTACCAATTTGCAACCCCACCAGCAGTGGAGGAGTGTTCCTCTTTCTCCACACCCTCTCCAATCCATGTAAATCTTTCATTTTATCATAAAGTGATTTCATTTCCCTTGACATCCCTTTTCAATAAATAAAAGAAATTAAAAAAAAAAAAAGAGTTCTCTTCCAGCCACCATTTGCAGCAGGGAGTCATGGGGCTTCACTGTCTTTAGGGCAGGGCCCACCAGGATAGAGGGTTCTCCCAGTAGTGCTTTCACTTCTGAGCACAGAGGTGAGATCTCCACCTTCTCTCTGGAGGGGAACAGCTAGGAGCATTCCAGGGCATAAGATCAGTGGAGTTGCTGAGACAAGAGTCTTCTATTCACCACTTGTAGTAGGGAGCCAGGCGCCTCCACAGCCTTCTGTGCACAGACCCTGCCAGAAGAGAGTTGGTCTCCCAGGATTACAGACACAGGCTTACAGGCCCACAGGAGGGACAAACTCCATCCAGAGACAGGAAGATCAACTAACACCAGAAATAACCAGATGGTGAAAGATAAGCTCAAGAACCCTACCAACAGACACCAAAGCTACTTGGCAACATCAGAACCCAGTTCTCCCACCACAGCAAGTGCTGGATACCCCAAAACACCAGAAAAGCAAGAGTTAAATTTAAAATCATATCTCATGATGCTGATAGAGGACTTCAAGAAGTACATTAATAACTCCCTTAAAGAAATACAGGAGAACATGGGTCAACAGGTAGAAGCCCTTAAAGTGGAAACACAAAAATCCCTTTAAGAATGACAGGAAAACACAGACAAATAAGTGAAGGAACTAAACAAAACCATCCAGTATCTAAAAATGAAAGTAGGAAAAAAATGAAGAAATCACAAAGGGAGACAACTCTGGATATAGAAAGCCTTGGAAAGAAATCAGGAATCATAGATGCAAGCATCAATAACAGAATACAAGAGATAGAAGAAAGAATATAAGGTGCTGAAGATACCATAGAAAGCATTGACTCTATAGTCAAAGAAAATGCAAAATGCAAAAATCTTGTTACCCAAAATATCCAGAAAATTCAGCACACAATGAGAGGAACAAACCTAAGGATTATAGGTATAGAAGAGTGTGAGGATAACATGTGTTTCTATATATTTCTTCAATTTTATCAGAAATATTTTCCATGCAAATCTTCAATTTTATCAGAAAATATTTATAATACCACTTTCAATCGACTTAGAAATATTTTGTGCCTACAGTTTTATCTGTATAAAGTAGCTAATTTTAACGTGTTTTTCTACATATTTCTTGAATTTAATCAGAGATATTTTCCATGTAGATCTTCAGTTTTATCAGAAAATGTTTTTAATTCCTTGTTCAATCAACTTAGAAATATTTTTATGCCTTCCATTTTATCTGTGTAGTTTTCCATAATAATCTTCAATTTTAACATGTTCTATATTTTTCTACAATTTTATCAGAAATATTTTCCATGTAAATCTTCAGTTCTATAATAAAATGTTTCTACCTCCTTTTACAATCAATTTAGCGGTGTTCTTTATGTCTATCCCCCCTCCCCCTCTTCACCAATTAACCTACTCCCGCTTCCCTGTCCTGGTATTACCCTACACTGCTGCATCCAGCCTTCTCAGGACCAAGGGCCTCTCCTCCCTTTGATGCCCAACAAGGTCATCCTCTGATACCTATGAAGCCACGGGTCCCTCCATGTGTACCCTTTGGTTGATGGTTTAGTTCCTGGGAGCTCTGGGAGTACTGGGTAGCACACATTATTATTCCCCCTATGGTGCTGCAAACCCATTCAGCTCCTTGGGTCCTTTCTCTAGCTCTTTCATTGGGGACCCTGTGCTCAGGTCAATGGCTGGCTGAGAGTGTCCTCCTCTGTATTTGTCATGCACTAGCAGAGCCTCCCAGGTGACAGCTATATCAGGCTCTCGTAAGCAAGTACTTGTTGGCATCCACAATAGTGTCTGGGTTTTGTAACTGTATATGGGGTAGATCTCTAGGTGGGGCAGTCTCTGGATGGTCTTTCCCTCAGACTCTGCTTCACACTTTGTATCTCCTCCTGTGGGTATTTTGTTCCCCCTTCAAAGAAGGACTAGAGTATCCATACTTTGTTCTTCCATATTTTTGAGATTCATTTTGTCTATGAGTTGTGTCTTGGATATTCCAAGATTCTGGGTTAATATCCACTTATCAGTGAGTGCATACCATGTGTGTTCTTTTGTGATTGGGTTACCTCACTCAGGATATTATTTTCCAATTGCACACATTTGCCTAAGAATTTCATGAATTCATTGTTTTTAATAGCGGAGTAGTACTACATTGTGTAAATATACCACATTTTCTGTATCCACTCTTCTGTTGAGGGACATCTGGACTGTTTCTAGCTTCTGGCTATTATAAATAAGGTTGCTATGAACAGAGCATGTGTCCTTATTACAGGCTGGAGAATCCTCTGGGTACATGCCCAGGAGTGGTATAGCAGGGTCCTCCAGTAGTATGATGACCTACTTTTGAAGAAACCACCAAACTGATTTCCAGTGTGGTTGTACCAGCTTGCAATCCCACCAGGAGTGGAGGAGTGTTCCTTTTTCTCCACATCCTCGCCAGCACCTGCTGTTTCCTGAGTTTTTGATCTTATGGATTCTGACTGGTGTGAGGTGTAATCTCAGGGTTGTTTTATTTGCATTTCCATGATGACTAAGGATGTTGAACTTTTCTTTAGGTGATTCTCAGCCGCTTGATAATCCTCAGTTGAAAATTCTTTGTTTAGCTCTGTACCCCATTTCTAATATGGTTATTTGGTTCTCTGGAGTCTAATTTCTTGAGTTCCATTTATATATTGAATATTAGCCCTCTGTCAGATGTAGGGTTGGTAAATGTCTTTTCCAGTTTGTTGTTTACTGTTTTGTCATATTTACAATGTCCTTTGCCTTATAGAAATTTTGAAAAAAATAAATTAAAAAAAAGAAATTTTGTAATTTATGAGGTCCCATTTGTTAATCTTGATCTTAGAACATAAACTATTGGTGTTCTGTTTAGGAAAATTTCCCCTGTGCCTATGTGTTCAAGGCTCTTCCCCAGTTTCTTTTCTGTTAGTTTCAGTGTGTCTGGTTTTATGTGGAGATCCTTGATCTACTTCTACTTGAGCTTTATACAAGGAGATAAGACTGGATTGATTTGCATTCTTCTGCATGCTGACCACTGGTTGAACCAGCACCATTTGTTGAAAAGGCTATTTTTTTTACTGGAAGTTTTTAGTTCCTTTGTCAAAGATCAAGTGACCATAGGTGTGTGGGTTCATTTCTGGATCTTCAATCCTGTTCCATTGATCCGCCTGCCTGTCACTGTACCAATACCATGCAGTTTTTAACACTATTGCTCTGTAGTATTGCTTGAGGTCAGGGATACTGATTCCCGCAGAATTTCTTTTGTTGCTGAGAATAGTTTTAGCTATCCTGGGTTTTTTGTTATTCCAGATGAATTTGATAATTGCTCTTTCTAACTCTGTGAAGAATTGAGTTGGAATTTTGCTGGGGATTCCATTGAATCTGTAGATTGCTTTTGGCAAGATGGCCATTTTTACTATATTAATCCTGCCAATCCATGAGCATGGGAGTTCTTTCCATCTTCTGAGGTCTCCTTTGATTCCTTTCTTCAGAGACTTTAAGTTCTTATCATACAGATCTTTCACTTGTTTGGTTAGAGTAACAGGAAGATATTTTATATTGTTTGTGATTATTGTGAAGGTTGTCATTTCCCTCATTTCTTTCTCAGCTTGTTTATCCTTTGAATATAAGAAGGCTACTAATTTGTTTAAGTTAATTTTATATCTGGACACTTTGCTGAAGTTGTTTATCAGCTGTAGGATTTCTCTGGTGGAATTTTTGGGTTGCTTAAGTATACTATCATATAATCTGCAAGTAGTGATATTTTGACTCCTTCCTTTCCAATTTGTATCATTTGACAGCCTTCTGTTATCTAATTGCTCTGGCTCGAATTTCAAGTACTATATTGAAAAGATATTAAGAGAGAGGACAGTCTTGTCTAGTACCTAATTTCAGTGGGATTGCTTCAAGTTTCTCTTCATTTAGTTTGATGTTGGCTATTGGCTTGCTGTATATTGCTTTTACTATGTTTAGATATGGGCCTTGAATTCCTGATCTTTCCAAGAGTTTTAACATGAAACGATGCTGAATTTTGTCAAATGTTTTCAGCCATCTAATGAAATGACCATGTGTTTTTGTTGTTGTTGTTGAGTTTGTTTATGTAGTGAATTACATTGATGGATTTCCTTGTATTGAACCATCTCTGCATCCCTGGGATAAAGCCTACTTGATTGTGGTGAATGATCATTTTGATGTGTTCTTGATTTTTACATCAATATTCATAAGGGAAATTGGTCTGAAGTTCTCTTTCTGTGTTGGATCTTTGTGTGGTTTTGGCATAAGTGAAATTGTGATAGATGGGTAGAGATGAGATGGGTAGGGTTCCTTCTGTTTCTATTTTGTGGAATAGTTTGAAGAATATTGGTGTTAGGTCTTCTTTGAAGGTCTGATAGAATTCTGCACTAAAACCATCTGGTCCTGTGCTCTTTTTGGTTGAGAGACTTTCAATGACTGTTCCTATTTCTTTAGGGTTAATGAGACTATTTAGATGGTGTATCTCATCTTGATTTAACTTTGGTATTTGGTATCTGTCTAGAAAATTGTCCATTTCATCCAGATTTTCCAGTTGGATTGAGTATAGGCTTTTGTGGTAGGATCTGATGATTTTTTTTTTAAATTCCTCAGTTTCAGTTGTTTTGTCTCTCTTTTCATTTCTAATTTTGTAAATTTGGATACTGTCTCTGTGCTCTCTGGTTAGTCTGGCTAAGGGTTCATCTATCTTGTTGATTCTCTCAAAGAACCAGCTGCTGGATTTGTTGATTCTTTATCTAGTTCTTTTTGTTTCTACTTGGTTGATTTCAGCCCTGCGTTTGATGATTTCCTGTCTCCTACTCTTCTTGGGTGCATTAGCTTCTTTCTGTTATAGAGATTTCATGTGTGCTGTTGGGCTGCTTGTGTATGCTCTCTCCAGTTTCTTTTTGTAGGCTCTTGGAGCTTTGAGTTTTACTCTTAGCTTTCATTGTGTCCCATAAGTTTGGGTATGTTGTGCCTTAATTTTCATTAAATTCTATAAAGTCTTTGATTTCTTTTCTTATTTCTTCCTTGAGTAAAGCATTGTTCAGCTTCCATGTGTTTGTGGACTCTCTGTTTTTTTTTTTTGTTTGCTTGTTTTTTTGCTATTGAAGACCACCCTTAATCTGTAGTGATCTGATAGGAGGCATGGGATTATTTCAATCTTCTTTTATCTGTTTAGGCCTGTTTTGTTACCAATTATATGGTCAATTTTGGAGAAGGTACCATGAGGTGCTGAGAAGAAGTTATATTCTTTTGATTTAGAATGAAATGTTCTATACATATCTGTTAAATCCATTTGGTCCATAACTACTTTTACTACTTTACTTTTTAGTAGTTTCACTGTGTCTCTCTTTAGTTTATGTTTCCCTACTCTGTCCATTGATGAGAGCTGTGTGTTGAAATCACCCACAATTATTGGGAGAGGTGCAATGTGTGCTTTGAGCTTTAATAACGTTTCTTTTATAAATGTGGGTGCCCTTGCATTTGGAGCATAGATGTTCAGAATTGAGACTTGTTCCTGATAGATTTTTTCTTTAATGTGTATGAAGTGTCCTTCCTTTTTTGGTGACTTTTAGTTGAAAGTCCATTCTATACAATACTAGAATGGCTACTACAGCTTGTTTTCTGGGACCATTTGCTTGGAAAATTGTTTTCTAGCCTTGTACTTTGAGGTAGTGAGTGTCTTTGTCACTGAGGTGACATGCACCATTCCTGTATGCAGCAAAATGTTGGGTCTTCTTCATGTATCCTGTCTGTTAGTTTATATCTTTTTATTGTGGAATTGAGTCTATTGATGTTAAAAGATATTAAGGAATAGTGATAGTTGTTTCTTGTTATTTTTGATATTATTTTTATGTTTGTATGATTTTCTTCTTTTGGGTTAGTTGAAAGAAGATTACTTTCTTGCTTTTTTTTAGGGTGTAGTTTCCCTCCTTGTATTGGAGTTTTCCATTTATTAGTGTTTGTAGGGCTGGATTTCTGGAAAGATATTGTGTAAATTTGGTTTTATCTTGGAATATCTTGGTTTCTCCATCTATGGTGGAGTTTGAGAGTTTTGCTGGGTATAGTAGTCTGGGTTGGTATTTGTGTGCTCTTAGGGTCTGTATGAGATCTGCCAAGGATCTTCTAGCTTTCATTGTCTCTGGTGGGAAGTCTATGGTTGCTGGGATTTGAACTCAGTACCTTCAGAAGAGCAGTGCATGCTCTTAACCACTGAGACACCTCTCCAGTCCTCTCCTGTATTTCTTTAAGGGAGTTATTTATGTCTTTCTTGAAGTCCTCTGTCAGCATCATGAGGTGTGATTTTAAATCCAGATCTTGCTTTTCTGGTGTTTTAGGGTATCCAGAACTTGCTGTTTTTGGAGAACTTGGTTCACATGGTGCCATGTTGCCTTGGTTTCTGTTGGTAATATACTTGCATTTGTGTTTTGCCATCTGGTTATCTCTGGTGTTATCTGGTGTTGCTGTCTCTTACTGTGGCTTATCTGTCCTGAAAGCTTCTTTTTCTGTGCTCCTGGGAGACCTGTTCTCTGTGTGCACAGGTATGTAGGTACTCCTGGAAGAACAGCTCTCTTGTGGTGGTATTTTTTGTATGTAGCTCTGTGGCCCTTGATCAGCTCTGATTGTGGAGGGAAATCAGAAGACTCCTGTTCCAGGCTGCTCCTAGGCTCTTGTGACCTCAGGGTTTCCAGCTGTTTACTCTGAGCAGCAGGGGATGTTCTGCCTGTGCTATCTGGTCTCACCACACTCCTGGGTGATCAGGTACCTCCCTTCACCACTTGGATATGGGTGCACTGTGGCAGAGGATGGTCCCGAGCCAGAGACAGAAACCGGAAGGCCAAATGTTAGGTTTTTAAAAATCGGGATTTTGAGGAAAGATTCCAAGAATTGATTTCTGGCTCCCCCATGCCCATGCATGAATGTGCACATGAACACACAGACCCAAAAACAACTCCACTGGTGCTGGTCATGGACGTTCTAATGTTTATTGTGAAACCAGGAAGATTGGTTTTACAGCAATCCAGCATATCCATTTTTAGACATAACTTGTTTTAGCGGTTTACCTTTACGACTTGTGTGCTGTACCTACAGAAGCCAGAAGAGGGCTCAAGGTCCTCCTGTAACTTGAATTACAGATGATTGTGAACAAGATATTGTGAGTGCTAAGTAGTGAATCATATCCAATGCACAGGCGACAAGTGCTTTTAACTGCTGAGCCACTTGTCCCACCATGAGGATTATCTCTTAAAATACTGATGAGAGGTCTCTCTCAGGCCTCTCCTCCAGCTGTCTACTGGACATAAGCCATGCCCAGCAGGCTGTTGCTGGGTTCTTTTAACAAATGAATAACTTTGTCACTAGTTACTGGTTTTATACAACTGAGAAAGATTCAAGATTGGGGGGAAATTAATGCAATTTTAACAATACACTCTATTCACAAAAGCTAGGAAATAAAATCTAATTAGTTCTTCACACACTGATGAGTGAATTTTTTTAAAGATGCAGGTAAGTGGATGAACATGAACATTCTCTTTGGAAGGAATTGCAAAGAGTGCTAATGTCACCAGGAACAAGGTGGAGCTGCTGGTGGTGAAGGCTCTCCCAGTGGCCTGGGGAGAGGCAGGATAGATGAGGTAGAGACATGGGTTCATATGACCTTCACGTGCAGCTTTAAGGGCTGCATTTGCAACAGATCGAGTGTTGCTAGTTAAGGTTGCAGCTAACCTGTCCAGATAGCTCCCCTAAGCTCAGCACAAAGCGGAGGATTCCCTTTCCCTGCAGGGCTTCCTCCTCTCTACCTTACAGGAAATCCCAACCCCCACACTCTTCCTAAGGAATGTCATATAATCCTTGGCAAAATTACAAGTTCAACTTCCTGGAAAGCCTCTCCATGAAAATGAAGAATCCACAGAACCCTCAACCTCAGCCAATGAAACTCCACCCTAAAAAGGACCCCTTCCCACTTTCCAAGGATTATAAAGTCCTTGTTCACCCCTAATAAAGAGCACAAGCTGTTTTGCTGACTATGGTCTAAGAGAGCTGTTTCTGAAAGCTGTAACATGGACATCCCCAACCCCACACACATTGCCTCCACCTTCCATCCCCCAACCTGACCCCAGCATTTATTCCAGACTTTCACCCTTTCATTCCTGATGTGTAAAAAAGACTCGGACCCCAGAACTCAGCTCCTCTCCATCTTTCCCCACTTGGTGTGCAGCAGCGAGCACCCGGAAATCCAAGGGGAAGAGGCAAAAATGGAACCACAGTCAAAGGAGTGGAGGATTGTATGGAGCTGTGGTGCACCAGGTTCAAGACATCCTCACCTAGTCCCCAGTGTCCTATACCCACTCCCTAACCCAGAAAAGCATTTCTGTGATCCCTGAACGTCAGCAGAGATCTGTATAAACCAGAATAGAGTTTGGGATCCTGCTGAGAATCAAAGCTGTCCTTGCCATAAAAGCAAAAGACCGTCCCTGATAAGGTGTGGTTACTTGGAGAAGGCACCTGTGAGAGGTGCTCAAAGCTCACCAAGGTGATTACTCAAGGAAAAATGGGTGAGAGAACAGAGTGGTCTCCACCATATCTGCCAGAGTGGACCTTTTCTGACATTGTTTGAGAATGTATCTTTTCTTTGTTCAAAACCTATTTTGAGAAATAATAAATTAATAATTTAATGATGCAGTCAGGTGTGATGGTGTACAACTTGAACTCCAGCACTTAGGAGGAAGAGGCAGAGAGGCAGAGAGGCAGGAAGTGAGTTGGAGTCCAAGTCCATCCTGGTATACAGAGTGAGCTCAAGGCTTGACATCCAGGACTCCACAGAGAAACTCTGACTCAAAAAAAAAAAAAAAAAAAAAAGGCTTGGTGATGAACCTGAAGCGTGTAAGCTTTTATGAGGTGGGGTCACTCTTTGCCTGTTTTGTCTTTTCAAGACAGGGTTTCTCTGTGCAGCCCTGGCAGTCCTGGAACATAATGTAGACCAGGCTAGCTTCAGAGATTCATCTGCCTCTGGAATACTGGGATTAAAGGTGTGAGTCACCACCACCCAGCTGTAATTTTGTTTTTTTTCCCTGACTTTCTGTCATATATATCATCATTGTGTTTGTATACTTCCTACTGCCTTCTCTAATTCCCTTCTCATCCCCATTGACCCCATTTTTATTCCCCCCCTTTTCCCCCTGAATCAGAGTCTCACTGCAGCATTGGCTGGCCTTCAACTTGCTGTTATAGAACAGTATGACTTTGAACTTAGAGAGTTCTCTGTTTCTGCCCCTGTCCCATCCCTGCCCCTGCCTGCCCCTGTCCCTGCCCCTGTCCCTGCCCCTGCCCCTGTCCATGCCCCTGCCTCTGCCTCTCAAATACTGGGAATAAAGCGACCCACTACACCCAGCCACCCCTTCTCTTTTGCTGTCTTTTTTTTTTTTTTTTTTGTATTCAGGTCTTGAGTAGTTGAACACCACTATAGTTCATGGTTGTCACAGCCATGTCATAACCAGGAGACAGCATTTTATGACATTGTTCCTTTGGACCTTACAATCTTTGCACCCTCCTCCCAGTGTTTCTGGGTCTTGAAGAAGATATAATAGATGTTATGTTTAGGATCCAGACTTAATGGTCAGTTATTCTAAGCACTTTGAACACTTGTGAATCTCTGTATTAAACATCGACCTCTGATAAATTTCTGTGATCTGGGCTGGACTGACACTTGCCTGTGGGTATAAGCATAAATACTTGGAAGGCAGAGTGACTAGTGTGTGTTTCACAAAACTGAACAATCTTAGAGTCAAACTCTATTTTTTGAGCACAGATGTAATACAACCATGACTAATCCATGTACTATATGACCAAAATAAAACTCCAAGCACAGTGTTGTATCCTCTATGGAACCTTAAAACCTTAAGAGAGGAAGGCACAGTGGTCTCCAGTGGAACAGTTAGAGCATTCCTTGTGGCCTTGCTTGGAGGTCAGCTTTTGTTTTTAACAGCTGTGATAAGTCTCACCACTGTCTTAAAACTTTTAATGACTTCCTCACTCCTCCAGTTTACTTTTTGATATGGTTCATCTTGGGAAAACGCACAGCTTCAGAAATAGATTTTACACTCTTACATGTTAAAGTTATCTGGGAGAGAGATGTTTTCCTCTGGGTACATCTAAGTAATGTGCAGTAAACAAGTTCATTGACCCCCATGGGTGACAAGATGGTCCAGGTCCACTGGGAGAAAGAGTCCTGTCATCCTGTCCTTGATTTAGCTGTGTCTCCTTCTAGCCAGGCTTTCTGAGACACATCCTATCAGTGGGATTCACACTGCCCTGAAGGGCTCCCAGTGCTCAGAACTCAGAGCCAGAGAAAGTTTCACACTGATCCTCTTCCCCAGTCTGTCCTGTCTTAGATTTTGGAATTTTTTCTTCAGATTACTTTTTTTCTATTTTTCTTTCTAAGTAACTAAATTGTACCTTTCTTGTGTTTCTTACCAATCCTTGTCATAATATTTTCATAATTGTTCATAATATTTTCACTGTTTTGCTACATTTATTTATTTATTTATATTTGCATCTGTTGAAGACATCTCCCCATACCCTTTGTCCTTGTGTTTCCATCTAAACTACCTCCACTTTCATTAGAGTTAAATCTCATTTGGCATATTCAGTGTAGTAAAGTACATCTGTAATGTTCATTTGAACACTGGAGCTACATGCTCATTAGTGTTTACACTTTACCCATCAATTACCTCTGATATGTTTGTGTTTTTGTTAAATTATGGATATACTATTAGGTAACTGAAATGCAATGTTTTGGTCATGATTTATGACATATTTGAAATAATAATAGAAAACAGTATACATTTAGTGTATTTAGTCCAATTTCGGGTTTGCTGTTGTTGTTGTTTTTGTTGTTGTTGATTCATTGAATCTTTATGAGGTCTTATTGACAGGTACACATCCTATCTGTACATTGTATTATGAATTTGATTGCACACACAAGCATGACTTTCACGACATTTGCCCATAATTCCCTACTGTATCACTCTACCACTTCCATTTCTCACACATGGCTAAGTCTCCCCATTGGGTTTGTGAATTTCTCCTCCAGATTCCACATATGTGTCATGTTTATCTGTGTGAGACTGCTTTATTCCACATAACACAATGATCTGCAATTCTGTTAATTTCCCTACAAATAATAAAAGAGTGATAGAAAAAAAATTTCTCCAAGAATGTGCTCAACACTGGGCCTTTCATAGTAGCAACTTGTCTCTGTGTTCTTAATAATAGAAGCTCTACATAGGGATTGGGACCCCAGAATAACCCAAAGGTTGGACTCAGAAACAAATCCCAAGTGAAAAAATCTTTCATTGAGAATTGTTTTTAACATTGAAATATGTCTGTGCAGTGTGTGCACGTCTGGTGCCACAGAGGCAGGAGGAAGGCTCCAGATCCCCTGGAAATGTGCCCACAGTTGTTAGCTTCCACGTGAGTGCTGGACTCTGCTCTGGGTTCTCTGGAAGAGCAGCTGGTGCTCTTAACCACAGAACCATCACTTATCCCTGTTGTGAAATCAAAAAAAAAAAAAAAATACCTTGGAAGTGTTTAAGAGTACGACTCTCCAAAAGTGTTCAGATATGTATATTACTGTCTACTTGGGAAAGATAACTTTCAAATGGGACTTTAAAAATATATAGTGTGGGCTAGAGAGATGGCTCAGCAATTAAGAGCACTAGATGTTCTTTCAGAGGTCCTGAGTTCAAAACCAGCAACCACTTGGTGGCTCACAACCATCTGTAATGGGAACTGATGCCCTCTTCTGGTGTGTCTGAAGATAGCTACAGTGCACTCGTATACATAAAAGACAAAAATAATTCTTTAAAAAATTATATGCTGTGACTAGTGAATAAAAGCTCTTTATAACATGCAAGTTTGCCTTCCAGGTCATTAGCATGCTGCTTCTTAATATAATAGCACTCAGAAGATTTTTGCTTTGAGCCCACCTGCTTCAATACTTTCTATCTTTTGAGGCTCTCGAGACTCCCTGAAATGCAGTTCCCAGAAGTATAGCATCTGGACCTGAAATACTAGGGAGTTGGACATTTTTCTAAACTTCTCTCCTCCTGATGTGTCTGTTAGCATATTTTCCCACAAACCTCAGTATGTAACTAGCTTTATACGTCAATCTGATTCATTTTCTCTGAAGGCCTGACTGGGATGTTGTTTCCAAGCAACATCCTCTTAGGGGTTTCCTTTTTATCTGAGTTCTGTGTGGGTATCATAGGGAACTCATTGCTTTTCATGCTGTATGTGTACAAATTCTTGGTCAAAGCTTGCTTTAACAGACCCATTGATCCCATTTTCATGCACCTGATGATAGTCAATATATTGACAATCATATTCTCTATTATACCATATATCATGTCATCCTTTGGAGTGCCCAATTTTCTGGATGATGCTGGCTGTAAGGCAGTTGAGTATGTCTACAGAGTCACCAGGTCTATGTCCACCTCTACCACTTTTATCCTAAGCACATTATAAGCCATGACCATCACTCCCAGTAATTCTAAGTGGGCATGGCTTAATCCTAGACTCTGTAAGTGGACTTTTTGCTCCTTCCTGTTTTCCTGGCTTGTCAACATAGTCATATACATGCACCTCATTAAGACCATGATAGCAAAAACTAATTACACTGATATTGATTATGGTTATTCTCATGTTTACTGTGTAAGTCTTCCACCCAAGTACCCAAACGCAAGATTATTCCTGAGTATTTTCATAACAAGTGACCTGCTCTTTCTGGCCATCATGGTATGGACCAACCTCTACATGGTGACCCTCCTCTACAAGTACCACAAGAGAGCCCAGCATCTCGGCAACCCAAGCCTCTCCTCCAAGTCATCTCCTGAACGCAAAGCTCCGCACACAATCCTGTTGCTTGTAAACAGCTTTGTGTTCTTTGATTTGTTGAACAACTTTGCCACTCTTTATGATCAGTTTTATACACATGAAAGAATGCTAAGTTTGGGGGCAATGATCGCAATCGTGGCATTATTTTACCCTACACTCTGTCCATTTCTACTGATGAACACTAATAAAATTCTTTCACAGAGTATTTCTTTCCTACCAATACTGAAAATTACCTATTTTCAAAAAACAGTTGGTGCCTGATATGATGCCCAGATGTTTTTTTTTAACAAATATATCTTTCTAGTGATTTTTGTGTTATATTGGAAGCTGTGTGGCTCTTGAGTCCTTGGTATGGTCCCAGTTATAATTGTCACAAGTTGTACATTTTCAAATTTTAGATTTTAATATTTTTATCAATAAAAGTGCATCCACACCATTCAACAACTTTCATATTTACTGTCCATTGAAATTATAATACTTTAGAGCTTATAAAATAAAAACTCATCTTGTTAACCTCCACATAAATACCATCATAAATATACACATAAATTTTGTACACAAGAGCAGACACACAAACCTGTACACACAAAGATAAATAGATAAAAATAGATAGATAGATAGATAGATAGATAGATAGATAGATAGATAGATAGATAGATAGGTAGGTAGATAGAGGATAGATTTTTCAAAGATTTTTTTTATGTTGACACTTAGAGAAGTATTTATTTTACTTGTTGTCTTAGTCAGGGTTTCTATTCCTGTACAAACATCATGACCAAGAAGCAAGTTGGGGAGGAAAGGGTTTATTCAGCTTACACTTCCATGCTGCTCTTTATCACTAAAGCAAGTCAGGACTGAAACTCAAGCAGGTCAGGAAGCAGGAGCTGATGCAAAGGCCATGGATGGATGTTTCTTACTGGCTTGCTTCCCATGGCTTGGTCAGCCTGCTCTCTTATAAAACCCAAGAGCACCAGCCCAGAGGTGGTGCCACCCACAAGGGACCGTCCCCACTTGATCACTAATTGAGAAAATGCCCCACAGATGGATCTCATGGAGACACTTCCCCAACTAAAGCTCCATTCTCTATTATAACTCCAGCCTGTGTCAAGTTGACACATAAAACCATCCAGTACAATTGACCCCTTGTCAACTTGACACATAAACACATTACCATTAAGCCTCAACATGTACTTTCTTATTCATCCCCAATGTCTAAATAACTTCAAAAGTCCCATAGTCTTTACATATTAAAAGTTCAATCCCTTAAAAATGCCCAATATCTTTTAAAATTCAAAGTCTTTTAAAAATTCAAAGTCTCTTAACTGTGGGCTCTACTAAAATACTTTCTTCCTTCAAGAGGGAAAAATATCAGGGCACATCACAAAGCAAAACTCAAACTCCAGTGGTTCAATATCTGGGATCCAATTCATGATCTTCTGGGCTCCTCCAAGGGCTTGGGTCACATCTTCAGCTCTGCCCTTTGTAGCACACACCTTGTCTTCTAGGCTCCAGCTGCCTGTATTCCACTGCTGCTGCTGTTCTTGGTGGTCATCTCATGGCACTGACAACTCAAAAACGCTGCTATCTTCCTCTGTAACTAGGCTTCACTAATAGCCTCTCATAGGCTCTCTTCATGTTGACAAGCCTCAACTCCTATGCATGACCCTTCAGTCCTGGACCATCAATTGCAACTGAGGTTGCACCTTCACCAATGGCCTTCCACTACCTCACACAGTACCGAGAATCAACTGCTCTTCATGACCCCTTCATGCCTTCAAATCCAGTACCATCTGGGTGACTCTTACACAGTACTGAGTCCAGCCACAGCACAAAGTACAACCATGGCTATCTTTGGAACACAGCCTTTGTGCTCTCAGAAAACACTTCTCAGAAGATTTCACTTCAGTGATGCTGGTCTCTTCTTTTTTTATTTTTTTTATTGAATTTATTCTTTATTTGCATTTTAAAGGTTATATCCCTTCTCATTTCCCCCCTCCCTGAAAACTCCCAATCCATCATCCCACACCTTGCCTCTAAGAATATGCTCCTCCACCCAACCCACTCAGGGGCCTCTATTGAGCCTTCACAGGACCAAGGACCTCTCCTCCCACTGATGCCTGACAAAGCATTCCTCTGGCACTCTTTTGGCTGGAACCATGTCTACCCCTTGGTTGATGGCTTAGTCCCTGGGGGCCATGGTGCATCTGGTTGGCAGACGTCGTAGTTCTTCCAACGGGGGTGCAAGCCCCCCCCCCCCAAATCTTCCAGTCTGCCCTCAAACTCTTCCATTGTGTGTTCAATGGTTGGTTGCTAGTATCCGCCTCTATATCTATAAGGCTCTGGCAGGGAACCTCCAAAAGACAACCATAACAGGTTCCTTTCGATACTCACTTCTTGTAATCTATAGTAGCTTTCTGGTTTGGTGACTTTATAGGATGAATCCATAGGTAGGACAGTCTCTGGGTGGCCTTTCCTTCACTTTCTGCTCCACACTTTTTCTTCATAGTTGTTCCAGTGAATATTTTGCTCCTTTACTCTGAGGAACCAAAGCACCCCCACTTTGATCTTCCTTCTTCTTGAGCTTCCTGTGGTCTGTGAATTGTAACTTGTTTATTTGAAGCTTTTGGGCTAATATCCACTTACCAGTGAGTGCATATCATATGTATTCTTTTGTGATTGGGTTACTCACTTAGGATGACACTTTCTAGTTCCATCCATTTGCCTAAGAATTTCATGAATTCATTTTTAAATAGCTAAATAGTACTCCATTGTGTATATATACCACAATTTCTGTATGCATTATTCTGTTGAGGCACATCTGGGTTCTTTCCAGCTTCTGGCTATTATAAATAAGGCTGCTATGAACATAGTGGAGCATGTGTCCTTATTACATGTTGGAACATCTTCTGGGTATAAGCCCAGGAGTGGTATAGCTGGGTCCTCAGGTAGTACTATGTCCAATTTTCTGAGGAAATGCCAAACTGATTTCCAGATGGGTTTTACCAGCTTGCAAGCTCACCAGCAATGGAGAACTGTTTCTCTTTCACCACATCCTCTTCAGCATCTGCTGTTTCCTGGGTTTTTCATCTTAGCCATTCTGACTGGTGTCAGGTGGAATCTCAGTATTGTGTTGATTTGCATTTCCCTGATAACTAAGTATGCTGAAAATTTCTTTAGGTGCTTCAGAGCCATTCGAGTTTCCTCAGTTGAAAATTCCCTGTTTAGCTCTGTACTCCACTTTTTAACAGGGTTATTTGACCCTCTGGAGTCTAACTTCTTGAGTTTTTTGTATATATTGTATATTAGTCCTCTATCAGATGTAGAATTGGTAAAGATCTTTTCCCAATCAATTCCTTGCTATTTTGTCCTACTGACCTTTGCCTTATAGAAGCTTTTCAGTTTTATGAGGTTCCACTTGTTGATTCATATTCTTAGAACATAAGCCATTGGTGTTTTATTTAGGAAAATTTCCCCTGTGCCTATGTGTTCAAGGTTCTTCCCCACTTTCTCCTCTATAAGCTTTAGTGTATCTGGTTTTATGTGGAGGTCCTTGATCTACTTGGACTTGAGCTTTGTACAAAGGGATAAGGATGGGTCGATTTGCATTTTTCTTTTTTTTTATTGAAAAGGGAAGTAAAAACCCTTTGTGATAAAATTAAAGACTTACATGGAAAATATTTCAGATAAACACATTAAAATTGACAATTTTCATGGAAAATGAAAGAGTAATGTGTTAGACATGTAAAACATTTCTAAATTAATTGATGGAATAGAAACATTTTATGATAGAATTGAAAATTTGCATGGAAAATATTTCTGATGAAATTGTAGAAAAATGTAGAAAAGCATGTTAGAATTGAAGATTATCATGGAAAACTTTATATAGATATAATAATGGTAGGTATAAAAGTATTCCTAAGTTGATTGAAAGTGGAATTATAAGTATTTTCTGATAAACTTGGAGATTTACATGGAAAATATTTCTGATAAAATTGAAGAAATAAATGGAAAAACATATTAAAATTAAAGATTTTCATAGAAATTATACAGATAAAATGATAGGCATAAAGATAATTCTAAGTTGATTGAAGGTGGAATTATAAACATTTTCAAATAAAATTGAAGATTTAGATGGAAAATATTTCTCACAAAATTCAAGAAATATATAGACAAAGATGTTAAAATTGACTATTTCATGGAAATTTTTACATATAAAATGGTAGATATAAAAACTTTCTAAATTAATTGAAGGTGGAATTAGAAACATTTGTGATAAAATCAAAGATTCTCATGGAAACATTTCTGATAAAATAGAGGAAATATATAGAAAGACATTAAAATTGAAGATTATCATGAAAAATAACGCAGACAAAATGGTAGACATAAAGGAAGCATAACTAAATTAATTAAAAGGGGAATTACAAACATTTTCTGATAAAATTGAAGATTTACTTGAGAAATATTTCATTAGTCTATGTCTTTTTATTAGGGAGTTGAGTCCATTGTTGTTAATAGATATTAGGGAATAATGATTGTTGCTTCCTGGTATTTTTTATGCTATTTTTATGTTTGTGTGGGTATCTTCTTTTGGGTTTGTTGGAAGATTACTTTCTTGCTTTTTCTAGGGTATAGTTTCCCTCCTTGTGTTGGACTTTTCCATCAATTATCCTTTGTAGGGCTGGATTTGTGGACAGATAATGTGTAAATTTTGTTTTATCATGGAATATCTTGGTTTCTCCATCTATGATGATTGAGAGTTTTTCTGGGTTTGGTAGCCTGGGCTGGCATTTGTGTTCTCTTAGGATCTGTATGAGGTCTGCCTAGGATCTTCTAGCTTTCATCATCTCATAGGTCTGCCTTTATAAGTTACTTGCCCTTTTTCCCTTACTGCTTTTAATATTCTTTCTTTGTTTAGTGAACTTGGTGTTTTGATTATTATGTGCCAGGAGGACTTTCTGTTCTGGCCCAGTCTGTTTGGATTTCTGAAGGCTTCTTGTATGTTCATGGACATCTCTTTCTCTTATTTCCAAGGTTTTCTATCTGTAGAGATGTCTCACTTTGTGATTTCTTTATTGTTTCTATTTCCACTTTTAGATCCTCGATGGTTTTGTTCAGTTCCTTCTCTTGTTTGTTTGTGTTTTCCTGTAATTCTTTAAGTGATTTTTGTGTTTCCTCTTTAAGGACTTTTTTACCCATTGACCACTGTTCTGTATTTCTTTAAGGGAGTCTTTAAGTTTTTCTTCAAGCCCTCTATGAGCATCACGAGGTACGATTTTAAATCCAACTCTTGCTTTTCCTGTGTGTTGGGGTATCTGGGACTTGCTGTAGTAGGAGAACTGGGTTCTGATGTTGCCATGTGTCCTTGGTTTCTGTTGGTAGGGTTCTTGTGCTTGTCTTTTGCCAATCTGGTTATCTCTGGTGCTAGTTGGTATTTTTTTCTCTGGCTGGAGTTTGTTCCTCCTGTGGGCCTGTAGGCCTGTAGGCCTGTGTCCTTATTCCTCTGAGGTCAAAAGTGAAAGCACTGCTGGGAGATCACTCTCTCCTTGTAGGCTATGCATAGAAGGCTGTGGAGTTTCCTGGCTCCCTGGTACAAATGGTGGAGGGAAGATTTCTGACCCAGCTGTTCCACTGATCTTGTGCCCTATGTGCTCCTAGCTGGTCCCCTCCAGAGAGGCGATTTGGATTTTTTTGCATGCTGACCTCAAGTTGATCCTGCACTATTTGTTAAAAATGCTGTTTTTTTTTAACCACTGGAAGTTTTTAGCTCCTATGTCAAATATCAAGTCACCATGGGAGTGTGGGTTCATATTGTATTGCATTGATCTTCCTGTCTGTCTCTGTACCAATACCATACAGTTTTTGTCACTATTGCTCTAAGGTCAGGGATGGTGATTCCCCCAGGAGATCTTTTGTTTTGGAGAATAGTTTTCCTATTCTGGGTTTTTTGTTGTTCCAAATGAAATTGCAGATTGCTCTTTCTAGCTCTATGTAGAATTGATTCAGAATTTTGATGGGGATTGCATTGAATCTGTACATTGCTTTTGGCAAGATGGCCATTTTTACTATATTAATCCTTCCAATCCATTAGCATGGGAGATCTTTCCATCTTCTGAGAGCTTCTATAATTTCTTTCTTCAGAGTCTTGAAGTTGTTGTCCTACAGATCTTTCACTTGCTTGGTTAGAGTCATAGCAAGGTACGTAATATTATTTGTGACTATTGTGAAGGGTTTCATTTCCCTAATTTCTTTCTCAGCTTGTTTATCATTTGAGTATAGGAAAACTACTGATTTGGTTGAGTTAATTTTTTTCTTTTTTTATTATTTTCTTTTATTTTTTTATTCGATATATTCTTTATTTACATTTCAAATGATTTCCCCTTTTCTGGCTCCCCACTCCCCAAAAGTCCCATAAGCCCTCTTCCCTCCCCCTGCTCCCCCATCTACCCCTTCCCACTTCCCTGTTGTGGTATTCCCCTATACTGCTGCACTGAGTCTTTCCAGAACCAGGGACTACTCCTTTGTTCTCCTTGGACATCATTTAATATGTGTATTATGTCTTGGATATTCAAAGTTTCTAGGCTAATATCCACTTATCAGTGAGTGCATATCATGATTGATCTTTAAGACTGGGTTATCTCACTTAATATGATGTTCTCCAGCTCCATCCATTTCCCAAAGAATTTCATGAATTCGTTGTTTCTAATGCTGGAATAGTACTCCATTGTGTAAATATAGCACTTTTTTTGTATCTATTCCTCTGTTGACGGACATCTGGGTTTTTTCCAGCTTCTGGCTGCTACAAATAGGGCTACTATGAACATAGTGGAACATGTGTCCTTAGTGAATGCCGGGGAATACTTTGGGTATATGCCCAGGAATGGTATAGCAGCGTCCTCCAGAAGTGTCATGTTCAGTTTTCTGAGGAACCACCAGACTGATTTCCAAAGTGGTTGTACCATCTTGCAATCCCACCAGCAGTGGAGGAGTGTTCCTCTTTCTCCACATCCTTGCCAACACCTGCTGTCTCCTGAGTTTATGACCTTAGCCATTCTGACTGGTGTGAGGTGAAATCTTAGGGTTGTTTTGATTTGCATTTCCCTAATGATTAATGATGTTGAGCATTTCTTAAGGTGCTTCTCAGCCATCCAAAGTTCTTCATGTGAAAATTATTTGTTTAGCTCTGTACCCCACTTTTTAATAGGGTTATTTGGTTCTCTGGGTTCTACCTTCTTGAGTTCTTTGCATATATTAGATATTAGCCCTCTGTCTAATTTAGAGTTGGTGAAGATCTTGTCCTTTGACAGTGTCCTTTGCCTTACAGAAACTTTGTAGTTTTATGAGGTCCCATTTGTCAATTCTTGATCTTAAAGCATAAGCTATTGGTGTTCTGTTCAGGAACTTTTCCCTGTGCCCATGTCCTCAAGGGTCTTCCTCAGTTTCTTTTTTATTAGTTTCAGTGTGTCAGGTTTTATGTTGAGGTCCTTGATCCACTTGGAGTTGGGTTTAGTACAAGGATATAAGAATGGATCGATTTGCATTCTTCTGCATGCTGACCTCCAGTTGAACCAGCACCATTTGTTGAAAAGGCTATCTTTTTTCCACTGGATGCTTTCAGCTCCTTTCTTGAAGATCAAGTGACTATAGGTGTGTGGGTTCATTTCTGGGTCTTCAATCCTATTCCACTGATCCACTTGCCTGACATTGTACCAATACCATGCAGTTTTTAATCACTACTGCTCTGTAGTAATGTTTGAGGTCTGAGATACTGATTCACCCCAGAAGTTCTTTTACTGTTGAGAATAGTTTTAGCTATTCTGGGTTTTTTGTTATTCCAGATGAATTTGAAAATTGCTCTTTCTAGCTCTATGAAGAACTGAGTTGATTTTGAGAACTGATTTTGATGGGGATTGCATTGGATCTGTAGATTGCTTTTGGCAAGATGGCCATTTTTACTATATTAATCCTGCCAATCCACGAGCATGGAAGATTTTTCCATTTTCTGAGGTCTTCTTCTATTTCCTTCTTCAGAGATCTGAAGTTCTTGTCATATAGGTCTTTCACTTGTTTGGTTAGAGTCACCCCAAGATACTTTATGCTGTTTGTGGCTATTGTGAAGGGTGTCATTTCCCTAATTTCTTTATCAGTCTGATTATCCTTTGAGTATATGAAGGCTACTGATTTGCTTGAGTTGATTTTGTAACCAGCCACTTTCTGAAGTTGTTTATCAGCTGTAGGAGTTCTCTGGTAGAGTGTTTTGGGTCACTTAAGTAAAGTATCATATCATCTGCAAATAGTGACAGTTTGACTTCTTCCTTTCTAATTTGTATCCCT
The DNA here is from genome assembly GCF_947179515.1 of Apodemus sylvaticus. Classification (NCBI taxonomy): domain Eukaryota; kingdom Metazoa; phylum Chordata; class Mammalia; order Rodentia; family Muridae; genus Apodemus; species Apodemus sylvaticus. The sequence goes on along the minus strand of NC_067481.1, from coordinate 109,597,868 downwards.
TTGACCTCCTTCTGTTGTCTAATTGCTCTAGCTAGGACTTCAAGAACTATATTGAAAAGATATGGAGAGAGGGGGCAGCCTTGTCTAGTCCCTGATTTTAGTGGGATTGCTTCAAGTTTCTCTCAATTTAGTTTGATGTTGGCTACCGGTTTGCTGTATATTACTTGACAGGAATTCAAGGGTTGAGTTAATTTTATATCTAGCCACTTTGCTGAAGTTGTCTTTCAGCTTTATGAGTTCTCTGGTGGAAGTCTTGGGGTCGCTTAAGTATACTATCATATCATCTGCAAATAGTGATATTTTAACTTCTTCCTTTCCAATTCATTTACCTTTGATGTCTTTTTGCTGTCTAGTTCCTCTGCCTAGGACCGTAAGTACTATATTGAATAGATAAGGAGAGAGTGGGCAGCCCTTTCTGGTCCGCGATTTTAGTGGGATTGTTCAAGTTTCTCTCCATTTAAATTGATATTAGCTACCGGTTTACAATATATTGCTTTCACTACATTTAGGTATGGGACTTGAATTCCTGATCTCTCCAACACTTTTCTCATGAAGGGATGCTAAATTTTGTCAAAAGCTTTTTCAGCATCTAATGAAATGACCATGTGGTCTTTTTCTTTGAGTTTTTTTTTTAATGTAGTATATTACATTGATGGATTTCTGTATATTGAACCATCCCTGCATCCCTGGGATGAGACCTACTTGATTGTTGTGAATTAATGTTTTGATGCATTCTTGGATTTGCTTGGCCAGAATTTTGTTGAGAATTTTTACATCAATGTTCTTAAGAGAAATTTGTCTGAAATTCTCTTTGCTTGTTTGTCTTTGTTTGGTTTAGGTATAAGCATTATTGTGGCTTCATAGAATTAATTGGGTAGTGTTCCTTGAGTTTCTGTTTTGGTTGTGACAGCATGCACAAGACCTATACCCACTCAAACCAAACCAAATGCCAGTTAAGGACAGGGTCGTGAGCACAAAGTCTCGATTATGCTGAGGAACTACTGGCTGCTGTAAGCTGCTGGCAGAAGGTTGGTTTACTTTAAGGGTGTAACACCTGGTAGGTCTACCATTCTCCTCTGGTTGTTCACTCATCCAAGGGAATATGGACAGCACAAATTTGATAGGATTTTTTTTAAGGACACAAAGTTATTCAAGTAAGAAAAGTGAGGAGGATTTGAAAAGAACTGAATAATAATCGAATAATATTGTTTTCAAAGGACTTTTCAAAGATTTTTTTAAAAAGTTGCTCAGTTTTTATACTGATTCCAATATCCTCCCTTTAATGTATCAAAGTAGAGATTAACCTTTATACATATATAGAAAGGAACGAACCCTGACCTTCAACCCCAGATTTCTGGTATAAAACTTCATGGAAAGAGAATAGCTCCCCTACACATTCATCTGTCAAGTTCAGAACATGTGTTCTACCCTCCTTATGAGAACATACTCTCTGTTCCATGGAAGACTATTGTGTATCCTGCCCATACAGTGTGCTTTGAACTTCTCCATGCTCAATAGATGACATGGTGTCAGACAGTGAATTTTACTTTTGCTTACCATAGAGGGATTGGACATGGCTGTAAGACATATTATTTCCCCTAGATTCTTACTTTGAAATTCCTTCTTATGATAACAAGCTATTTCTCTAAGTATTGTGTTAAATATTCCTTATAAATACATGATGTAAGAAACATTTTATATATATATGTGTGTGTGTGTGTGTGTGTGTGTGTGTGTGTGTACTTAAAATGTAAAGTAGAGCTGGCTCAATGGTTAAGAGCACTGAATGCTGTTCCAGAGGTCCTGAGTTCAAATCCCAGCAACCACATGGTGGCTTACAACCATCTGTAATGTGATCAGATGCCCTCTTCTGGCATGTCTGAAAACAGATACAGTGCACTTACATATAATAAATAAATAAATCTTCACTCTTCCCAGTTCTTTCTGCTGGAGCAGACTCTTTCCTGGTCTGCTCCAGTGAAGAAATCATCTCTTGATCCATCCTAGAGAACCTGCTGCACTCAGAGCAGTTGAGGACCCACTGCACTCAGAGTAGTTGAGGATCAACTGCACTCAGAGCAGCGGGACAACATCTGGCCTGCTTCACAGAAGACCCACGAGTCTGAAGGCCTCCCAGGAGATCTACTGCAGCCAGAGCTACAGATCAGCAACTTCTCTGCACCTGTGAAGAGCCCCCAGTTGGAAGGCCTCAAAGGTGGTTTCCTATAGCCAGGGATGTAGGCCTACTGGGAGACCTGAATCAACCCAGAGACAAAAGAGGCAGAAGGCAGACTCCAGACCAACAAACACCAGGGATATACAGATGGCAAAAGGCAAGCACAAGACCATAAGCAGCAGAAGCCAATATGTGTGGGCATCATCAGAACTCAGTTCTCCCACCACAGTAAGTCCTGAATACAACAACACAGCTGAAAATCAGGAAGCCGACCAAAGATTCTATCTCATGCAAATAATAGAGTTCTTTAAGGAGGATATCAATAACTAACTGAAATACAGGAAAACAGGTAAACAGGTGAAGGAATTGAAAGCAATCCAAGACCTTAAAGTGGAAGGAGAAACAATAAAGAAAAACACAAATGGAGGCAAACCTGGAAATGGAAAACCTAGGAAAGAAGTCAGGAATTGCAGATGCCAGTATCACCAACAGAATACAAGAGTTAGAAGAGAGAATCTTAGGTGTAGAAGATACTGCAGAAGAGATTGACACAATTTGTCAAATAAAATTCAAAACATTAAAACGTGTAACCCAAAGCATCCAAGAAATTCAGGACACAATGAAAGACCATATCTAAGAATAATCAGAACAAAGGAGAATGAAGATTTTCAGCTCAAAAGTCTTGAAAATGTCTTCAATAAAATCCTAAAAGAAAACTTCCCCAACCTAAAGAAAGAGATGACCGTAAAGGTACAGGAAGCCTATAGAACAGAAAAGAAAGGGGACCAGAAAAGAAAATCCTCTTGTCACATAATAATCAAAACACTAGATGAACAGAACAAATAAAGAATATTAAAAGCTGCCAAGGGAAAAGGGCCAAGTAACATACAAAGGTAGACCTATCAGAATTACACCAGACTTGTCAACAGAGACTGGGAAAGCCAGAAGAAGCCTGCCCTGAGGTCATTCAGACTCTAAGATAACACAAATGCTAGGCCAGGCTACTATACCCAGCAAAACTCTCAATCAACATACATGGAGAAACCAAAATATTCCAGTACAAAACCAAATTCAAATAGTATCTATCTACCAATCCAGCCCTACAGAGGATCCTAGAAGGAAAACTCCAACACAAGGAAGGAAACTGCACCAAACAAGGACAATATATTAACCATCACACAACAAAGTCAAAAGAAGAGAAACACAAGCACATAAAGCCACCTACAAAACAAACGTATCAGGAGCCAGCAGTCATCTCTCTTTAATATCTTTGAATATTAATTGACTCAACTCACTTATAAAACGATATAAGCTAACAGACTGGATTCACAAACAAGGTTCAGCATTTTGCTGCATACGCAAACACACCTCAATAACAAAGACAGACACTATCTCAGAGTAAAAGGATGGAAACAGGTTTCTATGCAAATGGTCCCAGGAAACGAGCAGGAGTTGCCATTCTAATATCCAATAAAATAGACTTTCCACCAAAAGTTATCAAGCATGATGAAGAAGGACACTTCCTATTCATCAAGGGAAAATTCACCAAGAAAAAGTCTCAATTCTGAACATCTATGTCCCAAATGCATGAGCACCCACATTCATAAAGGAAACTTTACTAAAGCTCAAAACACACATTGAGCCTACACTGTAATAGTGGGAGACTTCAATACCCCACTCTAGCCTATTGACAGATCATGGAAACAGAAACTAAACAGACACAATGAAACTAAGAGAGGTTACGAACCAAAATGGATTTAAGAGACATCTACAGAACATTTCACTCTAAAACAAAAGAATACATCTTCTCAGCACTTCATGGTACCTTCTGTAAAAGTAACTATATATTTGTTCACAAAACAATCCTCACCCAATACAAGAAGATTGATATAATACCATGAATCCTATCAGATCACCATGGGCTAAGGCTGGTCTTCAATAACAGCAAAAACTACAGAAAGCCCAGATACACATGGAAACTGAACGATTCATTACTCAATGATAACTTGGTCAGAAAGAGAAGAAATAAAGAAAGAAATTAAAGACTTCCTGGAATTTAATAAAAATATTATCACATCATGGCCAAACTTATGGGTACAATGAAAGCAGTGCTAAGAGGAAACTTTATAGCACTTAGTGCCCAGCTAAAGAAACTGGAGAGATCTTACACTAACAACTTGACAGCACACCTGAGAGATCTAGAACAAAGAGAAGCAAACTCACCCAAGAGGAGTAGAAGGCAGGAAATAGTCAAACTCAGGGCTGAAATCAACCAAATAGAAACAAAGAAAACAATACAAAGAGTTAACAAAACCAGAAGCTGGTTCTTGAAAGCATCAACAAGATAGATAAACCCCTAGCCAAACTAACCAAAGGGTGAAGAAACAGTATCTAAATTAACAAAATTGGAAATGAAAAGGGAGACACAGCAACAGAAAACAGAGAAATGGAGGAAATTCAAAAAATCATCAGATCCTACCATAAAAGCCTATATTCAACAAAACTGGAAAATCTAGATGAAATGATAGTCTTCTAGACAGATATCACATCTGACAAAGTGGGGAGGAGGTATGGGATATGGAACAGTTGGCGAGTGGACAGTGGTGGTAGTGAACGAAATATGGAGTGTAAATTAATTAATTGATAAAAGAACGCTTAAGCTTTACACCTGATTTAGTCTTTGAAGTTGTTTGTAAATGACATCCTTTGAGCTATATTTCAGAAACCACAAAATCATATGTATATCATTTTAAAGATACTTAGGATCCCCCATTCTCTCTGTGAATATCCCAGTTTAAACTTAAAGCTTATAAAATAATTTGTCTCCATCTTTGCTTAATAAATTATATTATGCTTCAAAAAATGTCAAAGTAACACTTTCTTTCCTCCTGGGGCAACCATTGAGTACATTTCTTATTGATTTTACTTTAGGTTTAATGCTTTTGAAGCATCCAATTCATAATTCAGGTATTTTTATTTTAAGTGGAAAGAATTATATTGTACAAAGTCTTTAAATTTTGACATTGTTTTTATTATATATCTATGGCTCCTGTTCTGCATGCATACATGTCTATGCAACATGGGCATGCAATGCCTGCAGGGAACAGGGGAGGTGTTAGATTCCCCTAACTACAGTTAAAGATACCTATGAGTAATGTAACCATGTATGTGCTGGAATCTAACCTCAAAGAGCCAGTGCTTGTAACTACTGAGTCATCTCTCCAAGTCTGTATATTAAAAATTCTTAAGGGATGTAAGATTTATATTGGAAAATACAATTTTGAAGTTGTAGAAACACATTTAAAAGTAATGTTATATTTATTTTTGGGAATTCAATATAATTTCTTCTGATCATCTTCATCTTCCTTCTCTGCTTTCTCCCATATTCTATTCTACCTCCCCTAAAACTCAACATTGTGAATTCCACCCCCTCCCACTGTGTCTGTCTGTCTGTCTGTCTGTCTTTATATATATATAACTCACTTTTTCTCACAATCTAATTAAAATGTGAGTAAAAGCCAGGTATGGTGACTCACATCTTTAATCTCAGTACTCAGGAGATAGAGGCAGATAGATCTCTGTGAGTCTGTGGTCAACTTCATCATATCAAGTTCAAGGATAGCCAGTGGTAATAGAGAGAACTTGTCTCAAAAAACAAAAAGCAAAGCAAAACAACAACAGTTGATCAAGTCCAGTATCTGTTAGCTTTGGCATGGGTCCTAACCTTGAGTGAAGTGGATATGCCAGTATCCCACCAAATAAACTGATTTTTCTTCTCCCAATAGCAAACAAATTACAATAACCCTTTAGCTAGGAATGGAATGTCCTGACATCTTTCCCCTCCTCTATGTTAGGATTTTATCTGGCTTGAGATTGTGCAGGCCTTTTGTAGACTATCATGACCTCTGTGAGTTAATATATGCATCTGCCCTGCTGTGCTGGGAAATACTGGCTCCTTTAAGTCATTCCCCATCTCCGAATCTTAACCACCTGTCTTAGTTAAGATTTTATTGCTGTGAGGAGACACCATGACCAGTGCAACTCTTATAAAGGAAAACATTTAATTGGGGCTGGCTTACAGCTTTGGAGGTTTAGTCCATTCTTGACATGGTAGGAAATGTAGTGGTGTGCAGGTAGACGTGGTGCTGGTGAAGGATGAAAGTTCTACATGTTGATCTGCAGGCAGCAGAAGAGACTGAATGTTACACTGTTTGTTACACTAACTGTAGCTTGAGCATAGGAGACATCAAGGTCAGCCTCCACAGTGACAGCCTTCCTCCAACAAGGCCACACCCAAGAGTGTCACTCCCCATGGAACAAGAATTCAAACCCACAAATCTATGGAAACCATTCATATTCAAACCACCACAACATTTTTCCAACAACTCTTCCTTATATATCCCTTAAAAGAAGAATGTGATAAAGACAACTAATTTAAGGCTAAGTCTAACAAGTACCCAGACCTTAGTACAACTGACTCCATTGTGGAAGTACTATTCAGGCCATAAAATTTAGCATATAGACAACAACATCAGGCAAAATGAAAACAAAGGCCTAATCCTTCCAAGTTTATACTTCTGGGAAAATCTCTAAATGCAACAACTTGCTTTTGACTTTTGTAGTTCCACTTCTGGCTAATTGTTCATGTTCACTGAAATATATCTTCACAGGATATGGATTTTTGGGCATAAAAGTTCAGCCTGACAAAGGTTGCGGGCTACACTGATATCCTGAACACTGGTATAGTTACTAGCCAGTTAATAAAGACTTTCTATTGGCTTTAACCTGTGTCTGAGTAGTCTCTGGTAGATTCCCCACAACACTCAAAGTCTCTTGGGTCTGCTCATTGACAAGCTGTGGGTCTCCATGTTAACTGCCATCTACTTTGAAGAGAATCTTCTCTGATGAGGGTTTGTGGATGTAGCAATAAGTAATTGAGGATCATTTTACTGTTGTGTCCTGTTGACAGTAGGAACACAGATCACATGATGCAAGGCAGTGTGAGATGACCATGGTGTTGACAGTCATGGACTCTTAGCACTTTAAACTTTAACTTCCCAATACTCTCATGAGTTGCCTTGTTCATGGCGTCTTATCACAAGCAATGGCAAATTAACCAAGATAACAGTACATACCTGAGTCATAGAACATGAATAAGTGAAGTGGGTACTGACCTGGTATTTTCATTCCTTCTGGCTAGACTTCATGGTGCTGGAAGGTAATATAAATGCTACTAGAGGTGAAGAGTGACTGTCAAGCTTATCCACTTGGAAAGCCAGTGAAATACAATAACAACCTACCTGGTGTGAGATGTGCCCTGATGCAGTACTGACATGGTAGCTATGGATTTATGCAACCATTTTACAGCCCAGGTTTAAGGCCCAGTTCATGAGGTGCAAATCATACCTGACACTATTAACCAGAGTGACAACCTGTGACTAGGTAGGGTATAATAGCTAAGAGAAAGCCTATTATTGCGAACTTACTAAATGAGCATAGCATTGAATGATTTCTAATGGCTTATTGCTTTGCCTGTATATCAGTGTATCTTTCAATCCTCATCAAGGAAGCTTTTTCTTTCAGTAGATAGCAATACACACAGAGACCCACAAATAACATGCGGGAGATAAGAGCATTCATTATAGGCATACATTTTTCTCAACTTATTTTAATAAGTGCTCAGCCTCCCCTCTAGCCCATTAACAACCACAGGTAGTGGAAAAGAAAAGGTATTAGGACACTGGGGAAGCAGCCCTGTTTAGAAAGAGTTCTTTGGGGGCAAGTTCAATCTTTGTTTTCATAATATCAGCAGTTCAGTCCAGTAGCAAACAGTAAATATGAACCAAGAGCTGCAGTCCAATCACCACACACAAACCAGAAACTGCAGTTCAGTTCAGAAGATGCAAGGTTCACCAACCAGCCTGAGGTATTCTCTCTATGGCATCACTACAAGGGGATCTCAGCATCACAATGTAAGGCGAACCAATACATGTGTATCATTAATAAAGAATAGTGAGGCGGAGCAAAGCAAACCAGTGATCGAGCTCCCGTTGTCTGTGGGGTCATATTTATATTCCTTATGAATATCATGTGTCCTTTTACAAGATTACTATAGCAAAAATCCTTTCATCTGTGTCTGCTTCAGAAAAACCTTCTTTTACATGTGTGCTTTAGCAAAATATCCTTGCACCTGTGTTATCCAGCAAAAAGTCAAGTGACATAACTGGCTTTCCAAAGAAACCAGAAGTTTCCACTTCACTTCATGTAGTGGTGTGTTTACTAAAGGCTGACTTTAATAAATGTCTGGCTGTAAATGAAATGTGCAGCAAACCCTTTATGTCTGACTTGACTGAAGTATTTCAGCAAAGCCTTTGCCATGTTTGTGTTAATCAGTAGAGCCTGAGAAATTGTTATGAGACTGAACCTTGAAGAAATGTTGTCTTTCTAGAAAGTCGTATGTGGTCCTACATGAGAATTTGTAGCTGCACTAATCTTAGTCCTGAGACACTCCTGGCAGACCTGGAGTTCCTACTTTTGATTATGGATGGCCATGGTCAAAAGGACTGAGATTTGGAGTGTTGTCTGCTCTTATGAGCAACAAAGGGCAAGATAACTTTGGTAGCAGGAACCTTTTGCAGCCCCAATTAACCTTGTATGATGTTTGGATAAAGTAACTGGAGCGAGTTAGCTGGGTATCAGTCTTCCCTGGGAGGCTGTACCCCTCTGCTTCTTCAGATAAATGGTGGCTTAGCATCTTGGTGAGCTTCTCTCTCTACTATGGCACCTACAACCAACATCCATCAATAGTTTCAAATTGCTCATTCCTAAATAGGAAATCCATATCACACCCCTTCCCTCAAGACTCGAGGATTACTTAGGAAGTGGGACTAGAAAGAATCTTAAGAGCCAAAGGTGATGGATATATCCAAAGAAGCTAAGTTTGGGGCACAACAGAACCCATGCACATGTTAATTTACAGCATTACAAGATGAGGGCAGGCTCAAGTCAGACAAAAATCCCAGTGTAGAAAAAGAGAGTAAGCACATAGACCCACCAATAACTAGAAATGTATTGGAATTTGATAGCCGATTGGGAAAATGGAATAGTGTTTGTTAATCTGTGATCTCTGTTATACTGACCACACTATAGGACTGGTGTGCTGTCAAGCTGCTAGTGTATGCTCTCACCAGTTTCTTTTTGGAGGCACTTACATCTGTGAGTTTTGCTCTTAGCACTGCTTTCATTGTGTCCTAAAAGCCCAGAATACCCAAGACCACATGAAGCTCAAGAAGAAGGAAAACCAATGAGTGGATGCTTTGGTCTTTATTAGAAGGGGGAACAAAATACTCACAGGAAGAAATACAGAGACAAAGTGTGGAGCTTGAGGAACTTGAGGTTCCTATCATACAGATTTTTCACTTGTTTGGTTAGAGTCACACCAAGATACTTTATTTTGTTTGTGGCTATTGTGAAGGGGGTCATTTCCCTAATTTCTTTCTCAGCCTGTTTATCCTTTGAGTATAGGAAGGCTACTGATTTGCTTGAGTTGACTTTATAACCAGCCACTTTGCTGAAGTTGTTTATCAGAGGTAGGAGTTCTCTGGTAGAATATGTGGGGTCACTTAATTATACAATTATATCATCTGCAAATAATGATACTTTGACTTCTTCCTTTCCAACTTGAATCCATTTTACCCTCTTTTCTTGTCTAATACCTCTGGCTAGTACTTTGAGTACTGTATTGAACAGGTAGGGAGAGAGTGGACAGCCTTGTCTTGTCCGTGATTTCAGTGGGATTGCTTCAAGTTATTCTCCATTTAGTTTGATGTTGGCTACTGGCTTGCTGTATATTGCTTTTATTATGTTTATGTATTGGCCTTAAATTCCTGTTCTTTCCAAGACCTTTAACAAGAAAGGATGCTGAATTTTGTCAAATATTTTTTCCAGCACCTAATGAAATGACCATGTGATTTTTTTCATTGAGTCTGCTTATGTAGTAGATTACATTGATGGATTTCCGTATATTGAACCATCCCTGAATTCGTGGGATGAAGCCTACTTGATCATGGAGTATGATTTTTTTGATGTGGTCTTAGATTAAGTTGGCAAGAATTTTATTGAGTATATTTGCATTGATATTCATAAGGGAAATTGTTCTAATGTTTTCTTTCTTTGTTAGATCTTTGTGTGGTTTTGGTATCAGCAAAATTGTGGCTTCATAGAATGAGTTGGGTAGTGTTCCTTCTGTTTCTATTTTGTGGAATAGTTTGAAGAGTATTTGTGTTAGGTCTTCTTTGAAGGTCTGCATAGTGATCAGATAGGAGGCATGGGATTAGTTCTATCTTCTTATATTTGTTGAGGTCTGTCTTGTGACCAATTATATGGTCGATTTTGGAGAAGGTACCATGAGGTGCTGAGAAAAAGGTATATTCTTTTGTTTTAGGATAGAATGTTCTATATATATCTGTTATATATATCTGTTAAATCTAATTGGTCCAAAGCTTCAATTAGTTTCATTGTGTCCCTGTTTAGTTTCTGTTTTCCTGATCGGTCCATTGAGGAAAGTGCAGTGTTGAAGTCACCCACAATTATTGTGTTAGGTGCAATGTGTGCTTTTAGTTTTAATAAAGTTTCTTTTACGAAAGAGGGTCCCCTTGCATTGGGGGCATAGATGTTCAGGATTGACAGTTCTTCTTTTTGTATTTTTCCTTTGACTAGCAAGAAGTGTCCCTCAGGGTCTCTTTTGATGACTTTGGGTTGAAAGTCAATTTTATCTGATATTAAAATGGCTACTCCAGCTTGTTTCCTGAGACCATTTGCTTGTAAAATTGTCTTCCAGCCTTTTACTCTAAGGTAGTGTTTGTCTTTGACCCTGAGGTGTGTTTCCTGTAAGCAGCAAAATGTAGGGTCCTGTTTACGTATCCATTCAGTTAGTCTGTGTCTTTTTATTGGGGCATTAAGTCCATTGATGTTAAGAGATATTAAGGAATAGTGATTGTTACTTCCTATCATTTTTGACGTTATTTTTTAAATTTGAATGCTTAACTTCTTTTGGGTTTGATGAAGGGTTACTATCTTGCTTTTTCCAGGGTGAAGTTTCCCTCCTTGTATTGGTGTTGTCCTCCTATTATCCTTTTTAGGCTTTTGTAGGAACTGATAATTTTTTGAAATTCCTCAGTTTCTGTTGTTATTTCTCCGTTTCATTTCTGATTTTGTTAATTTGGATTTTGTCTCTGTTCCCTCTGGTTAGTCTGGCTAAAGGTTTATCTATCTTGTTGATTTTCTCAATGAACCAGCTCCTGGTTTTGTTGATTCTTTGTATAGTTCTTTTGTTTCATCTTGGTTGATTTCAGCCCTGGGTTTGATGATTCCCTGCCTTCTACTCCTCTTGGGTGTATTAGCTTCTTTTGTTTTAAAGCTTTCATGTGTGCTGTCAATCTGATAGTGTATGCTCTCTCCAGCTCTTTTTGGAGGCATTCAGTGCTGTGAGTTTTCCACTTAGCACTGCTTTCATTGTGTCCCATAAATCTGGGTATGTTGTGTCTTCATTTTCTAAAAGGTTTCAATTTGTTTTCTTACTTATTCCCTGACCAAGGTATCACTGAGTATAACATTGTTCAGTTTCCATGTGTATGTGGGCTTTCTATTGTTTTTGCTGCTATTGAAGACCACCCTTACTCCATAGTTATCTGATAGGAGGAATGGAATTAGATTGTTCTTCTTATATCTGTTGGGGTCTCTGTTGTGACTAATTATATAGTCAATTTATAAGAAGGTACCATTAGGTGCTAAGAAGAAGGCATATTCTTTTGCTTTGGGATGAAATGTTCTATAGTTATTTCTTAAATCCATTTGGTCCAAAACTTTAATTAGTTTCACTTTGTCTCTGTTTACTTTGTGCTTTCCTGATCTGTCCATTGAGGGGAGTGGGTTGTTGAAGTCACACACAATTATTGTGTGGGTTATGATGTGTGCTTTAAGCTTTAGTAAAGTTTCCTTTATGAGTGAGGGTGCCCTTGTACTTGGAGCATAGATGTTCAGAATTGAGAGTTCTTTCTGGTAGATTTTTCCTTTGATGAGTATAAAGTGTCCTTCTGTGTCTTTTTTTGATGACTTTTGGTTGAAAGTCTATTTTATTGGATATTAGAATGGCTACTCCTGCTTGTTTCCTGGGACCATTTGCTCAGAAAACTGCTTTCCAACCTTTTACTCTGAAGTAGTGTTTGTCTTTGACACTGAGATGTGTTTTCTGTAGGCAGAAAAATGTTGCATCTTTTTTTACATATCTAGACTATGTTTTTTTATTGGGGAATTGAGAACATTGATGTTAAGAGATATGACGGAATAGTGATTGTTGTTTCCTGTTATTTTTGTCATAATTTTTGTTTGTGTGTTTATCTTCTTTTGGGTTTGTTGAAAGAAGATTAATTTCTTGTTTTTTCTAGTGTGTAGTTTTCCTCCTCTTGTTGGTTTTATTCCATTCATTATCATTTGAAGGACTGGATTTGTGGAAAGATACTGTGTAAATTTGTTTTTGTTATGAAATACCTCGGTTTCTCCATCTACGGCAACTGAGAGATTTGCTGGATATAGAACAGTTTGGTTTGGCATTTGTGTTCCCTTAGGGTCTGTATGACATCTGCCCAGGCTCTTCTGGTTTTCATAGTGAGAAGTCCAGTGTAATTGTGATAGGTTTGCCCTTATTTGTTACTTGACCTTTTTCCCTTGCTGCTTTTAATATTCTTTGTTTGTTTAGAACATTTGGTGTTTTAATTATTATGTGATGGGAGGAATTTCTTTTCTGGTCAAATCTATTTGGAGTTCTGTAAGCGTCTTGTATGTTCAAGGGCATCTCTTTCTTTAGGTTAGGGAAGTTTTCTTCTATAATTTTATTGAAGACATTTACTGGCCCTTTAAGTTGGAAATCTTCAGTCTCTTCTATACCTATAAACCTTAGGTTTGTTCTTCTCATTGTGTTCTAGATTTCCTGGATGTTTTGGGTCAGGAGCTTTTTGAATTTTTCATTTTCTTTGACTGCTTTATCAATGTTTTCTATGGTATCGTCTGCATTCAAGATTCTTTCTTATATCTCTTGTATTCTGTTGTTGATGCTTGGATCCATGACTACTGACTTATTTCCTAGGTTTTCTATGTCCCAAGTTGTTTCCCTTTGTGATTTCATTATTGCTTCTACTTCCATCTTTATATTCTGGATGTCTTTGTTCAATTACTTCACCTGTTTTGCTGTGTTTTCCCTTAGTTCTTCAAGGACTTCTTCCTATTTACTTGTGTTCTCCTGTATTTCTTTGAGGGAGTTATATATGTCCTTCTTGAAGCCCTGCTGCCATTCTGTGTGCAGTTTAGCTGTGGATGTATTTAAGAAGCCTTCCCAGCATATCTGTCTGTGGGATGGAGTCACCTCCAGTGAGGATGCCAAGACACCATAACCTGAGACAGAGAGGGAGGTACAAAGAACCTGTCAATGTTCCCATTTGCCAGCCTACTTGTGCAGACCATGGTCTTATCAGATATTTTGTCTCATGTCTCCTAATACATTTCCTTTCTTATTTTCTCTACACTTCATACACATTTACTATTTTCTATTCTTTATCTTAGCATGTGTTCTAGCAAGTGTTCTACATGTATTGGTGTAGGACCCCATCTTCTCATCTTTTCACAAGTATTTTCATTGACAACCTGTCCTCTACATTTGATTGCAGATATTTTTTGCCCTGGCCAAGGCAGTGCACAGTCTCACTTGTATTCTTTACAAGGTACTGATGACATTAAAGCTCCTTTCTCCAGTCATCCCTATCAAAGTATGTTCTCTTTCCAGTGTGGTCAGAAATGTTACAACTAAGTTCTGAGCTTCCACTTTAGCTTTGCAGACTGCCTAGGTCTATGCTTGTCTTGACAGGCACTGATGTCACCATCAAGTGGAAGAGTCTTGTGCTGGACACAGCAGCTCCGTTTAAAAGTTCAGTTACTTTCACAGCTACAAATCTGTCATTTCAAGCTCTCCTGGCTTTTGAGGTTGCTGACTTGTCATCTGATGTCATTCTCACAGAGCTATCTTGGAGGGAGGGTTGGCAATCTATAGTTATAACATGTAAGACTCGTTCTGGGGTTCACGTATTTTTTTGATTAGATATTTTCTTTATTTACACTTCAAATGTTATCCCCTTTCCTTGTTTCCCCTCTGAAAACCCCCATCCCATCCCCTCTTCCCCTGGTCACCAACCCACCCACTCCTGCTTCCCTGTACTGGCATTCTCCTACACTGGGTCATTGAGCCCTCAGAAAACCAAGGGCCTCTCTTACCATTGACCATCTGCTAATATGTGACTGAAGCCATGGGTCTCTCCATGTGTACTCTTTGGTTGGTGATTTAGTCCCTGGGAGTTTTGGGGTTACTGGTTGGATCATATTGCTGTTCCTCCTATGGGGATACAAACCCCTTCAGCTCCTTGGGTCCTTTCTCTAGCTCCTCCATTGGAGAATATCTTGATTATGACGTGTTTTTGCGTGGTTCCTCCCTGATCATGTCTATTCACAGTGTATTTGTGAATAGCATTGACTCTAGTTCTGTTGGTTGACTTGTCAGTGCCTGTAGACTTTCTCACATTGCTCTTGGTTTGGTTGGGTGTCCCAAATATCTGGACAAACTCATCCCTTTCTTTACATATTCCTCAAAGTATGGTAGTCTTTATGTCATCTCCCAGTCTAGAAATTCCTTCTCAGCTTTATCTCATCTGCTTCAGTTTTCAGCCATGCTTCTGACTTGATTGAGTGGATCTGTCACCTGCATAATTTCTGTTTGCTCCCAGAGCTCCAACTTCCTTGCCAACTCTCTCACAAAGGAGAAAGTTGGCAAGGAAAGTTATCCACTCGATTGCTGGGCCTTTCATCCACTCTGCCAGTTTTCTCATCTGGGGCCTGAAATGGTCTGCTTACTTCTTTCATTAATTTGGGTCCTGCACAAGGCTGTGTATCCTCTGAACACTAAGACTCTAAAATGTTTTTTATAAATTTCACACACACACACACACACACACACACACACACACACACACACACTTTCCTTGATTCTATTTCTATTTGTTCTAGTGTTCTATTTGGAGGTGTGATGACAGTGAATATTTTCTCATACATGTGCGCAGGTGTGTGTGTGTGTGTGTGCATGCATTTTTGAATGTGCATGTGTTTGTGTGTTTACACATTGTTGGGTAGATGTTTCTGTCTGGTTTTAAACTCATTTTCTTCATTAATTTCACCTCTTTTATTGTTTCTGTCCGGTTGTTGTCCTCAGCTGAAATTGTTTTCTATGCATTGTGTGGGGTGGGGAGGGAGAGCAAGAACAGCAGATGCAGTGATTGACAGCCCGCCAAACTTAACCTGAAGTAGAACAATTGTGCTTCACCTGTGGCCCCAGTCAGGTCCAGGTCCAGTGGAAGTAGAGAGCTTTTGTCTAGGCAAGCTTTTGTCCAGACTGCACCCAGTTTAAAGGCAAAGGTCTCATGTTCCTTTGACTCTGCATTCCTAGCCAGTGAATGGTAGGGAAGGTTACTTTGTTCAGGGGATTTACAGAGACTCAGCCTCATGCTCTGGTGTCCTGTTTCTGCTTTGTCTCCACAGTCAGGGCTGCCTTGACACATCTAGACCCAAGGCACATCCCTGCAGCTGGGCTAGTTTA
Source organism: Apodemus sylvaticus (assembly GCF_947179515.1). Lineage (NCBI taxonomy): Eukaryota > Metazoa > Chordata > Mammalia > Rodentia > Muridae > Apodemus > Apodemus sylvaticus. The sequence goes on along the minus strand of NC_067481.1, from coordinate 109,581,999 downwards.
CCTGACTATGGATTGTATGTTTTGGCTTGTGTTCACATCTGTGCACAGAGGAGGCCAAGGGCATTTTCAGCTTTCTAAATTTTTAATGAAAGTGTTCTGGGTGAATTAGATTCCTCCCCATTCATAGCGGAATGACAGTGGGCCTGGGTCTCATGGACGTGACATGATTTGTACAAGGAACCTATCCTGTCTGTCTTGTGGCTAGGAGGTTCAATGTATTTGGGTCCATCCTGGTTCCTGTTTGGATCCACCGCCATATCTAGGGTCTTGATCTGACAAGATAGCCTTGGAATAAGGATCTTCTTAAGGGTATAGATTTCACCCTGCCTATGGTGAGCATGTAACTGAGCCTGGGTGGTTAAAGTTGCACTGGAATGCTGGCTGGCTTGATTGACTCTAGCACACATCTCAGCTGGACTGGAACAGAGGCACTGAGCTGCTCTGTGGGCCCCAGCCAAAACCTAGGTCCACAGTGCTGCTTCTGATGTGCAAAGATGTATCATTCTGTGACTACATTTCTTTGCTTTTATCTCTCAGGATACTTCAGGATCTATTCAAATTTTCATGTCTGTATCTCCCCAACATGTATCAGTTTTATTTATAAATAAGGCAGCTATGAACATGGTGGAGCATGTGTCCTTGTAACATGTAGGAGCACCTTCTGGGTATATGTCCAGGAGTGGTATAGATCAGTCCTCAGGTAGTACTATGTCTAATTTTCTGAGGAATCACCAAACTGATTTCTAGAGTGGTTTTTCCAGCTTGCAATCCCACCAACAATGAAGAAGTGTTCCTCTTTCTCCACATCCTCTCCAGCATCTGCTGTCTCCTGAGTTTTTTCATCTTAGCCATTCTGACCAGTGTAAGGTGGAATCTCACTGTTGTTTTGATTTGCATTTCCCTGATAACTAAGGATGCTGAACATTTCTTTAGGTGCTTTAGAGCCATTTGAGTTTCCTCGGTTGAGAATTCCATGTTTAGCTCTGTACCCCATTTTTAATAGGGTTATTTGACTCTCTGGACACTAACTTCTTGAGTTCTTTGTATACATTGCATATTAGCCCTCTATCAGATGTAGGATTGGTAAAGGTCTTTTTCCAATTTGTTGGTTGTCATTTTGTCCTATTGACTATGTCCTTTGCCTTACAGAAGCTTTATAGTTTTATGAGGTTCCATTTGCCGATTCTTGTTCTTCAAACATAAGCCATTGGTGTTCTGTTCAGGAACTTTTCCCTGTGCTCATGTGTTCAAGATCCGTCCCCACTTTCTCCTCTATAATCTTCAGTGTGTCTGGTGTTATGTGTAGATCATTGATTCACTTGAGCTTGAACTTTGTGCAAGGAGATAGGAATGAGTCAATTTGCATTTTTCTGCATGCAGACCTCCAGTTGATCCAGTACCATTTGTTAAAAATGCTGTCTTTTTTCCACTGGATGTTTTTAGCTCCTTTGTCAAATATCAAGTGACACTACATGTGTAGGTTCTTTTCTGAGTCTTCTATTCTATTCCACAGATTTTTCTGTCTATCTGCATGCCAATACTAAACAGTTTTTATCACTATTGTTCTGTAGTAGACCTTGAGGTGAGGGATGGTGATTCCTGAAGATCTTTTGTTGTAGAGAAGAGTTTTTGCTATCCTGGATTTTTTGTTATTCCAGATGAATATGCGAATTGCTCTTTCTAAATCTATGAAGAATTGATTTGGGATTTTGATGTGGATTGCATTGAATCTGTGGATTGCTTTCGGCAAGATGGCCATTTTTACTATATTGATCCTGCCAATCCATGAACATGGGAGATCTTTCCATCTTCTGAGATTTTCTTCGATTTCTTTCTTCAGAGGCTCAAAGTTCTTCTCATATAGACACTTCACTTGCTTCGTCAGGTTCACACCTAGGTGTGAAATATTATTTGGGACTATTGTGAAGGGTGTCATTTCCCTAATTTCTTTCTCATCTCGTTTATCCTTTGAGTAGAGGAAGGCTACTGATTTGCTTGAGTTAATTTTATATCCAGCCACTTTGCTGAAGTTGTTTATCAGCTTTAGGAGTTCTCTGGTGGAAGTCTTGGGGTCACTTAACTATTCTATCATATCATCTGCAAATAGTGATATTTTGACTTCTTCCTTTCCAATTTGTATACCTTTGACCTCCTTTGGCTGCCTGATTGCTCTGGCTAGGACTTCAAGTACTATATTAAATAGATAGGGAGAGAATGGGCAGCCTTGCCTGGTCCCTGATTTAGTGGGGACTACTTCAAGTTTCTCTCTGTATAATGTGATCTTAGCTACTGGTTTGCAGTATATTGCTTTCACTATGCTTATGCCTTGTATTCCCAATCTCTCCAAGACTTTTATCATGAAGGGATGCTGGATTTTGTCAAAAGACTTTTCAGCATCTAATGCAATGACCATATGGTTTTTTTTCCTTTAGTTTGTTTATATAGTGGATTATATTGATGGATTTCTGTATATTGGACCATCCCTGCATCTCTAGTATGAAGCCTACTTGGTCATGGTGAATTATAGTTTTGATGCATTCTTGGATTCGGTTGGCCAAGATTTTGTTCAGTATTTTTGCATCAATGTTCATGTAGTGTTCCTTGAGTTTCTATGTTGTGGAAACAATTGAAGGGTATTGGTATTAACTCTTCTTTGAAAATCTGATAGAATTCCCTGATAAACCCATCTGGTCCTGCCCCCCCCCCTTTTTTTTTTGATGAGAGACTATAAATGACTGCTTCTATTTCCTCAGGACTTATGGGACTATTTAGATGGTTTATCTGATCCTGTTTTAATGTTGGCACCTGATATGTATCTAGAAAGTTGTTCATTTCATCCAGGTTTTCAAACCTTGTTGAGTATAAACTCATGTAGTAGAATCTGATGATTTTTTGAATTTACACAGTTTCTGTTGTTATGTCTCCCTTTTCATTTCTGATTTTATTAATTTGGATACCATCTCTGTGACATCTGGTTAGTCTGACTAAAGGTTTATCTATCTTGTTGATTTTTTTTCAAAGAACTAGCTCCTTGTTTTTTTGATTTTTTGCATAGCTCTTTTTGTTTCTGTTTGGTTGATTTTGGCCCTAAGTTTGATTATGTCCTGCTGTCTATTCCTCTCGGGGTATTTGCTTCCTTTTGTTCTAGAGCTTTCAAGTGCACTGTCAAGCTGTTAGTGTAAGCTCTCTCCATTCTCTTTTTGAAGGCACACAGAGCTATGAGTTTTCCTCTTAGTACTGCTTTCATTGTGTCCCATAAATTTTGGTATGATGTGTCTTCATTTTCATTAAATTCTAAAACATCTTTAATTTATTTATTTATTTATTTTTTGACCAAGCTATTATTGAGAAAAGCAAAGTTCATGTTTATGTGTGTTTTCCATTGCTTTTGTTTGAGCTTAAGACCAGCCTTAGGCTGTGGTGATCTGATAAGGTACATGGAATAATTTCAATATTTCTGTATCTGTTGAGGCTCATTTTGTAACCAATTATATGGTTAATTTTGGAGAAGGTACTATGAGGTATTGAGAAGAAGGTATATTCTTTTGCTTTAGGGTGGGATGTTCTATAAGTATCTGTTAGATCCATTTGTTTCATAACTTCAGTTAGTTTCACTGTGTCTCTGTTTAGTTTCTGATTCCATGATTTGTGCATTTTTGAAAGTGGGGTGTTGAAGTCTCCCACTATTATTGTGTGGGGTGCAATGTGTGCTTTGAACTTTATTAAAGTTTCTTTTATGAATGTGGGTGCCCTTGCATTTGGATTGAGTGTTCATCTTGGTAGACTTTTCCTTTGACCAATATGAAATGTCCCTCCTTATCTTTTTTGACAACTTTTGGTTGAAAGTCAATTTTATCTGATATAAGAATGGCCACTCCAGCCTTTTTCTTAGGACCATTTGCTTGGAAAATTGTTTTCCAATCTTTGACTCTTAAAAAGTGACTGTCTTTGTCACTGAGATGGGTTTCTTGAATGCAGGAAAACATTGGGTCCTGTTTACATATTCAGACTATTAGTCTATGTCTTTTTATAGGGGCATTGAGACCATTGATATTAAGAGATATTAAGGAAAAGTGATTGTTGCTTACTGTTATCTTCTTAGTTAAAGGCAAAATTCTGGTTGTGTATCTGTTTTTTATTGATTTTTCTACAGTGTGGTTTCCTGCCTTGTGTTGGTATTTTCCACCCATTATCCTTTGCAGAGCTAGATTTGTGGAAAGATATTGTATAAATTTGTGTAGAGTAGGGCCACTGATTCATTTGAGTTAATTTTATATCCAGCCCCTTTGCTAAAGTTGTTTATCATCTTTAGGAGTTCTCTGGTGGAATTTTTGGGGTCAGTTAAGCATAATATCATCTCATCGGCAAATAGTGATATTTTGACTTTTTCCTTTCCAATTTGTATCTCTTCAACCTCTTTTCATTGTCTAATTGCTCTAGCTAGGCCTTCACATACTATATTTAATAGGTAGGGAGAGAGTGGATAGCCTTGTCTAGTCCCTTATTTTAGTGTGGTTGCTTTCAAGTTTCTCTCCATTTAGTTTGATGTTGGCTACTGGTTTGTTGTATATTGCCTTTACTACATTTAGGTATGGGCCTTGAATTTCTGATCTTTCCAAAACTTTTGTCATGAAGGCGTGTTGGATTTTGTCAAATTTTCTCTCAGTGTCTACTGAAATGGTCATGTGGTCATGAGTTTGATTATAGAGTGGATTACCTTGATGGATTTCCTTATATTGAACCATCGCTGCATCCCTGGGTATGGGACCTTGTAATGTAGTCTGTAGCCTGGTTGAGCAAGACTTACTCTGGAGACCCAGTAGAACATTCTACAAGGGAAAGAACCCATGAGCCATGCTCCTAGACTGCTGATTCAACTCCATAACCCTGTGGCTATCAGTCATGTATGGGCACACCCCAGGCCCCTAGCATTCTAGCTGGACTCCACCCCTACAGTCACCTGGCTACATCCAGGCTTTCCCCACCCCATGGTTACCTGGTAACCTAGCCTCCTATAAAAGAAGGCTTCTTGCCCCTCCTCACTCTTTCAGCTCTGTTGCCTCTCTCTGCCCTTCCTTGTGTCTCTCTTGTCTTTCCCCTTGTCTCCCTGTTTCCCCTCTTTCCACAAGGTCATTACCAGCTCTCATCCCTCTATCATCTCTTTTTCTCTTTACTTCTCTATCTCTTTCTACTTTTCTATAATAAAGCATTGAAACTATGAGCTGTCTCTTCTTATCAAAACCCGCTGTGTAAGAACATGGAGCAGGCCTCAGCATTTCCAGCACCAGGGAAGGACCCAGCCTTTTCTCAGCCAAGCCTTCTCAACAAGTACCTGGGAGGTCCATGCCAGAATGGCACCGCCTTCTGAGCAAGAACCCCCGCCCCTCCCACTAGCCAGGCAGTCTCTCCCTCCACAGGTATTCAGGCACCCACCGTCCTTACCTTGGTGCAGTGCACGGGCGTAGCCAGTGTTCCCCTGTGCAGGCCTTGCCCACCAGTGTTTCTCCTATGTGGGCTTTGCCCACCAGTGTTTCTCCTATGTGGGCCCCGCCACTGCCCCTGCTTTTTTTCTCTCCCACACCTGGCATAAAACCTATTTTATCATGATGAGCAATCTTTTTTGAAGAGTTGTTGGATTCAGTTTGTGAAAATTTTATTGAGTATTTTTGCATAGATATTCATAAGGGAAATTGGTCTAAAGTTCTCTTTGTTGTGTCTTTGTGTGGTTTAGGTATCAGAGTAATTGTGGCTTCATAAAACAAATTGAGTAGTGCACCTTCTGTTTCTATTTTGTGGAATAGTTTGAAGATTATTGGTCTTCGGTCTTCTTTGAAGGTCTGAGAACTGCACTAAACCCATCTGGTCCTGGGCTTTTTTTGGTTGGGAGATTATTAATGGCTGCTTCTATTTCTTTAGGGGTTATGGGATTTGTGGAAAGATTTTGTTTTTGTCATAAAACATCTTGGTTTCTCCATCTATGGCAACTGGTTTTTTGCTGGGTATAGTAAGTAGCCTTCTTGTATGTTTATGGGGATCTCTTTCTTTAGGTTAGGAACATTTTCTTCTATAATTTTGTTGAAGATATTTACTGGCCCTTCAAGTCTGGAATCTTCACTCTTCTATACCTATAATCCTTAAGTTTGATCTTCTCATTATGTACTGGATTTCTTGGATGTTTTGGGTAAGGAGTTTCTTTTTGCATTTTACATCTTCTTTGACTATTGTGTCAATGTCTTCTATGATATCTTCTAAGACTGAGACTCTCTTCTATCTCTTGCTTTCTATTGGTGATGCTTACATTTGTGACTATCTCTTTCCAAGGTTTTCCATCTTCAGGGTCGTCTTCCTTTGTGTTTTCTTTAATGCGTCTATTTCCATTTTTAGATCCTGGATGCTTTTTCCAACTTCTTCACCTGTTTGGTTGTGTTTTACTGTAATTCTTTAAGAGATTTATTTGCTTCCTTTTTAAGGGCTTCTACTTGTTTACCTGTGTTCTCCTGTATGTCTTTAAATGAGTTATTTATGTCCTTCTTAAATTCCTCTATCATATTCATGAGATCTTGCTTTTCAGGTATCCAAGGCTTGGTGTGGTAGGAGAACTGGGTTCTGTTGTAGTCAAGCAGCATTGGTTTCTGTTGCTTATGTTCTTATGCTTGCCTCTTGCCATTTGGTTATCTCTAGTGCCTACTACCTTTGCGGTCTCTGACTGGAGCATATCCCTGCTGTGATTCTGGTTGTGTCAGAATTCCTTGGAGTCCAGCTGTCTCCATGATCCTGTCACTCTGTGATCTTGAGATCCTGAGATTCTGAGATCTTGAGTGTATCAGAATTCCTGGGAGTCAAGCTGCCTCTGGGATACTGAAATCCTGGTTTGACTGAGCTCCTGAGATCCTGTTGTGTAGGAGCTCTTGGAAGGTAAGCTTTCTCTGGGTGTTGCAGGAGTAGGTGGGGAGCCAGAGTCCTGGGTCTGCTCCAGGCAAAGATGCAAGCCGAAAGCAACCCATGCCCCTGGCTGGGTGGCAGTTCGCACTTCCCTGGTTTCTTTGGGGGGTCCTAGTTATTCCAGGTGATGGGGCAGATGTAGACTCAACTGTAGTCTTGGGTGTGTCAGAGCTTCTGAGAGTTGAGCTTCCTCTGTGATCCTGGAGGAGGTCCCCATGGCATCCTCTGTCTTGTCTCCCAGGCTGACCAGACAGGCAACACCAGATACACAGAGATAACCCAAGTATAACATTGCTTGGGGCAAGGCACATCAGGAATCCAATGGCACCCAAGAATAGGGCGGCACATCAGAAATCTGTGCCAGGGGAAACCCAATCATAAAATGATGCAGAAATAGCCTTACAGGCTCACAGGAGGTTCAAGCACCAGCCAGTGACAACAGGACCAACTAAAGCCAGAGATAACCAGATGGCAAAAGGCAAATATAGGAATGTTACTAACAGAAATCAAGGCAATATGCCAGTATCTGAACCCATTTCTCCAACAGCAGCAAGTCCTGGATACCCCAACACACCAGAAAAACATGATTTAGATTTAAAATCACTTATCATGATGCTATTAGGGGATTACAAGAAGGACATAAATAAATCTCTTGAAGAAATAGAGGGGAACATGAATAAGGTAGAAGCCCTTACTGTGACATCCCCCAGCACACTGTTCTAAAAGAATAGCAGCCAACAACCTGATCTGCCTGCCTCATTGAAGAACAAGAAGAACCAGTTTCCAGCCTTCAGGGGAGGGGCTTGGACTTCCTTTGTATATTGGAGAGATGAATTTAAGATGGAGAGTTGAACCAGAAGCCATGTTTTGGTCTCTCTCCACGTGTTGTCTCTTGCCACCCATTCCTATACCCAACATTCCTTCCAGGGAACCCTCTGTTAGAATGTAGGAGCTGGACTCTACACCATACAAAGGAAACACAAAAATTACTTAAAGAAATTGAGGAGAATATGGGTCAACAGATAGAAGCCAATAAAGAGGAAATGCAAAAATAACTTAAAGAAATGCAGGAGAACTTTGGTCAACAGGCAGAAATCATGAAAGAGTAAACACAAAAATCTCTTAAAGAAATACAGGAAAACACAAACAAACAAGTTAAGGAATTGAGCAAAACCAACCAGGATCTAAAAACAGAAGTAAAAATGACTAAGAAATCACAAATTGGAGACAATGTTGGAGATAAACTTGGGAAGAAATCAGGGATCATAGATGCAAATATCAACAACAGAATACAAGAGATAGAAGAAAGAATCCCAAATGCCAAAGATACCATAGAAACCATTGACTCAAGAGTCAAAGAAAATGCAAAATGTAAAAAGCTTGTAACCCAAGACATCCAGGAAATCCAGGACACAATGAGAAGACCAAACCTAAGGATTATAGGTATAGATGAGAGTGTATTATAGGTATAGATTCCCTGGAAGGAATGTTGGGTATAGGAATGGGTGGCAAGAGACAACACGTGGAGAGAGACCAAAACATGGCTTCTGGTTCAACTCTCCATCTTAAATTCATCTCTCCAATATACAAAGGAAGTCCAAGCCCCTCCCCTGAAGGCTGAAGATAAGATTTACAATTTAAAGGGCCAGCAAATATCTTCAACAAAATTATGGAAGTAAACTTCCCTAACCTAAAGAGAGAGATGCTCATGAATATAAAAGAAGCCTACAGAACTCCAAACAGACTGGACCAGAACAGAAATACCTCCCGTCACATAATAATCAAAACCCCAAATTACTAAACAAAGAAAGAATATTAAAAGTAGTAAGAAAAAAAGCCAAAGTAACATATAAAGGAAGACCTATCAGAACCACACCAGACTTCTCACTAGAGACTACGAAAGCTAGGAGATCCTGGGCAGATCTCATGCAGACTCTAAGAGAACACAAATGCCAGCCAATACTACTATACCCAGCAAAACTCTCAATCACCATAGATGGAGAAACCAAGATATTTCATGATAAAACCAAATTTACAAAACTTCTTTCCACAAACCCAGCCTTACAAAGGATAATAGGTGGAAAACACCAACACAAGGAGGGATACTACACCCTGGAAAAAGCAAGATAGTAACCTCCTTTCATCAAACCCAAAAGAAGATAAGCACTCAAATATAAAAATAACATCAAAAATGATAGGAAGTAATAATCACTATTCCTTAATATTTCTTAACATCAATGGACCCAATTCCCCAATAAAAAGATATAGATTGGATACATAAACAGGACCCTACATTTTGCTGCATACAGGAAACACACCTCACTGTCAAAGACAAACACTACCTCAGAGTAAAAGACTGGAAAACAATTTTAAAAGAAAATTGTCTCAGGAAACAAGCGGGAGTAGCCATTCTAATATCAAATAAAACTGACTTTCAAACTAAGTCATCAAAAGAGACATGGATGGACACTTCTTACTGGTCAAAGGAAAAATCTACCAAGAAGAACTCTCAATCCTGAACATCTCTGCTCCAAATGGAAGGGCACCCTCATTTGTAAAAGAAACTTTCCTAAAGCTCAAAGCACACATTGCACCTAACACAATAATTGTGGGTGACTTCAACACTCCACTCTCCTCAATGGACTGATCAGGAAAACAAAAAGTAAACAGGGACACAGTAAAACTAATTGAAGCTTTGGACCAATAGTTGTGTGTGTGTGTGTGTGTGTGTGTGTGTATATATATATATATATATATATATATAGAGAGAGAGAGAGAGAGAGAGAGAGAGAGAAAGAGGGAGAGAGAGAGAGAGAGACAGACAGACAGAGACAGAGAGAGAGAGAGAGAGAGAGAACATTTCATCCTAAAGCAAAAGATTATACCTTTTTCTCAGCACCTCCTGGTACCTTCTCCAAGATTGATCATATAATTGGTCACAAATCAGACCTCAACAAATATAAGAAGATCGAACTAATCCCATGCCTCCTATCAGATCACTATGGAGTAACAGAGGTCTTCAATAGCAACGAAAACAACAGAAAACCCACATACACATGGAAACTGAACAATACTCTACTCAGTATTTCTTCCTTGGTCAAGGAAGAAATAAGGAAAGTAATCAAAGACTTTTTAGAATTTAATGAAAATGAAGGCACAACATACCAAATTTATGGGACACAACGAAAGCAGAACTAAGAGGAAAACTCATAGCCCTGAGTGCCTCCAAAAAGAAACTGGAGAGAGCATACACTAGCAGCTTAACAGCACACCTGAAAGCCCTGGAACCAAAAGAAGCTAATTCACCCAAGAGGAGTAGGAGACAGGAAATCATCAAACTCAGGGCTGAAACCAATCAAGTAGAAACAAAGAGAACCATACAACGAATCAACAAAACCAGGAGCTGGTTCTTTGAGAAAATCAAAAAGATAGATAAACCCTTAGCCAGACTAACCAAAGGGCACAGAGACAGTATCCAAATTTACAAAATCAGAAATGAAAAAGGAGGGCAGTGGTGGGATATGCCTTCAATCCCAGCACTTGGGAGGTAGAGGCAGCAAATTTCTGAGTTCCAGACCAGCCTGGTCTGCCGAGTGCGTTCCAGGACAGCCAGCGCTTCCCTGTCTCAACCCCCCCCCCAACAAAAACCAAAAATCCAAACAAGCAAACAAACAAACAAAAAACAAAAAGAAAATCCCCAAACCCAAAAAACAAAACCCAAAACCCCAAAACCAAAAAAACCCAACAAAACAAACAAACAAACAAACAAACAAACAACAAAACCCCAAGAAATGAAAAGAGAGATATAACAACAGAAACTGAGGAAAGTAAAAAAAAAAAAAATCATCAGATCCTATTACAAAAGCCTATACTCAACACAACTGGAGAATCTGGTGGAAATGGACAATTTCCTAGACAGATACCAGATACCAAAATTAAAACAGGATCAAATAGATCATCTAAACAGTCCCAAAACCTCTGAAGAAATAGAAGGGGTCATAGAAAGTCTTCCAACCAAAAAAAGCACAGGACCAGATGGTTTTCCTGTAGAATTCTATCAGACCTTCAAAGAAGACATATCACCAATACTCTTAAAACTATTCCACAAAAGAGAAACAGAAGGAACACTACCAAACTCATTCTATAAAGCCTCAATTATGCTGATACCAATCTCACACAAAGATCCAACACAGAAAGAGAACTTCAGGCCAATTTCCCTTATGAATATCGATGTAAAAATACTCAATAAAATTCTTGCCCACTGAATCCAAGAACACATCAAAATGATTATTCACATGATCAAGTAGACTTCATCCCAGGGATGCAGGGATTGTTCAATATAAGGAAATCCATCAATGCAATCCACTACATAAACAAACTCAAAGAAAAAACCACATGGTAATTTCATTAGATGTTGAAAAAGTATTTGACAAAATTCAGCATCCTTTCCTGCTTAAAGTCTGGGAAAGAACAGCAATTCAAGGCAAACCAGTAGCCAACATCAAACTAAATGGGGAGAAACTTGAAGCAATCCCACTAAAATCAGGGACAAGACAAGGCTGCTCCCTCTCTCCCTATTCATTCAATGTAGTTCTATTTGAAGTTCTAGCTAGAGCAATTAGACAACATAAGGATATCAAAGGGATAAAAATTGGAAAGGAAAAGTCAAACTATCATTATTTGCAGATGATATGATAGTATACTTAAGTGACCTAAAAAAATTCCACCAGAGAACTTCTACAGCTGACAAACAGCTTAAGCTAAGTGACTGGATATAAAATCAATTCAAGCAAATCAGTATCCTTCCTATACTCAAAGGATAAGCAGGCTGAGAAAGAAATTAGGGAAATGACACCCTTCACAATATCCACAAACAATATAAAGTATCTTGGTGTGACTCTAACCAAACAAGTGAAAAACCTGTATGACAAGAATTTCAGGTCTCTGTAGAAGGAAATCGAAGAAGACCTCAGAAAATGGAAAAATCTTCAATGCTCATGGATTGGCAGGATTGATATAGCAAAAATGTCCATTTTGCTAAAAGCAATCTACAGATTCAATGCAATCCCCCATCAAAATCCCCACTAAGTTCTTCATAGAGTTAGAAAGAGCAATGCTCAGATTCATCTGGAATAACAAAAAACCCAGCATAGCTAAAACTATTCTCAACAGTAAAAGAACTTCTGGGGGAATCAGTATCCCAGACCTCAAGCAGTACTACAGAGCAATAGTGTTAAAAACTGCATGGTATTGGCACAGTGACAGGCAGGAAGATCAATGGAATAGGATTGAAGACCCAGAAATGAGCCCACAGAACTATGGTCACTTGATCTTTGACAAAGGAGCAGAAAACATCCAGTGGAAAAAAACATAACCTTTTCCAACAAATGGTGCTGGTTCAACTGGAGGTCAGCATGCAGAAGAATGCGCATCGATCCATTCTTATCTTCTTGTACTAAGCTCAACTACAAGTGGATTAAGGACCTCCACATAAAACCAGACATACTGAAACTAATAGAAAAGAAACTGGGGAAGACCCTTGAGGACATGGGCACATGGGAAAAATTTCTTGAACAGAACACCAATAGCTTATGCTCTAAGATCAAGAATTGACAAATGGGACCTCATAAAATTACAACATTTCTGTAAGGCAAAGGACACTATCAAACAGACAAAATGGCAACCAGCAAATTGGGAAAAGATCTTCACCAACCCTACATTCGATAGAGGGTTAATATCCAATATATACAAAGAACTCAAGAAGTTAGACTCCAGAGAACCAAATGACCCTATTAAAAATGGGGTACAGAGCTAAACAAAGAATTTTCACCTGACGAACTTCGAATGGCTGTGAAGCACCTTAAGAAATGTTCAGCATCATTAGTCATTAGGGAAATGCAAATCAAAACAACCCTGAATTTTCACCTCACTCCAGTCAGAATGGTTAAGTTTAAAAACTCAGGAGAAAGTTGGTGTTGGCGAGGATGTGGAGAAAGCAGAACACTCCTTCACTGCTGGTGGGAATGCAATTTGGTACAACCACTATGGAAATCAGTCTGGTGGTTCCTCAGAAAACTGGGCATGACACTTCTGGAAGACCCTGCTGTACCAGTCCTGGGCATATACCCAGGGGATTCCCCGAATGCAATAAGGACATATGCTCCACTATGTTCAAAGCAGCCTTAGTTATAATAGCCTGAAGCTGCAAAGAACCCAGATGTCCCTCAATGGAGGAATGGATACAGAAAATGTTGTATATTTACACAGTGTCATACTACTCAGCAATTAAACACAACCAATTCATGAAATTCTTAGGCAAATGGTTGGAACTGGAAAATATCATCCTAAGTGAGGTAACTTATCATAAAAGAACACACATGGAATGCAGTCACTGTTAAGTGGGTATTAGCCCAGAAGCTCTGAATACCATAGACACAACTCACATATCAAATCATTCCCAAGAAGAAGGAAGGAGAGGGCCTTGGTCCTGGAAAGGCTTGATGCAGCATTGTTGGGGAGTACCAGAACAGAGAATTGGGAGTGGTTTGATTGGGGAATGGGCATAGAGAAGTGGGCTTATGGGACTTATGGGGAGGGGGGAACCAGGAAAGGGAAAATCATTTGGAATGTAAACAAAGTATGTAGAAAAAAAAAAAAAGAACCCTACCAACAGAAACAAAGGCTACTTGTCATCATCAGAACTCAGTTCTCCTACCACAACAAGCCCTGGATATACCAACACACCGGAAAAGCAAGATTTGGATTTAAAAAATCTCATCTCATGATGCTGATAGAGAACTTTAAGAATAACATAAATTACTCCCTTAAAGAAATACAGGAGGCCACAGTTAAACAGCTCCATGCCCTTAAAAGGGAAACACAAAAATCCCTTAAAGAATTGTAGGAAAACACAATCGAACAGCTGAAAGAATTGAACAAAACCATCCAGGATCTAAAAATGGAAATAGAAACAATAAAGAAATCACAAAAGGAGACAACCCTGGAGGTCTGAAAACCTAGGAAAGAGATCAGGAGTTTTTGTGGTTAGCCCTGGGCTTGTATTTTGATGCTAATTCTACTCCTCACAGGGAGGGCAGAACCTTCTCCCCACCTTAACTTTTCAAATAAAGGCTTGAGCCAAATGATTGGACAGGAGGTTGGAGGAGGAGCTAAGAGTTTAGGGAAGGAGCCACGAGGAGGAGGAGCTATGAGGAATCAACAGAGAAGCTGCAGAAAGAGTAGCTCTTAGCCTGGAGAAACTAACTGCAAGTTATATGGGATAACATAGATGGAAATAAAGCAGTGTAGTGGGAGATCTGCCCAATCTAGGCTTATATCTTGGTTTGTTAACTGATTGAGTTGAGATTTCTTTTACCAGGAAAGTGGGTTGGATACAAAGTAGTAACAAGTAGTCATAGATCATCAACAACAGAACACAAGAAATAGAAGAGAGAATCTCAGGGGCAGAAAATACCACAGAAGACATTGACACAACAGTGAAGAAAATGCAAAAAGCAAAAAGCTCCTAACTCAAAACATTCAAGAAACCCAGGAACAATGAAAAGACTGGAACATAAGAATAATAGGTATAGAAGAGAGTAAAGATTCCCAGCTCAAAGGGCCAGCAAATATATTCGACAAAATTATAGAAGAACCCTCTAGAACACCAAACTGATGAACCAGAAAATAAATTTCTCCTGTCACATAATAATTAAAAATCCAAATGCACAGAACAAAGAAAGAGTATTGAAAGCAGTAAGGGAAAAATGTCAAGTAACCTATAAAGGGAGACCCATTAGAATTACACCAGACTTCTCAACAGAGACTATAAAACCAGAAGACCTTGGGTAGATGTCATACAAACCCTAAGATAACAAAAATACCAGCCCTGGCTACTATATCCAGCAAAACTCTCAATTACCATAAATGGAGAAACCAAGATATTCCATGACAAAACCAAAATTAAACAACATCTTTCTACCAATCCAGCCCTACATGGGATAATAGAAGGAAAAGAAAAGCAAGAAATTAATCTTCTCACAATAAAACCAAAGGAAGAGAACCACACAAGCATAATTATACCTCTAACAACAAAAATAACAGGAAGCAACAATCATTGGTCCTTAGTATCTCTCAACACCAATGGATTCAATTCCCCAATAAAAAGATATAGACTAACAGGCTGGATAAGTAAATAGGACCCAGAATTTTGCTGCATACAGCAAACCCACCTCAGTGACAAAGACAGGCACTAAAGGTAAAAGGCTGGAAAAAAATGCCAGGGAAATGGTTCCAACAAACAAGCTGGAGCAGCAATTCTTCTTTCCAATAAAATAGACTTTCAATCAAAAGTTATCAAAAAGTTGGGGAAAGACACTACATCAAAGGAAAAAATCCACCAAGATGAACTCTCAATTCTGAACATCTTTGTCCTAAATGCAAGGGCACCCACATTCGTAAAAAAAAACATTACTGAAGCAAAATACACAATAAACCTCACACAATTATAGTAGGAGACTTCAACAGCCCACTCTCACCAATGGACAGATCATGAAAAAGGAAACTAGACAGGGATGCAGTGAAACTAACAGAGGTTATGAACCAAATGGACTTAACTGATATCTACAGGACATTTCACCATAAAACAAAAGAATATACCTTTTTCTCAACAACTCATGGTACCTTCTCCAAAATTGACCTTATAATCAGACACAAAACAAGCGTCAACCAATACAAGAAGATTGAAGTAATCCCATGCATCTTATCAGATCACCACAGATTAAAGCTGGTCTTCAACAACAACACAAACTAATAGGTAGCCCAATTACATGTGGAAGCTGAATAACACTCTATTCAATGATAACTTGGTCAGGGAAGAAATAAACAAAGACAAGACTATAGAATTTAATGAAATGAAGGCACGACACTCCCAAAGTTATGGAACACAATGAAAGTAAACTCATAGCTCTCTGAGTGACTCCATAAAGAAACTGGAGAGAGAATACACTAGCAGTTTAACAGCACACTGAAGGTTCTAGAACAAAAAGAAGCAAATATACCTAAGAGTAGTAGATGGCAGGAAATAATCAAACTCAGGGATGAAATCAACCAAGTAGAAACAAAAAGAACTATACAAAGAATCAACCAAAGCAGGACCTGACTCTTTGAGAAAATCAGCAAGATAGATAAACCCTTATCCAGACTAACTAGAGGGGCAGAGACAGTATACAAATAAACAAAATCTGGAATTGTCCCTGCTCCCACAGCATTGAGCTGGACTTCTCAGCCCATCCCATCAGCTGTGACATTCTTGGCTGGCAGCCCCCAGCCTTCTGCTGGTGTTACCTCTGGCCTTTGTTCTGCTGAGAGCAATACAGCTGTTTTCACCTTGACAACCAAGGCTGCCTCAGGGCAGTCTCACCAGGAGACCAGCAGAGACCTGTGAGGCGTGAAGTCCTTTATCCCAGCAGGCGACCCGCTGAGAAGAGGGGCCAAGGAGTTCTTGGCCTTCTCCTTGTGTGGGGGGGGGGGGACAGGGTTGTTTTCTAAAGGCTATATATATTGACTAAATATTAGTAAAAATGAGTCTCATTGGGCAAATGTCGTCCTGACTCATTTCTCTTTTGTCGCCTTCCTGTTTATCCCCAGAATTGTCTTCCAGGTCTCCAGTTCACATGTGGCCGCGGGTGGCTACAAAAAGGGAGACAGCAACAGAAACCAAGGAAATTGAAAATATAATCAGATCCTACTACAACTGTCTATACTCAACAATACTGGAAAATCTTCCTGAAATGTACAATTTTCTAGACAGATACCAGGTATCAAAGTTAAATCAGGATCAAATAAACCATCTAAATAGTCCTGTAATCCCCAAGGAAATAGAAGCAGTCATTAGAAAAAACAAAGCAAACAAACAAACAAAAAAAAAAACCTCAAGACCAGATGGTTTTAGTGCAGATTTCTATCAGCCCTTCAAATATCTAATATGAATATTTCTCAAACTATTCCATAAAATAGAAGGAACAGAACCCAATTATCTTTATATGAAGCCACAGTTATACTGATACCTGAACCACACAAAGACCCAACAAAGAAAGAGAACTTCAGACCCATTTCTCTAATGAATATTGATGCAAAAATATTCAATAAAATTCTTGCAAATGGAATCCGAGAACACGTCAAAACAACCATTTATCCTAATCAAGTAGGATGTCCTTGATCTTACCTGTTAATGTGTCTGTTTTATGACAGTCCCATGCTGTTTTTATGGCTATAACTTTGAAATTGGGAATCTTGAGATCTCTGGTGTCTCTTATTGTTCAGGCTTTGGATGCTTCTGTATGAGGCAGGGATAATAGGATGGGATGGAGGAAGGAAGGGTGGAGAAGAAAATCTTTCCGATCTCTTGGAGATTGGGTCAGAGAGGAAAGAGAGACTGCAGCAGGTGTTCTGCTAAATTGTGATGATGAGACTGAGGAATTGGATCTGGAGGAGCAGAAGGAGAGGTGCAGATCTTCATCAAAATATCTGCTTCCCTGGAGGCAGGAACAAATCAACAAGTGGAAGGAAGGGGATTCTGAGGGGAATAATTGTGGGATCTGCAAGAGATTGGCACATACTTCTATAAGTGCTCTACTGCTGATCTGGGATAGGACTAGGAGACTGGGTCTGGATAAATTAAAGGACAGGTAAAGATATGCAGTTAGTCTACATGTTTTTTTGATAGGAGACCCATCTTCATTTTTTTGGGGAATCTAATAAACATTGTAAAGAAATAACTGCCATGTTTATTGAATGCTAAATCCCAAACTTTTACAAATTAAGAACCATGACAATAAGCATGTAAGATCTTGGGGGGAAATTATATAAGGGGACGTGTCCTGGAGGAAACTTAAAAGTCAGAGACCATAGTTGGACTGTTCATTTTCTTTGACCAAAAGGCAGTACAGAATAGAGGGGCACCAGTATGGGTGAAATTCAACA
Organism: Apodemus sylvaticus; assembly: GCF_947179515.1. NCBI lineage: Eukaryota > Metazoa > Chordata > Mammalia > Rodentia > Muridae > Apodemus > Apodemus sylvaticus. Next base: position 109,564,074 of record NC_067481.1, on the reverse strand, counting down.
CAGTGGGACTAAGTGTTGGAAAGGCCAAGGACATCAGCACAGACATGGTCAGCAGCCGGTGGCTCGGTTCACACTCTGGGTTATCCAAAGTGATAAAATGGAAGCTAGAGAGTTAAAGAAGAGAAACGTGGTCGCTAGGATCAGGATGGTTCATGTGGCTCTGTCCTCCTGGGCAGGCTTTGGGGACAGGCTGTGGCTACAGATATACTGAACTCGCTGTTTGTGCTTATATAAGACAAGGGTCATGGAGCCACTGGCCCAGGCCATTATGACCAGACACATAATATCACTTAGGGATAAAATCACTCCTGCTAGTAAGAAACCCATTGTCTCAGGCATGGTGGAGGAACAATATCTGTGGATTTCTTTGGCAGTCAGATTTTTACTGTTCTGTGGGGCATGTGCAATCTTGGTTACATGGACACTGAGCATGAGGTGCAGGATCCAGCAAAGGAAACAGCAGGTGCCAATCCACTTTGAGGATCTAATTCTGAGGCTCAGCCACCCAGAAGTATTGGGGTGAAGCTTAATAGCCTGAAAGCCACTGAGAAGGGAGGTGGTGCTGAGGGAGACCCCTCTGGCCACTCTGTACAAACAGAGGATAAGATTGCACTCAGCATCCACCAGAAAAGATGTCAACCCAAAAATGACCACTGTCCTAGGGATCCTTTTGGAGAGAAGAACTAGGTTGTTTGCTATGATGAGCTGATTGAGAATCAAGTTTGTGGGTCTCATCACTTGTGCAATGAAAACCGGGAAGTCATGCAGATGAAAGAGGAAGGAATTGCCAAAGATTCTAACAGTGGTCTGAATGACGAACATCATTCCCCAGTTTAAATTAATGGAAACTAATGCATCCATTTTTTATGAGAAGGCTGTGAGCTTCCTTTATTTGAACCAGAGAAATACAGAGATGGGTTGTTACTTACAGTGGTTTGAATGAAAAAAACTCCAGACACTTATGGTATTTGAATAGTTTCTTCACAGTCGATGGCACTGTTTATGACATTATGATCCTTTAGGAGATGATTCCTTGCTGGAGGAAAACCATCACTGGGAAGGAGAGAGGAAGCCTTGAGTATGGAGAGCCTGACCCCATATTCTGCTGTTTTTCTTGTGTCTTTAATCATCCAGCCTCCTACTCAATTCCCGCATGTGGTAGGCAGAGGCAGGCACATCTCCATGAGTTCAAGGCTAGCCTGATCAACATAAGGAGCCCAGGCCAGCCAGGACTACATAGTGAGACCCTGTTTCACAAAGCAAAGCAAAAGAAACAAAAACAAGGAAACAATTATATAATAAAGAAGTCTTACCTTATTGCAGAAATCATTCATCTAGCAGTGAGGTATTGTTTACATTGAGTTTAAGCAGATTTGTTTAGCACAATTCCACAGAATTCAACAATGAAATAAAATACACACAAAATGTTAAGTGATTGTAAATGATTTCACAAGTGTGTATTATATGTCCTATATGCATAATCTACATATAGTTTTTACAAGCCTTTGTTTTTGGTTTTTGGATTCTGAGATCAGGTCCTACTCCATTTCCTTGGCTGGCCCAAGCTACTGAGCAGTCTTCAGCTCTACCTCCTGAATGCTGAGAATACAAGTGTGGGCCACCTCACCCAGCTTAAATACCTATCTTACCAAAAGCACTCTGAGGGTCCTGACAAATTAAAAAAGCCATCTGTACATCTTAGGAATGTATTCAGACTCTGTGCACAGAAACAAAAAGAGGCACAAAGTACATGTGTGGATGGAAACTTAGCACAGAGGAATCCCAATGGCAAAGACTTGAAGTCTATTAAAAGAAATTAATATATGTATATATGTATTATACTTGTGTGTGTATGTATGTGTAATGCACACACACACACACACATACACACACACACATACACACTCACACGCTCATTTGCTACTATTAAAGCAAACCCAAGGCTGGGATATTCTTCAGTAATGGAGCACTTTGTTCAATACTCCTTATCAGAAAGAACACCATCAAACACTGCATAACAAAAGCAAAGTCAAGAAACTGGCATTTCCTCCCATTGATGTCAGACAAGGCCATACTCTGCTACCTGTGTATCTGGAGCTGAGGGTGGGTGGGTGGATGGGTGGAAGAGCTCCCTCATGGAGGCAGAGGAGAGGGAGGAGAAGGAGGTTGTGGGATATGGGGCCTTGTGGAGGGGTAACTGGGAAGTGGGATAACATTTGAAATGTAAACAAATGGAATGATTAATGACAACAACAACAACAATAATAATATGATGATGATGGTGATGGTGATGATGAAGAATCTGGCCTTTATGAACCAAATAGTGGGGAAAATCAAGATTTCTCTTGGTAGCAGAACTCTATCTTTGCTAAGTGTTTATGGTCTCCTATGTATAGTAAGTTCATCTTTTGTATGAGTCAAAGTTACAGAAGTTAGGTGGCATTATTTAAAGTAGAATAAAATCAGTTCATGAAATTTTATATGTAATAGGTGTATGGTACAATATGATGTTACATATGTATATTATATTATCAAAGTGACCAGGTGGGAGGAATCCACCTCTACTTCTAGCATCCCTCGGGCAGAGGCAGAAGATATACACCAGCTCAGGGTGGGCCTGATCCACACAGGGTGTTTCAGGCCATGCAGAGCCACATTTTGAGAACCTGTCTCATCATAAGCAATTCCAACTCAAATCAGTAATAGAAGAACACCAATCTAAGATATAATGATTTTCCTGAAAATTAAAATTAGGATCCATCAAAACAAGAATTGTATCTCTTTTTGTAACAAAAATTTGTTTAAAAATTAATGATATTGCATTATAATAAGTTAAATAACTCATATTAAATTTTGGAAAACACAAAAATCTAGATAAAATTACAGGTGCAGTAAATGAAGAAAATGCTAAAAGTTGAAATGCTTCAAACAGATACACAAATGTTTCTATCGAGGCTCTATCAATTTGGTCACATGATAGAGCCACAGGTAATGTATGTACAGATTGTAATTCATCATGCCCCAGAATCCTGCACATTTCTTCGTGAAGTTTCAATGACATTCTTATTACATTTTTGAAAAGGTGTCTTTACTTGGACCATGTAGGTCTTTGGAAGTTTCTATTCTAATGGGATCAGTTGTGTCGTTAGATTCATCTTACTTAGCAGAGCAGGAAGAAAGAAACAGGGCATGTGTGGATGGGTGGCTTTTACAGAAAATGTTCAGCACAAATCCAGCTAAGAATAGTATGCTCCCACAGGCTTAAAAATCTCATGTCATTCCTGGCACACTTTCAAGTTGAACAAAGTAGACCATTTAAACCCAGTAGTTCCTGGCTAATTCTGGACAATGGTTAGAGCCTATTTTTAAACAAGTTTGTATATTCATGCTATGCCTTAAAGATTTTTAGAGAAAAAAAATCTATCAGAAAAGGAGGGGGCAGTTAACCAAGCCATATTCACTGGGGCAGTAGCCACCTCAGTCACACTCAGAGCGGGAGCACTGGGGGTCATTTCATCCCTGAGAAAAAGACTTGACACACCCTGTGGTCGTCCTGCCGTGAAGTGATTATCATTTACCCTTCAGTGCAGTGACAGTGTTCTACATGGAGACTAGAAATCATCTCAGAGAAACACCTGCACTGTGTTCAAATTCCTGAAAGCATTAGAGCATTAGTGACAGTTCAGGCCCAGGCAGGGGATACAGAGAAAACCACCATCTGAGATGGCTCAGAACACCAGGCAGAACTGGTGAGGTATATGAAGGCACTGAAGTCTAGGAAGTGGGAACAAGCTTGGCTGTGAATCTTGTCACCTTGTGGTCTTTACTACTCATGTGTGATTATTTGTCAGTCCTGAGAAGTTTATATCATTCAGACCTAAAAGAGGGAAGGTGGAGTGGGGTGGGCAGCCGTGAGCTGCTAGGTCTGACTGTGTTTGTAGACAAGGGTTGGGCTGATCTGACTCTCAGAAGTGAATTTGGGAAAACTACCATTCACAGACGTTAGTGTGCATTGCATGATATTCATAGTGTATGGGATGCACCATGAAATGGGGGAGGGGGCACAGAAATGGCTTAATGGGTGAAAGCATTGCTGCCAGGCCCTATCGCTTGAGTTTTATCCCCCATGATTGACAGTTTGGAAAGGAAAACATGACTCCTCATATTGTTCCTTGGCCTCACACATATTGTAGGTGTATACATGTGTATGTACACACACATACACACACACATACACATGTGCACACACATACAAGTGCACACAGGCACACACACAAACTGATTAAATGAATAAGGCAATCAATAAATGTAATTTTAGAATTAAAAGTAGATTGGCAAAGAGTTGCTCCTATCTTGTTAATATTATAGCCAAGCATATAAAAAAACTAATATGATGCAGGATAGGAAGTGATTTACAGAAGAGACTTGTGCCAGACTGTGGGAGTGGGTGAGGAAAAAATAAAGGAAGACTTCCACTAAAACTGCATGGTAAGGAGGCATCTCTTTGGCCAGCAGATATTTCAAACAAAACTTAAAAAGCTTAAAATTGTATATGAAAAAGCTTACCCATATGCATGAAAAGAGTTACAAAAATGGAATCATATTTGTGGCTACTCCCAGTAATATGAATATTACTCACACGTAATATTCATGCGAGTCATACATATCTCAACACATAAGATTACACAATGATTTGTCTCCCTCTATTTATTGGTTACAATGAATATAGCTGCTATTAACAGATGTATACAACTTTTATGAAATACCCATTTGATATTATCTAAATGTTTCGGTCCTCTCAAAATGCAGATGTTGAAATTGAAGCCCAGATGTCCCTCAATGGAGGAATGGATACAGAAAATGTGGTATATTTACACAATGGAATACTACTCAGCAATTAAAAACAATGAATTCATGAAATTTTTAGGCAAATGGTTGGAACTGGAAAATATCATCCTAAGTGAGGTAACCCAATCACAAAAGAATACACATGGAATGCAATCACTGATAAGTGGATATTAATTAGCCCAGAAGCTCTGAATACTCAAGACACAATTAGCATATCAAATGATTTCCAAGAAGAAGGAATGAGAGGGCCCTGGTCCTGGAAAGGCTTAATCCAGCAATGTAGGGGAGTACCAGGACAGAGAAGTGGGAGGGAGGTGATTGGGGGATGTGTGGAAAGAAGAGGACTTATAGGACTTATGGGGAGGGGGGAACCAGGAAAGGGGAAAGCATTTGGAATGCAAACAAAGAATATAGAAAATAAATTAAAAAAAAAAAGAAATTGAAAACCCAATTTAATGATGGGGACATGTTTTAAGATATACACCATTTAATGATTTCATTACTATGAATGAGTGAATGTGGTAGCATGCTAAAAATGCATGGGATTCTCACCCAACATGGCCTTTGGGTGTGAAGACCCAGTGAACCATGCAGCTTCTGCTGGTGAAATGCAGCAGGTTGATTTGCAATAAACTTCTTAGATAAATGGAAGTATTTATTCAAATAACAAGGTAAGTACAGTCAACGCATCAGCAAGCAAAATAGTCATTTGGTTATCATAATCAAATATTATCTGTCACATACCAGATGCATAGCTTTTATGAACCTGTTAGTGCACTAGGTTTTTATACCAACATCTCCCAAAGCCACAAACCATCTTTTCAATATGCGGTGCTTAGCACACCACTAGGTGAGAGCAATCTTTCAATATCTTTATAATCTCATGAGAATGTTGCTGTGCCTTCAGCGTGTCAGTCCCAAGGTGTCATTATGTGGAATAGAATTAATGGCCTCATAGAAGAGAATAAGAGTTAGAATATGACTTTACCTCATGGGGACACATCCAGAAAGTGCTATCTATAAGCAATAGACTCTCACCAAGCATGGAACCTACCAACAATTTGACTTGACTTTATACATATATGAAATAATAATAATTAGAGAAGTCATGAGTTAGAGAGAGGGGGAGGGAAGGAGGGAGAGAAAGAAAGAATGAGAGAGAGAGAGATGAAGGAAGAACAGGCAGGACTACAAATGATGTAAATGTAGTGCTCATATATGAAATTCTCCCAAAAAAATAAAAATAAAAATTCTTAAATGAGGAGAAATGTTCATCTCCTTAGCAGAGACTAAGAGGCTAAGTGTGTATGATATTAAATCATCTACTTTGTCTGCTAACAGTTCTTGTGGGGATTCTCTCTCAGAGAATGGTACAATGAACTTCAGACATACCCACTAACAATGCATCTTATCCTAATCTTATCACAGGGCTATGAATCTGTCCTTTTTGGCTAAGCTGTACACACACACACACACACACACACACACACACACACACACACACATATATATATATATATATATACATATACATACATACATATACATACATAGTATAGATACATGTATGCATGTATATAAGTGTAGGGGTATATATGTGTATATTATGTATATATATGTGTGTGTGTGTGTGTGTGTGTGTGCATGTGCGTGCACGTGTGTATGTTTGAAAGGTTGTATGTAAGGAAGTGCCTCACAAACATGCCTGGTGGCTGTTGGTGCTGTGAACTAAACATTGGTCCTCACTAAGAGAAGCAAGTGCTCTTAACCACTGAACCATTTTCCTGGTCCCTGCACTTGTCTTCTGGAATACAGTTACTTATATCATAATCTCGTAATTTCCAAAGGACAACTACGTGCCTGGTTTTTTGCAAAGACTTATAATGTCGTATTTAATGAGTGGAATTATTTAGTTCTAAAAGTCAAAACCAGGCAATAATTTAATATCCTGATGGGCCTGTCATAGTTTCTTCTGTGGAGAGGTTCAGAAAAAGTTGTACTATGTAATGCAGAAACATTTCCAAGGCTGGAGACATCAGGAATATATTTTAATTTCCTAAGAGTGTCTTAAGATGTTACGCCTCATAAGAATATTCTGAGTTGGGAGGTGATGGTGCACGCCTTTATTCCCAGCACTCAAGAAGCAGAGATGGGTGCATCTCTGTGAGTTTGAGGCCAGGGTGGTCTACAAAGCTAGTTCCAAGACAGCCAAGGCTACACAGAGAGACTCTGTCTTGCAAATGTGAAAAAAGAAAAAAAATATTCTGGTGGCAGATCAAGAGGGACGTGAGGGAGAGGGGGTCAAAAATTCTGTACAAATAATGTCATTTTGGAGAATTATGCATTTTCTATCTGCTTTTCACTGTGGATGTGGTGTGTGTGTGTGTGTGTGTGTGTGTGTGTGTGTGTGTGTGTGTGTGTGTGTGTGTTTCAGGTTGAATCATATTATGGAATTGGTGACAAGATCTCAGATCTCGTTGAGGGGACTGGGAATCTGACTGAAACTTAGCTTAAGACCTTTGCCAGTGGTGGAGTAGCTTGAATGCCTGTTTTGCTATATCTGAATCCAGCCTTCAGATGACTGTTGCAACATAGTTTTCTAAATGAACACACTTGTCTGTGTAAGCAAACAGGCTTTAGAACTTATAGATGCTTCTGCTATACTCAAAATGTCCTGGAAGTTTGGGTTCTAAAAAGTTGAACCAAACTCTCAGAGCACTAAAGTCCCTGGGTTTTTTTCTTCTTTTTTTTCTTTTTTTAATTTTTTCTAACCTTTTGTGAAAGAGTGTTTGCTTACGTGTGTGTGTGTGTGTGTGTGTGTGTGTGTGTGTGTGTGTGTGTGTGTGTGTTCCATGTGTGTGCAGGTGCCTGAGGAGACCAGGAGGTGTTAGATTTCCTGGAACTTCAGTTACAGGTGGTTGTGAACTGCCATTTGGGTACTGAAAACTGAATCCAGTCCTGTACAAGAACAACAAATGCCCTTAACTACTGGGCTAGCTCTTCAGGCCCAAAGATAAATATTTTAAATAATTATTACATTTATTTTTTTAAACCAGGAATTAAATTGTGTAAGTATAGCCTAAAGAGTATTTCATCGGGAATTTATAACTAGGCCACACCTGGTGATGAATTCCATTTTTTAAGAAAAAATGTAACGGGTATGGGTATATGTGTATCTGTGAATTGTTTGTAGGGCTGGTCCCTGCAGAGGTCAGAAGAGAGTCAGATCCTTTGGAACTGAGGTTACAGAAAGCTGTGCGCTACCGTATAGGTTTGTGGAACTGAACCTGGCTATTCTGCAAGAACAACCAGTGCTCTTCACTGATGACCCAGCTATCTAGCTCAGATCCCAGATATTAGGTCTCAAACCTGAAAGAAATAGCTAACTGAGGTGCCTATTTAACATTAGCTAAGTGGAGGGCCCACCGGGTTCTTCCTTAGCCCCCACCTGTTGCAGGGGATGACTTTCCAGCTCAGGAGCTGGGCTGCCCTGCCTCCAGATGCCCTTTACTCTATAATCCAGCCATTTTGTTACATGACCTGTTTTTCTACCCTGTCTCTCCCTATCTCTCCCCGTCTCTCCCCATCTCTCCCCGTCTCTCCCCGTCTCTCCCCGTCACTCCCCGTCACTCCCCGTCACTCCCCGTCACTCCCCGTCTCTCCCCGTCTCTCCCCGTCTCTCCCCGTCTCTCCCCGTCTCTCCCCGTCTCTCCCCGTCTCTCCCCATCTCTCCCCATCTCTCCCCATCTCTCCCCATCTCTTCCCATCTCTCCCCATCTCTCCCCATCTCTCCCTATCTCTCCCCATCTCTCCCCGTCTCTCCCCGTCTCTCCCCGTCTCTCCCCGTCTCTCCCCGTCTCTCCCCGTCTCTCCCCATCTCTCCCCATCTCTCCCCATCTCTCCCCATCTCTCCCTATCTCTCCCCAACTCTCCTCTCTCTTAGCATGGCCTTGCTCACTCTGGACTCTGTCTGGCTTTGCTCTCCTCATCTCTACGACAAACCTCCTCCACCATATCTAGGAGCAAGGCATATCTATTTTTTAATTTTGTAAAATTTTCTTTCAGCAGTATCTTGACATTTTTGTGTTTGGGGCAAACGGAAGACACAGTGAGTATATAAATTTTTAAGGCAACTGCTTCTTTGGATGTTGAACAAGAAATATTATGTGGAAAGTATAAAATTGGATCTATGCGTTGGGCACACTCACTAGAAGATAGGCAGGAGAGCGGTGGTCTGTGGGAGCAAAAGGCAAGGATGTCCCTGTAGCTGCCTCTCTAGGACAGGCTAAACATTCTCATCTTCCATATAATGTACCCAAGCAACACTGTTTTTGTCTTGTCGTTAACTGAACATACAGAGAGTTACAAATTTTGTTGCCAATGCTTTTGACTGAAAGCATTTGAGCAGCAATAAAAATGTATATTATAGCCTAGACAACAGTTGTCACACGCATGTATGTATGTGTACGAGCACAGGTACAGGGTACAGGCACGGGTATGGGTATGCGTGCGTGATGTACACACACACACACACACACACACACACACAATGGGTAAGGGGTTGTTAAAGGCACATAGGTGAGCCAAAAATACCTGAAACACCATAAAGTCTCATGAGAACTGCATCATGGAGTCCCTGAATGCATATAATGCATATATAAATATACAGATACAGATATACAGGCACACATATGGCTCCTAAACTGCTATATGGAATACGTTTATTTGAATTGTTTTCTTTGTAGCCTCTTGATGTACAACGAACTTCATGGTGTCTGAAATAAGATACCATCACAGAGGTTATCACAGAGGTTAACAGATCCCAGAAACACTGGAATAGCTTTATTTGAGTATCTTTCTCTCGCCAGAAAGCTGTAGTCACAAACTCACATCAGCATGCCTGTTTTCTTTTAAACTAAGTTCACAGGGGTCAGGTTTGGAGGCAGGGTACTTGCCTGGGGAGCGATGGAAACTACATTTCCCAGGATGCAATACGCGAGACGATGGGGGAGTTGAGCCAATGGAAATTCGGCATTTATTTTTATTTCTATTTTTTGGTTTGTGTGTGTGTGTGTGTGTGCGTGTGTGTGTGTGTGTGTGTGTGTGTGTGTGTGTGTGTGTGTGTGTGTGTGTGTGTGCACGGTCGCGCGCGTGCGGTTCGTGTGTCTGGAGCTGGACTTCCAGCGTGGTCTTCTTGGAGGTCGTTTAGCCGTTTCTGGGGTTTGTTGACCTAACTGGAAGCTCCGGCGAGGTGGGTCGTTCGGGTGGCAGAGCGCTTAGAGCTGCTCCGCAGTACAGAGGCCCTGTGGAGGCCCAGCGACTCCGCCCACATGCTCCGAGCCAGGCCTAGGGAAGAGACCTCGGTGACCTTGCATCCTCTGCAGAATCCAATGGCTGTGACCACTCACAGGAACCTGGCCCAGGTAAGTGCTGCATCCTGCGGTTCCCACCCGAGCGCTAGAGCCCCGGGAGAGGCCCCACCATGATCCCGAAGCTCCTAGTTGGTGCCCCTGGCAGGAGGCACCTGTGTGCTGGGGTTTGTGAGTGTTGCAGAGATGACTGACGCCTGGAAGGGCGGCTAGGCAGGGAAGATATGGAGTCCTGGTATCCAAGTGTTTGTAGAAGCAGTTGTGAGGTCGATTTGCATCTGAGGAATTTGAGTTTAATTCTTCGGACACCGAGAGCCACTTGAGAATTGTGAACAGAGAGCCTGTTCGGAAATAGTATTCTAAATTTTCCTGAAGTACTCAGAGGAAGGACAAACAGGAGGAGGAGACATGAGGGGCAGGAGAGAGTAGTGCCACAGGTCTGGCAGCTCTCCGGTGAGGTTCAGAATTGTGGACCACTGCATAGACAGAGTTGTAGTCATCCCAGACCTTCAAACCCCAAGGTGATCAGGGTCACTGTGTGACTGGAGCCTGTGAAGACGCCTGCGGCTGCTAGATTCTAACAGCCTCCTCCTTTTCCAGGGTTCCCTGACTTCAGAACCAGTTACAGAGCTTGGCCTGGTAAGTAGATCCTGCCTTCACCCTCATGCCACCCATACAATTTTGGGGTTAGTGGTTCTTGGTCTGTATCTCAGTGCACCCTAGGAGCCCTGGGCATCGCAGGCTTGAACAGGTTAGGTACCTAACCCAGAGATGTATAGGCTGTGCATTGTATGAAATTGTTGGCAAGTGTGAACAGAAGTGTAGAAGGTTGCTTCTCTCAAAGAAGTGTGTGCCAGTATGTGCCTATGCCTGAAGGGGAGACTGAGTTACTTAGGCATGTGCAGAATGATCTTCCTTCTCCTTGGAATAAAGATCAGTGAGGTGAAGGCGTCAGACCCCAAATTATAGGCATTACCTGGCTTCCACTGGTGATTGTTGGTGGGTGTCTTAGTTAGGGTTTTATTGCAGTGAAGAGACCCCATGACTCTGGCAACTCTGAGAAAGGAAACGTTTAATTGGAGCTGGCTTATAGTTCCAGAGGTTTAGTCTGTTGTAGAAATATTTAATCTCAATCAGGGGTTTTGCACCGCCTTTGATAATTTGGTTCCTGGATAAAAGACAGACAACTTTTATTATTATAATAAGGCCTAATCAGCACTAGAGCTGGGCAGATATCTATCCTCTGTGCTATTAGAATCTGTTTCTCCATCAATAACCCCAAGGTATAATTTGCCACGGTCCACCTGGGCAGCTCTTAACTTCGGTTTGCCAGCCCTCGTGGCTGTGCTTTCGTGATTCACCTACCCCATGGTGGCTTCCTCTTCTCTTCACCATCGTCTCTCTCTGTGTGTTTTTGCTCAGACCTCAAGCCTGAGAACCCCAAACCTGGCCTTTGTCTCTTCTGCCCAGCCATTGGCTGTCAGTATCTTTATTTAGTCAAGGAGAAATGTCATGTTGTATGTCTGTGTGGGTTCCCTGTGGGCAGCCAGGCCGTGGGCGTCAGTGTTTAGCATCACGATACATAGTAAATGACCAAACCTCAACATTAGTTCATCAGTGTCCTGGTGGGAAGCGTGGCAGTGTGCATGCAGGCATCGTGCTGGAAGAGCTGACAGGTTTACATCGCCATCTGCAGGGAGCAAAAGGAGACTGTATGTTGGACATAGCTTAAGCATTGGAGACCTCAAAGCCCGCCCCCATGGTGACACACTTCCTCTAACAAGGCCACACCTCCTAACAGTGCTACTCTCTCAGGGTCAAGTATTCAAACACATGAGTCTATGGGGGGCAAACCTATTCAAAACACCACAGTGGGTGAGGTTGACCCAAAGAGTAGCATCAGCTAGGATAGCATCATCACAGGGTTGGGGCTGCTTTGCAGTGGGGTCTGTGAGAGGTTGGGGAATTCCCTAAGAACTCTCTGGATCCTATGTGTTGAGTAACCAATGGGTAGGCCAGGGGGCTGCTTTCAGTGTGTAGCTATGGTTATATGAGAACAAATATAGAGAAGTGTGTGGAACAAAAAGGTCTAAGTTTTTGAGGTGGAAGTGCAAATTGATGATCTCAAGGTCTTGACATAGTAATGAAAGTTGCACATCCTTGTTTGGTTATATATGGGATGAAGGGTGGGCAGGACTACTGGGCAGTTCTGCAGCAGCTCTCCGTGTCAGGGCCAGAATTAGATGTAGCCTATCATCCTTCTATGTATTGGTGCTGCACACGAGTAGTGAGTGAAAGTGAGAGCCCAGGGTAAGTGGTACTCAGGCCTGTATTTCCTCATGGGCAGATAGGATTAGATGGGAGATGGGCATGACATTGGAGTCTTTGGAAGGAAATGGATCATAAACTTTTTTTCCCTGTCATTCAAGGCCATGTAATCCTGAGGGTGTGGCTGTGGGAATGTAATCGTACAAGAAAAGTACGATTCAGAGTGCTGTGTGTGGGACTAGGGAGATGGTGCAGTGGGCAGAAGTACTTGCTTTTCTTGGATGAGGGCCTGAGTTCAGATTTCCAGCACCTGGGCCCTGTGGACCCTGTCTGTAACCTCAGCATTGGGGTTGAGGGTCAGAAGCAGAGACAGGAAGATCCCTGGAGGTCACTGGCTAGCCAGTCTGGCTAATCTGGTGAGGTCCAGTTTTATTGAGAAGGCATATCTTACCAAATAAGGTAGCAAACAATTGAATATGACACCCAACATTGACCTCTTGGATGCACAAATGTGCAGAGGTAGGGTGAACTAATTGCCCCAGGAGCAGTAAGTTAGGAATCATAGGATAAAGAGGTGAGCCCATATTCCTTGGGTCTGGAAGATTTTTAGCGTCTTCAGGGTTATTGTCTGACAAGACAAAATTTAAGTTAGCCTATCTTCTCTCTAGCCATTTTTCTTCCTAACCAGTATCTGTGATAAGTCACAGCATTGATAAGAAGGGGGTAGTAGCCTTCATCCTAGGCCTTGAGGTTATATTTTATCTTTCTGTCTATCTTCCTGTGTTTCCATGGAAGGGTACAATATCAATGGGCAGAGAATGGGCTTCAGTGGGTGAGTGTCTCCTATGATATGGGATGGAGAATATGGAGAGCAAGAGGTGTGTATTGGGGCAGCAGAATTGGAGTGCTTCGAATTAGAGTGCTGAAAGAGAAGCTGATTATACGCTAAATTGTTTCCATTGTGATAGGATGTTTCCTTTGAGGATGTGGCCATTCACTTCTCCCAGGAAGAGTGGGTGCTCCTTGATAAGGCCCAGAGGCTCCTGTACTGCAGTGTGATGCTGGAAAACTTGGCACTTGTGGCATCTCTGGGTAAGGTCCTCGCATGGCTCCCAGTGTCCAGAGTGGCGTCTACCTTTATTTTTACCCAAGAGTGATTGCTATCTTAGGAGTCATAACAAATCTCAAACTTTCTCTTCAGCATCCTATGCATTGGTTTCTGCCTATTTTCTGTAGTTGTCATTTCTTTCTTCTTTTTTTCTCATTGGAGACAGTGTCTCTTTATATATCCCCTGATGTCTTGGAACTCACAATGTAGACCAGGCTGGTCTTGAACTTACCAAGATCTGCCTTCCTCTGCCTCCCCAATGCTAGAATTAAAGGCATGCACCAGGCTTAGTTGTCATTTCTTTATGGCTGCTTTTGTGAAGAATTGCCAGTGTTGTCATATGCATTCTCTCTCTCTCTCTCTCTCTCTCTCTCTCTCTCTCTCTCTCTCTCTGAATATTTGCATTTCTCCATGTGTTTGGAGATGCAGGAAAGGTCTTGATTGTTTCGTAGAGTTGATAAGTCACGTTGTCTTAAAGGAGACCAGGCCTTGCAGTAGGCACCTAGGGAAGGGCATGTTCACATGGTATCAGAAGACAGCAGAGTGCCCTCAGTGTTTTAGTAAGGGTACAACCCATATCTCACTTCTACCTTTACTCCACATTTAAAACTTTGGCATCTTGTAATTGCACCTGCAAGTTTTGGTTCTTGGCTACCTTGATGCTCTGTTGTGTTCTTAGTTTTTGTAACTGCCCACAGTTACATCAAACGGGTCACCTGGAAGGAAAGCTGGAGATGAAATACAATGGGTTTGTGAAACAAATAAGGAGCCAAGACAAGTTTTCTGATCAAGGCTCAATGTTTTAATGGGGGGGGGGCTCCAAATATAAAGGCGGGGAAAACCCTTCCCCCAAAGACTAGAACTGCAGAACCGGTTTGGTTGCTCAACAGGTGGCTAGTGTCTCAGGAAACTGCAGGTCCTTGAAGAACAATGGGCTAGACCTCCACCCTAGGTGGGAAGTAGTGGCGAGCACCGAGGTCTGAAATTCCCACTGGAAGGCTGGGGGGAGGGCACAATTCCTCCCTAATTATTAGTTTTAAGATGAGAAGGTAACAACCTGGTGGATAGTGGTAACAAGGGAGAGGAAGCATTGACCTGGCCCTCCTAAATCCTTTATGGTGTCTTTTGTGGAGGACAGTGGTTGTTATTCTAAGAAATGCCTTTAGACACCAACCTCTGTGCAACCAGGTTTGCTTCACAGGGGTCTCAGAAGCAGAAAACATGGTCCTCCCCTTGCAGTGCTTTGCCGGGCACCTCCCACTGGTGCCCTTGCCCGCTTGTAAGCAGACATACATAGATCTGAGTTCTATGTAGCTCCAGGAGGATGTCCACTTACAGTGGGCTCATCAAGACCACGGTCTGCTAAGTCGAGTAGGATGATAATATACTTGTATAGGTTTTGATGCTAGGGAGTCGATTTGTTGTCAAACACCCTGCACGTGTCTTTGAGCTTTTCCCTGATTATAGTGACTACTCATTGTAAATTTTAGAAGTAACACATCTATTGATACTTATCATGGCATTTGAGATGACTTACTTCTAAACTCTGGACCAGCTCTCCAATAATTTGAATGGTATAAAGAGCATCAACTTGTTATTATCAATGTTATTGACAGATCTATCCAGGTGTGGTTCAAAATACAGTTCAAACTTAAGATCTATGAAAGGTTAATAAGGCTATGTAGAACTTATGAAGGCATTAAAATCTGGCCTGCCTACTCCATACAAAATTATTATGGATTCAGAAGGTTGTGTTTTGCTTTGCATCCTGATAATTGTAAAACATTTATTGGCTAAGACATTGCTCTAAGCTTACCACAGGAGGACTTAAGCCTCTGTTCTCAAGTGGATTCAGATTAACTGGCAAAAGACAAATAACTTTACAGATAGTAGATCTTGGACAGTTTAATTTTGCTTCTACCATTGTAGCCAATAAACTTGTGAAAAAGTGGCAGCAGGCCTACACTAGCACAGCTCTTTTTAACTTTTATCACTCTTGAAATTATCTTAATTAAAAAATATGGGTAAAATGTTCTATAAATGTCTATTAAATCCACTTGGTCCATGACTTCTGTTAGTTCCACTATGTCTCTGTTTAGTTTGTGTTTCTCTGATCTGTCCATTGATGAGAGTGGGGTGTTGAAGTCACCCACAATTATTGTGTGAGGTGCAATATATGCTTTGAGGTTTAGTAAAGTTTCTTTTACAAATGTGGGTGCCCTTGCAATTAGATCATAGATGTTCAGAATTGAGAGTTCTTCTTGGGAGATTTTTTCTTTGATGAGTATGAAGTGTCCTTCAGTATCTTTTTTGATGACTTTTGGCTGAAAGTCAAGTTTATCCAATATTAGAATGCCTATGCCAGCTTGTTTCCTGGGACCATTTGCTTGAAAAATTGTTTTCCAGTCTTTTACAATGAGGTAGTATTTGTCTTTGACACTGAGGTGCATTTCCTGTATGCAGAAAAATGCTGGGTCCTGTTTATGTATCTAGTCTATTAGTCTATGTCTTTTTATTGGGGAAATTGAGTCCATTGATGTTAAGAGATATTAAGAAATAGTGATTGTTGCTTCCTGTATGTTATTTTTATGTTTGTGTGGTTTTCTTCTTTTGGGTTTGTAGAAAGAAGATTACTTTCTTGCTTTTTCTAGGGTGTAGTTTCCCTTCTTATGTTGGCATTTCCATCTATTATCCTTTGTGGGGCTGGATTTGTAGAAAGATATTGTGCAAATCTGATTTTATCATGGAATATCTTGGTTTCTCTATAGTGATTGAGAGTTTTGCTGGGTATCATAGTCTGGGTTCACATTTGTGTTCTCTTTGGGTCTGTATGAGATCTGTACAGTATCTTCTAGCTTTCATGGTCTCTGGTGAGAAGTCTGGTGTAATTCTGATATGTCTGCCTTTATAAGTTACTTGCCCTTATTCCCTTACTGCTTTTAATATTCTTTCTTTGTTTAGTGCATTTGGTGTTTTGATTATTATGTGATGGAGGACTTTCTGTTCTGGTCCAGTCTTTTTGGAGTTCTGTAGGCTTCTTGTATATTCATGGGCATCTCTCTCTTTAGATTAGGGAAGATTTCTTCTACAATTTTGTTGAAGATATTTACTAGCCCTTTAAGTTGTAAATCTTCACTCTCATCTATGCCTTTAATCCTTAGGTTTGACTTTCTCATTGTGTCCTGTATTTCCTAGATGCTTTGGGTTACAAGCTTTTTGCATTTTCTTTGAATGTTGAGTCAATGTTTTCTATGGAATCTTCAGCATCCGAGACTCTTCTATCTCTTGTATTCTGTTGTTGATGCTTGTGTCTCTGACTCCTGATTTCTTTCCAAGGTTTTCTATCCCTTTGTGATTTCTTTATTGTTGCTACTTCCATTTTTAGCCCCTGGATCCTTTTGTTCAGTTCCTTCACTTGTTTGTGTTTTCCTGAAATTCTTTAAGGGATTTTTGTGTTTCCTCTTTAAGGGCTTCTACTTGTTGACCCATGTTCTCCTGTATTTCTTTAAGGGAGTTATTTATTTCCTTCTTGAAGTCATCTATCAGCATCATGAGATGAGATTTTAAATCCAACTCTTGCTTTTCTTGTGTGTTGGGGCATCCGGGACTTGCTGTGTTGAGAGAACTGGGTTCTGATGTTGCCTTGTGGCCTTGGTTTCTGTTGGTAGGGTTCTTGTGCTTGCTTTTCACCTTCTGGTTATTTCTCCTGTTAGTTGGTCTCACCTGACCGGCTGGTGCTTGTCCCTCCTGTGGGCCTGTAAGGCTGTGTCCCTACTCCTGGGAGACCAACTATCTCTGGCAGGGTCTGCGCACAGAAGGCTGTGGGGTGCCTGACATGCAAATGGTGACCAAAGACTCCTGTCCAGCTGCCCCACTAATCGTATGTCCTGTGTTCTCTTAGCTGTTCCCCTCCAGAGAGATATTGGAGAGAAAGTGGAGCACTTAACCTCCATGCTCAGAAGTGGAGGCACTGCTGGGAGATCACTCTCTCCCTGTGGGCTGTGCACAGAAGGCTGTGGAGTGCCTGGCTCTCTGGGGCAAATGGCAACAAAAGGCCAAATCGATCCATTCTTATCTCCTTGTACAAAGCTCAACTGCAAGTGGATCAAGGACCTGCAGATTATACCAGACACACTGAAACTAAAAGAAAAGAAACTGGGGAAGACCCTTGAGGACATGGGCACAGGGGAACATTTCCTGAACAGAACACCAATAGCTTATGCTCTAAGATCAAGAATTGACAAATGGGAATTCATAAAATTACAAAGTTTCTGTAAGGCAAAGGACACTGTTAAAAGGACAAAACAGTAACCATCAAATTGGGAAAAGATCTTTACCAACCCCACATCCAACAGAGGGTTAATATCCAATATACACAAAGAACTAAAGAGGTTAAACTCCAGAGAAACAAATAACACTATTAAAAAATGGTATACAGAGCTAAACAGAGAATTTTCAACTGAGGAATATGGAATGGCTGAGAAGCACCTAAAGAAATGTTCAGCATCCTTAGTCATCAGGGAAATGCAAATCAAAACAACCCTGAGATTTCACCTCACCTCAGTCAGAATGGCTAAGATCAAAAACTCAGGAGAAAGCAGGTGTTGACAAGGATGTGGAGAAAGAGGAACACTCCTCCACTGCTGGTGGGATTGCAAGATGGTACAACCACTCTGGAAATCAGTTTGGCGGTTCCTCAGGATATTGGGCATAATACTACCAGAGGACTCTGCTATACCATACCTGGGCAAATACCCAGAAAATCCTTCAGCATGTAATAAGGACACATACTCTGCTATGATCATAGCAGCCCTATTTACAATAGCCAGAAGCTGGAAAGAACCCAGATATCCCTCGACGGAGGAATGGATACAGAAAATGTGGTACATTTATACAATGGAGAACTACTCAGCTATTAATAACAGTGAATTTATGAAATTCTTAGGCAAATGGGTGGAACTGAAAATATCCTGAGTGAGGTAACCCAATCACAAAAGAACACATATGGTATGCACTCACTGATAAGTGTATATTATCCCAGAAGCTTGGAATTCCCAAGACACAATTCACTGATCAAATGAAGCTCAAGAATAAGGAAGATCAAAGTATGGATACTCTGGTTCTTCTTAGAAAGGGGAACAAAATATCCACAGAAGGAGATACAGAGACAAAGGGTGGAGCAGAGTCTGAGGGAAAGACCATGCAGAGACTGCCCCACCTAGTGATCCATCCCATATACAGTTACCAAACCCAGACACTGTTATTGATGCCCACAAGTACTTGCTAACTGGAGCCGGATATAGCTGTCACCTGGGAGGCTCTGCTAGTGCATGACAAATACAGAGGGGGACACTCTCAGTCTGCCATTGAAGTGAGCACAGGGTCCCCAATAGAGGAGCTAGAGAAAGGACCCAAGTAGCTGAAGGGGTTTGCAGTGTTGTACGAGGAACAACAATATGAGCCACCCAGTACTCCCAGAGATTCCAGGGACAAAATCCATCAACCAAAGAGTTCGCATGGAGAGACCCATGGATCCAAATACATAGGCAGCAGAGGATGGCCTTGTTGGACATCAAAGGGAGGAGAGGCCCTTGGTCCTGGGGAGGCTTGATGCCACAGTGTAGGGGAATATCAGGACAGGGAAGCAGGAGGGGGGTTGATTGGGGAACAGTGGGAGGGGAGATGGGTTATGGGATTTTCAGGGGGGGACCAGGAAAGGAGACAACATCTGAAATGTAATAAAGAATATATCTGATAAAAAATCCTTGATCACTAGCTTCATCTGGGGACTTCAGCTCAGTGTAGACACATCCCCAATAGACGCATCCTGGTGAAGGCTATTGGCTGAGGAATTGCTTGGAGAGCCTGCTGGTGTTTTCCTGCACCTTATTCCCATGTGTTTTGTCTGGTGTAATAAACCCATTCTGTATTTGAAAACAGCTCCCTTAGTATGTCTGCAACTCATTTGTTCTTAGAACATTCCAGTGCTTTCATTGCCTCTTCTCCATTATTTTTTCTGTGATAATCCCTTGTCTATGTAGCACAGGCTAATCTCAGACTTATTGGCCCCTTTGCGTCAGATCCCCAAGTATTTAGAATAAGGTATGTTGTTGTTTTTTGTGTCTAGCTTACCTTTGTGATGTGCGTTTCCCTCTCTAGGATTATTTCATTAGCATGTCAACATGTATTTTTCTGATTTCAGGTTCCTGTTCTGGAATGGGGGGTGAAGACATAACTTGTATGCATAATGTGCCTGCAGAAGGGGTGGTGTGTGAGACAAGGCCATCTCCTGAGGAGAGTCATCTTGAGATACGTGCTTCAGCTTTAGAAGACGTTTTGCCTCAGACTGAGTTCCTGAGCACATACCCCATGCAGACATTGTGCTTGAGCAGAACAGGTTCAAGTTTTAATGAAGAGAATAACTGTCGCTGGAGGAGTTACAGTGGAGTAAAGTCCTATGAAGGGGATCCTCACAGGACTTCCGCTGTGCCAAGCTACAGATCCCATGTGTTGACCAGGCCATTCATCTGTGGGAAGGATGGGGAGGAGGCCGTCTCCTCCACAGGCTGTGGTCAACAGCAGGCTGCTTGCAGTAGTGAACAGCCCTCCACAGCCTGTCTTCAGCAGCAGGCCACTTGTAGAAGCGAACAGCTTTACAGCAGTGGTGAGTATGGGGAAGTGCTTTTGAATGGAGAGAGGTATTGTAAGGATGGGGAATGCCAAAAAGGTTCAAGCTGCAAACATGCCCCTGCTCAGTGTCCCAGTACCTCCTCTGAGAAAAGGCCGGCTGAGAATAGCAAGTATGAGAAAGCCTTCTCCTGCAATTACAAACGTGCTCAGCACCAGGACAGTCACTCCGGACAGAGGACCCATGAGCACTGTCAACATGAGAAGTCCTTCAGCAAAAAGTGCCGTCTCAATACACGAGACAGAATTCATCCTCAAGAAAGGCCCTATAAATGTACTGAATGTGGAAAAGCCTTTATCTATAAATCTGAACTCATTTACCATCAGAGACATCACACTGGTAGAGTACATTATGAGTGTGTGGAATGTAGAAAATCCTTCACGTACAAATCCAATCTCACCGAACACCAGAGAATCCACACTGGAGAAAGGCCTTATCAATGCGAACAATGTGGAAAATCCTTTAGACAAAACTCTAGCCTCTTTAGACACCACAGAATTCATACTGGAGAAAGGCCGTACAAGTGCTATGAATGTGGGAAATCCTTCAGACAGATCTTTAATCTCATCAGACACAGGCGAGTCCACACTGGAGAAATGCCTCACCAATGTGGTGATTGTGGGAAAGCCTTTAGCTGCAAAACTGAACTCACTCAACACGAGCGAATTCACAGTGGAGAAAAGCCGTATGAGTGTAGTGATTGTGGAAAATACTTCAGGCAGTTCCCCAACCTCATTCGACACCGGAGAGTGCACACTGGTGACAGGCCTTATAAGTGCAGTGAATGTGAGAAATCCTTCAGTCGCAAATTCATCCTCATCCAGCACCAAAGAGTTCACACTGGAGAAAGGCCTCACAAATGTGGGGAATGTGATGCATCCTTCACCCGAAAATCTGACCTCCTCCAGCACCAGAGAATCCACAGTGGCACGCGACCTTATGAGTGTGAAGAATGTGGGAAGTCATTCAGACAATGTTCTAGCCTCATCCAGCACCGGAGAGTTCATACCGGAGAGAAGCCTTATGAGTGTGTCGAATGTGGGAAAGCCTTTAGTCAGAGTGCTAGCCTCATTCAACACCAGAGACTGCACACTGGAGAAAAACCTTATGAGTGTAGTGAATGTGGGAAGTCCTTTAGCCAGAGTGCTAGCCTGATTCAACACCAGAGAAGCCACAGTGGAGAAAAGCCTTATGAATGTAGTGAATGTGGCAAACCTTTCACCCATAAGTCTGACCTGATTCAGCACCAAAGGGTTCATACCGGAGAAAGACCTTATGAGTGCCATGACTGTGAGAAATCCTTTAGCCGTAGATCGAATCTTGTCAGACACCAGCGAGTTCACACCTAAGAAGACTCTTTATCTTGTACGAATTGTGCTGCTAAGGGTGTTCTTTATTGTGTCTAGGGGAGGCGTACACAGGTGGAAAGTGCATAAAGATTTATGCCTGCCCCTGATTGGACAGAGGTTGGAAGTGTGCAGCCTTGTGAGTTTTGCCTTTACAAGCAACTGACTAATAATTTGTGGCCATTCTCTGGGAATCCCAGGTATGGATCTGGCCGGTGTACATCATCCTGACCAGTATTTAATACTTCTTTCAGATTCGGCTCAAAAGTAGAAAAGTGCTGTTTAACAGGTGTAGTAACACTGGAGAAGACTCACAGCCTTCTCTGAGTTCAGAGATTATTTATCTGGGCTTCGGAAGTGGAAGTTACTTCAAATATGTGGGAAACTTTGAGAAGACTCATTACAGTTTTTAGATGCCCAGGGCCATGTTCTGATTTATGTCATTCGCAGTATCTGTGATAGAAACCCTGTCACTCTTACCACTTAGAAGATTATGAGTCTGATTATCCCTGCTAAGTGCATAGAGGTACAGACCTCTCTGCTCTGCTCTGGCTTTAGCCTTGAAGACCCTTTTCCTTTTTAGGGCAGCAATCTTATTTAGAAAGTGTGGTCTGAGTTGTACTTTCAACTTTTCTAGGAAAGATCACCTTGTTCAGGACAGGTTTTGTTCTCACACTGCTCTGATTATTTCCAGGCTGGAACTCACCAACTTGTGAAATACTTGCTGCATATTACTCTGGCCTAACTTTTGAAAAGGGAGTTTGTTTATGCTCCTTTGATCTGGAAGGTTCTGTGCATTCTGTGGCATGACTTGTCAGGTGACCTGTGATGTCAGCATGGAGGGTGGACCAATTCCATAGATATCTCCACTTTGTTTTAGAAGGTATGGTAGAGCTGCAGGAAGCAGCTGCGTGGAGTATTAGTCTAATTTTCATGGCTGCTCCTGCCCTCACAGGAAAGACTGTTGGGTTTTGGGTTCCTGACTTACTGAAGGTCCTATGATTTTGGGGAGGCAAGAAGTCTTCATGAAGAGGAGTGTTATGACAACCCCAGGTATTCCCGCGCCGCCTGAACAATTGGATTCACTTTCCACCGGGATGTCACATAATTCCTAGCGTTGTTGAAGGTAATCTCTTCAGCAAGGTTTGCAATGGAGCCATTTGCTATGTGTGAAGCAGTGCATAGGGTAGTGATTGGGACAGGGACTGAGTTAATGGATATGAAAATAATCCTGCATTTCTTTATTGTGCGTATGTGTGGCTTGGCGTACATGGACTGTGGTTCACGTGTGGCGGTCAGAAGGCAGCTTTTGGAGTTGATTCTAGTCTACCATGTAGGCTCCGAGATTGGATCGAGGTCATCAGGCTCTTGGCAAATGTTTTAATCTGCTGAGCTATCTCTCTGACCCTGGAACGTGCTTCTGTTAAAACTTCACCCATAGATGTTCCAGTGATTTTGTGTGAGTTGACAAATACACAAGATCTTTATAGCTATTTCCTGTGGCTGTGAGCTTTTGTCAGAGAAAACACTGAGATGATTTTTGTGGATTCCTCTGTCCCTCTGGCTCTGGCATTGGCAGAGCCGTACAGTCAGAAAAACAAGGGGAGGAAGGTGATTCTGTGAGGTGGGGTATAATTCTGACTTGTCATTTGAAGGGCAGTAACTTTTATTACTTACCAAGATTGTCTGTCAGTAGAGCTGTGACTCTCAGATTCTCAGAAGACAGATGATAGAATCCACACCAGGTTGTGAAAAGTTTTGAGAACAGCAGGATATCTAGGTATACTGTTTTGTGCTACTTTTTACAGCATTATTTATGTATCGTCTGGATGATTGATACTTCAAGGGCATAGCATGGCACTGTGGCATATGCCTAGAGTTCCAATTTCTAGAAAAGGCTGAGGAATGAGGAGTTCATGAGCCCAGGAGTTTGTGGCTCAGTGGGGGCAACATAGCATGACTACCTAAAAACAACAGGTCAATTTGGTAAAGTCTTGAAATCATTACAGTTATGAAAATGAATTTGCCTCTCATCTGTATATTTACAACATGCCCCTTTATATTTTCTACCTCTCCTGGAAACCAGTGATTTTTGTTTTTAATTTAAACTTTATTTTTAGATGTATGGGCATTTTCTCTGCATGAATATATATGTGCCTAGTGCTTGGGGAGGCCAGAAGAGGGAGAAGGATCTCCTGGCACTGGAGTTACAGATAGCTGTGGGCAACCATGTGGGTACTGGGAACTGAGTCCATGTTCCTAGTGGTCTTAACTGCTAAGCCATCTCTTTAGACCCTGCTTTGCCTTAAACAACAGATTAGTTTACATCATTTAGAATTTTAAATTATTGCCATCGAAACATATATGCATATATATATATATATATATATGTTGTATAATTATTTGAAGATTCAACAGTGATGCTCATATAAAAAGTTGTTACTGTTGCTGAATAGTGTTTTGTATGTATCAACTACTGCTTGTTTATCTATTAATTTATTTAGAATTTTTTGTAGACTTTTCATATGACAACTAAAGCTGCTGTGAATATGTCAGAGTCTTTATATAGCTATGCATTTTAAGCACCTTGTGTTAATGACCCAAATTGTAATACAGGAGTTACAGGTGAACATTTTAAGGACAGTTTAGGCAATGCCAGCTGTGATGCTTGCCCCGTCTTGCATTCTCACCAGCAGAACATAAAAGTGGCTGTTCCTCTCCACTCTGGCGTATTCATCATGTAAGATATCGCCCCACTTGGTGAGTCTACTGTGGCATTTCACTGTGTGTTTAATGTATTTCCTTAAGAATTCGAAATAAAACACTTTTTTTCATGTGCTTAATTGCCACTTATATATCTTTAAAAAATGACTATTCATGTATTTTCTTATTTTCCTTCAGTGAAATTATTATTATTATTATTATTATTATTATTCATTATGTTAAGACCATGTCTCTCTATGTAGTCCTGGCTATTCTGGAGTGTGCTACGTATACTGGGTTGGACTAGAACTCTCAGAGATTCTCCTGCCTCTGCCTCCGTTTCCCAAGTGCTGAAATTAAAGCCTCGTGACACCAAGCCAAGCCCAGATCCAGATAGGACAGTGTAACAACAAAGATACAGATTTTGCTCATGGTTTAGCATTACGAATGGTATTTTGTCATGTAGAACAATTGCTTTTGAATACTGGAAAAATTTTTCTTTAAAGTTTTTGTTATATGTACAGTGAAATGCCTATGTTGACCATAGATAAGTTTAACATACATTTTAAACAGGCCACCCATCGGTTTCTTAAGTTAAAACTATATTAAGCTCAGGTTTGTGGCCTTTCCCAGTTTCCTTCTGTCAGTTCTGCTGAGATGTCCATGCAGTCTGAGAGAGTGTGTAGTAACAACTTTTTGTGACTTCTGTTTCCAGCATATTGACTGAATTGCTGCAGATGGCCCCAAGATACAGGTATTAATTAAACATAGTGATTAGGAGTGGTAGATATTAAAACAATTGTGATATAATTTATTAGACCTGTGTACCTTTAAAACATTTTTTGTTGTCTTTACATGTCTATATCCCCAAAGCAAGTGTCCTTCCTGCTTTTTTAATATAGGATTTTCAGTGCATCCAATTACTGATAAAATGACTATTTCTTTAAAAATAATTAAAAATTGGTTAACTCCTTACTTGTATATAGTGCGGTATGGACTCATCCTCCCAGCTGTCGTCGTGCCTTCTCATTCTTCCTCCTCTTGATGATCTCCTTCCTCCCAGCTAGTCATCCTCCTGATTGTATATGTGGCATGCACGTGTGTGTGTGTGTGTGTGTGTGTGTGTGTGTGATCTCCTTCCTCCCAGCTAGTCATCCTCCTGATTGTATATGTGGCATGCACGTGTATGTGTGTGTGTGTGTGTGTGTGAGTGATCTCCTTCCTCCCAGCTAGTCATCCTCCTGATTGTATATGTGGCATGCGTGTGTGTGTGTGTGTGTGTGTGTGTGTGTGTGTGTGTGATCTCCTTCTTCCCAGCTAGTCATCCTCCTGATTGTATATGTGGCATGCACGTGTGTGTGTGTGTGTGTGTGTGTGTGCGCGCGTGTGCGTGTGTGATCTCCTTCTTCCCAGCTAGTCATCCTCCTGATTATATATGTGGCATGCACGTGTGTATGTGTGTGTGTGTGTGTGTGTGTGTGTGAGAGAGAGAGAGAGAGAGAGAGAGAGAGAGAGAGAGAGAGAGAGAGAGAGATCTCCTTCTTCCCATCTAGTCATCCTCCTGATTTGGAGTCCATATGTGGCATGCACATGTGTGTGTGTGTGTGTGTGTGTGTGTGTGTGTGTGTGTGTGATCTCCTTCCCATCTAGTCATCCTCCTGATTTGGAGTGTATATGTGGCATGCACGTGTGTGTGTGTGTGTGTGTGTGTGTGTGTGTGTGTTTGTGTCTGCCTGTGTTCATGTATTCAGAGGCCACAGCAGGAAGTTGAGTGTCCTCTGGCATTCTCCTTAGTCTTTGAGACAAGATCTCTTATTGCATATAATGTCTTGATTGTATTTGCTTGCCACTCCCCTTAATTCTTCCCAAATTTTCCCTCTACCTTTCTACCCTTTCCCAGTTTCCATTTTCCCACTTTTCTCTCACTATCTTTGCCTGTCTGTCTCCCGTAAGCCCCTGTCCAATTAGTCTCCCATATGTGCATGGGTG
Source organism: Apodemus sylvaticus (assembly GCF_947179515.1). Taxonomy (NCBI): domain Eukaryota; kingdom Metazoa; phylum Chordata; class Mammalia; order Rodentia; family Muridae; genus Apodemus; species Apodemus sylvaticus. The sequence continues at coordinate 109,537,755 of NC_067481.1, read as the reverse complement.
TGGGGCCACCCACAGGAGTATGAGCAACTTATCATGGTCCATATTAAAGAAAATGAACTCTTCCTTATCCATTAACTATCGGTAGCTCCTCAGCTAGAAGCTCATGAACCCTTCTGTTCTTCCTTTTGGAAGGTCTACTGGCTTGATTCCCCTGTCTGCAGGCCTTGGGAAGACAACATTAGCTTTTGTGTTCAAGAGTGGAACAGCCCTGTCATGTATAGAAGACACTGAAAACTTCTGAGCTCACAGGGATGACAAGATGGCTTAGCAGTTAAAAGTGCTTGCTGCTTTTGTAGAACACCGGGGATTGGCTCCTAACACCAGGGTCAGACAGCTGAAGGGGAGAAAAGGAAAATTAGCAAGGGTCACCTTCCCCTATGCCATCTGCATCGCAGACTTCTAACTTCACACATTTTGTTATTGTTCCTCTTGTTGTTGGACTTTTGTGCCTCCTGCATAAATCCCTATAATATTTGGCCTAGTCCAGGGATCAGAAAGTTTTCTTCCCACCTCCTCGTAATTGCTTCCTTGGATTTGGTCATGTAATTTGTACATGTTTCTACTGACATCTAATTAGGGCAACAATGTTTAAAAGTGTTTTTAGCCCTTTGCTGTCATAGACCTAGAGTAGCCATGAAAATCTCTGGTCCAGTGAGGAGGAATCCAGAGAATAATAAAGCTATAAATTAGGAAGTAGAGTCTCACCACCACCACAGGACCGATTAAACCCACAGCCCTGTTCATCTCCACGGCATCACAGGACATATAGGTGGGTGACCCTTGCTAATTTTCCTTTTTTCCCCTTCATCTATTGTTTTTCCTTTTTTGTGCTTTTCTTCTCTCTCTTAAAGAGATTACCTTATTTTTAATCATGTGTTTGTTGGTGGACGTGTGCTGTATGAGTGCACGAGCCTGCGGGGTCCAGAACAAGATATTGAATACCTGGAGGTAGAGTCACAGATGGCTGTGACTCACCTAATGTGGGTACTGGAACTGAACTCAGTTCCTCTGCAAGAGCAGTACGCACTCTTAACTGCTGAAGAACCAAAATGGAACGTCAGCCCCTCTTTTCTCTTTTTACTTAGACATCATTGGGCTGAAAGTTATGTGAATTGAGATGAATATTTATATGCCAACTTCTCAGCATAACGTCGCTCACTAAAATTGACAAAATATTGTCGAGATTTCCAGCCTCTGTATGAGGAACTGACTGGATCTGAGGAGACCCACCCATGCAGAGGTAGATGGAGCATACATGATGAATCTGCTTCTTCTTTACTGTGAACTGTACATGAAAACTGACCGGAATGGCTTGTGCCTGGTGTCCTGGCCCTGTACACCCGAGCTGGTTTACTTCAGCTAGGATGGCCAGACGGTGAGCTTCAGGCGTCCAGCATCCCTGTGTCCCATTAACCCTGGCCTTACAGACTTGTACCACAATGCCCAGCATTTATGGAGGCGCTGGGGGTCTTAATTCAAGTTCTCGTGGTCTGTGCCAGGCACCTGACTGGCAGAGCTATCTCTCCTGCTGTTTTACTTATCACATTAACACGTTATGCAGTTTTTCCCCCTCATCTGTTGTACCTATAATTTAAAAACTTTGTCTTCTCATTTTGTCCCAGAGTCCCATCTCTCTCAAATTTGCTATTTTTCTTATGAAGTCTAACTGCCCTACTTTGTCTTAAAGACTTGATATTTTGTTTTCCACTTGATCCATTCTATTTATAAGGCTTTCCTCTGAGTTTTCAAATCAGGAGATAGAATTTTTCAACTCCACATCCATTTCAGATTGAGCTCTCTACAGTGGCTTTATTCCTTTATTGAATTTGGCTTCTAAATACTGGGTTGTATTTATCATTTTATTTCACTTAATGTTTGTGTTTTTTCATATTTATTCTCTTTATGTTTTTTGAACTGTTTCTTTGTGTCTTCTTTAAATCTCTGAATTGTTTAATAAAGTTTATGATTGTCCTTTTAAAAATCTGTAGAATAAAGTAGGTCAGTGGTTCTCTGCCTTTCTAATCCTGCACCTCATTGATACAGTTCCTCACGTCATAGTGACCTGCAACCATGAAATTATTCTCATTGTTACTTCATAATTGTAACTTTGCTTCTTTTTTCAGTCACAATGTATCTGTGTTTTCTGAGGGTCTTAGGCAACCCTGTGAAAGGGTCATGTGAGCCCCAGGGATTCATGAGCTGAACTAGGTGATTCTCATTGGAGAACATTTTGATAGGACTTGTAGATATTGAAGGAGACATCCTGTTTTGTTCTTCATGATGTTTGTGTTTTTTTTTTTCAGTGAGACCTGATCATGTGAAGTTTTTGTTGTTGGCTGTGTATCTAATGTGGACACATTAAACTAGGCTGCCTAGAGTCTGTGCCTCTTGTCCTACGACTGGAATCTGGGAAGGAACTCACCAGAATGGTCTAGCGGGTTGGGTGTGGGACTCAGGCTTGTCTGAGAGTTGGGATGAGTGCTAGATGCTTAGGGATGAGACTGACTCAAGAGGCTGGGCAGAAGCACAGGTGTGGTTTCCAGGTTGGACCTGGAAAATGGCTAGAACTTGGGAGAAGGGGATACAGTCTTGCAGGGGAGGAGGGAATTAAACAGAAGATAAGTTAGTGATACGATGACTGATGTAGTACAGATTGGCCTAGAGCTCACTATGTAGGTGAGAGTCACCGTGAACATCAGAAGTACCTGCTTCTACTTCCCAATGCCTGGGGTTACAGGTATGTTCCAATACACTCAGCCTGTGTTGATCTTCACTCAAGTTCCATGCTTATGTGTGTGCTATGCAAGCATTTGACCAACATATCATCACTACTTAAAAAATTCTTCCATTAATTCCAATTTTGATTTACTCAGATGAATCATGCAGCAATTTTGCCTAACTAGCTTTGTTCTTACTATCAAAGCTATTTTAAATTTCCTATATCATTGGATATGTGATGGTATCTTTATTCACCCCTACACCTCATGTTTATCTTTTCAAACATCATGTGAAAACACCGTCTCCTTACATGATCCAGCTCAGGGCACAGACTCTGCACTGACCTTTTTATGGAAGCCTTGGGTCATTTTGGTGAATGATCTGGAGCTAGAATTGGATTGAAGCTAGACCTGCAACATGGGTATGACATTTGGTTTGATCTTTGATCTCAGTGTTTGACACTCAGGAAAATCCACGAATTAAGTACAACCAGAAATATGCTTCTTGTGCCTGGAGTAAGGGACGTTCAAGATTTCTTGGTGTCATTTCTATGGAACTTTCAGGACTGGATTGCACAGTGTGAGTCTTGTGCCAATAAGAACTGGTAACTTCATATAGAGGTGCCTGGAAGCAGACATAATAATGGTTTTGCACAGTTGTGGTTTTGGTAACTACTGTGGTCTTGTTTCTGATGAATGGAGATTGAGTTTGTTCATATTCCCTGGAAAACAATTACATCATTATGTTAGAAGAAATGAGATGACAATGATAATTCTTTGATTTTAGAGAAGACTATGAAATAAACACAGCAATCCCCAATGACTGAAATAAACTTGAGAAAGCAAATTTGAATAAAGGTGAGAAATGTTAAAACCCATACTATTTAGATGTTTCTATTATTAAATATCATGACATGTACATTACCCTATTGTCAGAATCACCATAACTGTTTATATGAATAAATGCAAGTTTTTTTTAATAAAACATTAATCTTTGAGAAATCTTTATATACAGGACAACTTGAAGACTTTTTAAGTGGCTATTGCGTTGGTGGGAATGAAACCCAGAACTTTGGCAGGCAAGTTGTCTGCCGAGTTAAGTCATCTGTTTTTATTTATGTACTCTAATAAAAGTAGTACATACTTGTAAGTTTCTCTCCCAAGTTAGCCTAACATAAACAATGGCTTTGACTGTGAGAAAATGAGATCAGAGCATTTGGCAGTGGGTACGATCTTCACCTTGCAGAGTGCAGTATGAACCCTGGGCAGTTCTTCAGTTCTGCTTCATTGTTTAACCCCTGAAATGACTAAAAATAGTTTGATGCTTATAATCCTTACAGTAAAGCACTTGACTAGTGCCGACTGCTTGTGTTTTCTTTCTAGAGGAAATGACAGACTTTGGAATGAAATATTTCCCAGATGGCATTGGGTATAAACTTGTACTTTATCTTTCTTGAATGCTCCAGGGGATTTCACTGTATGCCACACCAAGCAACCACAATCAGTCCTAGTAAGATGAGTTGGATAAAACATAAACAGAGCCATCAAGGACATGGGTCCTTCTATTTTACCATGGAAAGTTTTTTATTTTTTCTTCAATTCTATTGAATAGTTTTGTTGGTATAATAGTCTAGTTCAGAAAATCCTTACCTTAGCCTGTACCCTGAAGGGCTCCTCCCTACTCTTTTTTCTAGCAGCTGCACATTCTAGCCTAATGCTGAGATGTTGATCTGTTTGGAATTGCTCTGTATGTTGATTCGGATACAAGGATTTCTTTCCTTCTTCCACATGCAGACATCCAGATTTCCCAAAGCCATGTATTAAAGATGGCAGCTTTTCTCCAATATATATTCTTGTGATCTTTGAAAAAATCAGGTGCTTGTTTTGAAAAAAGCAGCCTTATATCTGGGTTCTCAGTGGATCTCACTGAATAATGTGTCTACTTTTGTGTCAGTGCCAGGCTGCGTTTTCCACTATGGCTCTGTGGTATTACTTGGAATCTGATATGGTGATTCTTCAGGCAGTATTTTTCTTATTCAGAATTTCCATTGGATATTTGGGGGGTCTTTGTTAACATATAAAATTTAAATAGTTTTTTTTCAATGTTTGTAAAGAATTATGTTGAATTTTTGATGCAGATTGCATTTAATCTGAATATTGTTTTTGATGGGATGGTCATTTTATAATAGTAATCCTGCCAGTCCATGAGCATGGGGTGGGTCATTCTAATTTTGTTATTTCTCCAATTTCTTGAAGTTTTCCTTCTTCATGTCTTTCTCTTCTTTAGTGAGATTTATTCTAAGATATTTTGGGAGCCTATTAGGTATGGTACTGTTTCCCTGATTTCTTTCCTGGTATGTTTGTTGTTTCTTATAAATGGACCCATCCCATGGGCAACCACCAATCCCTGACACTATTAATGATATTCTCTTATGCTTCCAGACAGAAAACCAGCATAACTGTCTTCTGAGAGGTTCCACTTAGCAGCTGGCCAAAACAGCTGCACACACCCACAGCAAAACATTGGATGGAGGTCAGGCACTTTTATGGAAGTGTTAGGGGAAGAAGTGGCAGCCCTGAAGAGATAGAAATTCTATAGGAAGAACTAACCTGGACCCTTGCGAGCTCTCAGAGACTGAGCCACCAACCAAAGAGCGCACAAGGATGGACCAGGGCTTCCAGCACATGTGTAGCAGATGTGCAGTGTGGGAAAATAAAGTGGGGGTGGGGGTGGAGCCCGCATAGGAGAATATAGGTTATAGGGGAATACTCACACTGGGGTAGGGAGAGTAGGATAGTACGGAGCATAAGACTGCCTGGCTAGTGGGGAGGGAGGTCCCTGCTCAGAAGGTGGGGCCATTCTGGCATGGACCTCCCGGGTACCGGTTGAGGAAGCTTGGCTGAGAGGAGGCTGGATCCTTTCCTGGTGGCTGGAAATGCTGAGGCCTGCTCCATGCTTCTACACTGCAGGTTTGGATAAGAAGAGACAGTGCATAGTTTCAATGCTTTATTATAGAAAGATAAGAAGAGAAAAGGAGATAGAAAAGTAAAGAGAGAAAGAGTAGAGGGATGGCTCTGACCACGTGGAAAGAGGGGAAAGAATGGAGAGAGATGGGGAACAGAGAGAGAGAGGGGCAAGAGAGGCGAGAGATAAGAGGCCAGAGAGATCGAGGAGGGGCAAGGAGCCTTCTTTAATAATGGGCTGGGTTACCTGGCAGTGGTGGGGTGGGGGAAAGCCTGGCTGTAGTCAGGTGACTGTAGGGATGGAGTCTAGCTAGAACGCTATGGGCCTGGGGCGTGGCCATACATGACTGTTGGCCACAGGATTATGGAGCTGACGAGTCAGCAGTCTGGGAGCATAGCTCACAGGTTCTGTCCCTTGTTCTACTGGGTCTTCCAAGTGAGCCTTGCTCAACCAGGCTACAGACGGCCCTACAAGGTCCCACAGTCTCTATATGAATTTCTTAACAACTGGATCAGAGGCTATTCCTAAAGCTATAGCCTGGCTGTGGAATTCATTCCCTAACAGGAGTGCCTTGTCTGACCACAGTGGGTTCACCTAATCCTGAAAAGACTATGCATTAGGTTAGGAGAGTGGGGGAGGGGCACAAACCCTCTCAGAGGAGAAAGTGAGGGGACATGGAGGGAGACATTTTGTGAGGGGAAGACCAACCGGGAGGGGTGGCAATGTTCAGGATGTAAATAAATAAATAAATAAACAAACAAACCACTGGTTTTTGGTGTTAAATTTGTATCTTGCTTTTTGATGAATGAATTTATCAGCCTCATATCATCTACAAATAAGATACATTGACTTATTTTTTTCCTGTTTATATTTCTTTAATCTCCTTCACTTGTCTTCTGCTAGCTAAGACTTCACACACTATGTTAAACAGAAGTGGGGAGAATGGACGCCCTCGTCTTGTTTCTGATTTGCTTGGACATGCTTCAGGTTGTATTCATTTAGCATGACTGGCGTGGCGTGTTGGGCCTTTATCATATTGCTGAGCCTTCTATATTCCAGGATTCTCTAGGGCTTTTATTTTTGAAGAGACAGATTTTTCAAAGGCCTTTTGTGATTTTAATGATCATGTGGTTCTCTTTTTGAGTCTGTCTATGTAGTGCATTACATTTATTGGTTTTGTAACGTTGGACCACCCCTGCATCTCTGGGATAAAGCTGATTGAATAACGGTAGATGATCTTAATGTATTTGAAAACTTAATAAGCCAAATAAAATCCTTAGTAGAAAGCTTCATTAATAGAATGGATCAAGCAAAAAACAGAGAGTGAGGTATGAAAGACTAATTTGAATTTAATTTACAACTATTTTACTGAGCCTTTTTGCATCTATATTCATCAAGAAGATCCGCCTATAATTCTGTTTTTTATGTTGAATCTTTGTCTTGTTTTGGCATCAAGGGAAACACTGGCTCTGTAAAAAGAATTTGGAAGCATTCTTTCCTTACCTACTTTTTGGAACAATTTGAGGAATGTTAGTATTAGTTATTCTTTAAGGATCTGGTAGGTCCATATGCTGGGTCTTATATTTTCACATTTTGAAGAGTTTAAACATGTTTAGTTTAATATAATTGCTCATTCTTTATTATTTGTTTTTAATATTTTAACTTTATATGGCACAGAGGGTTTCTTTTCTGGTTCTATATATTTGGAATTCTGCAGAATTCTTGTACAAGCATTTCTTTTCTGGGTTTAGAAAAAAATGTGAAAATACTCCCCATGCCTTCACCACAGTTTTCTCATTTTGCCATGCCTATAATCTGAAGGTCAGATATTTTAGTGGTGTTTTAGAGTTCCTCCAGTCTTTGTTCATATTTTTCTCTTCGATTTATTATTGATACTTACTACATTATCTAGTTCTTCAATCTTGACTTCCATCCCTCACTCTTTGTTTTCTTCCTGTTCCCTTTTCTTCTATGTAAGCATTTACAATTTGAAAAATTGAGATCTGTTTCCACCTGGTTTCGAACTGGCGACCTTTCGCATGTTAGGTGAATGTGATAACCACTACACTACGGAAACACCCATCCTGTTCCCTTTTCTTGATAAGGCTCTCTACTCAGGATTTTATTTGACTTACTATTTTTTTCCTTGCAGCATCATTTCAGGTCAGGTTTTCCTTAGCATTTCTACTGTTATTCTCATATCCTTTCCCATTTCATTCATGTTTTTGCTCTTTTAGAGCAAAATTATTTGAATTATTTGAACACACTTAAAATAATTTTTTGACTTCTTAGTCTGTATGTCTCCTGAGTTGCTTCCAAGTAATCCCCAGCAATTCTAAGAGGATAAAGCTTAAACAGAGAGTCACCAAGTACATTGTTCCCTCTTGTTCTTTTAGCTGGCTGGTGCACCTGCTTCTAAACAGCAGGCTTAAGGAGGGAATCTGTGAATCTCACTACGAAAGGGAATTAGAATAGACATTGTGAGTGTATGTGTGTGTGTCTGTGGGGGGGCTATTGAATGGTTTATGTATGGGAATGGGAACAGGGATCAGGCTGGTGGAAGAAGGAGGCAGAGATCCCTGGGAGAGACAACAGGAATCCTGGCATTGGCTGGGGTGGGTGGACTGCAGGAACTCTGGGATAAGCTAAAAACACATAGAAAAGGAAATTCTCAGAAATCTATGAGGGGGATTGAAAAGGATCAAAATAGTCTATAAACATTATTGAATTACTAATAAAATGACAAAAGTAAAACTTGAGGAAAAAAAAAAAACCACCAAAATTGATGTTGCAAGTCAGTAGAAGAACAAATGCTAGGAAGAAAGCATCAGAGGAATGAGTGGATATGAGATAGTAATGGGGTATGAATATGATGAAAGAATACAGTATACATATATGAAAATGTTATAACAAATTCCATTATTCTGCATAGTTAATACATGCTTTAAAAGGAAGAATTAACACTTCATCATTTTCTGACACATATGGACATATGTGTCCATATATGTTGCACATATAAAGCCACATATGACAGCATGCCTAAGACCTGCTCAAGACAAAGCCAGACAAAATACAGCATGGGACGGAAGTGGGTGCAAATTCCCACCTCTAGATGAAGAGCTCTTGACCATTGATGACCGCTGGTGGAGGGAGATTTGGTTTTCTTCAGGGATTCATAACATAGGTGGATACCCATGTTCCAGTAGATGATCCTAAGTCCATGCACATATAGAAAACTCTAAGTGTATTCAGTGTGTTTAAGTGGTAGGAGTATAGGATAGGAATTGTAGGGAGGGAATGTGATTTCATCAAACCACATTATATGCATATATGACAGTCTAAAACAATAAAAAGAGAGAAGAAAAAAGTGTTATCACAATTCTGTGATGGAAGTTAGCTTTCTATTGTTTACTAATTTATCTTTGGATTTCCAGCTCTTATATGCAGTGTTCTGCATACGCTGGTTCTATAATACCAGCACTCAGAATGCTGCTATTGCTTGTAATTTTAGTTATTCCCAGCATTCATTTCACTAGGAGATATTTATTTTTTACTCCCTTATTGAATAATTACTAATATCTAATTTATAATACTTCTTTTTAATCTTTTAAAAGATTAAAGATAGAGATACAGTTTAGAATTCTACAATTACTGAGAATTCAATAGTCTCATGGATCTAAGGACTTCCCAGAAGTCCCTATTTCCTAGAAGTACCCACTTCCTGGGGCCACACAGAGCATGTTGGGGGGATATTCAAAATATAACTACATCATTATTTTCTAAGAAAAATACATGTATGAGCATTGTTCCTGCATGTATGCCTGTGCACAATGTGTGTGCAGTTCCGATGAAGGTCAGAACTGCCTCATGACCTTTGAGGACTAGAGTTACAGATAGTTGTGAGCACAGTGTAAGTACTAAGAGACAAACCTGGATCCTCTAAAAGAGCAGCAAGTACTTATAATCACTGAACTTTCACTCCATCCACCCCCTCTTTTCTCCTTTCATTTTAGACAGTGTCTCAGGCTTAGAACTGAGTACCTAGATCAGGCTGTGTATGAACTCAACAGAGGTCTATCTGTCTTTTCCTCCTTAGTGTTGGCAAAAAAATATACTCTTTTCTTTTTTTTTTTAAATCACATGGTGATTTAACATTCTTCTTGATTCCTGTTTTTGTTTTTTAAACATGTTTTCTATATAGTCCTGACTGTCTTGGAATTTGATATGTAGACCAGGCTAGCTTTAAACACTCAGAGATCCACCCACCTACCATTGCCTTCAGAGTGCTGGGTTTTAAGGCGGGTTCCAACAAGCCTCGATAAATGTTATGCTTAATATTTTATTGATTCATAGAAACTGAACAACTCACTACTCAATAATCACTTGGTCAGGGAAGAGATAAAGAAAGAAATTAAAATCTTTCTAATATTCATTGAAAATGAAGGCAAATTTCATAGCACGGAGTGCCTTCCTAAAGAAATTGGAGCAATCTCATACTAGCAACTTAACAGCATACCTGAAAGCTCTAGAACAAAAAGAAGTAAACACACGCAGAAGACTAGATGGCAGGAAAGAGTCAAACACAGGGCTGAAATCAATCCATTAGAATCAAAGAGAACAATACAAATAATCAACAAAACCAAGAGCTGGTTCTTTGAGAAAAAATGATGCCCTGTAGAGAGATGACATAAGATGACTGCTCCCAGCCTGCTAGCTGCAAGGTGACTTAAGGATATGTGAGAATCCCAGCATACCGGGACAAAGGGTAAACATGCTTTCTCTTCAGAGAATCCTGATGTCCTGTCAAGTAAGCTGCATGGCTGAGGAAGTGGCCTTCATGGCCTTTTTCTCAAGGGAAAAATCTTTTTCTTTCTTTCTTTCTTTCTTTCTTTCTTTCTTTCTTTCTTTCTTTCTTTCTTTCTTTCTTTCTTTCTTTCTCTCTTTTTTTTAATAAACTAAGCAACAGTTAAAACTGTTGGACTGCAGACAGATTTCTTGGTCTGCAAGGAGAAATAGGCGACCTTAAAACCAGATAACCCACTGTTTGAGTATTAGAAGCTGATAAGATGAGAATTAGAAACTGTTAGCAATCTTTATTCTGATTACCTATAGAAGAACCTGGAGAATTAAAAGAATACAGTTGTTTCCTTTACTCTTCATCCTCATTGTCCTGATTATTGCCTGACACTTACCTAGGGATCCCAAAGCTCTAGATATTGACAGTGCTGGTCTAACTGGATGTCTGCATGTAGAAGGATGCAAATAAGTCAGTATTTATCCTGCATAAAACTCAAGTCCAAGTAGATCAAGGACTTCAACATAGAACCAGATACACTAAATCTATATAAGAAAAGAGAAAGTGGAAATACATTAAACACATTGGTACAGGAGACAATTTCCTGAATAGAACACCAATAACTCAGGCTCTAAGATCAACAATTGATAAATGTGACTTCTTGAAACTGAAAAGCTTCTGTAAGGCAAAGGACACTGTCAACAGGATAAAACAGCTGCCTACAGATTGGGAAAAGACATTAACTAACTTTACATCTAACAGAGGGATAATATCTTAAATATATAAAGAGCTCAAGAAGATAGAGTCCAACAAACCAAATGACTCAATATTGCTGTCTTCTGAGAGGTTCTGCTAGACCCTAACCAATACAGATATGGATTCTTGCAGCCAACCATTGGACTGAACACAGGGACCCAAATGGAGGAGTTAGGGTAAGGACTGAAAGAACTAAAGAGGTTTGCTAACCCCACAAGAAGAACAACAATATCAACTAACCAGACCCCAAAGAAATCCCAGGGACTAAACCACCAACTAAAGAATACACATGGAGGCTCCAGCTGCATATGTAGCAGAGGATGGCCTTATCTGGTACCAATGGGAGGGGAGGCCCTTGGTCCTGTGAAGCCTTGATGCCTCAGCATAGGGGAATGCTAGGGCACTGAAGCAGAAGTGGGTGGGTAGGTAGGAGAGCACCCTTGTAGAGGCAGGGGAGGGGAATGGGATAGAGGGATTGCAGAGGGGAAACTGGGAAGGATGATAACATTTGAAATGTAAATAAATAAAATAACACAATAAAATAAATAAAAGGTAAAAACACACAACAAAAAAGAAACATTCAACCTTCTTAATCATCAGCGAAATGCAAATCAAAAAAATCCCTGAGGTTCCACCTCATACTGTCAGAATGGCTAAGATCAAAAACTCAGGTGACAGCAGATGCTGGCAAGGATGTGGAGAAAGGGGAACACTCCTGCCTTGCTGGTATGATTGCAAACTTGTTCAACCACTCTGAAAATTAATTGTGCATTTTCTCAGAAAATTGGAAATTCTTCCACCTGAAGACCCAGCACTCCTGGGCATATATACCCTAAAGATGCTCCACCATGCTACAAGGACTCCACTATGTTCGTAGCTACCTTTTTCGATCGAAATAGCCAGAAACTGGAAACAACACAAATGTCACACAAATGAATGGATACAGATGAGGTTCATTTACGCAATGGGATACTATTCATCTGTTAAAACAAAGACATCATGAATGTTACAGGCAAATGGATGGAAATAAAAAAAAAATCATTGTCAGTAAGGTAACCAAGACTCAAAAGTACATCATGATATATACTTGCTGGTAAGTAGATATTAGCCATAAATTTCAGAATACCCAGAATACAGCCCACAGATCCAAAGAAGTTAACCAAGAAGGAAGGTCCAAGTGAAGATGCTTGAATCTCACTTATAGGGGGAGCAGGATAGTAATGGGAAACAGGTAGGGGGACTTGGCTGGGAGTGGTGGAGTGGAATGGGGGGGGGCAGGCAGGACCAGGTATGTGAAGAGACAGGATAGAGTCCAGGAGGGCCTGTAGAATGAACAGAAATATGACTCTGCCAGGAGTAGGGTAAAGGGAATCTTTAGGATGTCCCAGAGGCCTGGGATGGGTGATGCCCCGAGGAGTAAATGCTGGTGACCTCATCTGAGATATCTAACCATGGGGACATGGGACCTCAAGAGGCCACCTCCTATAACAAGGCCGGACCTTCAGTGAAGGGATAAGGACATCAAAACACCTACAATACTTTTCACCCAAAATTTGTCATGTTTAAAAGAAATGCAGGGACAAAGATGGAACAGAGACGGAAAGAATGGCTGACTAACAACTGGCCCAACTTGAGACTCATCCCTTGGGCAAGCAAAAATCTATGACACTATTCATGAACTCTGCTATTCTTCCAGAAAGGAGCCTAGCATAACTATCCTATGAGAGGCTCTACTCGGCAGCTGACTGAAACAGAAGGAGATTCCCATAGCCAAACTAGACAGAGGTCATGGGATCCTCATGGAAAAGTTGGGGAGAAAATTGAAGGCCTTGAAGAGGATAGGATCCCCACAGGAAGACAAACAATATCAACTCACATGGACTCCTGGGAGTCCTTAGAGACTGAACCACCAACCAAAGATCATAAACAGGTTGGACTGAGGCCCTCAGAACGTGTGTAGCAGACGGCTGCCTTGTCTTTCCTCAGTGGGAGAGGATACACCCAATCCTGCAGAGACTTATTGCACCAGGGTGGGGGATGTCCCACCCTCTCAGAGACAAAGAGAAGTGAAGATGGGGGAGGGAGATTCAGTGATGGGAGGGGAAACAGCATTTTGGATATACATTAAAAAATCTATTGATTCACGTCTTTCAAAATAACTGTGTCTCCATGAAACCATAATTAGTACCTTCTGGGCTATTTAGGAAGTGTGTGTGTGTGTGTGTGTGTGTGTGTGTGTGTGTGTGTGTGTGTTTTCATTCAGATATCTCATTATTTGTTTTATTTACATTTTATTTTTTATAATTTTTATTTTTATTATATTCAGTACAATATATATTTTTATACCAATCATAAAAATAATGAACATGCTATTAAATGAACATAAAAAGATAATGTCTTTTTGTTTGTTTGTTTGTTTGTTTTGTTTTTAGTAGAGCTTAAAATCTTGACTATGACTGTGGTAGAAACCTCAAATAAGAACAACTTTTAGACATTGGAGTTCATTGTAATAAGGCTGTACTTCAATATCCCTCACATTACCAAAAGATTTTACCTCCATAGAAGCTAAGCTAACAGTTCTGCTGCACCAAGGAATGAATTGTAGGCACAATTAATTTGGGTACATATTTCCTGCTATGGCCAAATCTATTTGACTTGAGTGATTGTCATCATTCTCAGCCCACAGGGAACAGGTTACATTCATTTAAGAAATGGTCTGTGTATTAAGATGGTCTATCCATGAAGTCATTCATCAACTGTTCCGATGAACAATGGTTCTGCTTGGAGGGTGGCCCAGACAGGGAAAGACTCTGGTTCATTGGTTGTAATGATTGTGAAAAGCATTCATCTCAGAAAAAGAATAACTTAAAAGGTTAACCTCAGAATTGATAAAATAATTATAAATATCAAGCGAAACATTCATTCTCACCCTTACAAGCCACATTCCAAATTAATTGTCTATGTTTCCTTTGACTGTATAAATAATTTTAAAATATGTAAGCTCTTCTGAAAACCATAGTATAATGTAAAATCATCAAATAAACAATCCTACTTTAGAGAAGCTGCGATAGGAGAAACATGACTTCAAGACCATTATGTGGTACACAGCAAGACACTGTCATGCACAAATAAGCAGAACGTGTATATGGATTGTACAATATTGGGCATATTTCTCCAATTACCAAATTAGAGAAACTATCGGGTGACAGCCAACAAATTTCTAATTCCTCATATTTTTGAATTTCAATCGATTAGGATATGTTGGTAACATGAATTTTCTTAGTAAGAAATATTAAGGAAAAGTGATTCTTCCTGTTATTTTTGTTGTTAGAAGTGGGTTTGTTGCCGGGCGGTGGTGGCGCATGCCTGTAATCCCAGCACTCTGGGAGGCAGAGGCAGGTGGATTTCTGAGTTCAAGGCCAGCCTGGTCTACAGAGTGAGTTCCAGGACATCCAGGGCTACACAGAGAAACCCTGTCTCAAAAAAGCCAAATCCAGAAGTGGGTTTGTTGAAATATTGTTTTCTTGCTTTTTCTAGGATGTAGTTTACCTCCTAGTGTTGGTGTTTTCCATCTATTATCCTTTGTAGGGCTGGATTTGTGGAAAGATATTGTGTTAATTTGGTTTTGTCATGGAATATCTTGGTTTCTCTGTCTGTGGTAATTGAGAGTTTTGCTGGGTATAGTAGCCTGGGATGGCATTTGTGTTCTCTTAGGGTCTGTATGGGGTCTGCCCAGGATCTTCTAGCTTTCATAGTCTCTTCTGAGAAGTCTGGTGTAATTCTGATAGGCCTGCCTTTATATATCACTTGCCCCTTTCCCCTTACTGCTTTTAATACTTTTTCTTTGTTTAGTGCATTTGCTGTTTGGCTCATTATGTGACAGAAAGAATTTCTTTCCTGATCCAGTCTATTTGGAGTTCTGTAGGCTTCTTGTATGTTCATGGTGATCTCTTTCTTTAGGTTAGGGAACTTTTTTTTTCTTTTTTGGGGGAAGGATTTTTCTTCTATAATTTTGTTGAAGATATTTACTGGTCCTTTAAGTTGGAAATCTTCACTCTCTTCTATACTTATTATCCTTACGTTTGGGCTTCTCATTGTGTCCTGGATTTCCTGGATATTTTGGGTTAGGAGCTTTTTGCTTTTGCATTTTCTTTGACTGTTGTGTCAATGTTTTCTATGGTATCTTCTGCACATGAGATTCTCTCTTCTATCTCTTGTATTCTGTTGTTGATGCTTGCATCTATTAGTCCTGGTCTCTTTCCTAGGTTTTCTAGATCCAGGGATGTCTCGCTTTGTAATTTCTTTATTGTTTCTATTTCTATTTTTAGATCCTGGATGCTTTTGTTCAAATCCTTCATCTGTTTGTGTTTTTCTGTAATTCTTTAAGGGATTTTTGTGTTTCCTCTTTAAGGGCTTCTAGCTGATTATCTTTGCTCTCCTGAATTTCTTTAAGGGAGTTATGTCTTTCTTAAAGTCCTCTATCATCATTATGAGAAGTGATTTTTAGATCCAAATTTGCTTTTCTGATGTGATGGTGTTTCCAGGACTTGCTATGGTGGAAGAATTGGGTTCTGATAATGCCAAGTAACCTTGGTTTCTGTAGCTTATGTTCTTCTGCTTGCCTCCTGCCATCTGGTTAACTCTAGTGCTACCTGCCCTTGCTGTCTCTGATTGGAGCCTGTCCCTCCTGTGATTCTTGTTGTGTCAGAACTCCACAGAGTTGTGCTGTCTCTGTGATCCTGAGATCCTGGGTGTGTCCAAGCTCCTGGGAGTCAAGCTGCCTCTGGGACCCTGAGATCCTGGTGTGACCAAACTCCTGTGATCCTGTGATCTTATGATCCTGTGATTCTGTGATTCTGTGATCCTGGACATGTAAAACCACCTGGGAGTGAAGTTTCCTCTGGGTGTTGTGGGACTGGCTGTGGAGTTTCCTCTCAAGGTTTGCTCAAGGTACTGGCCCAGACAGCTTATTTACATTTTCATTTGATGAAAATTTCCATGATTTTTGTTTATAATACAATAGGCTTAATACTATTGTCCCCTGTATTAATTGTATCTCTAATGTTGTCTAACTTGTGAGCTCCTTCTGCATATTACAAGAACAGTTCCTTGATCATACCCCTTCAAAATATCAGGGACTTTGCTTCAATGTTATTGTTTTCAATAGTTAGTATTTGTCTTTTTTGTTTTTTAAAATTGTTTTAAAAACTTTTATTTTATGGTTTATTATTAATTTTAAAACCTGCTCACTGCTCCCCTCCTGATCACCTCATCATATAACCCTTCCCTCAGATCCCTTCCCTTCTCCTCTGGAGAGAGCAGCTAGAGTAGACATTCTTTTTTTTTTTTATTTGATATAATTTATTTACATTTCAAATGATTTCCCCTTTTCTAGCCCCCCACTCCCCGAAAGTCCGGTAAGCCCCCTTCTCTTCTCCTGTCCTCCCACCCACCCCTTCCCACTTCCCCGTTCTGGTTTTGCTGAATACTGTTTCACTGACTCTTTCCAGAACCAGGGGCCACTCCTCCTTTCTTCTTGTACCTCATTTGATGTGTGGATTATGTTTTGGGTATTCCAGTTTTCTAGGTTAATAACCACTTATTAGTGAGTGCATATCATGATTCACCTTTTGAGTCTGGGTTACCTCATTTAGTATGATGTTGTCTAGCTCCATCCATTTGCCTAAGAATTTCATGAATTCATTGTTTCTAATGGCTGAATAATGCTCCATTGTGTAGATATACCACATTTTTTGCATCCACTCTTCTGTTGAGGGATACCTGGGTTCTTTCCAGCATCTGGCAATTATAAATAGGGCTGCTATGAACATAGTAGAGCATGTATCCTTATTACATGGTGGGGAATCCTCTGGGTATATGCCCAGGAGTGGTATAGCAGGATCTTCTGGAAGTGAGGGGCCCAGTTCTCTGAGGAACCGCCAGACTGATTTCCAGAGTGGTTGTACCAATTTGCAACCCCACCAACAGTGGAGGAGTGTTCCTCTTTCTCCACACCCTCTCCAACACCTGCTGTCTCCTGAATTTTTAATCTTAGCCATTCTGACTGGTGTAAGATGAAATCTTAGGGTTGTTTTGATTTGCATTTCCCTAAAGATTAATGAAGTTGAGCATTTTTTAAGATGCTTCTCCGCCATCCGAATTTCTTCAGGTGAGAATTCCTTGTTTAACTCTGTACCCCATTTTTAATAGGGTTGTTTGGTTTTCTGGAGTCTAACTTCTTGAGTTCTTTATATATATTGGATATTAGCCCTCTATCTGATGTAGGATTGGTGAAGATCTTTTCCCATTTGCCGATTTGTCCTCTTGATGATGTCCTTTGCCTTAGAGAAACTTTGTAATTTTATGAAGTCCCATTTGTCAATTCTTGCTCTTAGAGCATATGCTATTGGTGTTCTGTTCAGAAACTTTCTCCCTGTACCGATGTCCTCAAGGGTCTTCCCCAGTTTTCTTTCTATTAGCTTCAGAGTGTCTGGCTTTATGTGGAGGTCCTTGATCCATTTGGATTTGAGCTTAGTACAAGGAGACAAGGATGGATCAATTCGCATTCTTCTGCATGCTGACTTCCAGTTGAACCAGCACTATTTGCTGAAAAGGCTATCTTTTTTCCATTGGATGTTTTCAGCTTCTTTGTTGAGGATCAAGTGGCCATAGGTGTGTGGGTTCATTTCTGGATCTTCAATCCTATTCCATTGATCCTCCTGCCTGTCACTGTACCAATACCATGCAGTTAAAGTCTTGGAGAGAACAGGAATTCAAGGCCCATACCTAAACATAGTAAAAGCAATATACAGCAAACCGGTAGCCAGCATCAAACTAAATGGAGAGAAACTTGAAGCAATCCCACTGTAATCAGGGACCAGACAAGGCTGCCCCCTTTCTCCTTATCTTTTCAATATTGTACTTGAGGTACTAGCTCAGGCAATTCGACAACATAAGGAGGTCAAAGGGATACAAATTGGAAAGGAAGAAGTCAAACTATCATTATTTGCAGACGACATGATAGTCTACCTAAGTGACCCAAAAAACTCCACTAGAGAGCTCCTACAGCTGATAAACAAACTTCCGCAAAGTGGCAGGTTATAAAATCAACTCAAGCAAATCAGTAGCCTTCCTATACTCAAAGGATAATCAGGCTGAGAAAGAAATTAGGGATATGACCCCCTTCACAATAGCCACAAACAGTATAAAGTATCTTGGGGTGACTCTTACCAAACATGTGAAAGATCTTTATGACAAGAACTTCAAGACTCTGAAGAAGGAAATGGAAGAAGACCTCAAAAAATGGGAAAACCTCCCATGCTCATGGATCGGTAGAATCAATATAGTTAAAATGGCCATTTTGCCAAAAGCAATATACAGATTCAATGCAATACCCATCAAAATCCCAACTCAATTCTTCACAGAGTTAGAAAGAGCAATTATCAAATTCATCTGGAACAACAAAAAACCCAGGATAGCTAAAACTATTCTCAGCAACAAAAGAAAATCTGGGGGAATCAGTATCCCTGACCTCAAGCAATAGTACAGAGCAATAGTGTTAAAAACTGCATGGTAGAGTAGACATTCTAATACATAATAAAATAGACTTTTGAGCCTTCTGTGCATAGCCTGCCAGGAGGGAGTGATCTCCCAGCAGGCTTTCACTGTTGAACACAGAGGTGAGATCTCCACCTTCTCTCTGGAGGGGACCAGCTAGGAGCACACAGGGCCTAAGATCAGAGGAACAGCTGGTACAGAAGTCTTCCCACCTACTGCCATTTGCACAGGGGAGCCAGGAAACTCCAGTCTTCTGTGCATAGCCTGCCAGGAGAGAGACATCTCCCAGCAGTGCTTTCACTTTTGAGCTCAGAGGAGTAAGGACACAGGCTTACAGTCCCACAGGAGAACAAACTCCAGTCAGAGACAAGAATATCAACTAGCATCAGATGGTGAAAGGCAAGCACAAGAATCCTACCAACAAAAGCCAAGGCCACATGGCAACATCACATCAAAACCCAGTTCTCCCACCACAGCAAGTCCTGAATACCACAACACACCAGAAAAACAAGAGATGGATTTAAAATCATATCTCATGATGCTGAAAGAGGGCTTCAAGAAAGACTTAAGTAACTCCCTTAAAGAAATACAGGAGAACATCAATCAACAGGTAAGAGCCCTTAAAGAGGAAACACAGAAATCCCTTAAAGAAATACAGGAGATCATGGGTCAACAAGCAGAAGCCCTTAAAGAATAAACACAAAAATCTTCACCAACCCTACATCAGATAGAGGGCTAATATCCAATAAGAACTAATATCCAAAAGATCTCAAGAAGTTAGACCCTAGAAAACCAAATAACCCTATTAAAAATGGGGTACAGAGCTAAACAAAGATTTTTCACCCGAAGAACTTCGGATGGCTGAGAAGCATCTTAAAAAATTCTCAACTTCATTAGTCATTAGGGAAATGCAAATCAAAACAACCCTGAGATTTCACCTTATACCAGTCAGAATGGCTAAGAATAAAAATTCAGGAGACAGCAGGTGTTGGTGAGGATGTGGAGAAAGAGGAACACTCCTCCACTGCTGGTGGGGTTGCAAATTGGTACAACCACTCTGGAAATCAGTTTGGCAGTTCCTCAGAAAACAGGGCATGTCACTTCCAGAGGATCCTGCTATACCACTCCTGGACATATACCCAGAGGATTCCCCAGCATGTAATAAGGATATGTGCTCCACTATGTTCATAGCAGCCCTATTTATAATAGCCAGAAGCTGGAAAGAACCCAGGTATCTCTCAACAGAAGAATGGATGCAAAAAATGAGGTATATTTACACAATGGAGTACTATTCAGCCATTAGAAACAATTAAGTCATGAAATTTTTAGACAAATGGATGGAGTTGGAGAACATCATACTAAGTTAGGTAACCTAGTCTCAAAAGATCAGTCATGGTATGCACTCACTAATAAGTGGATATTAGCCTGGAAAACTGGAATACCCAAAACATAATCCACACATCAAATGATGTACAAGAAGAACGGAGGAGTGGCCCCTGGTTATGGAAAGACTCAGTATAGCAGCATAGGGCAAAACCAGAACAGGGAAATGGGAAGGGGTGGATGGGAGAAAAGGGGGGAGGGAAGAGTGCTTATAGGACTTTCAGGGAGTGGGGGGCCAGAAAAGGAGAAATCATTTGAAATGTAAATAAAAAATATATCGAATAAAAAAAAAGAAAAAAGAAAAAAAAAGAATTTAGCAAAGTGACTATGTACAGTGTCTGAAACATAAATGTTGTTTTATAAATATTAAAAAATCAGGATTTTTTTAATTAAAGAATTAATTTAACTAAATAAATTAAATTAATTAATTTAATCAAATCTTTTTTATTCGATGTATTCTTCATTTATATTTCAAATGATTTCCCCTTACATACTCTGTATGTAAGACCCAGAAACTAAATAACTTTTAAAGTTATTTAGATCTTGGGGATGAATAAGAAAGTAAGGGTTGAGGCTTAATAGTGATGTGTTTGTGTGTCAAGTTGACAAGGGGACAATTGTACTAACTGGTTTTGTGTCCACTTGACACAGGCTAGAGTTATCACAGAGAAAGGAGCTTCACTTGGGGTAGTGCCTCCATGGCATTTTCTCAATTAGTGATCAAGTGAGGAGGGCCCCTTGTGGGTGGTGCCATCCCTGGGCTGGTGCTCTTGGGTTCTATAAGAGAGCAGGCTGAGCAAGCCAGGGGAAGCAAGCCTGTAAGAAACATCCCTCCATGGCCCCTGCATCAGCTCCTTCTCCCTGACCTGCTTGAGTTCCAGTCCTGACTTCCTTTGTGATGAACTGCAATGTGGAAGTGTAAGCTGAATAAACCCTTTCCCCTCCCTCCCCACTTGCTTCTTGGTCATGATGTTTGTGCAGGAATAGCAACCCTGACTAAGACACCTTTAGTGAGAGTAAGAATTAATATGGATTGTTCTCAATCCTCAGAGATAGAGCATTTGGAACACTACTTGAAATGTTAAGATTCAAAAAAATAAAATATTCAGAGTGACAGCTCTGCAGCTTTATATGCATAGGAAGTAATATGAAGAAGCCCATGAAAAGTCAGAAAGAAAGGAAGGAAAGGAAGGAAAGGAAGGAAGGAAAGGAAGGAAAAAAAGAAGGAAGAAAAGAATAGAAAGAAAGGAAGGAAGGAAGGAAGGAAGGAAGGAAGGAAGGAAGGAAGGAAGGAAGGAAGGAAGGAAGGAAGGAAAGGAAGGAAAGGAAGGAAAGGAAGGAAGAAAGGAAAGGAAAGAAGGAAGAAAGGAAGGAAGGAAAGGAAGGAAAGGAAAGAAGGAAGAAAGGAAGGAAGAAAAGAAGGAAGAAAAGAAGGAAGAAAAGAAGGAAGAAAAGAATAGAAAGAAAGGAAGGAAGGAAGGAAAGGAAAGGAAAGGAAAGGAAGGAAGGAAAGGAAGGAAAGGAAGGAAGGAAAAGAAAGAAGGAAGAAAGGAAGGAAGAAAAGAAGGAAGAAAAGAAGGAAAAAAGAATAGAAAGGAAGGAAGAAAAGGAAGGAAGGAAGTAAAGAAAGGAAGGAAGGAAATGAAATGAGAGAGGTAGAGACAGGAATATTTTGCTAAACACACTTGGGCAGACAGCAGAAATGGACTTCACAGCCACTAGTTTTCCAGGCCAGTCATAGATGCTTCAGACTTGTCCTTCCACATAGTCTGACTGGAACCCAGAGCTCTTAGGCTGTAAGTCCTACCTGTCAGCACTTTCTGCCCAGGTCCTGTCACCTTAGGGCAGCAACACCTGAGCTCCAAGGGATGACAGGTGGGACTCCACAGCATCAGCTATCTGGGCTGTGCCAGAATTAGTTAGTTAGTTAGTTAGTTAGTTAGTTAGTTAGTTAGTTAGTTGTTAGTTAGCTGCTCCTTAGTTAGTTAGTATGATTTTTGTTAAATGTTTTTGTTTTTCCCTCATATCAGGAATAACTCACTATCAATGGTCCCATCATGAGAAAAAATAAAATGAGCACAAAATATGGTCTAGTAACATTTAAACAACTTACTGGTAAAGAGCCTACTGGATTATTGTGCTATTAAATAAAATGTATTAAATAAATAATATTTGTTCCACATGGATAATAGTTGGCGCCTTGCATTAGAATGTTATACAGGATCTATAGATAATTTCCCAAATTATGCCATTTTAAGATTGTTTTGAAAATATTCCATGGGTACTGCCTAAAATTACATCTCAAAGTCCTTTGGAGAATTTTTTTAAATTATTTTATAGAAAACTTTTAAATTTTAGTCTTTTATTTATTCACTTTACATCCTACTCACTGTCCTGCCACACCAACCCCAGTAGATTCTGTATGACAAATTCCACAGATTGAGGCGTTTTCACTCCAAAAGGGAGGAAGTCTCCTGGGAATGACTGTGGAACTCTCCAGTTGGAGGATAATTCTGAGCCATAGTTCTCAGAAGCAGTTTACTTACTCTGCATTTCCTCTTTTCCTCTTTCACAAGGTGAGCCTAAGAGCCCGGCTGATAATCTGTTCTTTGAAGTGGACTCACTGACCAGCTCAGTTTTAAGAACTACAAAGCTTTGCCTCATAGTCATTTACATAGTCACAACCCCCAGTAACATGCAAATTTATATGGCTGTGCATATGTAGATGAGGGCGGCTCTGACACTGTGGTTACAGAAAGCATTAATTAAGTCAAGAAGTTTTTACAAAGTAAAAGCTAAATGTTAGATAAAGATCACTCACAAAAACTCATTAAGACCCAGGGGATATAAGAAACGTCTAACTCATTTTAAAGGTTTGCTGTTAACTACAAGTCACTCTGTATTCTAATCAGGAAGTTTGATGATATCTGTTAATTGATCCTCTAAATCTGTTACATGGGAAACATTGTACCTGATTGATTTTGCATTTCCTTGTGCCAAATGGTTATAATTGTGTCTGCCTCACTGGCTACATCTTTTGAAATGGTAATTAATACCAACTCTTTGTGTATAAAAATTCTTACTTTAGAGCTCCTAAATATATTCGGATTCAAGCTGCCTCTGGTTGTTTCTGTTTGTCACTGCCAAACCTGTATCTCTCCTCAAATCCAAAGTCTTCCCTTGGTCTGAATCCCCCAGCTGTGATGTCCATATGGCACTGTCCCTCTCCCATCACCCTCTTACTCCTTCCCCTATCACCCTCCCCTTCTCCTCTGAGCAGGTGGGGACACCCCTTAGGTAGCCACACAACCTCAGTACTTCAAGTCTCTTCAAGGCTAGGTGTTTCCTTTCCCATTGAAGCCAGACAAGGCAGCCCAGCTAGTAGAACATATCTCACTTACAGGCAACAACTTTTGGGATAGCCCCTGCTAGTTCTTTGGGACTCATGAGAAGGCTACATGAGCAGGGAGGCTTAGGTTCAGCCTGAGCACATTGTTTGGTTGATGTTTCAGACTCTGAGAGCCCCAAGGATCCAGATCAGTTGACTCTGTTGGTCTTATTGTGGAGTCCATATCCCCTCTTTAAAAGGACAAGGAGCTTGAGTTTTATATACAAAGTCCACATGCTCAATGCAAAGGATTATATCTGTTCTCAGTCGTACAGCTCAAAAACCTAATTTTGCTGTCATTAGTCAGCTTGTATTAGGTATTTCTTAGGCATTGAATATTTGTATGGAATAAACTCTTCAAATTTGGATGACAGCTTATTGGATCTATTAAGAAAAATGGTCTTATAATGGAAAAAGAAAACAGCTGCTTTATTGATTTATTGCATATATTTATAATATTAATTGTTACAGAGGTTTTAGAATCACTTTGCATATCCTCAATCGAAAGTGGGTATCCTGATGGAAATGTGAGGCTCAATATTAACTGATTTCATATGTAAATTAGCACAGGTAGGATAGAGATATACTGAAAAGGAAAACAACGTAAGTTGTGAGAAAAAGAATTTTGAATGGCACAGAAGGCTTGTGAATGTAGACAGCTTATTGTGGAAAGAAGCATTATGGATGATGCAATTGAGAATGAAGTCTATTTAACAGAAAGTGGGACATAAGTACCTTGAAGACAGAAGTAGAAAGAAGACAGAATTGGAGGGGGAAAAAAGGTTTGTGAACTTCTTCAGCTTTGGAAAGTGCCCTTTCTTTAAAAATGAATGAATATATAAGTAAGTAAGTAAGTAAGTAAGTAAGTAAGTAAGTAAGTAAGTAAAAAAAATAAATCCAATCATGTTGAAACATGAGAGTAATACTGAACTGCTGGTACCTCAATAGCAGGAAAGGCTTGACTAAAAGGAAAGACTGAAAAAGCTGTCACTCTTATTGGTGAAAGGGAGCACCTAAAAAACCTCTTAGCCCTGATAAAAGCTCTGTTCATTATTGTATCTTCCATTTAGATCAAGGAAGCAATAGTAGTTCTCCAAGATATTATGGATTTGAATAGATTTTGCATGATGATAAATTCCTAAGGCGATAAAAGTATACTCTACTCAGGTTCACAAAAACTGATTTAATAAGTGCTTATCTAACCACTTTGTAAATTAAAAACTTAAACCATCAATACAGCTGCAGTTTGATGCTAAAGTATCTTCCATTCAACCTTTTTTCTGAAATTTTAATTAATTAATTTATTTTTCACACTCCATGTTTTATCCTCCACACTGTCCACCCTCTGACTGTTTCAAATCCCATACATCCTCCCAACCCCTGTCCTCACGTAGATGTCCCTATTCCCCAACCCACCTGACCTCTAAACTCCTTGGACCTCCAGTCTCATGAAAGATATGTGCATCATCTCTGAATGAACACAGACCCAACATTCTTCTACTGTCTGTGTCTTGGGGCCTCATATCATCTGGTGTAGCTGCCTGTTTGGTGGTCCAGTCTTCGAGACATCTCAGGGGTCCAGATTAGTTGAGACTGCTGGTCCTCCTACAGGGTTGCCCTTCTCCTCAGCTTCCTTCATCCTTCCCTAGTTAAACAACAGGGGTCAGCTGCTTCTGTCTATTAGTTGCATGCAAATATCTGCATCTGACTCTTTCAGCTGCTTGCTGTGTCTTCCAGAGTGCAGTCATGCTAAGTCCCTATTTTTTGAGTGCTCCATAGCCTCAGTAATAGTGTCAGGCCTTGGGACCTCCACTTGAGCTGGATCCCACTTTGGGTCTGTCCCTGGACCTTCTTTTCCTCCATTTCTATCCCTATAATTCTTTCAGACAGGAACAATTATGGGTTAGAGTTCTGTCTGTGGGATGCCCCCCACCCCTCACTTGATGCCCTGTCTTTCTGCTGGAGGTGGGCTCTATAAGTTCCTGCTCCCTACGGTTGGGAATTTCATCTATGGTCCCTCCTTTTGAGTCCTGAGAGTCTCTCACCTCTCAGGTCTCTAGTGCATTCTGGTCCCTCCAACCTCTTACCTCTGGAGGTTGCCTGTTTCTATTCTTTCTGATGGCTCTCAGGGTTTCAGTCCTTTTCCTTCACCCACTATCAAATCAGGTTCCCCTCTCAACCCCACTCCCCCACCCCATCCACTTTCCCTTACAAGTCCCCCCCCCATTCATTATTGCTTTCTTCTCCATCCCAAGTGAAACTGAAGCATCCTCACTTGGGTACTTCAGCTTGTTGACCTTTTTGAGTTCTATGGATTCTGTCTTGGGTTTTCTGTACATTTTTGGCTAATTAGTGAGTACATACCATTCATATCCTTTTGGGTCTGAGTTACCTCACTCAGGATGATATTTTCTAGTTCCATCCATTTGCCTGCAAAACTCAGGATGTTCTTGTTCTTAAATAGCTTAGTACTATCCCGTTGTGTAAATGAACCACATTTTCTGTATCCATTCTTTTTTCCATGGTGGGACATCTAGGTTGTTTCCATCTGCTGGGTATCACAAATAAAGCTGCTATGAACATAATGGAACATGTGCTCCTGTGGCATGATGGGGTATCTTTTGGGTATATTCCCTAGAGTGGTATAGCTGGTTCTTCAGATAGATCTATTTGCAATTTTCTAAAGACTCTCCAGATTGATTTCCAGAGTGCTTGTACCAGTTTACAATCCCATCAGCAATGGAGGAGTGTTCCTCTTTCTCCACATCCTCACCAATAAACCTGAGGGTTATCATTTGTGTAAAGAAAGACTATTGACTTATTTTAGTTTGATATCTAGCTATTTTGCTGATGTTGTTTATCAGCTGTAGAAGTTCTCTGGTAGAAATTTAGGGGTTGCTTATGTATACTATCATATCATCTGCTAATAGTGATGCCTTTACTTCTTTGCTAATTTGTATCTTCTTGATCTTTCTGTTGTTTTATTTCTCTAGCTATAACTTTGAATACTATATTGAATAGGTATAAGAAGAGTGGACATCCTTGTCTTGTCCTTGATTCTAATGGGATTGCTTCAAGTATCTCTTCATTTAGTTTAATAGTTGTTATTGATTTGCAGTAAATTGCTTTTATTATGTTTAAGTATGTGCCTTGAATTCCTGATCTGCCCAATACTTGTCCTTAGTCCCTTATGTAGATGGTGTTATGAACTAAGATTTGAGTTGAAAATCACACCTGAAGTAGAAGGGGGGCCTGGGAGTAATAAAGTTATGAATCTGAGCCCAGAGACTCAACCTTTCCTCTCAGCACTTGCTCTTGTGGCGTGCATCACACAGCATCCCAGTGAGCATTATTTTCATGTCAAGAGATGGATAATTATAAATGTAAGACTTACATTGGCACAGAGTAGGGACCATGTTGCTGTGAGTTAAACTGAGAGTTGAAAAGTTTCTAACAGTAATTGGAGGTTGTTTACCGCTATGTGCAGAATTGAGTGTATCCACTTCTTCTTATGAAAGTATAACTAATTCCACAATATCCATTAGTTAGTCTAACTAATTCCACAAGGTTTTCTTTGATACTTACCCCCTTAAAGTGCAATCCTTCTCTTCATTTCTTCTTTTCTGCATTCTTTTTTTCATTCATTCCTTCCTCCATGAATTTTCATTCTACCATTAATGAAAATTTATTAAATTTCCATGCCTGACCAATAAGCAATTGACAATATAGAGATGATAGGAAAAGTAAACATCAGTTTTCTTCAGTGGAGTGACACTGGCTATATCAACCACACTTGAGATCAGGCTCACACTCAGGAGTAGTTGGTCAACTCTTTCTCAGACATTATGTTTTTTTCATGATTTTTTTCCTCTTGCTTTTATCTTGTTTGTTATTTTCTTACAAGAGGCAAAGAAAGTAATGATCAGCATTTTGAAGAAATGGAAGAATAGAGCGGAGTTAGAGGATGTGAAGAGCATAATAAATATATGTTGTATTAAAATATCAAAAGATAGACATATCTTCACTAAGCAAAAATAGTATGATGAAATATGGATATTTGTATCCATTTCTAAGTGGGTTAAATAATCCAAAGCATTCTATAAAAAGAAGATCTTTCATACTTAACCAAAATCTTCTGCATAGTTTAATGGAAAATAAGTTTGTAACAAATGGAAAATATACAGCAAGTATATATTATTTTTCCCTTGGAACTGTGCCTGAGATTTGATGTAAAAAAAAATCAAAAACTTTGTGATGAATAATTTCTTTGACTAGTTGAGAAAGCTTTAGGCACAATAAGTATTAAATTGTTTATGTTTGTGAATATAAGAATAATTTGGCAATATTGTTTTGCTTCACACAATTACAATTTATCTGATCCATAAAGGAAATTATGAGGTTGAAGGGTGACCATTTACTAATATGATTCTGTTATGCTGTGAGTCTGCAGACTG
Source organism: Apodemus sylvaticus (assembly GCF_947179515.1). NCBI lineage: Eukaryota > Metazoa > Chordata > Mammalia > Rodentia > Muridae > Apodemus > Apodemus sylvaticus. The sequence continues at coordinate 109,509,740 of NC_067481.1, read as the reverse complement.
TGTTAGGCCATAAACCCAGGATTCTAAATGGAAGATGAAAGAGGATTGTAACTTGTTCAGAGGGTAAGAAATAGCCCTGCCTTCTTTTCTGTCCAGCAATGGAGCTCTCTCTGTTTTTCTGTCAGCAAATAATATTGGAGGGGGTGGTACAGGATTAGAGCCAGATATGACCTGGAATTGAGTAAGAAGCACTGTGGATGTGGTATTATAGCAGAGTAGTCTTGGAATTTTGACTTATGGAGGTGTTTCCTCTCTGTGAGTCAATTCTGCCTCTGTCAGCTGTCCCAGCATTAGGATTCAGAGTCTGTGGTTTAGGAAGGTTAACACTTGAGGGACTTTTTGTGATTCTCTATTTTTTGAATTGATCTTGTTCCTACTATTTTATGTAAAAATTGAGTTCAATTTCTTGTCTGCAGTTTTATCAGCTTTGACCATTTTGTTGAAAACTTTAATGCAGGACAGTCTGTCTGACAAGGATATTTATTCATGTGTCTGATTTTAGTTGTGGTCCCCGAAGCTCCTCTTTTTCCATTCTTTTTATTAGTAAAAGGAGTATTTTTTAGCTGGGCGGTGGTGGCACACGCCTTTAATCCCAGCACTTGGGAGGCAGAGGCAGGTGGATTTCTGAGTTCGAGGACAGCCTGGTCTACAGAGTGAGTGCCAGGACAGCCAGGACTACACAGAGAAACCCTGTCTTGCAAAACCAAAAAAAAAAAAAAAAAAAAAAAAGGACTATTTTTTATCATCATCATCACTTTATTTAATTAGTATTATTATTAGTATGGTATTTGCTTTAGTTCAGGGATTGAACCAAGGGCCTTGCATGTGCCAAGTATTACCACTGAGCCATAATTTTAACCCTCATTTTACCTTCAGAACTCCAGAACTTCTAAGTTACCCAGCCTTCTTTGTACTCCCTATACAGTCTAGTTGTCTCTGAATTTGTGATGCTCTTGATTCTGCTTCCAGGGTTGCAGGGGTTAGAGGCCTGCACCACCAGGTCTGGCACTGAGTAAGAGCACTGCATATGGAGCATAGTAGCCCACTGTTCACGGAGTAGCTGTGTCCAGCGGTATTGTGAGTTGACTATCCTACTAGGTAGCAGTATATTTAGAAGTGCCTAAGAAATAATCATAGAAAATCCTGAAGTAGCAAACAATCAGGTTTTCCCATGTAAGCACAAAAGTACCTATTCAGCCAATATAGTAAGTGAAACAAAATTTGTAAACAATGTCAAAGTATAACAGCTTCATGGGGAAAGAACATTCTGGAAGGCATTAGTTTTTACTACATTCTGCAGATAGTTTCCTGTAACAGATTCCGAAGCTGTACCAAAAAAAATTAAGTGAAAATTTTCAAATAATTGATTTTTATTAGATATTTGTTGTATTTAAGTGTCAAACATTATCCACTTTCCCCATTACCCATCCAAAACCCCTATCATATCATCCCTCCCTCTGCTTATTACCTCCCCCACTTTCCTCACCTGGAATTCCCCTACACTGGGAATTTAAGCCTTCACAGGACCAATGGCCTCTCCTCTCACTGATGTCTGAAAAGGCCATCCTCTGCTAAATACATAGCTGGAGTCATGGGTCCCTCCAGGTGTACTCTTTGGTTGGTGGTTTAGTCCCTGGGAACTCAGAGGGTACTGGGTGGCACACATTATTATTCCTCCTATGGGGCTGCGAACCTCTTCAGTTCATGGGTCCTTTCTCTACCTCCTACACTGGGGACCCTATGCTCAGTCCATTGGTTGACTGTGAGCCATGGGTATTTTGATCCCCCTTCTAAGAAGGACCAAAGTATTTGCACTTTGGTCTTCCTTCTTGAGCTTCATGTGGTCTGTGAATTGGATCGTGGGAATTCCAAGATTTTGGACTAATATCCACTTCTCAGAGTGTGCATACCATGTGTGTTCTTTTGTGATTGGTTTACTACACTCAGGATGATGTTTTCTAGTTCCATTCATTTGCCTAAGAATTTCATGAATTCATTGTTTTTAATAGCCAAGTAGCACTCCTTTGTGTAAATGTACATTTTCTTTATTCATTCCTCTGTTGAGGGACATCTGAGTTATTTCTAGATTCTGGCTATTATAAATATGGCTGGAATGAACATACTGGAGCATGTGTCCCTCTTACATGTGGGACCATGTATATGCCCAGGAGTGGTATAACTGGGTCTGCAGGTATAACTAGGGCCACTTTTCTGAGGAACTGCTAAACTGATTTCCAGAGTGGTTGTACCAGCTGGCAATCCCACCATCAATGAAGGAGTGTTCCTCTTTCTCCACATCCCTTCCAACATCTGCTGTCCCCTGAGTTTTTGATCTTAGCCATTCTGGCTAGTGTGAGATGGATTCTCAGGGTTGTTTTGATTTTCATTTACCTGATGATTAAGGATGCTGAACATTTCTTTAGGTGCTTCTCTGCCATCCAGAATTCCTCAGTTGAAAATTCTCTGTTTAGCTCTGTACCCCATTTTTAATAGGGTCATTTGTTTCTCTGGAGTCTAACATCTTGAGTTCTTTGTATACACTGGATATTGTACACAGCCTTCTATTGGATGTAGGATTGGTAAAGATCTTTACCCAATCACTTGGTTGCCATTTTGTCCTATTGACAGTGTCTTTGCCTTACAGAAGCTTTGCAAATTTATGAGTTCCAATTTGTCAATTCTTGATCTTAGAACATCAGCTATTTGTATTCTGTTCAGGAACTTTTCCCCCTGTGTCAACATGCTCCAGGCTCTTTCTCACTTTCTCTTCTATTGGATTCAGTGTATCTGGTTTTATGTGGAGGTCCTTGATCCACTTCGACTTGAGCTTTGTACAGGGAGATAAGAATGGATCAATTTGTATTCTTCTACATTTTCACTGCCAGTTGAATCAGCACTATTTGTTGAAAATGCTGTCTTTTTTCCACTAGATGGGTTTAGTTCCTGGTCAAAGATCAAGTGACCATAGGTGTGAGGGTTCACTTCTGGGTCTTCCAATTCTATTCCATTGATCTACCTGCCTGCCAGTGTACCAATGCCATGCAGTTTTTATCACTATTGCTTTGTAATATAGCTTGAGGTCACAGATGGAGATTCCACCAAAGTACTTCTATTGTTGATAATAGTTGTTGTTATCCTATTTTTTTTTTATTCCAGATAAACTTGGAAGTTGCTCTTTCTAACTCTAGTTAGAATTGAGTTGGAATTTTGATGGGGATTACATTGAATCTATAGATTGCTTTAGGCAAGATGGCCATTTTTACTATATTAACCCTGCCAATCTATGAGCATGGGAGATCTTTCCCACTTCTGAGATCTTCACTTTCTTTCCTCAGAGGCTTGATGATCTTGTCATACAGGTCTTTTGCTTGCTTGGCTGGAGTCACACCAAGATAATTTATATTTTTGTGACTATTGTGAAGGGTATTGTTTCCCTAATTTATTTCTCAGCCTCTTTATCCTTCGAGTATAGGAAGGCTACTGACTTACTTGAGTTAATTTTATATCTAGCCACTTTGTTGAAGTTGTTTATTAGGTTCCAGAAATCTCTGGTAGAATTTTGGGGGTCACAAGTATCTGCATCATCTGCAAATAATGATACTTTGACTGATTTCTTTCCAATTTGTATCCTTTTGACCTCCTTTTGTTGTCTAATTGCTCTGGCCAGGACTTCAAGTACTATATTGAACAGATAGGGAGAGAGTGGACAGCCTGTCTAGTCCCTGATTTCAGTGGGATTGCTCCAAGTTTCTCTCCATTTAGTTTGATGTTGGCTACTGGTTTTCTGAAAATTGCTTTTACAATGTTTAGGTATGGGCCATGAATTCTTGATCCTTCCAAGACTTTTACCATGGAGGGGTGTTGGATTTTGTCAAATGCTTTTTCAGCATCTAATGAAATTATCTTGTGGTTTTTTTCTTTGAATTTGTTTAATGTACTGAATTACATTGATGGATTTCCATATATTGAACAATCCCTGCATCCCTGGGATGTAGCCTACTTGATTGTGGTGAATTATTATTTTGATGTGTTGTTGGGTTCAGTTGGTAAGAATTTTATTTAGTATTTTTTCATATATATATATATATATATGGATGGAACATTGGTCTAAAGTTCTCTTTCTTTGTAGGGTTTTTGTGTGGTTTACGTAACAGAGTAATTGTGGCTTCATAGAATGAATTGGGCAGTGTTCCTTCTGTTTCTATTCTGAGGAATAGTTTGAAGAGTATTGGTATTGAAGGTTTGATAGAACTCTACATTAAGCCCATGTGGTCCTGGCCTTTTCTTGGTTGGGAAACTATTAATGACTCCTATTTCTGTAGGGGTTATGGGACTGTTTGGATCATTTATCTGATCCTGATTTAACTTTGGTACCTGCTATCTGTCTAGAAAATTGTTCATTTCATTTAGATTTTCCACTTTTGTTGAGTATAGGTTTTTTTTTTTTTTAGTAGGATCCAATGATTTTTTTGGATTTCTTCTGTATTTATTGTTATGTCTTCCTTTTATTTCTGATTTTGTTGATCTGGATACTGTCTCTGTAACCTCTCATTAGTTTGGTTAAGTTATTATCTATCTTGTTTTTTTTTTCAGAGAACCAACTACTGGTTTTGTTGATTATTTGTATAGTTCTTTTTGTTTCTACTTGGTTGATATCAGCTCTGAGTTTATTTCCTGCCATCTACTCCTCTTGTGTGAATTTGCTTCTTTTTGTTCTAGAGCCTTCAAATGTGCTGTCAAGCTGCTAGTGAATGTTCTTTCCAGTTTCTTTTTGGAGTCACTCAGAGCTAAGAGTTTTCCTGTTAGCACTGCTTTCATTGTGTACCACACATTTGGGTAAGATTTGCCTTCATTTTCATTAAATTTTAAAGCATCTTTATTTCTTTCTTTATTTCTTCCTTGACCAAGTTATCATCGAGTAGAATGTTGTTCAGTTTCCATGTGTATGTGGGCTTTCTATTGTTCTTGTTGTTGTTGGAGACCAGTCTTAGCCATTGTGATCTGATAAGGTGCATGGGATTATTTCAGTCTTTGTATATCTGTTGAGATCTGTTTTGTGAATGAATATATGGTCAGTTTTGGATATGGTACCATGAAGTGCTAAGAAGCTATATTCTTTTGTTTTAGGATAAAATGTTCTTTAGATATCTGTTAATTCCATTTGGTTCATAACTTTTGTAAGTTTTACTGTGTCTTTGCTTAGTTTCTGTGTCCATGATCTGTCCATTGACAAGAGTTGGATGTCAAAGTCTCCCACTATTATTATTATTATTATCATCATCATCATCATCATCATCATCATTTTGTTTTTTTGAGACAGGGTTTCTCTGTGTAGCCCTGACTGTCCTGGAACTCACTCTGTACACCAGCCTAGCCACAAACTCAGAAATCCACCTGCCTCTGGCTCCCAGGTGCTGGGATTAAAGGCGTGTGCCATCACTGCCTATCTGTCTTCCACTATTATTGTGTAAGGTGCAATGTGTGCTTTGAGCTTTAGCACAGTTTCTTTTATGAATGTGAGTGTCCTTGCATTTGGACCATAGGTGTTCAGAATTGAGAGATCATCTTGGTATATTTTGCCTTTGATGAGTATTATGTGTTCTTCCTTATCTTTTTTGATAACTTTGTGTTGAAAGTCGATTTTATTCAATATTAGAATGGCTACACCAGCTTGTATCTTGGGACCATTTGTTTAAAATTTTGTTTTCCAGCCATTTACTCTGAGGTTGTGTCTGTTTTTGTGCCTGAGATGAGTTTCCCATATGAAGCAAAATATTGGGTTCTGTTTACATATCCAGTCTGTTAGTCTGTGTCTTTTTATTGGAGAACATTGATATTAAGATGTATTAAGGAAAAGCGATTGTTGCTTCCTGTTAAGTTTGTTATTAGTGGTGGAGTTATGTTTATGTGGCTCTCTTCTTTTTGGTTTGTTAAAAGATTATTTTCCTGCTTTTTTAGGGTGTAATTTCCCTCATGTTGCTAGTGTTTTCCATTCATTATCTTTCGAAGGGCTGGATTTGTGGGAAAATATTGTATAAATTTGTTTCTGTCATGGAATACCTTGGTTTCTCCATCTATGGCAATTGAGAGTTTTCCAGGGTATAGTAGCCTGGGTTGGCATTGTGTTCCCTTAGGGTCTGTATGACATCTCCCCAGAATCATCTGGCTTTCATAGTCTCTGGAGAGAAGTCTGGTATAGTTTTGATAGGATTGCCTTTATATGTTACTTGACATTTTCCCTTACTGCTTTTAATATTCTTTCTTTGTTTAGTGCATTTGGTGTTTTGATTATTATGGGACAGGAGGAATTTCTTTTCTGGTCCAATCTATTTGGAGTTCTGTAAGCTTCTTGCATGCTCATGGGCATCTCTTTCTTTAGGTTAGGGAAGTTTTCGTCTATGATTTTGTTGAAGGCATTTACTGGCCCTTTAAGCTGGAAATCTTGACTCTCTTCTATACCTATTATCCTTAGGTTTGGTCTTCCTATTGTGTCCTGGGTGTCCTGGATGTTTTGGGTTAGGAGCTTTTGGTATTTTACATTTTCTTTGACTGTGATGTCCATCTCTTCTACAGTATCTTCTACACCTGAGACTCTCTCTTCTATCTCTTGTATTCTGTTGGTGATACTTACGTCTGTAATTCCTGATCTCTTTTCTAGATTTTCCATTTCCAGGTTTGCCCCCATTTGTGTTTTCTTTATTGTTTCTCCTTCCACTTTTAGAAGTGGAAGTACTATTCAATTCCTTCACCTGTTTACCTGTGTTTCCTTGTATTTCTTTCAGTGAGTTATTGATATCCTCCTTAAAGGACTCTATTATCTTCATGAAATAGGATTTTAGGTCAGCCTCCTGATTTTCAGGTGTGTTGTATTCACAGCTTGCTGTGGTGGGAGAACTGGGTTCTGATGGCACCCACAAGTATTGACTTCTGTTGTTTATGGTCTTGCACTTGTTTTTTGCCATCTGGATTTCCCTGGTGTTTTTTGGTCTGTGTGATTGTCTGAAGACTGCCTTTTTGACCCTGGGCTGCTTCAGGTCTCTTGGTAGGCCTGCAGCCCTGGCTGTAGCAGACCACCTGTGGGACCTTCTGACAGGCGGCTCTTCATAGGGGTAGAGAGGGTGCTGATTTGTTGCCCTGACTGCAGTAAATCTCCTGCGAGGCCTTCAGACTGTTGGGCCAACTGCTCTGAGTGCAGCATTTTTTCAGCTGCTCTGAGTGCAGTGGTTTCTTGAGGATGGATCAGGAGATGGTGTCTCCACTGTAGCAGACCAGCCAAGATTCTTCCCCAGCAGAAAGTACTGGAAGGCAGAAGAGGACTGGTGTTCTGGAAGGTGGGGGTTTTGGTAGCTGATTGGTCCCAAGTCCACAGGGTCCCCAGCAACAGCTCTGGGACTCCAGAGGTGGGGATGGGGGTTTCTTACCAACTTCTCTGAGTACAGCAGGTTCTCTAAGATGGATCAGGAGATGGAGTCTCCACTGGAGCAGACCAGCTAAGAGTCTGCCCAGCAGAAAGGATCAGGTGGCGGCTCTCTAATACTTTTAACATAAAGGGATGTTGAATTTTATTAAAGGATATTTCAGTATCTAATGAAGTGATCTTTTTTTTCTTTCAGGTTCTTTAGGTAGTGGATTACACTGATGGATTTTCATATACTGAAACATCCCTGCATCCCTGGGATGAATCCTACGTGATATTGATGGATGGTGTCTTTGTTGTGTTCCCAGATTTGGTTTGTGACTACTTTATTGAGTATTTTTGCATCAAATGTTCATAAGAGGAGTCAGTCTGAGATACTCTTTCTTTGTTGACTCTGTGTGGTTGAGGTATCATGGTGACTGTGGACTCATAGAATGAGTTAGGCAGGATTTCTTCTTCAATTTTGTGGACTAGTTTGAGGAGTATTGGTATTAGCTCTTCTTTGAAAATACTTTTTTTTCTTTTTTTATTGAATATTGTCTTCATTTACTGTACAGAGCCATATTGGGGCAGTCATGCACATGGTCAGAGTTTGACTTTGGTCAAGGTTAACTTCTCCCAGATAGCCAGGATCCTGCTCCACCTAGGGCGGAGTGCTCGAAGTAAAGGTTAAGTTCATTGTTCCTCCAGGTCTAGGAATTCCTGAATTAAGAAGGTGACCCACCCAGCTGCCTGAGCAGTCAAGATGAGGACCTCCAAGAGAAGCTAGACAACTTCCACTGGAACTCAGCCCGGAGTCTGGGGGGAAGGGTTTGCCCAAACTGTTAAAAGGTCTGGCGCCATTAAAGTTTCTGGCTTTGATCAGTGAATATTGTCTTAGCCATACTTCTTTTCGCCCCTTCCCTTCCCTATTTATCCCTCAGCTTCTGTTCCAGAAACCCACTTCATAATAGCTGCAGGCAGCTATGGAACCCAACAATTTACATTGCCAATGGTAAAACCTTTCCCTATTTCCCCCCTCCCCAAAGAACCCCAACCCCTTCCCCCTCGCCCTGCCTCCACATATATACCCCTCCACCTGGCACACTCCCTCCTTCCCCCTCTAGGTTTCCCTTTGTTGGGGCCTCTGTTGAGTCTTTACCTGATCAAGGACAATTCCTCCCACTGAAGCCCAATAAGTCCTTCCTCTGCTTCAATTTTGGCTGGAACCAAGTGTGCTCCTTGGTTGATGGTTCAGTCCCTGGGAGTTTTTGGGCTTCTGTGTGGCTGAAATTATTGTTCTTCTCATGGGGCTGTAAACCCCTTCAGCTCCTCTGGACCACCCTCCAGCTCCTCCATTGGGGACTCCATGCCCAGTCCAATAGTTGGTTGCTAGCATCTGCCTCTGTGTTTGTAAGGCTCTGGCAGGGCCCCCTCCAGAGACAACCATGGCAAGCTCCTTTTGGTATATACTTCTTGTCATCCACAGTAGTGTCAGGGTTTGGTGACTGTTTATAGGATGAATCTCCAGGTAGGGCAGCCCCTGGGTGGCCTTTACTTCAGTCTCTGCTCCACACATTGTCTCCCTTATTGCTCCTGTGAGTATTTTGTTCCTTTTCTTAGAGGAAACAAAGCACCCTTACTTAAGTCCTCCTTCTTCTTGAGCTTCCTGTGCTGGGTGAATTGTAACTTGTTTATTTTCAGCTTTTGGGCTAACATCCACTTATTAGTGAGGGCATACCATGTGTGCTCTTTTGTGATTGGGTTGCCTAGCTCAGGATGACACTTTCTAGTTCCATCCATTTGACAAAAATTTCATAAATTCATTGTTTTTAATAATTGAATAGTACTCCGTTGTGTATATATACCATAGTTTCTGTATCCATTCCTCTATTTAGGCACATCTGGGTTCTTTCCATCTTCTGACTATTATAAATAAGGCTGGTATGAGCATAGTGGAGCATGTGTCCTTATTACATGTAGAAGCATCTTCTGGGTATATGCCTAGGAGTGGTATAGCTTGGTCCTCAGGTAGTAGTATGTCTAATTTCTGAAGAATCGTCAAACTGATTTCCAGAGTGGTTTTACCAGCTTGCAATCCCACCAACAATGGAGAAGTGTTCCTCTTTCCCCACATTCGTTCCAGCCTCTGCTGTCCCCTGAGTTTTTCATCTTAGCCATTCTGACTGGAGTAAAGTGGAATCTCAGTGTTCTTTTGATTTGCATTTCCCTTATAACTAAGGATGCTGAACATTTCTTTAGGTGCTTTAGAGCCATTTGAGTTTCCTCAGTTGAGAATTCCCTGCTTAGCTATGTACCCCCATTTTTAATAGGGTCTTTTGATTCTCTGGAGACTAACTTCTTGAGTTTTTTATATACATTGGATATTAGCCCTCTATCAGATGTAGGGTTAGTAGAGATCATTTACTAATTTGTTGGTTGCCATTTTGTCCTATTGACTATGTCCTTTGCCTTACAGATGCTTTGTCGGTTCTTGTTCTTAGAGCATAAGCCATTGGTTTTCTGTTCAGAAACTTTCTCCCTGTGCCCATGTGTTCAGGGTTTGTCCCCACTTTCTCCTCTATAAGCTTCATTGAGTCTAGTTTTATGTGTAGATCTTTGATCCACTTGGACTTGAGCTTTGTACAAGGAGATAAGAATGGGTCAATTTGCATTTTCCTGCTTGCAGATCTCCAGTTGATCCCGCACCATTTGTTTAAAATGCTGTCTTTTTTCCACTGGATTTTTTTAGCTCCTTTGTCAAATATCAAGTGACCTTATGTGTGCGGGTTCTTTTCTGGGTCTTCAATTCTATTTCATTGATCTTCCTGCCTGTCTGAATACCAATACCAAACAGTTTTTTATCAATATTGCTCTGTAGTAGAGCTTGAGGTCAGGGATGGTGATTCCCCCAGAAGATCTTTTGCTGTGGAGAATAGTTTTTGCTATACTGGGTTTTTTGTTATTCCAGATGAATTTGAGAATTGCTCTTTCTAAATCTATGAAGAATTGATTTGGGATTTTGATGGGGATTGCATTGAATCTGTAGGTTTCTTTCTGCAAGATGGCCATTTTTACTATATTGATCCTACCAACCCATGAACATGGGAGATCTTTCCATCTTCTGAGACTTTCTTCGATTTCTTTCTACAGAGGCTTAAAGTTCTTGTCATACAGATCTTTCACTTGCTTCATTAGGGTCACACCTAGGTATGAAATATTATTTGTGACTATTGTGAAGGGTGTCATTTCCCCAATTTCTTTCGCATCTTGTTTATCCTTTGAGTATAGGATGGCTACTGATTTGCTTGAGTTAATTTTATATCCAGCCAGTTTGCTGAAGTAGTTTATCAGCTTTAGGATTTCTCTGGTGGAAGACTTAAAAATCTGATAGAATTCTGCACTAAAACCATCTGGCCCTGGGCTTTTTTGGTGGGGAAACTTTAATGACTGCTTCTATATTTTTAGGAGTTATAGGGCTGTTTAAATAGTTTACCTGATGTTGATTTAATTTTAGTAAGTGGTATCTTTCTAGAAAATTGTCCATTTAATTTAGATATTTCAGTTTTGTGGAGTCCAGGCTTTTGAAGTAAGACCTAGTGCTACTTTAAATTTCCTCAGTGTCTGTTTTTATGTCTCCCTTTCCATTTCTGATTTTGTTTATTGATTCTCTCTCTCTCTCTCTCTCTCTCTCTCTCTCTCTCTCTCTCTCTCTCTTTCTCTCTCTCTGTCTGTCTGTCTCTCTCTCTCCCTCTCCCTCCCTCTCCTTCTCCTTCTCTCTCTCTTCTTCCCTCCCTTTCTCTCTCTGTCTCTCTCTCTCTCTCTCTCTCTGTCTCTGTCTCTCTCTCTCTCCTCTCTCTCTCTCTCTCTCTCTCTCTCTCTCTCTCTCTCTCTCTCTGTCTCTCTCTCTCTCTCTCTGTCTTTTCATTAGTTTGGCTAGTGGTTTGTCTATCTTGTTGATTTTCTGACAGAACCAGCTCTTGGTTTTATTGAATTTTTGTATTATTTTCTTTGTTTCTTATTGAGTTCATACCTGATTTTTATTATTTCCTGCCTTCTACTTCTCTTTGGTGTGCTTGCTTCTTTTATTTTCTAGAGGTGTACTTTTAAATTGTTGGTATGAGAACTTTCTAATATCTTTATGGAGGCCCTTAGTGCTATGAACTTCCATGTTAGCACTGCTTTTATTATGTTCCATAAATTTGGGTATGTTTTGTTCTTATTTTCATTGAATTCTAAAAAGTCTTTAATTTCTTTCTGTATTTATTCCTTGAACCAGAGATTGTTGAATAGAGAGTTGTTGAATTTCACAGAGTATGTATTCCCTCTCATAGGTTCTTTTCATGGTGCCAAGCCTCAACTCCTTTGCATGACCCCTTCAGTCCTGGGCCATCAATTGCAACTGAGGTGCAATTGCACCTTTACCAATGGCCTTCCGCAACCTCTCACAGTGCTGAGCCTCAGCTACTCTTCATGACCCCTTCATGCCTTCAAAACCAGGACCACCTGGGTGACTCTTACACAATACTAAATTCAGCCACAGCACAAAATACAGCCAGGGCTATCTCTGGAACCCAGCCTCTGTGCTCTCAGAAAACACTTCCCAGAAGATTTCACCTCAGTGATGCTGGTCTCTTCCTAATCACCACTAATTTCTTAGTTCCAGCTAACCAGCATCAATAGTCCCACAATAGTAACACAAAGGTTTCCTTTAGTGGTTCTGGTATCTTGTTAATCACAGCTGATTCTTCAGCCTCAGCTAACCAAAACCACAGAGTCTTCACAATCAAAACATGGCCCTGATGAGAGTCTTTGATCTTCCCTCTGAAATTTCAAAAGCCAGGCCTCCATCTTCTGCACTGTTCTTAGCATCTTCAAAGCTCCTACAGTACTTTCCCACAGAGCTCTTAACTTCCTAATGGCTCTTCTAGCTCAATGTTCCAAAGTCCTCCACAGTCCTCCACAAAACATGGTCAGGTTGTCACAGGAATAACCTCACTTCGTTGGTACCAATTTGTCTTAGTCAGGGTTTCTACTCCTGCACAAACATCATGACCAAGAAGCAAGTTGGGGAAGAAAGGGTTTATTCAGCTTATACTTCCAGATGGCTGTTGATCTCCAAAGGAAGTCATGACTGGAACTCAAGCAGGTCAGGAATCAGGAGCTGATGCAGAGGCCATGGAGAGATGTTCCTTACTGGCTTGCTTCCCCTCGATTGCTCAGTCTGCTCTCTTATAGAATCCAAGAATATCAGCCCAGGGATGGCACCACCTACAAGGGGCCCTCCCCACTTGATTACTAATAGAGAAAATGGCCCACAGCTGGATCTCATTTTGTCTCTCCTGGAGGCCCTCCTTACTCCCTTCACTGTGTTCATGGATATGACATAGGAGCCTAGCAATGCAGGATCATCTGCATCGACAGAGCAACCCAGAAGCTCCCAAATACGACTGAGAAAGATCTTAAAAAATGATCAATATCATTAGTCATTAGGGAAATACAAATTAAAACAACCCTGAGATTTCATCTTACACCAGTCAGAATGACTAAATTTAAAATCTCAGGAGACAGCAGGTGTTGGCAAGGATGTGGAGAAAAATAACACTCCTCCACTGCTGGTGGGGTTGCAAATTGGTACAACCACTCTGGAAATCAGTCTGGCGGTTCCTCAGAAAACTGGGGACAGGAGATTTTTAACATAAGCATTAAAATACCATGTCTGGATTGAAACCAGATAGTTGGATAGAAAAAAATGGTATTTGAGTAATGCAAAGGTAAATTTTACACAGTACACAATAACATCATTCCTACAACCTTCTATAAGGGTCATATATCTCAGGTTTTGGGTTCCAGACAAAGGGGACCCTTCAGGTGTCTGATAGAGAAAAGATGAAAATGAAACCTAGTGCAGATTGACTCAGTCAACCTGGATCAGAATTCATGGAGTTTAATGCCAGACAGTTCATTGTCAACATATTTAAAACACAGTATAATTGATGAAAAGGTTTATATGCAGCAATTAGTTCAATTCCATGTGCACAATAAAGATTGAGGTATGACGACATAGAAATTCCTTTACAAAGTACATGTGACTATGAAGGTAGATTCTATAGCTAAAATCCTAGAATCTAGTGTGTTTTCTGACAGATAGGCATGTTGGCAGACCATGAAGTACATGTGACATCTCCCCCTAAGGACTGGCAATGGGAAAGGAAGAATCTGGGATAATCATTTTGGGGAACTTGGGTGAGGTCTGCCTCTATAGCAAAAGGTGAGTGATATCTGCCTTCAGAGATAGCATAAAAATCACTAGGTCTTTAACAAAATCCACCCTGAGCCTTCTGTGTAGGTGTACTGGTTGGTTTTGTATGTCAACTTGACAACAGGTTGGAGTTATCACAGAGAAAGGAGCTTCAGTTGGGGAAGTGTCTCCATGAGATCCATCTGTAGGGCATTTTCTCAATAAGTGATTAAGTGGGGAGGGCCCCTTGTGGGTGGTAATGTCTCTGGGTTGGTACTCTTGGGTTCTATAAGAGAGCAGGCTGAGCAAGCCAGGGGAAGCAAGCCAGTAAGGAACATTTCTCCATGGCCTTTGCATCAGCTCCTGCTTCCTAACCTGCTTGAGTTCCAGTCCTGACTTCCTTTTGTGATGAACAGTGGTGCAGAAGTGTAAGCTGAATAAACCCCTTTCTCCCCAACTTGCTTCTTTGTCATGATGTTGTTGTGCAGGAATAGAAACCCTGATTAAGACAAATTGGTACCAGGAGTGGAGTATTCATGTGCCAACCTGACCATGTTTTGGGGAGGACTGTGGAAGGAGTTTGGAACTTTGAGCTAGAAAAGCCATTAGAATATTAAGAACTCTGTGTAAAGTTCTGTAGGAGGTTGGAAGACAATGTTAAGATCAGTGCAGAAGATGGAGGCCTGGCTTGTGAAGTTTCAGAAGGAAGATTAAAGACTCTTAAAGGGGCCATGTTTTGATTGTGAAGATTTTGTGGTTTGGGTTAGCTGGGGCTGAAGAATCAGCTGTGATTTACAAGATACCAGAACCACTAAAGCAAACCTTTGTGACTACTGCATTGCTTAGCATTGGATGTTTGTGTTATCGATCTTTCTTCAAGGAACACACTGAGCACTCCAAAGACTCATGGGAAAACATTCCTTTCAACCCTTTATAATTCCTTTTTTGACTTTATCTGTGTAAATTATCTGTTCTATTTAAGCTCCATGAAAATATTATGGTAAAATGATTTGAAAGTAATTTTCAACATTTCAGGTAGATGGTGTTATCTGTAATAGGATGACATTCTACAATGCAAAGGCTGCTTCCTGCTATGCAAAGCTACTTCCTTCACTGTGGAGGCTGCTTTTTGTTACTGAAAGATGAGTCATGCCATATGGTATCTGCTTGTACCTATATAGAACCTATTCCCTGCATATGGAAGCTTCTTCTTTCTATGTAAATTTCCCCCATTCTCTATATCATGTGCAAATATGATTCGTTTTGTAGGCAGAGCTTCCCTGTGATAGTTCCTACTTTTAAGGCTGTAATATCTTTTTCTGTTTTTTTTAATCTCCAGTTAAGTTTATTAAAAGACTGTATGCTTTAAATCCTAAGTAAAGAAACAGACATTGATACAATTCTTAAGATTTTTTTAAAAATCTAATTAATGGACAGTTTCCTTGACAGATACCAAATACCAAAATTAAATCAGGACCAAATAGACCATCTAAACAGTCCCATAATGCCTAAAGAAATAGAAGAAGTCATAGAAAGTCTTCCAACCAAAAAAAGCACAGGACCAGATGGTTTCAGTGCAGAATTCTATCAGACCTTCAAAGAAGAGCTAACACCAATACTGTTCAAACTATTCCACAAAATAGAAACAGAAGGAACCCTACCCAATTCCTTCTACGAAGCCACAATTACCCTGATACAAAAACCACACAAAGATCCAACAAAGAAAGAGAACTTCAGACCAATTTCCCTTATGAACATCGATGCAAAAATACTCAATAAAATTCTTGCCAACCGAATCCAAGAACACATCAAAACGATCATCCACCATGATCAAGTAGGCTTTATCCTGGGAATGCAGGGTTGGTTCAATATATGGAAATCCATCAATGCAATCCACTACATAAACAAACTCAAAGAAAAAAACCACATGGTCATTTCATTGGATGCTGAAAAAGCATTTGACAAAATTCTGCATCCTTTCATGCTTAAAGTCTTGGAAAGAACAGGAATTCAAGGCCCATACCTAAACATAGCAAAAGCAATGTACAGCAAACCGGTAGCCAGCATCAAACTAAATGGAGAGAAACTTGAAGCAATCCCACTAAAATCAGGGACTAGACAGGACTGCCCCCCTTTCTCCTTATCTTTTCAATATGGTACTTGAGGTACTAGCTCAGGCAATTTAACAACATAAGGAGGTCAAAGGGATACAAATTGGAAAGGAAGAAGTAAAATTATCATTATTTGCAGATGACATGATAGTCTACCTAAGTGATCCAAAAAACTCCACTAGAGAACTCCCACAGCTGATAAACAACTTCAGCAAAGTGGCAGGTTATAAAATCAACTCAAGCAAATCAGTAGCCTTCCTATACTCAAAGGATAAGCAGGCCGAGAAAGAAATTAGGGAAATGACCCCCTTCACAATAGCCACAAAGTGTATAAAGTATCTTGGGGTGACTCTTACCAAACATGTGAAAGATCTGTATGACAAGAACTTCAAGACTCTGAAGAAGGAAATGGAAGAAGACCTGAAAAAATGGGAAAACCTCCCATGCTCATGGATCAGTAGAATCAATATAGTTAAAATGGCCATTTTGCCAAAAGCAGTATACAGATTCAATGCAATACCCATCAAAATCCCAACTCAATTCTTCACAGAGTTAAAAAGAGCAATTATGAAATTCATCTGGAATAACAAAAAACCCAGGATAGCTAAAACTATTCTCAGCAACAAAAGAAATTCTGGGGGAATCAGTATCCCTGACCTCAAGCAATACTACAGAGCAATAGTGTTAAAAACCGCATGGTATTGGTACAGTGACAGGCAGGAGGATCAATGGAACAGGATTGAAGATCCAGAAATGAACCCATACACCTATGGCCACTTGATCCTCGACAAAGAGGCTGAAAACATCCAATGGAAAAAAGATAGCCTTTTCAACAAATGGTGCTGGTTCAACTGGAGGTCAGCATGCAGAAGAATGCGAATTGATCCATCCTTGTCTCCTTGTACTAAGCTCAAATCCAAATGGATCAAAGACCTCCACATAAAGCCAGACACTCTGAAGCTAATAGAAAAGAAACTGGGGAAGACCCTTGAGGACATCGGTACAGGGAGAAAGTTTCTGAACAGAACACCAATAGCGTATGCTCTAAGATAAAGAATTGACAAACGGGACCTCATAAAACTACAAAGTTTCTGTAAGGCAAAGGACACCATCAAGAGGACAAATCGGCAACCAACAAATTGGGAAAGGATCTTCACCAATCCTACATCAGATAGAGGGCTAATATCCAATATATATAACGAACTCAAGAAGTTAGACTCCAGAAAACCAAACAACCCTATTGAAAAATGGGGTACAGAGTTAAACAAAGAATTCTCAACTGAAGAACTTTGGATGGTGGAGAAGCATCTTAAAAAATGCTCAACTTCATTAGTCATTAGGGAAATGCAAATCAAAATAACCCTGAGATTTCACCTTACACCAGTCAGAATGGCTAAGATTAAAAATTCAGGAGACAGCAGGTGTTGGAGAGGGTGTGGAGAAAGAGGAACACTCCTCCACTTCTGGTGGGGTTGCAAATTGGTACAACCACTCTGGAAATCAGTCTGGCAGTTCCTCCGAAAACTGGGCACCTCACTTCCAGAAGATCATGCTATACCACTCCCGGGCATATACCCAGAGGATTCCCCACCATGTAATAAGGATACATGCTCTATTATGTTCATAGCAGCCCTATTTACAATTGCCAGATGCTGGAAAGAACCCAGGTATCCCTCAACAGAAGAGTGGATGCAAAAAATGTGGTATATCTACACAATGGAGTACTATTCAGCCATTGGAAACAATGAATTCATGAAATTCTTAGGCAAATGGATGGAGCTAGAGAACATCATACTAAGTGAGGTAGCCCTGACTCAAAAGGTGAATCATGGTATGCACTCACTAATAAGTGGATATTAACCTAGAAAACTGGAATACCCAAAACATAATCCACACATCAAATGAGGTACAAGAAGAAAGGAAGAGTGGCCCCCTGTTCTGGAAAGACTCAGTGAAGCAGTATTCAGCAAAACCAGAACGGGGAAGTGGGAAGGGGTGGGTGGGAGGACAGGGGGAGAGAAGGGGACTTGCAGGACTTTCAGGGAGTGGGGGGCTAGAAAAGGGGTAATCATTTGAAATGTAAATAAAAATATATCGAATAAAAAAACTAATTAAATAATCACAAGCCTATGTAAGGTAAATATTACAGTATATATATTTATATATATATTTCAATAAGAAAGAAATAGATATATAGGTGTACTGTTTTTTAATTCTTTAGGAGAATGCATATGAAGTGTCCTTAAAGGAGGATTTCTTCAGTGATTAGCACAATAGAGTATTAGGCACACTCCTCTTACATCTCTATGAATGGATAGCACAGGAAGAAAAAATTTTGTAATTTAAGCACATCAAATTTGCCAGGATCCTGAATAATTGCTGAGAGAACTCAAAAAGAGGAAGCTGTCCAGTGAAAACAAACTATCTTTGTTTTCGCAAATATTTACTTTTATGCAAATGAATATTTTGCCCATATATATATTATGTTTACCACATGCTTGACTAAAGTCCATGGAGGTGGGAAGAAGGCTTATGTGCGTTGACTGTAATGTGCCAGTCACCTCCTGGGGACAAAAAAGGATCCATTGGAAAAGCAACAATTGCTCTCATCTCCTGAAGTAACTCTACAACAATAGAGTAGTTAATTTTAGGAAAATATATTTTATTCATAGAAGAAATTCTCCATGATAGCTCACATTGGTAGGGTATGTCCAACAATTGTCAATGTAAACTCTTTAATGTGCATACAGTGGAGTTCTCTATAGCAAGAAACTGTAGAGTGATACACACAACACAGATGAATCATTTAAAAACCTCTACCTCGAAGATGCAGTGCACACATACCTATTATGTTTTCATTCTCCCATATGCATTAATACTTGGAAATTTTTAATGAAATATGACATGCCACACTAAGGTATGGTTATTGAGATAGTTTTCTTGTAAATATGAAGAAGGAAATTGCCAGAGGCATTTGGAAGAGTCCAGAGCACAGAGAGAAACTGGATCAGTAGACATGGCCAGTACACTGAATGCGCCCATGAGAAGAAAAAAGGGGGAAAAGAAAAAGAAGCAATGAAGCCAGAGGAGAGGTGGCCAAGGGAATCAAGAGGACAGTGATCCATGAGAAGAAGCAAGGAAGGAGGACTCCAAGAAGAAACAAGAGGGGAGCAACAAATGGATACAGTTTACGAGTTTATAGGAAAGCGAAGCTGGGAGGAGCTAAGTAAAGCTCAGGTTAGAGAGTTTTCAGTTAGATGGTGTGGACAGTGCTGAGAGGAACCAGGACTATGCAAGAGGTTCTTGCAATGTTGTGAGAATCTGGCAACAGGCATCTTAGGTTAATAGGTACCTCAGTTAACAATCTGTCTTGCTTGTTGTTGGGCATCTGGATTATATTTTAATAGCAATGGAGTCCTCTTATTTTTGTATCTGTCACTGCTATAAACTTTGTGCTTCAAAGACTGACAGAAAAGTTTCCTTCTGAATTCTAATTGCTTTTTTGGAGTTGCTCATGTAATCTGTTCTCCTTTTTGTTGGTGATGCTGTGTTTTGCTTTTTCACAGGAGCTCAGGGTCAAGGTGTTTAAAAGTTATTTCAACCTCTTGTGGAGATGATGTTATCATGGGTCTAGAACTGACATTAAAATGATCAATTTTTGGAAAAGAATACCAGGAGATTATAAACCTTTAAGTGAGGGAGAGTGTCTGACTACAGTTTTGCTTAGGAAATTTTGAAAATGTGAAGTTAGACCAAGAGGACTTAGGAGTATAAGCCAATAGGTGAACATAAATAAAGTGCATTGCATGCAAATATGATACTTTTAATGATTAAGGAAACATACTCTATTTTTAAAATTTCCCAATAGTTATTCCCCACACTCCAGTTGTTTTTCCAGAGTTCAAGGCAATCCAAGGGACCCTAGTACTCCAAACAGCACCAACATTATCCTTTCCTATAATCTTTATAAGACAGACTTTGGGGGAAAGACTTCTGCTTTACTGGGGGCTATTCTATTCCTGGAACCCCAGAGACTACACAGGTACTTGGAACCCCAGAGGCAACAGTAGTACAGAAAATACCAGAGATCATTCAGGCTGCAAAACCTCCAACAAGGTTCCTGAAACAAAGAATTTAAGTAACAAGGAGGATTTTAGAGAGGACACTTGAATCTCATTAAGAAGGGGAAACAAAATAGACATCAGGATTTGATGGAGGGAAAGAAATGGCTAGGAGAGGGTAGAGAGAGAAGCAGGAGGGATCAAGTATGGGGAAGACTGAGAAAGAAAGAACGGGAGAGACTAGAATCAGGGTGGGGGTGTCTTTGGGATGACCTAGAAACCTAGGACAATGAAAATTTCTAGAGCTCTATGAGAGTGACTCTAGCTAAGACTCCTAGTAATGGAGGATGTGAAGCCTGAATGGACCATCTTCTATAAGCAGGAAAGAGTTCCTGTTGAGGGACGGGAACACCAATACAGACACAAATCCTTCAAACTAAAATGTATCCTGCCTACAAGATGTGCTGTTGTAAAGGAATGTAAAAATTGTGAGGGTGGCCACCCCATGATTAGTGAGCTTGAGACCAATATCATGAGAACAGCCCACACCTGACACTATATGGAGTGCCAGGACACAGATGGTGGATAGCCCAGTGACTTAGAAAAGAATCAAACATAGATGTGGAAAAATGTCAATGCAGTGATTCAAAATGATATTCTGCTATACTCTTAGACTGGTGCCTATCCCAATTGTCATCAGAGAGGCTTTACCTAGCAACTGATGGAAACAGAGATCCGCAGTCGAACATTAGGCAGAGCTTGGGGAGAGAGAAAAGAAGTACTATATGGACACGAGGGCCAATGGCACTATCAGAAAACACACAGAGTCAACTAATTTGGGTTCAGGGGCTCACAGAGGCTCACAGGGGCTCACAGAAGCTCACAGTGGCTCACAGAGACAGACCCTAACAAGGGAGCCTGTATAAAACTAAGCTAGCATCTCTGAAGATGTGCTAGAGTTGTATGGCTTGGCAAATCTTGTAGGAATCCTAACGGTAGGAGCAGGGGCTTTCTCTAACTGTGTTGTTAGCTTTTGGGACCCTTTCCTTCTGCTTAGTTGCCTCCTCTAGCCTTAATAGGAAAGGATGTGACTAGACTTAGGGCAACTTTATATGCTATGGCTGGTTGATATTTGTGGAGGCCTGCACTTTTCTGAAGAGAAAAAGAGGAAGCTTAGATGAGAGGGATGAAGGGAGGTAGGGGGAGACATTGGGAGGAAAGGAGAAAAGAGAAACTGCAGTTGGGATGTAAATAAATAAAAAGTAAATATTCTCATGTCTATAATCAGTCCTTAAGTGCATATAGAAAAACACATGCACATGTGTACTACAATACACTAAAAGAAAGTTCAGAGCAAATCAACAACAAATACAGGGCTACACATTTAACTAGACATGTAAATTAGTTTGTGAATATGGAGTGGGCTGTAGTATAGTTTACAAAGGATGAATGATAACTGCACAGTAAAAATATAATACATCTTTTAGAAAACAGGACTTGAAGAAAGGGACACAAAGACCATTCAATATGTCACCCTACTTCATGACTCTCAATTCAGTTATTCGTCAGTGTTTACAGAAATTCTTAATGATTTCTGGGCATTGGAAAGGCTCTCAGTTGTCTCATATTTATCAAGGCTGTGAATCAAATTCACTTTCTAAATATTGGCTTTTTGGGTGAAATGTTCAATAAATATGTATTAGATCCATGTGGTTTATAACATCAGTTAGCTCTAGCATTGTGTTTATTTTATATCTGGATAATCTGTCTGTTGGTAAGAGTATTGAAGTCTACACTATCAGTGTATGAGGGTTTAGTGATGTTTCTTTTATGAACTTTGGCTCCCCTCTGTTTGGTTCAGTATCCTCTTGGTAGATGTTTCATTTGATAAATATGTAGTTTCTTTCCCCATCTCTTCTAATTAGTTTGGTTTGAAGTCTATTATTTTGCTAAATATAAAAAATATTTTATTAAATATTTTATTGGATATTAAAATGGCTATGCCAGCTGGCATCTTCGGATCATTTACTTGGAATATCTTATTACATCCATTTACATTGAGGTGATATCTATCTATGATGTTAAAGTATGTTTCTGGAAGCAACATAAGTACATATCCTGCTCCCACATCATTCTCTTAGTTTGTGCCTTTTATTGTAGAGTTGATACCATTTATATTTTGAGAGGTCAATGAGAAGTTTTTGTTGATTCTTTCAGAGACCACAAAAACTAGAAGATCCTGGAAAGATCTCATGCAGACTCTAGAAGAACACAAATGCCAGCCAAGACTACTATACCCAGCAAACCTCTCAATCACTATAGATGGAGAAACCAAGATATTCCATGCAAAGACCAAATTTACACAATATCTTTCCACAAATCCAGCCCTACAAAGGATAATAGGGGGGAAAACACCAATACAAGGAGGGAAGCACTACCCTGGAAATAGCAAGATAATAATCTTCTTTCATCAAACCCCCCAAAAAATAACCAATCAACTATAAAAATAACATCAAAAATGACAGGAAGTAATAATCACTATTCCTTAATATATCTTAACATCAATAGACTCAATTCCCCAATAAAAAGACATAGACTAACAGACTGGATCCATAAAGAGGATACTACATTTTGCTGCATAGAGGAAACACACCTCAGTGTCAAAGACTAACAATACCTTAGAGTAAAAGGCTGGAAGATAATTTTACAAGCAAATGGTCTCAGGAAAAAAGCTGGAGTAGCCATTCTAATATCAGATAAAATTGACTTTCAACCTAAAGTCATCAAAAGAGATTCTGAGGGACACTTCTTGCTGGTTAAAGGAAAAATCCACCAAGAAGAACTTGCAATCCTGAACATCTATGCTCCAAGTGCAAGGGCACCCTCATTTGTAAAAGAAACTTTACTAAAGCTCAAAGCACACATTGCACCTAACAAAATAATTGTGAGGGACTTCAACACTCTACTCTCCTTAATAGATCGATCAGGAAAACAGAAACTAAACAGGGACACAGTGAAATTAATTGAAGCTTTGGACCAATTAGAGTTTATATATATATATAAAACATTTCATCCTAAAGCAAAAGAATGTACCTTTTTCTCAGCTCCTCATGGTACCTTCTCCAAAATCGATCATATAATTGGTCACAAGACAGACCTCAACAAATATAAGAAGATTGAAAATAATCCCATGCCTTCTATCAGATCACTATCGAGTAAAAGTCGTCTTCAATAGCAACAAAAAAGCAACAGAAAGCCCACATGCACATGGAGGCTGAAGAATACTCTACTCAATGATACCTTGGTCAGGGAAGAAATACAGAAAGAAATTAAAGACTTTTTAAAATTTAATGAAAATGAAGACACAACATACCCAAATCTGTGGGACACAATGAAAGCAGTGCTAAGAGGAAAACTCATAGCTTTGAGTGCCTCCAAAAAGAAATTCGAGAGAGTATACACTAACAGCTTAACAATGTACCTGAAAGCCCTGGAACAAAAAGAAGCTAATTCACCCAGGAGTAGAAGACAGGAAATCATCAAACTCAGAGCTGAAATCAATCAAGTAAAAACAAAGAGAACCATACAAATAATCAACAAAATCAGAAGCTGTTTCTTTGAAAAAATCAACAAGATAGATAAACCTTTAGACAGACTAACCAAGGGGCACAGAGACAGTATCCAGATTAATAAAATTAGAAATGAAAAGGGAGATACAGCAATAGAAATGAGGAAATTTAAAAAATCATCAGATTCTACTACAAAAGCCTATACTCAACACAACTGGAGAATCTGGAGGAAATGGATAGTTTTCTGGACAGATATCAAACACCAAAATTAAATCAGGATCAAATAGATCATCTAATCAGTCCCAGAACACCTAAAGAAATAAAAGGGGTCATAGAAAGTCTCCCAACCAAAAAAAAGCACAGGACCAGATGGTTTTAGTGCAGAATTCTATCAGACCTTCAAAGAAGAGCTAACACCAATACTCTCCAAACTATTAGACAAAATAGAAACAGAAAGAACACTACCCAACTCGTTCTACAAAGCCAAAATTATGCTGATACCAAAACCACACAAAGATCCAAAAAAGAGAGAGAACTTCAGGCTAATTTCCCTTATGAATATCAATGCAAAAATACTAAATAAAATTCTTGCCCACTGGATCTAAGAACTCATCAAAACGATCATCCACCATGATCAAGTAGGTTTCATCCCAGGAATGCAGGGATGGTTCAATATAAGGAAATCCACCAATGCAATCCACTACATAAACAAACTCAAAGAAAAAACATATGATCATCTCATTAGATGAAGAAAAAGCATTTGACAAAATTCAGCCTTCTTTCATGCTAAAAGTCTTGGAAAGAACAGGAATTCAAGGCCCATACCTAAACATCATTAAAGCAATATATAGCAAACTGGTAGCCAACATCAAACTAAATGGAGAGAAACTTGAAGCAATCCCACTAAAATCAGGGACTAGACAAGGTTGCCCTCTCTATATATATCTTTCCAGTATACTACTTGAAGTTTTCACTAGAGCAATTAGACAACATAAGGAGGTCAAAGGAATACAAAATGGAAAGGAAGAAATCAAATTATCACAGATAATTTGCAGATGATATGATATTATACTTAAGTGACCCAAAAAGCTGCACCAGAGAACTCTTACAGCTTATAAACAACTTCAGCAAAGTGGCAGGTTATAAAATCAACTCAAGCAAATCAGTAGCCTTCCTATACTCAAAGGATAAAGAGGCTGAGAAAGAAGTTAGGGAAATGACACCCTTCTCAATAGCCACAAATAATATAAAGTATCTTGGTGTGACTCTGACTAAACATATAAAAGATCTGTATGAGAAGAACTTTAGGTCTCTGTTGAAGGAAATCGAAGAAGATCTCAGAAAATGGAAAAATCTGCCATGCTCTTGGATTGGCAGGATTAATATAGTTAAAATGGCCATCTTGCCAAAAGCAATCTACAGATTCAATGCAATCCCCATCAAAATCCCAACTCAGTTCTTAGAGTTAGAAAGAGCAATTCTCAAATTCATCTGGAATAACAAAAAAACACAGGATAGCTAAAACTATTCTCAACAACAAAAGAAATTCTGGGGGAATCAGTATCCCTGACCTCAAGCAAACTGCATGGTATTGGCAGAGCAACAGACAAGTAGACCAATGGAATAGAATTGAAGACCCAGAAATGAATCCACACACCTATGGCCACTTGATCTTCAACAAAGGAGCTGAAAACATCCAGTGGAAAAAAGATAGCCTTTTCCACAAATGGTGCTGGATCAATTGGAGGTCAGCATGCAGAAGATTGTGAATTGACCCATTTTTATCTCCTTGTACTAAGCTCAACTCCAAGTGGATCAAGGACCTCCACATAAAACCTGACACACTGAAACTAATAGAAAGAAATTGGGGAAGACCTTTGAGGACATGGGCACAGGGGGAAAGTTCCTGAATAGAACACCAATAGCTTATTCTCTAAGATCAAGAATTGACAAATGGGACCTCATAAAATTACAAAGTTTCTGTAAGGCAAAGGACACTGTCAATAGGACAAAACGGCAACCAACAAACTGGGAAAAGATCTTCACCAACCCTTCATCCGATAGAGGGCTAATATCCAATATATACAAAGAACTGAAGAAGTTAGACCCCAGGGAACCAAATAACCCTATTAAAATGGGGTGCAGATCTAAAGAAAGAATTTTCACCTGAAGAAATTCGGATGGCTGAGAAGCACCTTAAAATATGCTCAACATCATTAGTCATTAGGGAAATGCAAATCAAAACAACCCTGAGATTTCACCTCACACCAGTCAGAATGGCTAAGGTCAAAAACTCAGGAGACAGCAGGTGTTGGCGAGGATGTGGAGAAAGAGGCACACTGCCACTCTGGAAATCAGTCTAGCGGTTCCTCAGAAAACTGGGCATGACACTTCTGGAGGACTCGGCTATACTACTCCTGGGCATATACCCAGAGGATTCCCCTGCACACAATAAGGACACATGCTCCACTATGTTCATAGCAGCCTTATTTATAATAGCCAGAAGCTGAAAAGAACCCAGATGTCCCTAATGGAGGAATGGATACAGAAAATGTGGTATATTTCTACAATGGAATACTACTCAGTAATTAAAAACAATGAATTCATGAAATTTTTAAGCAAATTGTTGGAACTGGAAAATATCATCCTAAGTGAGGTAACCCAATCACAAAAGAATACACATGGAGTGCATTCACTGATAAGTGGATATTAATTAGCCCAGAATCCCTGAATACCCAAGACATAGTTAGCATATCAAATGACTCCCATGAAGAAGTAAGGAGAGGGTCCTGATCCTGGATAGTCTTGATCCAGCATTGTAGGGGAGTACCAGGACAGAGAAAAGGGAGAGCGTGATTGGAGAATGGGTGGAGAGAAGAGGCCCTATGGGACATATGGGGAGGGGAGAACTGGGAAAGGGGAAAAAAAGAAGTGGCATTATAAGTAAGTGTGGCCTCATTGATCACTGGGGGCAGACATTCAGGTCTCAGAAGCTCAATTCTGGCCAGTCTGGCCCAGTCTTCCCTCCTTCTGTCTGCCATTCTGGATGGAGAACTTGCCCATCATCAAGTCTGTTTTCAGGCTACTATCTTTCCTCCCAAGATGATAACTGGCAAAGCCTCTGATCTGTAAGCCAGCCCCAATTAAAGGTTTTCCTTTATAAGATTTGTCATGGTCATGGTGTCTCTTCACATCAATAAACCCCTAATTAAGATGGTCTTATTCAGCACCAGATCCTGCATGCTACAATAATGACCGACCTAAACAAGATGTGTCTAGTGGTATGGTATTAGCATGGCTATTACTGGACTAACCAGATAATTTCTGATTGAATCTGTGGCTAGTGTCTCAAGAAGGAATCCATGCCTGGCCTTGTAAATCTGGTCAAATCGGCTTTAGACATCATAGGCCTTATAGGATAACCTTCTTTAACTCTTTTGCTAAAGTTTCATTTGGCCAACTAGACTTTTAAATATGTATATTTATATTCATAGAGTTATGCTATACTTTTGTCAGTGAAGCTTCTTTTGTAGTAGGCACTGGTTAATGCAAACTCAGAACTACGCAAGTTCTGAATGAGTGATTTTAAGTCCTCAGACTAAGACATCCTTCCCTTTGGGTGCAGGGGACCTGCCATATAGGAAGAAACAGAGGTTAAGTACTAGAAGATATGGAGGAATGCTTTAAAATGCTCTGTGCTGTGTATAACATGTCTTCTGCCTTATGAGCTACTATAAGTAGCCACAAAATGACTATACAAAATTATTCCAATATTTACTGGAATATTCCAGCATTGGTAGGAGAGGAGTTACTCCTAATATGGATATCTTGGCAGGCTATGGGTGCTGAGAACAGGAGAGTTACTTTTCATTGGGTGTTTGAAAACTGATACATTGTCAAGCCATATTAGATGGCCCCACCCATGAGCATATAAGCAGCACTACTTGGACTTGATGGGTGGTGTTAAAGACAGGACCAATAAAAAACCATTGTGAAATAGGAAGGGAGATCTATTGTAAAACACATATCAAGCAAAAGGGGGTGGGTAGACATGATTAAACTACATTGTACATATAATATCTGAAATTTCAAAGTAATAAAATATATTAAATGAAAATAAACCTCAAAAATCTAATGATTCTTTCTTAAAATTATGCCATTAAACTACATGCACACTATATTAGAATCACTTTTCTAGAAAGTGAGGTCAAAGACGCCTCACTTATAATAGGCAAAAATTGGAGTCTATATAGTATCTGTTCACATACATAGTGGTGAATATATGCAATGGACTTTCTTTAGACACAAAGATTAATGGACACAAGCAAGACAAATGAACAAGCAAAAAGCACCTACAGAAAGTTACTTCAAAGAAGTTAGATATAAAGGACCCATGGAATCTTTAATTTTAAGGCCCCTTAATGCTGGTTATGCAACTTCTGAAATTTCCCAAGACATTAGGTGTTGAGGAAATACTGTCAGGTCTGCACAAATCCGGACAGAACCATGTAATTGCTTTGTATATCCCTAGAATGAAACTTGTGTGGCTCTTCTTCTGACATATTGTGTACTCTAAGGACTCACAAAAAAGTTTTTCCACCAATGCCTCATAATTACTTCTGTGTATTTGCTGTCTTAATCTGCATGTCTTCATCACAGGCAATTGAAGCACAGTAATTGATGCAGATGTTGTCATGGTCCTAGAGTTGAAAGTCACAGGTCCTGTGAGGAAGAAAACCAAGAATAATAAATCTGTAAGTGAGGGACCAGAGTCTCATCTCAACAAGATAAAGTCTATGCCTTAGTACGGTGCTATTCAACTGTTGTTTCACAGAGCACACAGTAAGTACATTTTCTCTTTATACCAAGTGATCAGAGCATCTACAGGTGGAAGGAAATATGGGAGTCGGCGAGAGGGCGGGCGGGGGTCGGCGAGCGGGTGGGCGGGAGGCGGCGAGCGGGCGGGTGGGAGGAGGCGAGAGGGCGGGTGGGGGGCGGCGGCGGGTGGGTGGGAGGCGGAGAGCGGGCGAGCGGGAGGAGGTGATCCTACATGCAAGGATCTACCTAGCAAGGGAACAGACAATATTTTCTTTTTCTTTCTTCCTTTTAAAAAGATTTTATTGGTTATTTTATTATTTACATTTTTCTTTTTTATTAGATATTTTCTTTATTTACATTTTAAATGCTATCCCCTTTCCTATTTTTCTCCTCCAAAACCCCCCTAACCCAGCTCCCCTTCCCAAGCTCACCAACTCACCCACTCCCACTTCCCTCTCCTAGCATTCCCCTATACTGGGGCATTGAGCCTTCTTAAGACCAAGGACCTCTCCTCCCTTTGATGTCCAACAGTGGATATTTTGTTCCCCCTTCTAAGAAGGACAAGAGTCTCGATACTTTGGTCCTTCTTCTTCAGCTTTGTTTGGTCTGTGAATTGTATCTTGGGTATTCCTAGCTTCTGGGCTAATATCCACTTATCCGGGAGTGCATACCATGTGTGTTCTTTTGTGATTGGGTTACCTCACTCAGGATGATATTTTCTAGTTCCATCCATTTGCATAAGAATTTCATGAATTCATTGTTTTTAATAGCTGAATAATATTCCATTGTGTCTATTTCTTTACTCTGATAGGCTTCCTACAGTAACATCACGCTATGAAACCATTAAAAAAAATGCAAAGGACCTAGGTCACATCTCTACAAGCACATTGATCTCTGTGATTCCCTATAAGTCCCAGCTATTTGATTTTCTATCCCATGTTCTGATGGTGTCCATAACTCTCCAGTTCCTATGATTCCTCCCTATCCAAGCTGAATGTCTTTCAGAGCTCTGGCTATGTGTGTGTATGGAACTCTGCTTCTGTTATCATCAGTTGCATAGATAAAATCTCTCTGGTCTCTTTGATGATAATTATGACAGATTCCAGTCCCAGAACACTTTGCAAGCAAAACAAACTGGAGGTTGAAGATTTGTAGCTCTGTCCATTTCCTTCTAGGAACCTGCCAGTGACGATTCTGTGCTGCTCTCATAGATTCCATGAAGTTTCTATTGACTAGATTTCTATCTCATCCACAAAATTCTGTCCTTAATTTCTGTCAGTGCTCAAAGTACTTTCACCATTCCCCAACTTGCTCACTTTTATGATCAAGCACTATCTCCCACAGTCCACCTGAACAATCAATTCTAGTTCACCTTAACAGGGACATCCTTAAGTTTCCTCCTATAGGCCTCATTTATACTTAGCCTCTCTGGCCCTGTTGATGATAGTATTATCATCTTTTCCTTTTCAACTAATATCAGTTATAAGCGAGCTCCATATTTTTCATGGGTCAAGATTACCTCACTCAGGTAGCTCTTTTCTAGTTCCATCCATTTGTCTGCAAACTTCCTGAAGGCATTGTTTTAATAGGTGATGAATATTCCATTTCTGAAATAAGACAGATTTTCTTTATCCATTCTCCATTTTCCTGTTAAGGAACATCTCGTTTGTTTCTAGTTTCTGGCTATAATGAGTTAAGTGGCTATGAACCTAGCTTTGTAAGTGCTTTTGATGTGATAGGGCATATTTTGGATATGTTCCCAACTTTGTTATAGCTGAGCTTTTAAGTAGACTGACTCCCAATTTTCTGTGAAATTGTCATGTTGATATCCAAAAAGCTGTGCAAGACTTTACTACCACCAGCAGGGGAAGAGCGTTCCCATTGCTGAGTGTCCTTGTCATCATTATCTGTCACTTGTGGCTTTCATCATGGCCATTCTGACAGAAGCAAAGGAAATTGCAAAGTTATTGTTAATTGCATTTTCCAGATAGCTATGTTTAAGGATCTAACAATATTGAACATTTCATTAAATGCTTCTTTTGAGATACCTGTGTGGAGAGTTCTGTGTTTAGATTTGTACCCCAGTTTTAATTTGGTTATATGTTTTATTGGCATCTAATTACTTGAGTTCTTTATATGTTTTGGATATTAGTCCACTGTCAGATGGATGGATGGTGAAAGTCTTTTCCCATTAGGTTGACAGCCATTTTGTCCGATTGATGGTATCCTTTGCCCTAAAGATATTTTGGTTCCATAAATTCCAATTTATTAATTGATGATATTAGTGCCCATCCCATTGTGTTCTGTTCAAGAAATTGTTTCCTGTGCCAGTGGTTCAAGATTGTTCCCCACATCTCTCCTATCAGATTCAGTTTATCTGGTTTATATTGAGGTCTTTGATTCACCTGGACTTAAGTTTTATTCAGGGTTGTAATTGTAGATCGATTTGCATTCTTCTACATAATGACATTTATTTAGACCAGCACCAGTTGTTAAAGATGCCCCTCCCCCAAATTATGTATTTGTTGAGTCTTTCTCAAAATTCCATTATACTGGGGTTGGTGGATTTAATTCTTGGTCTTAATCCAATTCCATTGATCAGCATTTCTCTACTTATATCAATAAGTGATATTATTGTAGCTCTGTAGTACACCTAGCCATTCTTTTCCTTTCTTTGCTTTAATTTGTTATATTTTTTGTGATAGTCTATTTATGTATGTTGAAAATCCTAGAAGTCATTCTGTAGACTAGGTTGGCTTTGAACTCACAGAAGTCTACCTGCCTCTGTCTCCAAAGTACTGGGATTAAAGGCATGTTCCACCATCACCCAGCATGCCGTTCTTAAGAAGCATTGACATTTTGTTTGTTAAATATCTGTGACATTGTTAAGACATGAGCATCAGGATTAACTCTGCCTCTTAGGTCCTTATCCACACTTTTTTTTTTAATATTTTTATTTTCTATATTCTTTGTTTACATTCCAAATGATTTCCCCTTTCCTGGATCCCCCCTCCCCATATGTCCCATAAACCTTCTATAAACCTTCTTCTTTCTATCCATTCTCCAATCACCTCCCTCCTTTTTTTTCTCTGTCCTTATATTCCCCTCCAATGCTAGATCAATCCTTTCCAGGATCAGGACCTTCTCCATACTTCTTCATGGGAGTCATTTGTTATGCAGTGTGTGCCTTGGGTATTCAGGGCTTCTGGGCTAATTAATATCCACTTATCAGAGATTGCATTCCATGTGTATTCTTTTGTGACTGGATTACCTCACTTAGGATGATATTTTCCAGATCAAACCATTTGCCTAAAATTTTTGAGAATTCATTGTTTCTAACTGCTGAGTAGTATTCCATTGTGTAAATATACCACATTTTCTGAATCCATTCTTCCTTTGAGGGGTATATGGATTCTTTCCTGCTTCTGCCTATTATAAATAAGGCTGCTATGAACATAATGGAGCATGTGTCTTTATTGCATGCCGGGGAATCCTTTGGGTATATGTCCAGGAGAGGTATAGCAGGGTCCTCCGGAAGTGTCATGTCCAGTTTTCTGAGGAACCGCCAGACTGATTTCCAAAGTGGTTGTACCATCTTACAGCCCCACCAGCAGTGGAGGAGTGGTCCTCTTTCTCCACATCCTCGCCAACACCTGCTATCTCCTGAGTTTTTGACCTTAGCCATTCTGACTGGTGTGAGGTGAAATCTCAGGGTTGTTTTGATTTGCATTTCCCTAATGATTAATGATGTTGAACATTTCGTAAGGTGTTTCTCAGCCATCTGAAGTTTTTTAGGTGAAAATTCTTTGTTTAGATCTATACCCCATTTTTAATAGGGTTATTTGGTTTCCTGGGGTCTAACTTCTTGAGTTCTTTGTATATATTGGATATTAGCCCTCTATCAGATGTAGGGTTGGTGAATATCCTTTCCCAATTTGATGGTTGCCATTTTGTCCTTTTAAGAGTGTCCTTTGCTTATCCATACTTTTAAGATTGATCTGTTTAGATATCTCTTTTTCAGTTTTACTTTCATTTGCCCAATTCATAAAAGAAGGACAATTATCTTTATTTTTATCTGTATGAAGCTTAACACAGTTTTAAATCTTTTCTGATTTAATGTTAGCCTCTTGTCTAATAGAGTATTTGTGAGCTTTCTCTACATATTACAGAAATTATCACTTGTTGACCAGCTCCAAAATATCTGAGGAATTTAAACTCATTTTGCAGTTACTCTGGCAGAAGTTTCTCATCTCTTATTAAGCATTCTTTATCTGACAAAAGACAATTTAGACATGAACATTAAGAGGCTTCTTAAATGCTGCATTTAATACTTGATCAGATCTTTATTTTCTTTCTTTTTCATTTTTAAACCATTTTTTCTTTTTTTTATTAAGTTATTTTATTTATTTACATTCCAAAAGTTGCCCCATTTCCTGGTTCCTACTCCCCTAGATCTTCTGCTTCTTCCTCCTTGAGTCCTGCCTCTGAGAGACCAGTACCCCATGCACCTACCCATTTCTACCCCTGCCCCAGCATCCTTCTTCCCTGGAGCATCAAGTTTCCACATGATTAAAGGAAGCCTCTTCCCCTGAGGCCATACAAGGCAGTCCTCTGCTACATGTGTGCCTAGGGCCACAAAATAGGTCATGTATGTTCCTTAGTTTTTGGCTTAGTCTCTGGGAGCTCAGGGGCTAAACAGGAGTTTTTCTTTCTATATTCTTTGTTTATATTTTAAAAGCTTTCCCCTTTCCCAGTCCCCCTCCCCATATGTCTCATAAGTCCTCTTCTCTCCATCCATTCTCCTATCTTCCACCCCACCCTGCCTTTTCTCTGTCCTGGTACTCCCCTACAATGCTGGATCAAGCCTTTCCAGGATTAGGGCCCTCTTCTTCCTTCTTCATGGGAATCATTTGATATGCTAATTGTATCTTCAGTATTCAGAGCTTCAGGGTTAATTAATATCCACTTATCAATGATTGCATTCCATGTGTATTCTTTTGTGATTGTGTTACCTCGCTTAGGATGATATTTTCCAGTTCCATCCATTTGCCTAAAAATTTCATGAATTCTTTGTTTTGTTTTTGTTTTTGTTTTTTTTTATTCGATATATTTTTTATTTACATTTCAAATGATTTCCCCTTTTCTAGCCTCCCACTTCCCGAAAGTCCCATAATCCCCTTTCTCTCCCCCTGTCCTCCCACCTGAATAGTACTCTATTGTGTATATATACCACATTTTCTGTATCCATTCCTCCATTGAGGGATACCTGGGTTCTTTCCAGCTTCTGGCTACTACAAATAGGGCTGCTATGAACATAGTGGAGCATGTGTCCTTATTGCATGCTGGGGAATCCTCTGGGTATATGCCTAGGAGAGGTATAGCAGGGTCCTCCAGAAGTGTCATGTCCAGTTTTCTTTCTTTCTTTCTTTCTTTCTTTCTTTCTTTCTTTCTTTCTTTCTTTCTTTCTTTCTTTCTTTCTTTCTTTCTTTTTGTGAGAAGAGAAGAGGTTTATTTTGGCTCATAGTTTAGAAGCTAGGTCACAAGACTGCCCATCTGGTGACAACCTTCTTTCTGTCACAGTAGATGGTATCACACACTAGAAATGTGAAGGCTCACACTGGCATAGAGGAAGCCAGAGATGGGGAGGGGCCAGGCTTTTGGGAACTAGTCCATCCCTTCCTATCACCATCGATCCTTTACCAATGACCTCGCAATAGGCCCCACCTCTTACAGTTTCCACACTACCACCCTGGGAGGCTAGCTTCTAGCACACACCATTGCAGACAGGCTGTTTTTGAACCTGTCTCCAGTTCCACATCCCGATTCCCTGAGCACTTACTGCTCGATCTTGTGATAGACAGCATCTATACCACAGGAAGTGGCAGGCATTGGAAAGTGGGTTTTCCAGGTGTGTTGGTTTTGGGAGACTCCAGCCTATAGAGAGTTTTGGATAGACAGTTCTGTTGGGTTTCAAGCATAGCTGCTTGAAACGAAGCACAAGGAGGCCCTCCTAAGATACCCCAGGTTAGCCAGGTTTAAAAACTCACGATGCATATTTTCAGGATGATGAAAACTAAATCAGAATTTCCAGTTATAAGTTTTGTCACACAATTTTGTAAAAATCTGTATATTAACATGTAATCACACAATTACCTAATCACAGAGAATAACGAAAATCAGTAAAATCATGTTTGATAAATTCTAGTCAACCCATATGCTGCTCTGGTTTGGGCCTACTTTGAATCAGATATATGATCTTTCTTTCTTTTTTTTTTAATTTTTTTATTTGATATAATTTATTTACATTTCAAATGATTTCCCCTTTTCTAGCCCCCACTCCCCGAAAGTCCCTTAAGCCCCCTTCTCTTCCCCTGTCCTCCTACCCACCCCGTCCCACTTCTCCATTCTGGTTTTGCCTAATACTGCTTCACTGAGTCTTTCCAGAACCAGGGGCCACTCCTCCTTTCTTCTTGTACCTCATTTGATGTGTGGATTATGTTTTGGGTATTCCAGTTTTCTAGGTTAATATCCACTTATTAGTGAGTGCATACCATGATTCACCTTTTGAGTCTGGGTTACCTCACTTAGTATGATGTTCTCTAGCTCCAACCATTTGCCTAAGAATTTCATGAATTCATTGTTTCTAATGGCTGAATAGTACTCCATTGTGTAGATATACGACATTTTTTGCATCCACTCTTCTGTTGAGGGATACCTGGGTTCTTTCCAGCATCTGGAAATTATAAATAGGGCTGCTATGAACATAGTAGAGCATGTATCCTTATTGCATGGTGGGAAATCCTCTGGGTATATGCCCAGGAGTGGTATACCTAAACATAGTAAAAGCAATATACAGAAAACCGGTAGCCAGCATCAAACTAAATGGAGAGAAACTTGAAGCAATCCCACTGAAATCAGGGACCAGACAAGGCTGCCCCTTTCTCCTTATCTTTTCAATATTGTACTTGAGGTACTAGCTCGGGCAATTCGACAACATAAGGAGGTCAAAGGGATACAAATTGTATGATCTTTCTTTTTCTTAAAGACACGAGATTAAGACACATGGATGGACCAACATGTGAATGTTGAAGGGTCATCTCTGGGAATCATGTCAGTAAACTGATCCGTACAACTCATGTTAATCACTTCAGGTGTTGCTGGGCTACTCAAGGTGAAGATATCACTCAGCCCTCTCTCTTTACGGGCAGTGGTCACTGCCTCATATATGACAAATAAAACTGAGGAACCCCTGAACATTCCAGCCTCACCAAATCCCTTGGATGAGTAGATGGCTATGGGATTTCGAGAGCGCACCAGTGTGATGTAGAAATCCTCTGGTATCTCAGTAACAGTGAGGATTTTGTAGTCATTGGGACCCCGAGAATAGAGCACACCTTTTGGGGAGTATTTCAGCTTCTCTGTGGTGTAGAATCCCATGCCTTGGATAAAGGATCCCTCAATCTGCCAGATATCCAGGGCGGGGTTAATGCTGAAGGCATCATCCTCGAAGATGTCGGTCCTCAGGAGCTTGTGA
Organism: Apodemus sylvaticus; assembly: GCF_947179515.1. Classification (NCBI taxonomy): domain Eukaryota; kingdom Metazoa; phylum Chordata; class Mammalia; order Rodentia; family Muridae; genus Apodemus; species Apodemus sylvaticus. The sequence continues at coordinate 109,474,010 of NC_067481.1, read as the reverse complement.
GCCCATCAGACAGTCCACTTCAACCTCAGAGCAGGCTGTGCCACAGCATGTCCAGTTTTCTGAGGAACTTCCAGACTGATTTCCAGAGTCGTTGTACCATCCTACAATCCCACCAGCAGTGGAGGAGTGTTCCTCTTTCTCCACATCCTCGCCAACACCTGCTGTCTCCTGAGTTTTAAACCCTAGCCATTCTGACTGTGTGAGGTGAAATCTCAGGGTTGTTTTGATTTGCATTTCCCTGATGATTAAAGATGTTGAGCATTTTTTATTTGATATATTCTTTATTTACATTTCAAATGATATCTCCTTTCCTGTACCCCCTCTCCCCGAAAGTCCCATAAGCCCTCTTCCCGTGTTTCTCAGCCATCCGGTATTCCTCAGTTGAAAATTCTTTGTTTAGTTCTGTACCCCATTTTTAATAGGATTATTTGATTCTCTAGAGTCTAACTTCTTGAGTTCTTTGTATGTATTGGATATTAGCCCTCTATCAGATGTAGGATTGGTAAAGATCTTTTCCCAATTTGTTGGTTGCTGTTTTGTCCTATTGACAGTGTCCTTTGCCTTACAGAAACTTTGTAATTTTATGAGGTCCCATTTGTCAATTCTTGATCTTAGAGCGTAAGCTATTGGTGTTCTATTCAGGAACTTTTCTCCTCTGCCCATGTGCTACAGCTTCTTCTTCACTTTCTCCTCTCTGGTTTTATCCACTTGGTCTTGAGCTTTGTACAGGGAGATAAGAATGGATCAATTTGCATCCTTCTACATGTTGACTGCCATTTGACCCAGCACCATTTGTGGAACATGCTGTCTTTTTTCCCACTGGGTGATTTTAGCTCCTTTGTCAAAGATCAAGTGACCATAGGTCACTTAAGTATACTATCATATCATCTGCAAATAGTGATACTTTGAGTTCTTCCTTTCCATTTTTTTTCCAATTTGAATCCCTTTGACCTACGTTTGTTGTCTAATTGTTGTGACTAGGACTTCGAGTACTATATTGAATAGGTAAGGAGAAAGTAGACAGCCTTGTCTAGCCCTGATTTCAATAGGATTACTTCAATTTTCTCTCCATTTAGTTTGATTTTGGCTTCTGGTTTGCTGTATATTGCTTTTACTATATTTAGATATGGGTTTGAATTCCTGATCTTTCCAAGTCTTTTTATTATGAATAGGTGTTGGATTATGTCAAATGCTTTTTCAGCATCTAATGAAATGATCATGTGGTTTTTATCTTTCAGTTTTTTAAATACTGGATTACAATGACAGATTTCCATATATTGAACCATCCCTGCATCTCTGGGATGAACCCCACTTGATCATGGTGGATGATTGTTTTGATGTGTTCTTGGATTTGGTTGGCAAGGACTTTATTGCACATTTTTGCATCAATATTCATATGGGAATTGGTCTAAAGCTCTCTTTCTTACTTGGGTCTTTGTGTGGTTTAGGTATCAGAATAATTGTTGCTTCATAAAATGAGTTAGGTAGTGTTCCTTCTGTTTATATTTTGTGGAATAATTTGCAAAATATTGGTGTTAAATCTTCTTTGAAGGTCTGGTAGAACTTGGCATTGAACCCATCTGGTCCTGGGCTTTCATTGTTTGGGAGACTATTAATGACTGCTTTCTTTAGGAATTATCAGATTGTTTAAATCACTTATCTGATCCTGATTTAACTTTGGTACCTGGTATCAGTCTATAAAAATTGTCCATGTCATCTAGATTTTCCAGTATTTTTGAGTATAGGCTTTTGTAATGGGATTTGATGACTTTTTGGATTTCCTCAGTTTCTGTTGTTATGTCTCTCTTTTCATTTCTGAGTTTGCTGATTTGGATACTGTATCTGTGACCTCTGGTTAGTCTGGCTAAGGGTTTATCTATCTTGTTGGTTTTTTCAAAGAACCAGCTCCTGGTTTTGTTGATTGTTTGTATAGTTTCTTTTTGGTCCTCCTTGGTTGATTTCAGCCCTGAGTTTGATGATTTCCTGCACTCTGCTCCTCTTGGCTGTATTTGCATCTTTTTGTTCTGGAGCCTTCAGATGTTCTGTTAAGCTTTTAGGTATGTTCTTTCTGTTTTCTTTTTGGAGACATTCAGACCTATGAGTTTTCCTCTTAGCACTGCTTTCAGTGTGTCCCATAAATTTTGGTATGTTGTGCCCTTGTTTTCATTAAATTCTAAAAAGTCTTTGATTTCTTTCTTTATTTCTTCCTTGACCAAGTTATTGTTGAGTAAAGAGTTGATCAGTTTCCATGTATATGTGGGATTTCTGTTGTTTTTGTTGTTATTGAAGACTAGCTTTATTCCATAGTGATCTGAGAGGGTGCATGGAATTATCTCAATCTTCTTATATCTGCTGAGGTCTATTTTGTGACCGAGTATATGGTCAATTTTGGCGAAGATACCATGAGGTGCTGAGAAGTAGTTATATTCTTTTGTTTCAGGGTAAAATGTTCAATAGATAGCTGTTAAATCCATTTAGTTCATAATTTCTGTTAGCACTCTGTCTGTTTATTTTGTGTTTTTCTGATCTGTCCATTGATGAGAATGGGTTGTTGAAGTCTCCCACTATTATTGTGTGGGGTAAAATGTGTGCTTTGAGCTTTATTAAAGTTTCTTTTTTGAATATTGGTGCCTTTGTGTTTGAAGCACATACATTCAGAATTGAGAGTTCATCTTGGTAAATTTTTCCTTTGATGAGAATAAAGTGCCCTCCCTTATCTTTTTTAATTTCTTCAGGTTGAAAGTGGATTTTATTTAATATTAGGATGGACATACCTGCTTATTTCTTGGCACCAATTACTTGGAAAATTGTTTTCCAGCCTTTTACTCTGAGTAAAAATCTCAGTGTGCCTAAGGTGGTTTTTCTGTATGCAGCAAAATACTGTATCCTGCTTATGCATCCAGTCTGTTAGTGTATGTATTTTTATTGGAGAATTGAGTCCATTGATATTAAGAGATATTAAGGAGAAGTGATTGTTGCTTCATGTTATTTTTATTATTAGAGGTGGAATTATGTTTGTGTTGCTCTCTTCTTTTTGGTTTGTTAAAAGAAGATTAAGTTCTTGCTTTTTCCTGTGTGTATTTTCCCTTCTTTTGTTGGTGTTTTCCATTCATTATCCTTTGAAGGTCTGGGTTTGTGGAAAGATATTGTGTAAATTTGTTTTTGTCATGGAATACCTTGGTTTCTCCATCTATAGTAATTGAGAGTTTTGCTGGGTATAGTAGCCTGGGTTGGCATTTGCGTTCCCTGAGGGTTTGTATGACACCTGCCCAGGCTCTCTGGCTTTCATGGTCTCTGGTAAGAAGTCTGATGTAATTAGGATAGGTCTGCCTTTATATGTTACTTGACCTTTTTCCCTTACTGCTTTTAATATTCTTTCTTTTTTTAGTACATTTGGCATTTTAATTATTATGTGATGATAGGAATTTCTTTTCTGGTCAAATCTATTTGGAGTTCTTGTATGTTCATGTGTATCTCTTTCTTTTGGTTAGGGAAGTTTTCTTTTATAATTTTGTTGAAGTCATTTACTGGCTCTTTAAGTTGGAAATCTTCACTCTCTTCTATACCTATAATCCTTAGGTTTGGTCTTCTCATTTTGTGCTGGATTTCCTGGATGTTTTGGGTCAGGATCTTTTTGCATTTTGCATTTTCTTTAACTGTTGTGTCAATGCTTTCTATGGTATCTTCTGCATCTGAAATTCTATCTTCTGTCTCTTGTATTTTGTTGTTGATGCTTGCATCCATGACTTCTGACTTCTTTTCTAGGTTTTCTATGTCCAGAGTTGTTTCCCTTTGTGATTTCTTTATTGTTTCTACCTCTATTTTTAGATCCTGCATGGTTTTGTTCAATTCCTTCACCTGTTTGGTTGTGCTTTCCTGTAATTCTTTAAGGGCTTCTACCTGTTTACTTGTGTTCTCCTGTATTTCCTTAAGGGAGTTATTTATGTCTTTCTTGAAACCGTCTATCAGCATCATGAGCTGTGATTTTAAATGCAAATCTTGCTTTTCTGGTGTGTTGGGGTATCCAAGACTTCTTATTGTGGGAAAATTGGGTTTGGATGGTGCCATGTTGCCTTGATTTCTGTTGGTAAAGTTCCTACATTTGCCTTTCACCATCCAGTTATTTCTGGTGTTTGTTGGTCCTGCTGTCTCTGGTTAGTGCTTGTCCTTCCTGTGTGCCTGCACACCTGTGTCAGCACCCCTGGTTCATGGGCTCTCCCCTGGCACAGATTTCTGTGGTACTGCCCAGATCCTGGGTGCAGATGGAGCCTTCGCGGACCCTGTCCCAGCTGTTCTGTAGCACAGGTGCTCCTGGCTGTAGAACAGTCACAGTAGTGGAAGATGTTGGGCTTACCTCTAAATGCAGGACAAAACTGTTTTTCTTAATCTCCAACTTATCTACAAGATAGCGTTTCTCTGTGTAGTCCTGCATGTTCTGGAACTTTCATTGTACAGAAGGCTGGTTTCAACTCAGAGATCTTCCTGCTTCTGCCTTCTCTGCTGAGCTTAAAGGCATATCACCACAGTCTAGCCAAAATCCTGTTGTTCATTTTTTTAAAAGTATTTTATTTATTTACATTCCAGTCATTGCCTCTCCCATGCACCTCCACAGTTCCTTTACCCATTCTCCCTCCTCCTTGCTTCCAAGAGGGGGTTTCTCCCTTCTCAGGTAGCTCTCTTTACTGAGGCCTCAGATCTCTCCAGGATTAGGTGCACCCTCTCCCACTGGGGCCAGATCACTCAATCCTCTGCTATATATGTGTCATATGGAGGCACTGAGGGAGGGGTCGGGGGCTTGGTCCAGCCAGTGTATGCTGTCTGGTTGGTGGCTCAGTCACAGAGACCTCCCAGAGGTCTGTTTAGTTGAGACTGATGGTCTTCCTATGGGGTCACCCTCCCCTTCAACTCCTCCAGTCCTCCCCTAATTCCTCCATGGGTTCCCCAACTTCAGTCCAATGACTGGGTGTAGGTCTCTGCATCTGTCTCAGTCAGCTGCTAGTAGGGCCAGCTACTACAGCCTCCTATCTGTAAGCACATAATAGCATCAGTAATAGTGTCAGGTCTTTGTGCTGGCTCCATCCCCAATGAGAAGGATCCCGAGTTGGGCCAGTCACTGGGCAGCCTTTCCTTCAGTCTCCTCCATTTTTGGCCCAGCAATTGCTTCAGATATAAACAATCTTGGTCAGAAATTTGACTGTGATTATTTCAAACTCTTTGTACCTATTGAGGCTTGTTTTGTGCCTGATTATATGGTCAGTTTGGAGTTGTTTCCATCCAGTGCTGGGAAGAAGACATATTCTCTTGTTTGGGGGATGAAATGTACCTGTTAAATCCATTTGGTTCAAACTTCTGTTAGTCTCACTGTGTCTTGTTTTAGTTTCTGTTTTAATGACCTGATGATTGGTGAGGGTGTGGTGTTGAGGTCTCCAATATGAATATGCAAGGTTGAATGTGTGTTTTGAGATTTAGTAAAGATTTTTTTTTCAAATGTGAGTGTCCTTGAATTTGGGCCATAGATGTTCTGGATTGAAATTCCTCTTGGTGGATTTTTCCTTTGATGAATATAAAGTGTCCTTACCCATATCTTTGGTAACTTTTAGTTGAAAGTCTATGGTTTTTTGCAAGTTCAAGTAATTCACACTTTAATGAACATTTCAGAAATTATTAACCATTTGAAAAAACACAAATAAAACTCTAGACTACCTAACCTCAAAAAAGTTTAGTAATATCATAAACAATGAAACTGTCCATGATCTGTTGAAACCCTACAATAGATCTTTGATATCCAATAGTTGATGATTATTTTTTTTCTTTCTCTTTTCCTCTTTCTTCTGGTCCTTCTTGCTACTTTTGCTACTTAATCAGAATTCTCTCCTTCTACCACTTCTTGAGGCAGAATATTTGGTAGTACAAATTCATTTCTTCATCATCTTGCCTCTGATTCCTATACCTAAATAAATATTTTGAAAATTCTATACTTAATATATAGTCATGATTTCTTGGATTTTATATTTAACTTCAGATTTTTTTTTATTTTTTCTAATTATAAAGGAATATGTGTTTGAAAGAAAGCATTTTGTACAATGAGGCAGCACAAATATACTGTGAAGATAGTCAGAAAATTCAAGTAACTAAGCTAATCTATGCAGCATGGGACTTCATAGAGTTCTGGACTTCAGTTTCACAGTTTCTAGCATTAATTATAAACAATCACTGTCAAAGGTTTATCTCCAAAGGATAATGTGAACTGTAAGGTGTTTGAATTACATACAGACAAATGCCTCAGCTACAAACATTTTACAACTTAACATGCATCAGTGATTTAAAAAAAATGTTGTGTTGGAATTCTTTGTATTCTTCTGTGACTTATTAATTTATTTCACAACACTATATATTTTCAATAATTAGAAGACAGAGAATAAATATTTTTTTAAAAAAGAAGACAGACAGAGATCAGTCTCCTTAGCACAAGTGTTAAATGATTGGTAAGTGTTCAAGGCTTTTATCGAGACCATCAAGGTGACTGGAGATACACTGAAAAAATTAGCATGGAAATACATGTCCCCAAATCACAGTTTCATGGACATATGCTGACTTGTCCATTAAGAGCAAAGCACATTTGAGAAGGTGAAACCTGCTCTATGTTTAATGTCATTCCTTCCAGCCACTTCTCTTACCTGTCCCCTGCGTCTTTCTCCTTCATGCTTTCCATTGTCATATGCAAATTAGTCACAAATGCAAGGGGATTCTCTATGAACTATAGCACATCTTTGGAACTGTTGGATTTAGGAGGAGGACACTGTGGGAGTTGATCCAGTTGGTTATTTTATCTGAAACTATTAGAGAAAGACTTTGTAAGCTTCTGAAGTCTACTGTGGAAAGACTGCATAAAACAGCCTCTGTCACAGAGAAAAGTGAACCACTGTCTCTGGAAAGTAGAATTTATCTCTTAATTCACCAGGTCTTCAGCTAAAAGCCATTTCTTTTGTCCTGGCTCCTTGAAGATAATTCTTCAGTAAAGCTCAGTGGCTTGTCCTATTTCCTTAGGAAGAAAAAGCTTACTTTGCCAGGAAGATTCATTATCTGGAAAGAGAAAGACAGACAGACAGACAGACAGACAGACAGACACACACACACACACACACACACACACGGGGAGAGAGAGAGAGAGAGAGAGAGAGAGAGAGAGAGAGAGAGAGAGAGAGAGAGAGAGAGAGAGAGAGAGGTGTTCACCGTATAGGCTATTGGGATGTGTCAAGGAGCTAGTTCATATTTACTTTTTTTCTCATCCTCATCCTATTTTTAAAACTCCCAGAATCCTAGGTTAATGATGCCTAAAATTATCTCACTGCTATGGGACATTCTCTTAATTGGGAATTCATAGCCCTTCCCTTACTGATGTCTTATGCAAGCTTCATAATTTTCATTCTTATCTACTGCTTTTCAATATACACTACCTCTACTTTCTTCCAACTCCTGTCTTGCCTACTGCTGAATATTTTTTTAAAGATTTATTTATTATTATATCTAAGTACACTGTAGCTGTCTTCAGACACACCAGAAGAGGGCATCAGATCTCTTTACAGATGGTTGTGAGCCACCTTGTGGTTACTGGGATTTGAACTCATGACCTCTGGAAGAGCAGTCAGTGCTCTTAACCACTGAGCCATCTCTCCAGCCCAACTGCTGGATATTTTAAGGGAAAAAAAAACCTAACAAATTTTGTCTCTGATTCAGATTTACTTTTTTTTTAATTCGGTATATTCTTTATTTACATTTCAAATGATATCCCCTTTCATGGATCCCTCCTTCCCAAAAGTCCCATGAGCCCTCTTCCTTCCCCGTGTTCCCCAATCACCCCCTTCCCATTCCCCTATCCTGGTGTTCCCCTACACTGCTGCACTGAACCTTTTCAGGATGAGGGTCCTTTCCTTCCTTCTTCTTGGGCATCCTTTGATATGTGAATTGTTTCTTGGGTATTCTGAGCTTCTAGGTTAATATCTGCTTATCAGTGAGTGCATACCATGTGTGTTCTTTTGTGATAGGGTCACTTCACTCAGGATGACATTCTCCAGTTCCACCCATTTGCCTAAGAATTTAATGAATTTATTGTTTTTAATAGCTGAGTAGTATCCCATAGTATAAATATCCCACATTTTCTGTATCCATTCCTCCATTGAGGGACATCTGGGTTCTTTCCAGCTTCTGGCTATTATACGTAGGGCTGCTATGAACATAGTAGAGCATGTGTCTTTATTACAAAGTATCTTGGTGTGATTGTAACCAAACAAGTGAAAGATCTGTATGACAAGAACTTCAAGCCTTTGAAGAAATAAACCGAAGAAGACCTCAGAAGATGGAAAAATATTCCAGTTTCTTGGATTAGCAGGATTAATATAGTAAACAATGGCCATCTTGCCAAAAGCAATATACAGATTCAATGCAATCCCCATCAAAATCCCAACTCAATTCTTTATAGAATTAGAAAGAGTAGTTCTCAAAGTCATCTGGAATAACAAAAAACCCAGGATAGCTAAAACTATTCTCACCAGTAAAAGAACTTCTGGGGGAATCAGTATCCCAGACCTCAAGCAGTACTACAGAGCAATAGTGTTAAAAACTGCATGGTATTGGTACAGTGACAGGCAGGCGGATCAATGGACTAGAATTGAAGACCCAGAAAGGAACCCACACAATTATGGTCACTTGATCTTTGACAAAGGAGCTGAAACCATCCAATGGAAAAAAGATAGCCTTTTCAACAAATGGTGCTGATTCATCTGGAGTTCAGCACGCAGAAGAATGCAAATCGATCGATTCTCATCTCCAATTACTAAGCTCAGTCTTTCTTAAAGCCAGTCTGCATCCCATTCAGACTGCTGTATGTCTGTACAGAAACATAATTTTGTTTAGATTCTCTAAGTCACCTGAAGAACATGCAATCAACTCCCGAGAAAGCCCTTCTTCAAAGAGAGTTTCATGTGGGAGACAGAAGGTACAGTCCTGATCTGATTTAACCCCAATGGTTTGTGACTGGTGTGGTGAAGATTTCAGTAAATAGTCATGGCTCCTTGGCTTTTTCATCAGCTTTGAAATCCTACGTACACTGCTCATGATGTTACTCTTTGAATTTTGGTGTCTACTCTTGAGATTCAGAGTTAGCGTCTACATATTGTGAAATTTATTGTTATATTTTTCTATATGGATATTTACTTTCTTCCTTTCTCCAGTGAACTATTATGTAAGTGCTTTCCTGTCTTTTCATCAGTTCTTGCACAGTCTATTAAATCATCCATTACAATAAGAAGTAGAGCTGAAAGATTTGTAGGGGAATCAAAACAGGGCTTAATCCACTTTTTATTGGATATTCAATTTATTACATTTCAAATGTTATCCTCATTCCCAATTTTCCCTCCAGAAGCCCCATATTCTATCCCTTCTCCTCCTGCTTTTATAAGGGTGTGTCTCCACCAACTCACCCACTCCCACCTCCTTGCCTTCACAGTCCCCAAAACTTGGGCATCGAGCCTTCACAGGACCAAGAACCTCTTCTCCCATTGATGCCCCACAAGGCCATCTTCTGCTACATATACAACTGGAGCCATGGATCCCTCTATGTGTACCCCTTGGTTGGTGGTTTAGACCCTGAGAGCTCTGACTAGTTGATAATGTTGTTCTTCCTATGGGGTTGCAAACCCCTTCAGCTACTTCAGTCCTTTTTCTAACTACTCCATTCAGGACCCTGTGATCAGTTCAATGGTTGGCTGTGAGTATCCACTTCTGTATTTGTCAGGCTCTGGCAGAGCCTCTCAGGAGACAACTATATCAGGCTCCTGTCAGCATAGGCTCCTTGGCATCCCCAATAGTGTCTGTGTTTGGTGACAGGCAGTCTCTGGATGGCTTTTCCTTCAGTCTCTGCTCCACATTTTGTCTCCTTATTTGCACACATGAGAATTTTGTTAACCATTCTAAGAAGGATAACAGCACCCACTCTTTGGTCTTTTTTCTTCTTGAGCTTCATGTGGTCTGTGAATTGAATCTTGGGTATTCTGGGCTCTTAGGGTCCGTACAGGCTGGTTTTGTGTGTCAACCTGACACAGGCTGGAGTTATCACAGAGAAAGGAGCTTCAGTTGGGGAAGTGCCTCCATGAGATCCAGCTGTGGGGCATTTTTTCTATTAGTGATCAAGTAGGTGGTACCATCTTTGGGCTGGTGCTCTTGGGTTCTATAAGAGAGCAGGCTGAGCAAGCCAGGGGAAGCAAGCCAGTAAGAAACATCCCTCCATGGTCTCTGCATCAGCTCCTGCTTCATGACCTGCTTGAGTTCCAGTACTAACTTCCTTTAGTGATGAACTGCAACGTGGAAGTGTAAGCTCAATAAACCCTTTCCTCCCCAACTTGCTTCTTGGTGATGATGTTTGTGCAAGAATAGAAACCCTGACTAAGATAGGCTAATATCCACATACTAGTGAATGAATACCATGTGAGTTCTTTTGTGATTGGGTTACCTCACTCAGGATGATATTTTCTAAATCGAACCATTTGCCTAAATTTCATGAATTCATTGTTTTTAATAGCTGAGTAGTAGTCTGTTGTGCAAATGTACCATGTTTTCTGTATCCATTTTTCTGCTGAAGGACATCTAGATTCTTTCAAGCTTCTGGCTATTATAAATAAGGCTGCTATAGACATAGTGGAGAATGTGTTCTTGTTATATGATGGAGCATCTTTTTAGGTTTATTCTCAGGAGTGGTATAGCTGGGTCCTCAGGTAATACTATGTCCAGTTTTCTGAGGAAATGTCAGACTGATTTACAGAGTGGACGTACGAGCTTCCAATCCCAGCAGCAATGGAGGAGTATTCCTCTTTCTCCACATTCTTGTGAGCATCTGCTTTCCCCTGAGTTTTAGAACTTAGCCATTCTGAATGGTATGAGGTATAATCTCAGGACTGTTTTGATTTGGATTTCCCTGATGACTGAGGATATTGAACATTTCTTTAGATGCTTCTGACAATTCCAGTTTCCACAGTTGAGAATTCTTTGTTTAGCTCTGTACCCCATTTTTAATAGGGTTATTTGATTATCTGGAGTCTAATCTCTTTTGTACTTTGTATATATTGGATAATCACCCTATGTTGAATGAACAGTTGGCAAAGATATTTGCCCAATCTGTTGGTTATTATTTTGTTCTATTGAGAGTGTCCATTATCTTACAGAAGCTTTGTAGTTTTATGAGGTCCCATTTGTCAATTCTTGAACTTAGAGCATAAGCCATTGGTGTTCTGTTAAGGAAAATTTCCACCATGCCCATGTACTTAGAGTTCTTCCCCACTTTCTCTTCTATTAGTTTCAGTGTATCTGGTTTTATGTGGAGGTCCTTGATCCACTTAGACTTGAGGTTTGTACAAGGAGATAAGAATGGATAGATTTGCATTCTTCTACATGCTGATCACCAGTTGAACCAGCACCATTTGTTGAAAATGCTGTCTTCTATCTACTGGATGATTTTAGCTCCTTTGTCAAAGTTCAAGTGACCATAGGTGTGTGGGCTCATTTCTGGGACTTCAATTCTATTCCATTGATTTCCCTGCCAGTCATTGTACTAATACCATGCAGTTTGTATCACAACTGCTCTGTAGTACAGCTTCAGGTCAGAAATGGTGATTCCCCCAGATGTTCTTTTATTGTTGAGAATAGTTTTCATTATACTGAGATTTTGTTATTCCAAATGAACTTGCATTTTGCTCTTTCTAAGTACATGAAAAATTGAATTGGAATATTGATGGGGATTGCATCGACCCTGTAGATTGCTTTCGGCAAGATGACCCATTTTACTATATTAATTCTACCAATCCATGAGCATGGAGGATCTTTCCATCTTCTGAGATCTTCTTCAATTTCTTTCTTCGGAGACTTGAAGTTCTTGTCATACAGATGGTTCACTTGCTTGGTTAGAGTCAAACCAAAGTATGTTATATTATTTGTGACTATTTTGAAGGGTGTCATTTCCCTAATTTCTTTCTCAGTCTCTCAATTGTTTGAGTAGAGGAAGGCTACTAATTTGTTTGAGTGTATTTTATATCTGCCACTTTGCTGAAGTTGTTTAGCAGCTTTAGGAGTTCTCTGGTGGAATTTTTGGGGTCACTTAAGTATACTATCATATCATCTACAAATAGTGATATTTTGACTTTTTTCACTTCAATTTGTACCCTTTGACTTTCTTTTATTTTCTAATTGCTCTGGCTAGGACTTTGACTACTATATTGAATCTGTAGGGAGAGAGTAGACTGCCTTATCTTGTCCCTGATTTTAGTGGGATTGCTTCAAGTGTCTTTCTATTTAGCTTGCTGTTGGCTACTGGTTTGCTGTATATTGCTTTTGCTATGTTTAGGTATGGGTCTTGAATTCCTGATCTTTTCAAGACTTTTGCCATGAAGGTATGTTGAATTTTGATAAATGCTTTCTTTGCATCTAGTGAGATGATCATGAGGACTTTTCCTTTGAGTTTGTTTTTTAAGTGGATTAGACTGATAGATTTCTATATATTGAACCATCCCTGAATTCCTGGGATGAAGCCTACTTGTTCATGATGGATGATTATTTTGATGTTTTCTTGTATTCAGTTTGAGATAATTTTATTGAGTATTTTTATTTTTTTGCACCGATATTCACAAGGGAAATTGGTCTGATGTTCTCTTTCTTTTTTGGGTCTTTGTGTTGTTTAGGATAAGTGTAATTGTGGTTTCATAGAAGGAAATGGGTAATGTCCATTCTGTTTCTATTTGGTGGAATATTTCAAAGAGAATTGGAATTAGGTCTTCTTTGAAGGTCTGAGAGGACTCTGCAATAAAACCATGTGGTCCTTGGCCTTATTTGGTTGTGAGGCTTTTAATGACTGATGCTACTTTTTAGTGGTTATGCAAGTGCTTTATCTGATCCTCCTTTAACTTTGGTACCTAATATCTGTATATAAAATTGTCCATTTCACCCAGATTTTTCAGTTTATTCCAGATTTTCCATATATTTTTTGTATGCAGCAAAATGCTGGGTTCTGTTTACTTATCCAGTCTGTTAGTCTATGTCTTTTTATTAGGGAATTGAGTCCATTGATGTTAAGGTATATTAAGGAGCCGGACATGGTGCTGCACGCCTATAATCCCAGCACTTGGGAGACAGAGGCAGGCAGATTTCTGAGTTGGAGGCCAGCCTGGTCTACAGAGTGAGTTCCAGGACAGCCAGGACTATACAGAGAAATCATGTCTCAAAAAGAAAAAAAAAGAAATATTAATGACAACTGATTGTTGCTTCATGTTATTTTTGTTATTAGAGGTGGAATTATGTTTGTGTGACTATCTTCTTTGGGGTTTCTTAGAAGATTACTTTCTTGCTTTTTCTAGGTTGTAGTTTCCCTCCTTGTGTTCAACTTTTTCAGTTATTTTCCCCTGTAGGGCTGGAGTTGTAGAAAGATATTGTATAAATTTGATTTTATCATGGAATATCTTTCTTTCTCCATCTATGTTAATTGAACATTTTGCTGGGTATAGGAGCCTGGGCTGGCATTTTTGTTCTCAAAGTGTCTGTATGACATCTATCCAGGATCTTTTGGCTTTTGTAGTCTCTGGTGAGAAGTCTGGCATAATTCTGATGGGTCTGCCTTTGCATGTTACTTTACCTTGTACCCTTACTGCTTTTAATATCTTTATATTCTTTCTTTGTTTTGTGTATTTTGTGTTTTGACTATTATGTGATGGGAAGAATTTCTTTTCTGGTCTAATCTACTTGGAGTTCTGTAGACTTCTGGTATGTTCAGGTGCATCTCTTTCTTTTTCTATAGTTCAGGGAAGTTTTTAAACTCTTTTTTAAGTTGTCAGTCTTCACTCTCTTCTACACCTATTTTCCTTAGGTTTGGTCTTGTCATTGTGTGCTCAATTTCCTGAATGTTTTAGGTTAGGACCTTTTTGCATTTTTGTATTTTCTTTGACTGCTGTGACAATATTTTCTATCGTATCTTCTACACCTAAGATTCTCTCTTCTATTTCTTGTATTCTGTTGGTCGTGCTTGCATCTATGACTCCTGATCTCTTTCCTTGGTTTTCTATCTCCAGTGTTATCTCCCTTTGTGACTTCTTTATTGTTTTTATTTCCTTTTTTAAAGACTCTGAATGGTTTTGTTTAGTTCCTTCACCTGTTTGGTTGTATTTTCCTATAATTCTTTAAGGGATATTTGTGTTTCCTCTTGAAGGGCTTCTACCTGTTTACCTGTGTTCTCCTTGATTTCCTTAAAGTAATTATGTCCTTCTTAAAGTCATCTGTCATCATCATGAGATGTGACTTTTAAGAGTCTTGCTCTTCGGGGACTTTGGGGTATTCAGGACCTGCTATTGTGGGAGAACTGTGTTCAGATGATTTCAAGTAACCTTGGTTTCTGTTGCTTATGTTCCTGTGCTTGCTTCTCTTTTTCTGGTTATTGCTAATGCTACCTGCACTCAGTGTCTCTAACTGGAGCCTGTCCCTCCTCTTATCTTCGTTATGTTAGAACTCCTCAGAGTCCGGCTGTCTCTGTGATCCTCGAATCCTGACATCTTGGGTATAAGAGCTCCTGCAAGTCAAGCCACCTCTGGGATCCTGAAATCTTGGTGTGACCAAGCTCCCGAGATCCTGTGGTTCTCTGATCCTATGATGCTGGGCGTGTAATAGCACCCTGCAGTCACAATTCTGCTGCATGTTTTGGGAGTAAATGTGGATCTTGTACCCACCACCTGCTCAGGGCACTGCTCAGACTGGAAGGAACCTGTGCCACTGGTCAGTCAGGGTTTTCTGTGTCCCTGGAACCGCAGAGAGTCCCAGTTCCTCCCAGTTTGGGATGAATCTTGTAGTCTTCTCACCTATGATCCTGAGCATCAGAGCTCCTTGGAGTCTAGCTTCCTTGGGGTGTTGTGGGCTTGAGTGCAGAATTAGTTTCCAAGGTCTGCTCAGGGCACCAGCTCAGAACAGAAGGTCAATGTCTATTTTCTTGGATATTAGAATGGCTACTCCAGCTTGTTTCTTGGGACCATTAGCTTGGAAAACTTTTTCTACCCCTTTAGTCTGAGATAGTATCTGTCTTTGTCACTGAGGTGTGTTTCTTGTATACAGCAAATTTCTACATTCGGCTTGCATATCCAGTCTGTTAGTCTGTGTCTTTTTATTGTGGAAACTAATCCCTTTCTGTTGAGAGATATGAAGTACAAATGATTGTACATTCTTGTTATTTTTGTTATTAGAAGTGGCATTTTGTGCATGTCATTCTCTTCCTTTGGGTTTGTTGTGAGTTGTTTAATTTCTTATATTTTCTGGGTTACAGTTAACCTCCTTGTGTTGGAATTTTCCTTCCAGTATGCTCTGTATGGATGGATTAGTAGAAAGATATTGTTTAAAGTTAGTTTTATCTGTGACATATATCAGTTTATCTGCAGTATTGAGAGTTTTGCTGGGTATAGTAACCTGGGCTAGCATTTGTAATCTCCTAGGGTATGTCTGACTACTGACTAGGATCTTCTGGATTTTAGAGTCTTTGTAGGGATGTCTGGTATAATTGTGATTTGTCCTCCTTTTTCCCTGTATAACTTTTAATATTCTTTCTTTGTTCTGTGCATTATTACATGATGGGATGACTTTCTTTTCTGGCCCAATCTATTTTGTGTTCTATAGGCTTCTTGTACATCCATGGCCATCTCTATCTCTAGGTTATGGAAGGTTCCCCCCCACTTGTGATTTTATGGAAGATGTTTTCTGGCCTTTTAGGCTGGGAATCTTCTCACTCTGCTTTTCCTATTTTTCTTGGGTTTGATCTTGCTATTGTGTCCTGAATTTCCTTGCTCTTTGAGTTGTGAGTTTTTTGCACTTCCTATTTTTTAACTAATGTGTCAATACCTTCTGTGACATCTTCTGTGCTCGAGGTTCTCTCTTCTGTACCTCGTGGTATATTGGTTATGTTCCTGTTGCCCCTGATCTCTTTCTTATCTTTATTGATTTTATTTCCATTTTTAGGTTTTGGACCATTTTGCTCAATTCCTTTACCTGCTTCATTGTGTTATCCTGTATTTCCTTAAGGGATTTATTTATTTCCTTTTAAGGAATTCTACATCCCCCCCCCCCGTGTTTTCCTGTATTTCCTTAAGACATTTATTTATATACTATGTAAATGTCGATAGCACATTTTGACATGGTATTTTAGCTCAGAATCTTGATTTTCAGGTGTGTTAGGGTCTCCTGGGCTTTCTATGGTTGGAGACCTTGGTTGTGATGGTGCCAAATTGCATCAGCTTCTCTTGCCTATGTTCATGGGTTTGCAACTCAACAGTCTGGTTATCTCCAGTATTAACTGGCCTGGGTATCTCTAACATTATCTTGCCTCTTTGGACCTGGGTTATCACTAGCCTCTTGGAGGCAGACAGTGCCTTCTTTGGTTAGGGGGACTTCCTATTTCCATTGTTGGGGCAGGTCCTCTGTGACCCTGTTTAGAGCAATCCTCCTGTGTGTGTTCCTGGTTAGGGAAGATAGCCTGTGTTCCTGGTAAGGGTGAACTTTCTATGACACAAGCAGGCTTTGAGGTCCTCAGGCAGGACCTTCCCCTGGAGGTGAAGACTGGAATGACTGTGTCCCTCATTACAGAAGATCTCTTGTGTCACTGGTAATGGCATACCTTCTTGGACAGAGGCAGCCTGTGGGGTTGGGTCAGGGAGGAGGCCTGCCACTCTGGCCCATGTAAAGGAACAGATGAGCACAGGGGGAAGTCCTGTGTCTGCTAGACTCAGTGTTTTACTATTGTAATTTCTTCTACTTACCTAGTAATTTGCTTCTGGAAATTGATACATTATAATTTTATTTTTCAGAAGTTAGGGAATGTTTAGTATTGAATATTGATGTTAGTAATTAAAATTGTATCATAACTGGTAGAATTACAGGTGAATTTCTATGAGGAAAACATGAATTTTAGAGAAAATTGAGATTTGGAATCAAATGTTCAATGTGTTATAAGAAAATTGCGCATGCATACTGGGAATGTGTTTAATTTCTTTTGAATTCTCTTATTCTGACTGTGTCAGATGTTTTTCTGATTCTGTTTCTATGTTTTACTAAAGAACTCTTAAATTGGTTAATATAGCATCCTAGCTTCCTTGTTTTTTAGAAATAACATGCACACTCCAAGTTCTTTTTATATGAACAGTTAGGATTGTCTACTTGTTGAAATTCTACACAAGTGTTTGGCTTTCTATATTCCAATGTTATAGTCACTATTGAGAATTTCAGGAGCTATCATGTAGCTGCCTGATGCCAGGGATTAATGTTACTAACCTAAAATAACAACAGCAAAACTATGCCATATTATACACTTATCTGATACAGTTCTAAATTGTCCTTACACACAAAAATGAAGACCCATCATTGTGACCCTCTGTTTTATATCAGAAAGCTATGAGCACAAGTCAGTATACTGTTCAGTTGGTTGCCATCACTATAGCCCCAACACCTCAAAACATAGGAAGAACTTGTCACATATTACTCACAATGCCCTCATATGTGAAAGTGTAGCCGCCCGCAGCTACATGTAAACCGGGTTACCTGTTGAGAGAATTTTGGGGTCATAGGGAAGAGCGGCGAAAAGAACGTACGGCCAAGTCAATGTTCACTGATCAAAGCCGTAAACTTTAATGGCGCTGGACCTTTTAACAGTTTGGGCAAACCCTCCCCCCCAGACTCCAGGCTGAGTTCCGGTGGAAGTTGTCTAGCTTCTCTTGGAGGTCTTCGTCTTGACTGCTCCGGCAGCTGGGTGGGTCACCTGTTTAATTCAGGAATCCCTATACACGGAGGAACAATGAGCTTGACCTTTACTACGTGCACTCCACCCTAGGTGGAGCAGGATCCTGGCTAACTGGGAGAAGTTAACCTTGACCAAAGTCAAACTCTGACCAAGTGCAAGACTGCCCCAATATGGCTCTGTACATGTCCTCCCTTTTTTTATTAATTTGAACACGAGGAGGTAGAAAACAAGTGGATAAATATCCTTCATAAGAAGGCGGGCCTTAACCAGGAGGGGAAGCATTGACCGTAATTCCTCTTAAATATTGTATAACGTCTTTTTCAGAGGAGGGGTAATAGGCTCCCTTATTATTTTAAGGACAGCCTCTCGACGTTAACCCCTATGCAATTAGGTGTACTTCCTGGGGACTCAGAAGCAGAAATTCACCTCCCCATGCAGTGCTTTGCCTCGCACGTCTCGCTGGTACCCATGTTTGTTCAAAAACAAACACACATAGATCTGAGTTCTATGTGGCTCCCTCTTTGGAGATCCACTTGTGTACGTTTTGAAGCCAGGGGGGTCTGCAAGTGTCTTTAACAGACATGTAATCTCTCCATCCAGGTGAGCCTGGGTGGAGACAGCCAGTCTGCTTAACAGACAAGGTCAAGAGTTAAAGGTGGAATAGGATTAACTTGTCCCAGAAGTATCCAATTCAGTTGTAAATTAACAACTTTAAGGACACAAAGCTTGGCCTCTGAGGTGGGAGAGGTAGCCTTGTGAATCAAGAGATATGCTGTTACTTCTCAGGAAAAGTGGAGACTATATGTTAAATTAACACAGCTGGCTGAAGATTGTTAGCCATCTTCAAAATTGGAATCTTCAATATTGGAATTATTTCTAGACCAGTCTATGGTTGAGTCAGCTGAACACAATAAGGAGAAGAGTCATTTTAACTCTTCTTAATTAATTTTTCCTAAGCTAGCTTAACAGTCTCTATGTTCTGTCCCACAAAGTCTAAAAGCTTGAAGCTAGGCAATTTATCTAACCTGGGACATTTAACAATTGAGGTAAGTCAAGAACATATATCCAATATAGCTCTTATGTTACCATGGTCTGGGCATTCAGCAAGCACACAGTCAGCATATCTTCTGCAGCATTCTGTGGAAAAAACAGAGGACATGCCTTCTCCCCCAATATTAAATCAGGATCATGGCATATGTTAGTAAGTGAATTCCTTCATTTCACCTAGACATCAATATGCCTAATTACAAGATGTCATATACATTTAGCAAGGAGTTTCTTGGCATCCAAATTTTAAAATTTTTTTTTTAAAAACATGTAAGCATAATTTAAATTATATGCACAGGGACACAATTTCCCCTCTCTTCTTTCTTCCAAGAAGATATTGTTTTATTAATTTAAGTTGGAACACAAAGTATAAACCATAACATAGGCAATAACTATGTAATTATATAAAATATATTTGCTTTTTCTGTTAGAGCAGTTGCAACTAGACAGCCTAAAAATGAATCATTAGTCACATGTACATATTTTTTTTAATCTTTTAAATTAGAAATATGAATATCATTTATCTGTAATAACTAAGTCCTCTAGGATTAACACCATTACGTGGTAGAGGTAGAAATTGAGGACATCAAGAACAAATCTTTATAATTTGATGTGCACAAAATATAAAATTATTTCAAATACCTAAAGGACAGTCATTTAGAGAACATATCCTTTGTTCTTAGAAATTTGAATCACATTTGTATAAACTGTAGAAATTAAGAATTAGCAGTATTAAAAATGGACCAATTTTAAGCAATTATAAACCATGAGCTATGTATATCTACTATTATTAAAAGCTTGACCTTTAACATCTTAAAAATAGCTGCTATAGCACCCAATTCAGGTATCTGTGTTGAAGCAGGGAGAAACTTAAAGGAATAAACATGTGATCTGATAGTACAAATTATCTTTTGGATAACAGTTATTAATTTTGCCTAAAAATGCTTGCCATGTAATAGACCAACCATTAATAATAAATTTGATTGTTGCTTGAAGCAAGGAACAAACGTTTCCTACCTTGAAAACAGAGGTTTAAGACCTTCTGTGGCAAGCTTAAAATGAGGTAAATAAGATAAAGCCAATTAATATATCCTAACAACTTTTGAAAGCCATTTACCTAAAAATTCTAAAAGTCTATAGGAGCAAGGGCCTGTAACAAACATTCTATGAACATTATACACTGAAAATTTTAAGATCTTAACTTCTAGTATTGAAACAGAGACAAAACACATTTTTTTTTATCTGCCCTAGGATCTACCTTTAGTCCTTGGCAAGGACTAGACCTGAGCCTTTTAACTAAGACAGGATTAAACAAAAGAAACCTGTAATTTCATGGTCAAAGGAACCTACTTGATATCAAATACATTTCTACAGAGATCTCCTTTTTAATCTTGGAGGGTTAAATTTTGCTCCTACCATTGTAGCCTATAAACTTGTGGAAAAGAGGCAATGGGCCTCTAAAACCCATAGCTGCATCACTCTCAAAATTATCTTAATTACAAAATGTTAACAATTACGAGCCTGCAAACTGAAAACTGTAGCCAATGACACACTGATTTTTATTGTAACTCAATGTTTTCTTGCAATATTAGAGCACAATTGTAATTTTGGAAGCAAATCTCAATTTTAAACAATCTATTTTCTTTAAAATTAATGGCAAACACATATTTACAGCACAAGGTTTGTATGCCAGTTCTTATGTTCAAGTGTATAACAGTGTAACTTATTAAAGAGACAATATTTTAAATCTTAATCTTCATTAAGTCTAATCTCCAGGCCAAGATTCACATGAAACACCATGCCAATTTAGGAGCGTCCCAAAGGCCTGTATTTCCTGGATTGCGTCATGCCACATGGTGTTCAAAATGGCGACTACCCTAAACTACCAGCCTTAACCATCATGCCACGTGTTCAAAATGGCGACTACCCTAAACTACCAGCTTTAACCATCATGCCACGTGTTCAAAATGGCGACTACCCTAAACTACCAGCCTTAACCTAACTTTTGTTAATAACATTATACCTTTTAAATCATGTGCAGTGACTTAAGCCAATATTCTATAGTCAAGACATGCAAAGTATACCTTTAAATCCAATTATAAACAAGAACAAGGCATGAGTGGCGTTAGGCCACGTGTAGTTAGTTAAGATAGCTCTAACACTGAATCACCAGTTTTAAACTAACCTTTTCTTAATAACACTATACCTTTTACATAATAACCAATTAATTTATAACTCTTTAGTCAATAAATGTAAAGCCTTATATCATTAAAACCAATTAAAAACAAGTATAAAGCGACTACATGAATTTCACAAGCCAAACCAAAGTCTTCCCAAATCTCGAGGTTTCTGGGCTTTTAAGAGCGGCTTTTTCCCCAGCCACGCTTGCCTCTTGAGTGAGCTGCGCTGTCGCGGCGTGGCTTTGAATCAATCCCCACACAAACTGTGGCTAGCTCAAGAGGTTACCAGCAGATGTAATCTTTACCAATTTTTTCTTTTTAACATGAAACAGTCATTCACACAAAGACACAGAGAGGACATAAACATACACATAGACAGTCGGTGCACCGGGACAAACACGGAAAGATACACAGAAAGTTAAGCGTGCTTGTTAAGCAATTGCATCCATTTTCCTCTTTAAACAGCTCTTAGAAGCTGTGGACATATGCCTATTTTTAAAAACCCCTTTCTTTTCGCCGAAATCAGCTCTTACGAGCTTTGGGCAAATGCCTACCAAATTCCTTCCCTATATTTCCCTATCTTATCAACCCAAGCAGTCCTGCGCTGGGTCCACGCAGTATGCTTGAAAAACTGTATCCATTCCTTGCACTCACAACCATAGACACGAATTCACTAGCGCTAGTTTTGCCCTCTATGTTGCTTACCGTGCGGACACCATTAATTTTCACCTTTTTCTGCGAAGCTTCGCTGGATAGGGCTACCTCAAGAAATTCTCTCGTGCCAGGTCTTCCCACGTTCAGGCGCCACTATGTAGCCGCCCGCAGCTACATGTAAACCGGGTTACCTGTTGAGAGAATTTTGGGGTCATAGGGAAGAGCGGCGAAAAGAACGTACGGCCAAGTCAATGTTCACTGATCAAAGCCGTAAACTTTAATGGCGCTGGACCTTTTAACAGTTTGGGCAAACCCTCCCCCCCAGACTCCAGGCTGAGTTCCGGTGGAAGTTGTCTAGCTTCTCTTGGAGGTCTTCGTCTTGACTGCTCCGGCAGCTGGGTGGGTCACCTGTTTAATTCAGGAATCCCTATACACGGAGGAACAATGAGCTTGACCTTTACTACGTGCACTCCACCCTAGGTGGAGCAGGATCCTGGCTAACTGGGAGAAGTTAACCTTGACCAAAGTCAAACTCTGACCAAGTGCAAGACTGCCCCAATATGGCTCTGTACATGAAAGTAAAAACCAAAGTCAAACTACAAATATTTATGTTGTAAATAATTCTGAGTACATAGTTCACAAATGAGAAACACAACCCTCTTGTTCTGCAGGTGATCTCAAGAACATTTCATGACAGATACGAAACATTTTGCCCATAAGCAAAGATACATCACCTTCACCTCACATTCCTGTCAATCATTATTGTATGCTCCTTTAAATTTTTATTAGGGAAGTCATTTATTTTTGAGGAAGGACATGTGCACCTAGGGCTGTATATTAGTGTGGAGCTAAGAAGATATGTTTGGGGAGCAGTTTTTCTCTTTTCACCATGTGGTACCCTTGTTGCTCTCTGGACAATGTACTTTGTAGAAAGCATATATTATATTATATTATATTATATTATATTATATTATATTATATTATATTATATTATATTATATTATATATATTATATACATTTAAAATATTATACTTTAAATTGTACTCTCTAAAGCAAAGGGGAATGTACATTTATGTCATGTCCTTCAAGCAAAAATTCTGGAACAAAAAACAAGATAGGTTTAATCAAAATTTTCTATGCACAAATGACAGTATAGCCAACATATCACCAAGATATAAAGATTTCAAATTTTATTCTTCTAAAACATGATGTACTGATCTAAAATTTATATAGAAAGAATAGGAGTGTAGCACCATGACAGACTGCTCATCTTCTATACACGAAATCTGGGTTTAATCCGCAGTCTTTCAAATATAAGAAAATTTCCTTAGAAGAGACATAACACAAGAATTACCAGGGAAATTTAATTTTATTTTAAGTATAGGGTGTAAGTTGTAAGACTGCATGGACTACAAGAATTGTTATGATCATTGGCAAAAATTTACCACACAACAATAATATTGTCAGGAGAGGTTTTTAAAAATTAATTTACTATACATAATGTTGGATTTCATGACATTTTCAAAAAAATTAGTTTTGTTTATCTTCTAGGTTTCCTCTCAAACCCCTCAACATCATGCACCTTGGTATATCCTTTATAATGCTATTTGGTATATCCTTTTAAATGCTATTTTTGCTATATATACTATGTTTACTACCCCAGTCTTGGTTCCTCAATATCTCTTTTATCTCAATGTTTTGAACTCTTCTGCTTTTATAGTCCATAATGACTTTTTGCCCACATACACTCATCTGGACATGTCCATGTTCTACAACTAACTTGAGTTGTTTTTCTTAACTTGTTACCTTGCTGAATTCTTTTCCAATCTGTCTTCTTACTGAATATTTCATGATTTTATTTTCAAATAAAGTTGACCAAAATTCCACTGTAAATTTCCATTGTCTGATGATGAATATCATTATTCATCATGTTGTCCATCAGGATGCACATCATGTCTTTACTATTGTGAAAAAACCAGCAGCTGACATGGATGCACATGCCTGCTGTGATAGGATATAGAGTCCTTTGGTTATATGCCTCAAAATTTTATAGCTGTGCTATATAATATTCTATTTTTAATTTATCAAAGAATGTTTATATTCACTTCTCTAATGAATGTATTACTTTGCTCTTCCACCAATTTAGAATGATGATTACTTATTACTACAACATCTTCAGTACATGTTATTGTTTATTCTCTTGAAGCTAATTGTTCTAAGGTCTTCAAAGTAGTTTCAACAAAACTGTAATTTTCATTTCACAGGAATGCTAAATATGTTAATTTCATATAAAAAGCATTTCCTGCACTTCTATGCTTCATCTTTAAAGAATTTCTGTCAGTTTCATTACTCTGCTTATAAAATGTTTGTGAAGATATCTTTTATCTTTATTTTCCTTTATACATGGTAGGTATTAAGCTCCTGATTCAAGTTCAAAAGTCAAGGCTTTATACAACCCTGTAGGGTTTCACCTCGCTGGCTTTTACTTTCCTTTAATGTGCAGAATGCTTTTCATTTCAAACAACTCTACTTCTAAATACTTTGTGCAATGTCTCTATTATAGAGTCTTGTTGTATCTACCTACATCTGTGTATTAGCAATTTCCTCTTATGGTTGTAGCATTTCAGCATTTCAATGAGTTGACAATTTTAGAACAAAGTGAGGTGATATAATCACAATCCAGTTTTTATGCACACTGATAATCAATTTTATGAAAAATTATTCAGGGTCAGAAATTTTGACTACAAAAAATTACAGTATGAAATTACTTTTTAAATTCTACCTGAGAACTGCTGAGTCTCAGTTGGGCAATTTGACAAAAACAAAGAGCATTCATTTATACTTTTTACTCAAAACCAGTCATTTCCTGCATGGTTTTGGATCCTTTCAGGACTGCAGATTCTTGTAACATGGCAATTGGAATTTGGTAATGATTTATCAGTTTACTGAAGAAAAACAATACTAGAGTTGTTGCTAAAATATTTTATTTTCCAATAGAGTATGAACATGGATTCTTATCACATGGATATTTTTTGCACATTTTGATATCTGAACAGTTTATATGTAACTTATCTAAGTCATGAACCCATCTTTCATTTGTTTAATATTTTATGTTTTTTCAAATGTAGATTCAAATATTTTTATAGGATGGAGGTATAAGCCAGTTCTTTAAAGTGCATATTGCCAATAATTTCTATATTAGTTCTGTTTGAAGTTTCTATTTATCCCTGGCTTGTCCCTGTCATCCAAAGTTGGCAGGTCCAAAAACTCTGGCCCCTGTTAGCACTTACACTCTCATAAAACCACCCCCATAGTTAAAATCACATAATGAAAAACTATATAAATACTAAAATTAACTACACTTTATATGTTGTGAATATTTAACCACTTTTAAAATAAGATTTTCAAATATTATCTATTGTTTTTCTTAAGGAATTGTGAATTGTATTTCTTGTGAATTTTAGAATTAATGAGTCTTAAAATTTTTCCTTGAAAATTGACTCCAAATCAATCATATTTTTCAAAAGCAATAAAAACATTTATCATTCTTGGGGATTAACATAGAGTTATGTATTTTGTATACCCTAGAAATAACTCTCTAGTCCAGATTACTATCAAATTCATTTGTCTGTGTACTTCAATCTCTTGATGGCTATATTGAAGGTCACGCAGCACCTTGTCCAGTGAAAACATTATTCTTAAGAAAAGATATTCAAACTTTTCATATACACAATAGAGAGTATTTACTCTAACAATGAACAAACCTTTGAATGTTCTTCAATGGGAAAGTTATACAAATGGAATAAAGTTATAACTACATTCCTTTAGATAACATCATGAAATAATACACATTGATATTATATTTCTAGGGACTCACAACCATACTAAATCTGTTTACTATTTTAATAGGAAATAAAATGCCTTCTGAAAACTTTGCAATGGGAATTTTTCTCTTCTCCCAGATTACTGTGGGAATCCTTGGAAATTCTTCAATACTGATTTATTATATCATTTTGATATCTACTGGGAAGTCCTTAATGCCTAAAGAACAGATTATAGAACACTTGACTTTGGCCAACTGCTTGTCTGTCATCTCAAAAGCCATTCCACAGACACTGTCAAATTATGGATTTAAAGATTTCCTGAATGGTATTGGATGTAAATTAATAAACTATATTTACTGAATAACAAGGGGAATGTCCCTGTATGCCATGTGCCTACTGAGTTGCTTCCAAGCAATCACAATCAGCCCCAGCAACTCCAGGTGGATGATAATTAAACACAGAGCAACCAAGTACATTGGACCCTCCTGCTCACTAGGCTGACTTGTGAATCTCTTTCTAAACATCATGACTCCAGTAACAGTGTCAGGTCCCAGGTACAATGAAAATGTGACTAAATGGAAGATTAATAAATACTGCTCATGGTTTGCTTATGGAAATGTGGGAACTGCACTATGCTCATACTGTGCTTCTCTGATGGACTGTGCCTGGGTCTCATGGCCTGATCCAGTGTCTCCATGGTGAGTAGACTCTACAGACACAAGAGGCAAGTCCAGCATATCCATAGTTCTCAGCACCTCCTAAAGGCCTCAGCTGAAAACAGAGACACTCAATCTCTCCTTATCCTGGTGTGCACTTTTGTCCTCTCCTATCTGCTCTCCTCCATTATGGTTCCCTTATGGCCTCCTCCAAATATCCAATGTTACTGCGAGTAACTGTATTTAAAGTTCTTGAAACCTGCTTTCCCATAGTTTGCCCCTTTGTTCTCATGAACAATATCAAGCATAGTATTAGCCTGGTTTTTTTCTGCTTTTGTAAGAGATAGCTTCGTCTAAATACAATATGAGCCCTGGTCATCTGTCCTATCATATACTTTCTCTTATTGTGTTGTACAATGCTATGATTTCAGTTTGAAAATATCATCAGAAGTCAGTTATCAGTCATTAGAACTTCATTTTTATATAATTTACTATTCAATAGTGACAAAAATTTCTAATATATAAGATTACCATTTTAATATAAATTGTTATATGATATTAAGCAAAGTATAGGGAACATGGGATAATATAATTGGGAGGCTAGGAATTATCTGATGGCCCAGGAAAATGTATCTTTGATTGACAATGTGTGTGTGTGTGTGTGTGTGTGTGTGTGCCTAATGGCTAATATTCCTTCTATTTTATATGAATTGTTATAATCCTTTGATTTCTATCTGTATACCTCCTGTACAAAACACCTGGAGAGCTCAGAAGATGTTTTGTACCCATTAGAACTGGAGTTACTGATGGTTTTGAGCAAACATTGGGTGATAAGAATAAAACACCGGAACTCTGGAAGAGCAGTCATTGCTGATACGTGCCAAGCCATCTGTCCAGAACTGAAATCTATCGATAATGTTTTAATATTTTAATGTTGTGCATGTGTATGTGATTAAGTGTGTATATGTCCACACTATACAGATCTGCTGCCCACAGAGTCAGGAACAGTCCTTTGAATCCTGTGGAACTATAGCTATAGGCAGTGACATATCGGTCAATATGGTTGCTTAGAGCAGAACTCAGTTTATTTGCAAGATGACTGCATGCTTTCAAATACAGAGCCAGCTCCCAAGATCCAAGATCTTGTTTATTGCTTCTAATATGTAGAAATTACAATGTTCCAAGTGTTAGCTCTGCTAGGAATACCTTATAGAAATGGGTATTCAGAGAGAAGCTTAAGAAAATTAGTTGTTCTGGCAAAGGCAAACAATCTTTTCTTTCATGTGAAATCATAGAACAATGAGAAACCAAAGTCAAATATGAATTACAGCTGAAAAGATCCATAGATCAAGAAAGGGAGATAGAGATGAGATGAAGAAGGGTTGCTAGGACACAAGCTCATATTTTGCATATATTTAAGTGTCACAATGCAATCCCTTAATATGGATAATTATCATATGCTTTAATATAGAAAGAAATTGAAACCTCTCACCACAGACCTGGGGCCCATTTGGTTCATTTTGCTTCCATGACTGTCTCTGTGCCTCTTCCTTCTCTCCTACATGCCATGTGCTGCAACTTGAACTCCCTAGGAAGTTCATCAAAATACTTCAATTGCATGAAATTATGGTGTTTGCACAGATTCATTTTCTCAAGAACATATACCTCTGGTCTCCTGCTCATTCCTGAGGCATTACATGAATGTGTTTTGTTTATACCAACTTTTCCTAGGAGAAATTTTCTTATTTTCTGCAAAGACTAAATGCGTCAAGTCTGCAGTTTCCTAGTGTGTGCACACCCCAATAACCCAAGTGCTTTTTATCAAGTAGTTAAAAGCTTCAACTTCTCCAAGTGGGAAGAAACATGTTAACAGATTGTGCTTGGTACAAAGACCTTCAAATTTAGACTTTAGTACCCTTTTTAAGATGCATTGATATATTATTTTCTACATAACCAGGATATCACCAAACCCTAAGTACCATTCTCAGGTCAGTTTAGAGGATCTACATCTACAATTTTAATTTGATTGATTCAGATACCTCAACTTTATTTTTATTTCCATCTGAAAATTTCACGAAACAGAACAATTTTCCATATTTGTGATAAAACTGAATATTTTAAGTCTTCTGTGATTCAACTCTTTCTTCTAGTATAATGCATTATCTGTGAGCAATTTGTGCATATTACAGACATTATCACTTGGATCCTAAACAACTGAAAATAGGATTTCACATTTTCTCGTTTCTCCTAGACAATAGGTTTCCTAATCTTATGTCCGTATATGATTTGGATGTAAGCATTCTGTAGAGAAGGAAGGTTAGTAAATGCTATATTTAATCCTGGCTTACATTTTTCAGTGGAACACTTTGTTTTCTTCTTACACAATGCACCATTGTGATTATTGGGAAATGTGAAAGGTACTAGCTAATGAGATAATATTGCTAAATAGATAGGAACACTCTGGATGTTCGATCTCAATGAGGATTTTGCTGTGATGCTGTTTCTGCTAGGAAATGTATACTAAGTTCTGTGCAAAGTATGCTGTAAACAGATATCTATATAAACTTCCTAGGGCAACGCATTTGTCAGGAAAACATTCTGCCACTGTATTGTCCACACCCAGAAAACAGTAAGGCATGGGAATCTGAGTAAAGTTAGATGGAAAAGGGTTTTGTAGCTTTTGCAATTTTTCTATGAGCTTGAATTTTTCTCATAACATAAATTTTCAAAAATTCAACTATTAGCAGAAATGCAAAAACTCACATTTTGTTCCATCAAAATATTGAAGGGATACTACAAATTTAGTGAAATCATTTTCAAAGTGTAGAATTAGATAGTTACTTATAAAACACATACATACACATATACACACACTAGCACACACACACACATGCACACACATGTGTATGTACACACACATATGTACACACATACACACATACACACACACTTCACATCATAGGAATAAGAAAAGCAGGATCTTAGGACATACTACAAGCCACCTGTTAGATCTGATATTTATTTTCTTGTATCTTAGAGAAAATACCTGACAAAGCCAATTCAAAGAAGGTTTCTTTCACTCCAAAGTCTGAAGGTAAAGTCCATCATGGAAAGCTAGAAGCAGTGGGGGTGATGGGTTTGTGATGATAGTTGCATGAGTTTTGTGTTCACAGTCATAAAGAAGAGACATGAATTGTAGTGTTAGGTTCTTTTGAGGGGATGCTTTTTTATAGATTCTATATCAGTCTACGAGATGGTATTACACATATTGAGAGCTGGTCTTCTGCCCTCAGAGGAACCTTTCTGAAACACCTTCACTGCCATGTAGACAATGAAAGGTGACTACCACAAGTCCATATTGTCAACTTGACATATGATTCTTAATTATAAAAATAATGTTTTAATAAAAGTCTATATTTTTTGAGTTAAAATGCACAGGATTCCCAACTTTAAAATGCACGATTAATTGTGAAGAGGTAAATACACATATGCCGTAATTGATGTAAATATCCCAACACAGAATCAATGAATATGAAGATGCACACACACACACACACTTAAGTACAAGTGTGCATATGTAAACTCTCAAATATTTATGCTCATGATATACTTTAATCATTTCAAAAAACTACTCTCCATTATATCACTGTGAAAATGGATGCAGGTGGACTGTTGGGAGGGGATAACTAACACTATATATAATGAAAAAAGGCATATGGGTGGTCTGTATATTTTTGTTTGTAGATGTATTTATTTGGGGTTATGTACAGAGTGTTACAATAATATTGCACACAATGCATAGGGTGTCCAGAAAAAGGGCAGTTGTGAGAGGCATGCACTTGAGTGGTCTGAGTGTCTGGAGACCCCTCAAACAATGTAGACTGCTATCACTGAAGTTGGTTCAAAACCAGTAATATATAACAAGACACTCTTGCCAAAGATACCATACACTTTTGAGATGGAGCATATGAAATTAAGTTCATATTGACCAATGTGTTTTCTCCCAGCTTGATACACTCCATTGCATCTGAGATGCTTGAGTTTATTTGAGGAAGCCATAGTCTTACCCACCTGTGAACACTGTGAGCCACAACAAACACTGGCCTAGTAAGATAATGCCATTACTTCATTGGTAGCATAAGTTTTATTGGGGTGACTAGTCACTTTATAGTTGCATTTGGGGCTTGCTCTACAGCAATGGTTCTCAACCTGTAGATCCTGACTATCAGAAAACATATTTTGAGTATCTATAAAAATTATCATTAGAAAAATTTCAGTCATGAAGTATCAACAAAAATAAATTTATGGTTTTGGGGGTCATAAGAATAGAGTAAATGTGTCTTTTTATCTAGTTTTGAGCTACAGATTGAGAATCACTGCATTCCAGGAAGCCTGGCACTGCTAATTGGACCAGGAACACATGGTAGGGGGCCTTGCAGGCTCCATGAACACAATGAATTCCCTTATTATACTAAATGAACATAGTATCAAATTATCCTTTAAATTCATATATCCACAGCTTTAGGTTAATGTAACATTCAGAGCCCATCAGAAAAATTTCTGTGTGCTGTGAAGGTAGTTATCACATTGACCAAAATGCAAAGAATGAGTTAGTCTAATTCCCTGTCATAAATGGAATGTCTATATCATTCTCCAAATTAAAGTTTCAGATAACATCATGGTAAATAGAATGGAAAAATTCAAAGGGCATTATGTAAAGGAGCACCACAAATACTAGTAGTAGAAGTAGTAGTAGTAGTAGTAGAAGTAGCAGTAGTAGTAGTAGTAGCAATATCACTGGTTCTGTCTGAAACACTGCACTCATAAAGTCACAATAGGTGGGGATTTTGCAGCCTGTTGGATCTCTGTGGTTTTGGGTATAAATGTTGCATCTTGGCCAGTTGACATCTTAACATGAAAAAGATCTTTATGAAAAGCTCGCCCTAGGTGAGGAATTTTTGACAATTTGAGGCTTCTGGGCAGGGAGAGGTATTATTCACTAAGGGTAAAACAGTAGGTTGACCAAGCACCAGTAGATAAACTCACATGTCTATGTATATATGAATAGCAGAAATTGACATGATCAGTTTGTTATTATAAAAAAAAAAGAGTTTATGACATTAGGAGAATTTGGTAATGTAAAGGCACATCTACAGGACTTCACAGGACAAGCAAAAAGTTCAACATGATCAAATGCCTCTTTATGCAAATATTCTCAAATAGTTAATGAGGATACTATATTTTAAAAATAATCCAATAGATTTTCCAGCTAGCACTCCAGATCCTTTACTGGAGACCAGGGCCATTCAAGGCTCTTTCCTCTTCAACAACCTCCACCTGCACAGTCTCCTATAGTCTCCATATTCTGCCCTACCACTTCGCCAAAGCCCCAGCAAAGACATCCTACTAGAACTGAAGACATGTTTGTCACAAAACCTCAGGCCACTCAGGCCAAACGACCAAGAGGAAGCCAAACCAAGAGCAGAAACATACAAAAAGCATCCACCTAACAAACACAAACTAGAAAGAAATCAGCGCCTGTACTTATCATAACCTTACAGCCAGATGAGTAGACGCCAGCGTGATAAGAATCAACAAAGCCAGGGCAACATGGCTGGTCTACTACTATCATTTATCATTAAGATCTCTCAAAACAGATGGACTCAACACCTCAATAAAAAGATGCAATCTAAAGGAATTGATGTAAAAACAGGATACATTCTTCTGCTTCATACACAAATAAAAAAGAGACATTGCCTCAGAGTTGGGTGTTAAATAAAAGGTTTTTGAAGCAAATGGGCAAAAGTGTAAAGGGATGGAGCCATTCTATTTTGTAACAAAACGGAGCATGCAAGCCCAGTATAGAGAAAGAGACTGAGAAGACACTTGTTATACATCAAATGAAATCATAATGTCTCAATTATGAACATTTATGCCCCAAACAAATAGGCACTTACATTTGTAAAAGAATAATTATTAAACCTTAAATTGCGCATTGAACTCCACATAGTAACAGTGGGAGACTTCAACATCCCACCTTTACCAGCGCACAGCTCATCCACACAGAAATTAACACAGAAATATTGGTCCTGCTATACAGTATGGCTCAAATGGATAGATACGAGAATATAATTTCTTCTCAGGACCACCCAGAAAACTCTCCAAAAGTGACCTCATAAAGCAAGAGACAAGGGATAGAAGAAAATTGAGTAGTCCCTGTATGTTATTAGACCTAAAACAACAGAAAGCCTACAAACTTATGGAAAGTGAAAAATTCTACTGAATGAACACTGGGTGAAAGGAGAAATAAAGAAACTCAGTACTACTCAGCTATTAAAACCAATTACTTCATGAATTTCACAGGAAAATGGATGGAATTTGAAAATATTATCTTGAGTGAGGTAACCCAGTCACAAAAGAACACAAATGGTATGTACTCATTGATAGGTAGATATTAGTTAAAAAGAAGTTCTGAACACCCACGATACAACTCACCAATGATATGAAAGCTAAGAAAGATGATCACACCAAAGTGTGGATACTACCATCCTACTCAGAGTGAGGAAGAAAATAAACTCCATGAAGGAGAGGGAGTGAGGGATATGGGAGGAAGAGAGGAGGAGGAGGAGAGAAAGGGGCAGGGGCAGTTCAAATATGGGAGGAAATTGGGGAGAAGAACGGAGGCTCAGAATTTTAAAGGAGGTATGTAGCAGTTGGGAACTTGGAGTGGCCACTAGAAAGTTCCTCATACCAGGTACTCCAAATGTTCCCAGGACCCAACAGGGAGGAAAATAGCAGAAATACCCAACAAACAGGATATAGAACCTGTAGAGACCATATACAGTAGATAGGCACAGGCCTATCTACTGCAGGGTGGGGCTACCCACCCACCTCAAAAATATTAATACAGAATTCCTCATGTCAAAAGGAAATGCAGGGACAAAGAGTGGATCAGAGCCTAAAGGAATGGGCATCCAGAGACTGCCCCATCTAGGGATCCATCCCTTCTGCAGACAGGAAACTCAGACATTACTGCTGATGCCAATAAGTGTTTACTGACAGGAACCTAGTATAGCTGTCCCCTAAGAGGCTCTGCCAGAGACTTACCAGTACAGATGCAGATATACTCAGCCAACAGCAGATGAGCTGAGCAGAGAAGATATTAGGGCAATGGAGAAGTTAGGGAAAGGACTCTAGGAGCTGAGTAGGTTTGCAACCCCATAGGAAGAAGAACAATACCAACCAACCAGAACCTCAAAGCTCCCAGGGATTAAACCATCAACCCAAGAATGTACATGGGGCTGGGATATGGTTCCAGCTGGATATGTAGCAGAGGATGGCCTTTTCAGGCATCACTGGGGCAGGGGGGAGCCCTTTGATCCTGTGGAGGCTTGATGACCCAGGGTAGGGAAATGCTAGGGCGCTGAGACAGGAGTGGGTGAGTGGGTGGGGGAGCACCCTCATAGAGAAAGGGGGAGGGGGAGAAAATAGGGAGTTTGTGGAGGGGAAACTGGGAAGAGGGATAGCATTTGAAATGTAAACAAATGACGAATAAAAAATGGAAAGAAAAATACCTTCTCTATTTCAAAGAAATTGATTGCAAAACAAACCCTGTCTTATGAGACACAATGAAAGTGGGGCAAGGAGGAAGGGTCCTAGCAACTACGAACTTTTATAACGAAATTAGAAGGATCTCATATTAGGGAGTTAACAGCACACCTAGAATCTCTACAGCTGAAATAATGAAACACACACACGCACAAGAGGAATAGAAGACTGGAGATAATCCTTCCAATATGAAGGTATGAAATCAATAAAGTAGAAACAAATAGAATAATATAAAGAATCAATGAAACAAAGATTTGGTTCTTTGAGAAAATTAACAAGATTGACAAACCCTTGTCCAAACTAAGTAAATGACAAACAGAATATTCAGAATAACAAAACTAGAAAATAGAAAGAGAGACATGATAACAGACACTAAGGAAATCCAAAGAATCATTACGTATTACTTAAAAAACATGTACTCCACAAAATTGGAAAATTTAAATGAGATGGACAATTTTCTAGCCAGATGCCACTTAAGAAAATTGCACAAAGATCAGATGACAATTAAAATAGACCTACCACTTTGAAAGAAATACTGCAGTCATTGAATCTTGCAGAAAACAAAAAAACCCCAAGGTGAACAGTTTTGGCAGAGAATTCTGTGAGTCTTTCAAAAATTAATACCAATTCTCCTCAAATTATTTCAAAACTTAGAAACAAAGAATATTGCTGAATTCATTTTATGACTCATGGTCACTCTGCTATTCAAACCACACAGTTTCAACAAAGAAATATGGTTATAGACTATATTTCCTCATGAACACTGATGCAAAAATACTCAATGAATTGCTCACAAATGAAACCCCAAAACAGGATAAAACAAAACAAAACAAACAAAACACCAAACACCATAATAGGGTTTCGTTCATTAGGGTTCACCTCAGAGATGCAGGAACAATTCAATGTAGGAAAATTTGCCCACATAGTCCACCATAGGAAAAAAACTGAAAAACAAATAAACACACACACACACACACACACAAATCATCTCATTAGATGCAAAAAACTAAAAGAAAAAGCAAAAAAGCCTTTGACATAATTTAACACCACTTCATGATAAAACTCTTGATGAGACAGAGATACAAGGAACATACTTAAGCATATTAAAGACGATTAAAAGGAAGGTGAGAAGCAACATCAAATTAAATGGATATATATATATATATATATATATATATATATATATATATATATATATGGAATTTTACTGGAATGAGGAACAGACCAGGCTGTCCACTCCTTCCATACCTATTCAATACAGTTCTTGATATGTTAGCGCACTTAGAAAACTAAAATAGATCAAGGAGATACAAATTGAAAAAGAAAGAAGGAAAATCATCGCTATTGGTAGATGACACAATACTACACATAAATGACTCTCAAGTTCTACCATAGAACTCCTACAGCAACTAAATGTCTTCAGTGAAGTGGCTGGACATAAAATTAATTCAACACAAAACAAAATAATACAGGTTTTGGACCTGAGGTTCGCTGTATTCTAAGATCCAGACTCAGGTTATTGAAATTCCAAGTCAAGTACTCTTATTCACTGAAATATCTTTTTATCTCATATATGATTAAAATTCAAGAATGTAGCTCAAGTGAGAGGACAGGGAGTTCCAACTTGGAAGAAACCAGCACCAGAAGCTTACAGTCTTCCACAGAGAAGTCCCTGACACACTCCACCGGTTTTCTTCTTTCAACTTATTGGAATCCCCAGAGAGAATTCAGATCTTCATATTGGAAAGTAAGGCATGTTTATGCTCTGAGTCAATCTACTGGCCACTTTCGGATGTTTGAAATGTACTCCAAGTACTAGTAAGTAGGCATTAGTTGAAAAAGCCTGGTGATGCTGTGCAATGGAATGTTATTCATGGAGAGAGACCAAAAGGGCAATTGCCTTCCAAAAACTGATTCCACAATGACTGTAAAGAGGAAATGAAGTTAAATTGTGTATCCAGGCACACAAGTCTAGAACCGGTATTCTGTCCAGATGGAGGTGATAGACTTAGGCTTCTTGATGGATTCACTATCAGTTCACACTGACAGGTAAATGTCTACTAAACAGGCAGGGAAGGTTGTCTATGTGGAAAGGCTTAATAAGAGAAGAGGGGTAAACCGGATGTCTGCCGGATGACTCCTTGAAACCTTCAAACCTTTCTTTTTTTTTTTTTTTTTATTTATTCTGGGTTACCTCACTTAGGATGATATTTTCCAGTTCCAACCATTTGCCTAAGAACTTCATGAATTCATTGTTTTTAATTGCTGAGTAGTATTCCATTGTGTATATAAACCACATTCCTCCTTTGAGGGACATCTGGGTTCTTTCCAGCTTCTGGCTATTATAAATAGGGCTGCTATGAACATAGTGGATCATGTGTCCTTATTGCATGCCAAGGAATCCTCTGGGTATGGTATGCACTCACTGATAAATGAATACTAGCCTAGAAACTTGGAATTCCCAAGACACAATGCACATATCAAATGATGCCCAAGAAGAAGGAAGGAGTGGCCCCTGGTCCTGGAAAAGCTCAGCGCAGCAGTGTCAGGAATACCAGGACAGGGAGGTGGGAAGGGGTTGATTGGGGAACAGGGAGAGGGAAGAGAGCTTATGGGACTTTCGGGGAGGGGGATCCAGGAAAGGGGAAATCACTTGAAATGTAAATAAAGAATATATAGCTATGCAGTATGCTACCCTAGCTATCAGAAGAAGCTTGCTTCTGGACAAGTGCTTTTCAACCTGTGTGCCATGGTTCCATGAGGGCCATACATTAGATATTCTGCATATCAGTTACTTACACTTGATAACTAACAGGTGATGATTACAGTTATGAAGGAGCAATTAATATAATTTCATGGTTTGGTCAGCACAATATGAGGAACCATAGTAAATGGTCTAGCCTTAGGAATGTTGAAAAGCACTTATCCAGATTATCCTCATGTGTTTTAGGTTTTCAGTTTTATGCAAGTACCTTGTCAAACTAGATGGATAATTGTTTCTTTTGTAAATTTTTTTGTTGTGTTTTGTTTTTTGTAGGGTATGAATGAATGTTTTGCCTCCACATATGTATATAATTTTTAATAGGTTGGTTATATAGAATTACTACAACACAAGTCAACTGAATAAAACAAAGAATTGAATTTCCAAGTCTCCTCCAATACTGGATAGAATATGGTTTAGCACTGAACCTTTGTCTCCTCAATGCTTCTTCCTGAAGTACATAGAATAATCCAGGAATTATGGAAAAAGTTCCTCACAAATATTCTTAATAGT
This sequence comes from Apodemus sylvaticus, assembly GCF_947179515.1. NCBI lineage: Eukaryota > Metazoa > Chordata > Mammalia > Rodentia > Muridae > Apodemus > Apodemus sylvaticus. The sequence goes on along the minus strand of NC_067481.1, from coordinate 109,436,963 downwards.
TTTCCTTTTAAATTTATTTTCTATATTCTTTGTTTACATTCAAAATGATTTCCCCTTTCCCGGTTCCCCCTCCCCATAAGTCCCTTAAGCCCTCTTCCCTCTGCCCATTCCGCAATCAACCCCCTCCCATTTCTCTGTCCTGATACTCCCCTGCAATGCTGCATCAAGCCTTTCCAGGACCAGGGCCCTCTCCTTCCTTCTTCTTGGGAATCATTTGATATGTTAATTGTGTCTTGAGTATTCAGAGCTTCTAAGCTAATTAATATCCACTTATCAGTGACTACATTCCATGTATATTCTTTTGTGATTGGGTTACCTCACTTAGGATGATATTTTTTTCACTTACATCCATATGCCTAAAAATTTCATGAATTCATTGTTTTTAATTGCTGAGTAGTATTCCATTGTGTAAATATACCACATTTTTTGTATCCATTCCTCCCTTGAGAGACATCTGGATTTTTTCCAGCTTCTGGCTATTATAAATAAGGCTGCTATGAACATAGTGGAGCATGTGTCCTTATTACATGCTGGGGAATCCTCTAGGTATATGCCCAGGTGTGGTATAACAGGGTCCTCCAGAAGTGTCATGCCCAGTTTTCTGAGGAACCACTAAACTGATTTCCAGAGTGGTTGTACCATCTTACAATCTGACCAACAGTGGAGGAGTGTTCCTCTTTCCCCACATCCTTGCCAACACCTGCTGTCTCCTGAGTTTTTGATCTTAGCCATTCTGACTGGTGTGAGGTGAAATCTAAGGGTTATTTTGATTTGCATTTCCCTAATGACTAATGATGTTGAACATTTGTTAAGGTGCTTCTCAGCCATTAGAAATTCTTCAGGTAAAAAATCTTTGTTTAGCTCTGTGCCCCATTTTTAAATAGGGTTATTTGGTTCTCTGGAGTCTACCTTCTTGAGTTCTTTGTATATCTTGGATATAAGCCCTCTGTTGGATATAGGGTTGATGAAGATCTGTTCCCAATTTGTTGGTTGCTGCTTTGTCTTTTTGACAGTGTCCTTTGCCTTACAGAAACTTTATAATTTTATGAGATCCCATTTGTCAATTCTTGATCTTAGAGCATAAGCTATTGGTGTTCTGTTCAGAAACTTTCCTCGGTGCCCATGTCCTCAAGGCTTTTCCCCAGTTTCTTTTCTATTTGTTTCAGTGTGTCTGGTTTTACATGGAGGTCCTTGATCCACTTGGGCTTGAGCTTAGTACAAGGAAATAAGAATGGATCAATTTGCATTCTTCTGCATGCTGACCTCCAGTTGAACCAGCACTATGTGTTGAAAAGGCTATCTTTTTTTCCACTGGATGTTTTCCACTCCTTTGTCAAAGGTCAAGTGACCATAGGTGTGTGAGTTCATTTCTGGGTCTTCAATTCTATTCTATTGGTCCACTTGTCTGTTACTGTGCCAATACCATGCAGTTTTTAACACTGTTGCTCTGTAGTACTGGTTGAAGTCCAGGATACTGATTCTCCCAGAAATTCCTTTACCATTGAGAATAGTTTTAGCTCTCCTGGACTTTTTGTTATTCCAGATTAATTTGAGACATGCTCTTCCTAAATGTATGAAGAACTGAGTTGGGATTTTGATGGGGATTGCATTGAATCCGTATATTGCTTTTGGTAAGGTGGCCATTTTTACTATATTAATTCTGCCATTCTAAGAGCATAGAAGATTTTTCCATTTTCTGAGGTCTTCTTCAATTTCCTTCTTCAGAGACCTACAGTTCTTGTCATACAGATCTTTCACTTGTTTGGTTAGAGTCACACCAAGATACTTTATATTGTTTGTGGCTATTGTGAAAGGTGTCATTTCTCTAATTTCTTTCTCAGCCTGCTTATCCTTTGAGTATAGGAAGGCTACTCACTTGTGTGAGTTGATTTTAAAACCAGCCTCTTTGTTGAAGTTGTTTATCAGCTGTAAAAATAGAAACAGAAGGAATACTACCCAAATTGTTCTATGAAGCCACAATTACACTGATACCAAAACCACACAATGATCCAGCAAAGAAAGCGAATTTCAGGCCAATTTCCCCAATGAATATAGATACAAAAATACTCAATAAAATTCTTGCCAATCAAATCCAAGAACACATCAAAACGATCATTCACCATGATCAAGTATGCTTCATCCCAGGGATGCAGGGATGGTTCAATATAAGTAAATCCATCAATGCAATCCATTACATAAACAAACTCAAAAAAAAACACATGGTGATTTCATTAGATGTTGAAAAAGCTTTTGACAAAATTCAGCATCCTTTTATGCTAAAAGTCTTGGAAAGAACAGGAATTCAAGGCCCATACCTAAACATAGGAAAAAGTAAGATACAGTAAACCGGTAGCCAACATTAAACTAAATGGAGAGAAGCTTAAAGCAATCCCACTAAAATCAGGGACTAGACAAGGCTGCCCCTCTCTCCATAGCTTTTCAGCATAGTACTTGAGCTAGAGCAATTATACAATATAAGGAGGTCAAGGGGATACAAATTGGAAAGGAAGAAGTCAAACTATCACTATTTGTAGGTGATATGATAGTAGACTTAAGTGACCCAAAAAACTCCAAGTTGATCCATTCTTATCTCCTTGTTCTAAGTTCAAGTCCAAGTGGATCAAGGACCTCAACAGAAAACCTGACACACTGAAACTAATAGAAAAGGAACTGGGGAAGAGCCTTGAGCACATGGGCACAGGGGAAATTTTCCTGAACAGAACACCAATAGTTTAAGCTCTAAGATCAAGAACTGACAAATGGGACCTTATAAAATTAAGTTTCTGTAAGGCAAAGGACACTGTAAACAGGACAAAATGGCAACCAACAAATTGGGAAAAGATCTTTACCAACTCTATATCCAATAGAGGGCTAATATCCAATATATACAAAGAACTGAAGAAGTTAGACCCCAGAGAACCAAATAACCCTATTAAAAATGGGGTACAGAGCTAAACAAAGAATTTTCACCTGAGGAATAATGAATGGCTGAGAAACACCTAAAGAAATGTTCAACATCCTTAATCATCAGGGAAATGCAAATCAAAACAACCTTGAGATTTTACCTTACACCAGTCAGAATGGTTAAGATCAAAAACTCAGGAGATAACAGATGCTGGCAAGGATGCGGAGAAAGAGGAACACTCCTCCACTGTTGGTGGGAGTGCAAGTTGGTACAATCACTCTGGAAATCAGTCTGGTAGTTCCTCAGAAAACTAGGCATAATCCTACCTACCAAAGGACCCTGTTATACCACTCCTGAGCATATACCCAGAGGATTCTCCAGCATGTAATAAGGACACATGCTCCACTATTTTCACAGAAGCCTTTTTTATAGCAGCCAAAAGCTGAAAATAACCCAGATGTTTCTCAATGGAGGAATGGATACAGAAAATGTGGTATATTTACATAATGGAATACTACTCAACTACTAAAAATAACTCATGAAATTCTTAGGCAAATGGATTGAACTGGAAAATATTATCCTGAGTGAGGTATCCCAATCACAAACGGACACAGTGCTTACTGATAAGTGGATATTAGCCCAAAAGCTTGGAATACTCAAGACACATTTCATATATTAAATGATGCCCATGAAGGAGAAAAAACAAAGTATGGATACTCTGGTCATTCTTAGAAGGAGGAACTAAATACCCACAGAAGGAGATACAGAGACAAAGGGTAGAGCAGAGTCTGAGGGAAGGACCATCCAGAGACTGCCCCACCTAGGAAGCCATCCCATATATAGTTACAAACCCCAGACACTATTATTGATGCCTACAAGTACTTGCTGACCCATGCCAAATATAGCTGTTACCTGGGAGACTCTGCTAGTGCATGACAAATACAGAGGGGGACACTCTCAGCCAGCCATGGTACTGAGCACAGGGTCCCCAATGGGGGAGCTAAAGAGAGGAACCAATATCTGAAGGGGTTTGCAGAGCCATCACAGGAACAATATGAGCCACCCAGTACTCCCAGAGTTCCCAGGAACAAAACCATCAAGCAAAGAGTACACATGGAGTTAACCATGGCTCCAGATGCATAGGCAGCAGAAGATGGCCTTGTTAGACACCAAAGGGAGGAGTGGCCCTTGGTCCTGGAAAGGCTCCCTGCTGCAGTGTAGAGGAATACTAGGACAGGGAAGCAAATGAGTGTGGATTGGGGAACAGGGGGAGGGGAGATGCTTATGCGATTTTAGGGGGTGGGTGTACCAGAAAAGGGGACATTTGAAATGTAAATAAAGAATATATCTAATAATAAAAAATAACTTCTTGCCAAACATGACTGATTTTGTTGTGTTTTTTGCTTTGTTTTACTTTTCTTATAAAAACCCTTTTCACTGTTATGTTTTTCTTTGAAGCATATGAGAATGATTTGTTTGAAGGTTTGTATGTTGTTAATGGGTTTTTCTTTAGATTTAGCCAAGAAAACACATTTAGCAACAAAGTCTTGAATATCCAGGTCATCTCCAACACTGACTAGGATACTGCTTAGCATTGAGCCTTTGTGTCATGTATGCTTCTTCAAGAAAAACACTTTGCACTCCAACAACACACAGAAAAAGGGTTCTTCCAACTCTTCCCAATTGCTTTCTTGAATATATCTGTGTAATTTCTTCTTGTTTATACTTCAAGATAATATTATGCAAAAGTGATTGGAAAATAATTTTCAATATTGCAGGTAGGTTATGGATACACAGTTGTTATGAAAATAATAATTAGTCTGTTTGGAAAGAGGCTAGGATACAATAAATTTTAAGTTGGAAACACATATCTGATCATAATCACAAGACAAAGTAAACCATTCCCCATATAATTTCGGGTGAACAACATTAGAGTATCTTTTCTTTCATATCAAGAGAGTGGAAACAACATACTTTAGAAAAAGATAAAGTAGGGCACTTAGATCTGTTTCTAGTTTTTTTTTAAGTGAGATTTCAAAATTGGTCATGTGTAATGGGTTCACACCCTGCTATGTGAAGGCTTCTTCCTGCTAGGATAGACTGCTTTCTTCCTTGTAGAGTCTGCTTCTTTCTACAGAAAATATCCTCATGTAATATGGAGTCTGCTTTCTACTATATGACAGCAATACAATGAATGTGGGAGCTGCTTCCTTCTAGATAAAGTGTCTCCCTTTTTTAGGAAAGGTGCAAGTATAATTCATTAGGAAGCAAGAGCTTCCTTTTGATAGTTTCCATTTTCAGGCTGTAATATCTTTTTCTGTTGCTTTTCTTTTGCCACTTACCTTCATTATACACGTAGGTTAAAAATCCTATGTTCACAACTAGACATTTAAAGACTTCTTAAGATAATTTAACTAATTAAATAACACAAGTCTGTCTAAAGAAAATTTAACAGTGTATATAATTTTTTTCCTAATAAAAGCAAATAAACATGTATGCTTATTGTTTTTATAATTCTGCAGAAGAATTCATGTGGAGTATTCTTCAAGGAATATTTTTTTCAATGGTAAGCACAACAGAGTATTAGCCACACTCATCATAAGCTCCATGTATGGATATCACTGGAAGAAAACATTTCTTTAATTTCAGCACCTCAAAATTGTCAGGATCCTGAATATAATTGCTGATGAAACTCAAAAGGAGGAAGTTGTCTAGTGGTGAGTTAGCCATCTTTTATTAAATATTTACTTTTATGTGAATATATATTTTTGTCCATATATATGTATATGTACCACATGTGAGACTAATGTCCATGGATGTCAGGAAAAGATTTAGGAACCAAATCGGTTGTTTGCTGTGCTGCAAGTGCCTCCTGGGAACTTCTCTGCAAAAGCAACAATTACTCATGTCTCCTGATCTAACTCAACAATAACAGAATAGTTATTTAGGGAAAAGTATTTTTTATTCATTGACAAAAATCCTACATGATAGCTCACACTAGAAGGATTTTTCCAGTCACTAACAATATAAGTTCTTCAATGCACATGCAGTGGAGTTCTCTATAGCATGAAGCCAACAAAGAATGGCACACACAGCATAGATGAATCATTTCAAAACCTTGCTCTGGAGCACGGAAGACATACAGAGTGACTATGTTTCTACTCTCCCATACTCCGTAACACTGGGAAATTTTTGAGTGAAATGTGGGCATGCCATAACAAGATATGGTTAAGGAGAACGCTTTATTTTAGATATAAAAAGAAAACATCCGGGGGGGGGTGCGGGGAATAGCAAAAGAAGACCTGAAGACAGTGGGAAGAAGACCAAGGGAATCAAGATGACACTGTCTCATGAGAAGAACCAAGAGGAGGAACCTGAGAATAAGAGGGCAACAGCCGATGAATAAAGTTTATGACAAATTATTTTAAAATGTCGAATTACTTTATAAAAGTTTATAAATATTTTATAACATGAAATGACAAATTTTATAGGAAAGAGAAGTTGGAGGGAAAGTAAAACTCAGTATATGCAGAGGTTTAAAACTAGATGGCAGGCATAGTGCAGAAAGGAGGCGGTGGTATGTGTAATGCTGTAACACTCTACTCTCAACAGTGGTCAAATCATGGAAACAGAAACTAAACAGAGATACAGTGAAACTAACAAAAGTTATGGACCAAATGGATCTAACAGATATTTATAGGATATTCCATCCTCAAGCAAAAGAATATACCTTCTCAGCACCTCATGGTACCTTCTCCAAAATTAACCATGTAACTGGTCACAAAACAGGCCTCAACAGATACAGAAATATTGAAAATATTCCATGCACCTTATCAGATCACCACGGCCTAAGGCTGGTCTTAAGCTCAAACAAAAACAATTGAAAACACACATACATGTGGACTTGGAACAATGGTCTTCTCAACAATAGCTTGGTCAAGGAAGAAACAAAGAAAGAAATTAAAGACTTTTTAGAATTTAATGAAAATGAAGACATATCATACCAAAACTTATGGGACACAATGAAAGCAGAGCTAAGAGGAAAACTCATACCTCAGATTGCCTCCAAAAAGAGAATGGAGAGACCTTGCACTACAGCTTGACAGTGCAGTTGAAGGCTCTAGAACAAAAGGAAGCAAATACCCCCAAGAGGAGTAGACGGCAGGAAATAATCAAACTTAGATCAGAAATCAACCAAGCAGAAGCAAAAAGAGCTATACAAAGAATCAACAAAACAAGGAGCTGGTTCTTTGAGAAAAATAAAGATAGATAAACCCTTTGCCAGACTAACCAGAGGGCATGGAGACAGTATCCAAATTAATAAAATCAGAAATGAAAAGGGAGACAAAACAACAGGAACTGGAAATTAAAAAAAAATCATCAGATCCTACTACAAGAGTTTATACTCAACAAAGTTTGAAAATCTGGATGAAATGGACAACTTTCTAGATACATACCATGTGCCAGTGATAAAAAAGGATCAGATAAACCATCTAAATAGTCCCATATGCCCTGAGGAAATAGAGGCAGTCATGAAGAGTCTCCCGTAAAAAAAAAAAAAAAAAAAAAAAAAAAAAAAAAAAAAAAAAAAGAAAGAAAGAAAGAAAGAAAGAAAGAAAGAAAGAAAGAAAGAAAGAAAGAAAGAAAGAAAGAAAGCAAGCAAGCAAGCCCCGGACCAGATGGGTTTAGCAGGGAATTCTATCAGATCTTCAAAGAAGAGTTAATACTGATACTCTTCAAACTTTTCCACAAAATAGAAACTCAAGGAACACTACCCAACTCATTCTATGAAGCCACAATAACGCTTATACCGAAACCAAACAAAAACCAAACAAAGAAGGAGAACTTTAGACCAATCTCCCTCATGAACATAAATGCAAAAATACTGAACAAAATCCTGGCTAACCAAATCCAAGAATGCATCAAAACTATAATTCACCACGATCAGGTAGGCTTCATCTCAGGGATGCAGATGGTTCAATATATGGAAATCCGTCAATGTAATTCACTACATAAACAAACTAAAGAAAAAAAAAAACATGGTTAATTCATTAGATGCTGAAAAGGCTTTTGTCAAAATCCAGCATCCCTTCATGATCCCTTCTTCTCTTGGAGAGATCGGTAATCCAAGGCCCATACCTAAACATAGTGAAAGCAATATACTTCAAACTAGTAGCAAACATCAAACTAAATGGAGAGAAACTTAAAGCAATCCCACTAAAATTGGGGACCAGACAAGGCTGTTCACTCTCTCCCTATCTATTTAATATAGTACTTGAAGTTCTAGCTAGAGCAATCAGGCAGCAAAAGGAAGTAAAAGGTATACAAATTGGAAAAGAAGAAGTCGAAATATTACTATTTGCAGATGATATGATAGTATACTTAAGTGACCCCAAGACTTCCACCAGAGAACTCCTAAAGCTGATAAATGACTTCAGCAAAGTGGCTGGATATAAACTTAACTCAAACAAATCAGTGGCCTTCCTCTATTCAAAGTATAAACAAGATGAGAAAGAAATTATTTCTGTTGCCCATACACTCATAGGTTTGTGAGGCCACCTCTGGGATTTTGGTTGACTTACTAGAGGGCACATTCTTACGGAAAACTGATTCTCCTTGCCTGAAAGTCAGGAACTGTCCATAGCTACTCTGTTAGTATTGGGGTGTCGTGAACCCCTTTCTCAGGCAAGGAAATTGCTTGTCCTATCTAGTATTGTGCCTGTCTTATGCAGTCAAACACAGCAGCTGAGAATTCATGACTGCGGTGGTCCTGTCATAGCCAGTAGGTACTGTTTGCCTCTAATTATCCACAACATCTGACTCATAAGTTCTTTCCATGCTATTGTCCATGATGTTATCTGAACCTTCAGTGATGGGTATGATATAGAGATCTAATTTTTGACTGGGCATGACCGAGTCACTCATTCTCTGCACTTTAGTCATTGTGATAACCATGTTCACAGCACACAGATGCTTCAATGATGATATCTGAGTGTTGCACTAATTTATGGCTATGGATATAAGAATTTAGAGGGTAGTTTAACAATGTGTCCATTTAGGGAAAGAATGGGGTTTGTTGAGTCCATGGGGCCTGGGAGTTCCCCTAGCATGGTTTCTGGTCTAATTTGGAGCATCAGGCTTCCTAAAGAAAAGTGGTTTTCATCCTGTGTGTCACAACTATCAGAAAACTCTTATTTTTGGCTATCTTAACATTTCTCGACCATAAACTAACTTTCATTGCTACCTCAAAACAGTAATTTTGCTACTGTGTGGTGTCATAATTCTTAATATTATTAGAAACAAGTGTTGATAGTATAAATGATAATTATCTGTTTATATCCAATAGCATCCAGGAAATCTTTAAATCCAAAAGCTGGCAGTGTCTGTCGAATGCCTTTTGGGATGATAGACAAGAAGTTGCCAAAAGCCAAGTGCTCTATAATTAGGTCTTTGGGCATTAAGGGCTTTCCAGTGTATATCAAAATATTGTTGAGGAATTGTCAAGCATTCTGTTATCTGGAAGATGAGGAAAATTACCATTGCAGAGCATGCAGAAGTCATTTTCCTTTCAATTAAAAGGTAAATAAATTTATTGTGGTCAAGAAACACTGGAAATACATTGAGTCCATTACTTCATATAGTTAGCTTAAATAAAATGATCATCACTTTTTCTTTATGTGAATAGGGATTCTCTATTATTTCAAAAATAGTAGATATGTTTACTAAAATGTAATGTTTTCCATGGATGTTGTGTTGGACCCCTTTCATTCTGCAACTCAAGAGACAGAGGAAGACAGAGCTATGAATTTGAGGTTAATCTTGTCTGCAGACATTTCCAGAACAGTCATTGCTACATACAGAGAATAATGTTCTCAAAAAGCATAAAAGGAAACAAAGAAGATTAATGTATTCATTACTTTTGACTAAACACATTAATTTGGATTTTTTAAGTAAAGTATTTTAAGAATATGGCATTATCTCTGAAGTTTAAATGAAACAATTAATATTCATCATAAAAACATAAAATATTTGATAATAGTATCCACAAAGAGTGATTAAATATTCAGAATATTTAAAACATATTTCACTTTAAGCTTTATCTTGTTTTTAATGATGTGTGTTTAGCTGTTGTATGTGAGTATGAGTGCCGTGCCAGCAAAGCCCAGAGGCTTATGATCTCCTACACCCAGATCTGGACATGGTTGTGAGCTGCTCATTGGAGCCTGGAACCCAACACAGAGGCAAAGAGCAGCAGTATGCACTCTCAACCACTGACTCCCCTCTCTACCATAAAGAAAATATTTAAAACTTAATCTGAAGAAAACAAAAACATAAAATAAGTGAGAAATGGATTCATGACCGGCATAAGTTTTTAAACTATTCAGGAATGTCCAAAATGTGTGAAAAATGAGACCCAATGTCACCAATAGTTCTGTAAATGCAGTGATGAGATGCTAATCAGAATAGCAAAGACAGATCATTACACACCTTATAAACAGGTGTTTAAAAATACCTCTTACGCAAATAAAAGCAAGAGGTTAAGGGGCTGAACATATAGAGAAATAAGAATCTTAACACAGACTTCATTGAAAGTAAAATGTTGTAGAATCTCTACAATTTACTATTGGTTTTGCTTTAACAAAATTGAAAAATAATTACCAAGTTCCAATGTAGTATTACTGCATCTCCCACACATTGAGACATCAGATCTTGTTATTTATAATAGCAAATGCTGGGCAAAGATATGGGGATATGAGCAGATACTGTGACACACGTGGAATTATCAGTATTGAGGATAAACAAGGCGTCTGGTTTTCCCTGGTTTTCTGAGTCTCAGTAGTTCTCATGAAAAATTTGCAAAGATGAAATCATTCCTCTCTTGAATGTTTGGAGTGATTAGGTTCTCAGACCTTCTGATTCTGAATATATTTGTATAAAATGTTTATTCAACTGAAGACAAAATGTTTGCGTTTATAATTCTACACCTTGCACAGGAATTAATGTTAAATTATTCAAAAGCTGAAATGCTAAAACTCCCATTGGAAAATGCTAACAATACAAGATGTAGGTAGAGGCAACAATATGAATAGCATAGAAAAGGCACCAAGAATTAAGGAGAGCAGAATTAAAAGATTTCTGCACCTTAAAAGAAAATACCAGCCAGTGGACATGTAACTTACAGAATGGGAGAAAAATCATTGGCTTTTGTACAAGCAAGTTGAAGACAACTGTTTCATACAGAACATAGAAGAACTAGAAAAGGACATCAGAAAGAGCTTCTAGTGAATGCCTTCGAAGCAGTTCAAAAACAGGAAAAAGCGTGTTCCCTGAAGACCATGAGTACAAGTGATCCAGCTGGAGTACAGGTCAAAAATTGGCATTGTAACCTACTACCTCTGCTGAGCTCTTCTCAAGTGACACAGACAGTATAAGGTTCACAGTTAAGCACAAGACAAATGCTAAGCAAGACACTGTGCCTCCCTCACCTCTGTCACAGACTGGGTCTGAAACTAACTACCAATCCCCAAAACAAATACAAAAAGAAAAAATCCTGATGATGTGATTTTTCCCCCATAAATTGGACGTGGGTTTATAAACATCATCCTGAAGATTATACTTTTTATGCAATAATTTGTTGACATGTACAGAGTTGTATTCGAATTTAAACCAAGTTTTAAAATAAAACTGAACACAAAAACCATAAAATGGAATCATTAAGAGGCCAACAAAATACATCCTCAGGACACTTGGAAAACACTTGAGAGGATCTTTGCAGTTGAGTAAGAGTGATCTTAATTTAATGATATTGTCCTATTTTTACAAGAGTTCTCTGTTTATAACAGATTGTGCCTTGTCTCATCTGCAGCTGATGAATAATGGATCTGATTAGAAGACTGCCTAGAGACCAGCAGTCACATCTGTAGCCGCCAGCCAGCTGCTCCAGTCAAACCGGGCACCTGGGAAGGGAAGATGGGGATAGACTGGAAGGCAGCAAAAAAGAGACAGACCAGGACAACCCAATTGCTGATCGAGGTCCAAAGATTAATGGGTGACTAAGAATTTAAGGTTTGGGGGCAAGAGCCTTCCCTGCAAGGTTCCGAGGATCCGCTCAGCAGACATTGGCTCCACTGCTAGGTGGGTGTCAGCTCCACTGAGCCACACCTGCTCAGCGGGGTCCTGCTTAATTCTGGAAACTGTAGATCCAGAAGAACAAGGAGCAAGAGAGTGCTCCGCCCCAGGTGGGGGAGGCTTGTGGCTGAGGTCTGGAAATTCCCACTCAGAAGGCTGAGCCCGGAGGGCACACATGCCCTTGGGTCTTGTGCATGCATGACCTTAGACCATTTGGATCTGTTTTAGGCTTAAATCAAAGTGCTTTGATCAAATGCATAATCTGCCATATCTTATGTATTTATTGTAGTGATTTGTATTAAAAGAATCAGAAGTGCAGATAAGTTATTTATCATCTGTTTAACTAAACTGCCTTGGTTTAGCTTACAATTCTTTAAAAGTTCTTAATTAAAACATTGAAAAATGCAATTGACAGACGCTTGTATAGCTTACAAAGTTATTTTTGAAAGTCTTACATTACTTAAATTATTCCAAGTAACAGTGGATTGTGAATTAAGAAAGAAAACCATATTATTTTTTGACACACTTAAGACTGAGAGTAACTAATAATGCTCTTGTATATAATTTAAAGACTTTTCAGGCAAAATCCAACTTAAAATTTCCCTTTCCCTGCCAATTTCCCAGTGTCCACTCTTAATTGCTAGTAATTTTTTTTTACCTTAAAGATGAAGTTATTCACAACTATTGAGCATATGACAGTAGAAACATTGTCAGACAGCTTTAATTGACATTGTCTCCACACCTCCAGTTATCAGGAATATATTTTTTACTGCCTTGCTTGCACTGCATTAAATATTCATCAGTTTCTTGAAGGGGGTCATGTTTTTACAAGTATTTTCATGTAACTATTGCAGTTGTGGTCAAGAAAAGGAAAATTTTCTGCTTGAAACTGTTGATTTAAGTGATGTGTGATCTGTCACCATCTTCAGGCACTGTGTGATTCCCTAGGAAACTTGCAGGGCTCTCTGTAACGGTAAATCGTGCATGCTTGGCCATGGGAACTATAAATCACAGCTAGCAGCGTGATTTCTGGTGGCATGAGGAATGAAACGGTTTAAAAGCTATGACCAATGGACTGATCTAGCCATTAAATACTGTATGTCTGTCTGTAGTCTGAGCTACTGGCCTCAGTGATCAGTATTAGGGTATGCATTCAATAACCATCCCTGTTGGACTAAGACTGGCGTTTGTGTGGCTTGTGGGCAACTATTGGTGTCCTAGTAAGCTTACAAACTAAGGGTGTGAGCCTGACTTTGTGGTTTCACCTCCTCAGTGCTTCTTCCAGCAAACTTATTCTTTTTGCATACTTGTCTGTTTTGTTATGTCCTGTTCTGGGTGTGGGGATATTCCGAAGGCAAAATGCCTGCTTTTCTAATGCAGTACACTCTATGCTACAAAAAAAGAGCTTACAATGTAATCTCCTCCCCAAACCAGCATTACACCATATACACCCAGTTGAATTGTCAAATCCAGATTATTCTATCCATGTAGCAACATTATCTCATCTCTTGACACCTTTCACACTTTACCAATAATCACAATGCTACCTTTTGTGGCAAAAGAAAATAAAGTATTCTGGTGAAATTCTAAGCAGGGAATCAATGTAGCATTTCACAACCTTCCTTGTTTACATTCAAATTTTATTTCCGGGGAAATAGATTCCATAACAAGATAAGATAAACTACTGCCCAGAAGATATACAAAATCAGAAAAAAAATCTTGCTTTGGAGCCGGTCACCAAATAATAATTTGTGTAACATGCAGAGAAAGCTCACAGATAATTCAGTAGACAAGAGGCCAAGAACTAAATCAGAGATTTAAAACAGTGTTCAGGTTTATACAAAGAAAACTAATAAAAACTGTCCCTTTTTGTGAAATGGAAAATGAAAGTAAAACTGAAAATGAGAATCTGAATGAAACAACCTTAAAAGTGTGGGTACAGTTCATGTATACACTTGAGCCCAGTGTTCCTGGCTTAGTAGCTAGTTTACAGTTTAAGTAGCTAAGCTTATTCTCAGTTTAGAAAACAGCCTGTGGAGTTAGCTTGGAGGCAGGGGTGGATGTGGAGTGGCCTGCTCAGAAAGGCTGGCCAGGGGCGGGTGGGAGGCAAATCTCTGAGTTGAAGGCCAGCCTGGTCTCAGAGTGAGTTGTAGGACCAAACCCTAAAAACAAAGCAAAAACAAAAGGAGGTATTAAGGAGTATTGCAGGCTACTTGCTGTGTACACCAAGAAAATTCACAGTTGAATTTTGAGATTAGTGTGGTTATTAGCACTTTAGGCTGGGAGCCAGCAGATCTGGTGGGTGTGTCCAGCAGGTGGGAGGGAGGCAGTGAATCAGTGGGAGGGTGTTGGCAAGCGGGTGGGCTGGAGGCTGTGAGAGGGTGGGCGGGAGGCGGTGAGCAGGTGGGCGGTGAGCTGGTGGGCAGGAGGCAGTAAGCGGGTGGGCGGGGGAGGGGGGGTTGGGGGGGGACTGGGAACGGGCGGGCGCCTGGCAGGGAGCAGGCGGGCGGGAGGCGGGCGAGCGGATGGGCTGGGGTGGCGAACGGGCGGGCACAGGGCCGGGAGCAGGCGGGCAGGAGGCGGCCGAGCCAGTGGGCGGGGGCAGAGAGCGGGCGGGCAGGCGCAAGGCAGAGAAAGGGCGGGTGGGGGGCGGAAAGTGGGCGGGCGGGGGGGGGGCGGAGAGCGGGCGGGCAGGGGGCGAGGAAGGGGCGGGCGGGGGGCAGGGAGAGGGCAGGTGGGAGGAGACGAGCCCTCCGATCCACGAGGAGGAAGCTGTGGATCAGCATTCCATTGGACACTGTGAAGTGAGCAGAACCATTCCCAGGCAGGCAGCCTCACTTGCCGTGCTGAAGAGGTTAAGATTCTCCTGGGGAGCCTTAGCAGCTAGAGAAGAGTCACCTCACGCCTCACCTGCACACTCGTGCAGTTAGTAGGTGCTCAGATCCACAGTGCACGGACTTGAGTTGGGGTGTCACGCAGTTAGAGCACACAGTTGTGTTCTGACTGGGAATTGGATTAAGCTAGCAAAGGTCCACTTGGGTGAATCTTGGTGTGGCGGGGGCGGGCCACCCATCTGCTTCACGCTAGCAGCGTGATTTCTGGTGGCATGAGGAATGAAACGGTTTAAAAGCTATGACCAATGGACTGATCTAGCCATTAAATACTGTATGTCTGTCTGTAGTCTGAGCTACTGGCCTCAGTGATCAGTATTACGGTATGCCTTCAATAACCATCCCTGTTGGATTAAGACTGGCGCTTGTGTGGCTTGTGGGCAACTCTTGGTGATCAAAATGAGACATGTTACTATTTTTGGTAATTGTTGAATTTTTAAAAACGTGTGAGATTATTGCAAGATGGTTGAAATATTGCAAAAAGTGAATAAAAATTTTTCTCATTCAACTTTATTCAGACTAGATGAACCGCTGTTCTGGGTGTGGGGATATTCCGAAGGCAAAATGCCTGCTTTTCTAATGCAGTAGTACACTCTATGCTACAAAAAAAGAGCTTACAATGTAATCTCCTCCCCAAACCAGCATTACACCATATACACCCAGTTGAATTGTCAAATCCAGATTATTCTATCCATGTAGCAACATTATCTCATCTCTTGACACCTTTCACACTTTACCAATAATCACAATGCTACCTTTTGTGCAAAAGAAAATAAAGTATTCTGGTGAAATTCTAAGCAGGGAATCAATGTAGCATTTCACAACCTTCCTTGTTTACATTCAAATTTTATTTCCGGGGAAATAGATTCCATAACAAGATAAGATAAACTACTGCCCAGAAGATATACAAAATCAGAAAAAAAATCTTGCTTTGGAGCCGGTCACCAAATAATAATTTGTGTAACATGCAGAGAAAGCTCACAGATAATTCAGTAGACAAGAGGCCAAGAACTAAATCAGAGATTTAAAACAGTGTTCAGGTTTATACAAAGAAAACTAATAAAAACTGTCCCTTTTTGTGAAATGGAAAATGAAAGTAAAACTGAAAATGAGATATCTGAATGAAACAACCTTTAAAAGTGTGGGTACAGTTCATGTATACACTTGAGCCCAGTGTTCCTGGCTTAGTAGCTAGTTTACAGTTTAAGTAGCTAAGCTTATTCTCAGTTTAGAAAACAGCCTGTGGAGTTAGCTTGGAGGCAGGGGTGGATGTGGAGTGGCCTGCTCAGAAAGGCTGGCCAGGGGCGGGTGGGAGGCAAATCTCTGAGTTGAAGGCCAGCCTGGTCTCAGAGTGAGTTTGTAGGACCAAACCCTAAAAACAAAGCAAAAACAAAAGGAGGTATTAAGGAGTATTGCAGGCTACTTGCTGTGTACACCAAGAAAATTCACAGTTGAATTTTGAGATTAGTGTGGTTATTAGCACTTTAGGCTGGGAGCCAGCAGATCTGGTGGGTGTGTCCAGCAGGTGGGAGGGAGGCAGTGAATCAGTGGGAGGGTGTTGGCAAGCGGGTGGGGCTGGAGGCTGTGAGAGGGTGGGCGGGAGGCGGTGAGCAGGTGGGCGGTGAGCTGGTGGGCAGGAGGCAGTAAGCGGGTGGGCAGGGGAAGGGGGGTTGGGGGGGACTGGGAACGGGCGGCGGGGCGCCTGGCAGGGAGCAGGCGGGCGGGAGGCGGGCGAGCGGATGGGCTGGGGTGGCGAACGGGCGGGCACAGGGCCGGGAGCAGGCGGGCAGGAGGCGGCCGAGCCAGTGGGCGGGGGCAGAGAGCGGGCGGGGCGGGCGCAAGGCAGAGAAAGGGCGGGTGGGGGGCGGAAAGTGGGCGGGCGGGGGGCGGAGAGCGGGCGGGCAGGGGCCGAGGAAGGGGCGGGCGGGGGGCAGGGAGAGGGCAGGTGGGAGGAGACGAGCCCTCCGATCCACGAGGAGGAAGCTGTGGATCAGCATTCCATTGGACACTGTGAAGTGAGCAGAACCATTCCCAGGCAGGCAGCCTCACTTGCCGTGCTGAAGAGGTTAAGATTCTCCTGGGGAGCCTTAGCAGCTAGAGAAGAGTCACCTCACGCCTCACCTGCACACTCGTGCAGTTAGTAGGTGCTCAGATCCACAGTGCACGGACTTGAGTTGGGGTGTCACGCAGTTAGAGCACACAGTTGTGTTCTGACTGGGAATTGGATTAAGCTAGCAAAGGTCCACTTGGGTGAATCTTGGTGTGGCGGGGGGCGGGGCCACCCATCTGCTTCACGCTAGCAGCGTGATTTCTGGTGGCATGAGGAATGAAACGGTTTAAAAGCTATGACCAATGGACTGATCTAGCCATTAAATACTGTATGTCTGTCTGTAGTCTGAGCTACTGGCCTCAGTGATCAGTATTACGGTATGCCTTCAATAACCATCCCTGTTGGATTAAGACTGGCGCTTGTGTGGCTTGTGGGCAACTCTTGGTGATCAAAATGAGACATGTTACTATTTTTGGTAATTGTTGAATTTTTAAAAACGTGTGAGATTATTGCAAGATGGTTGAAATATTGCAAAAAGTGAATAAAAATTTTTCTCATTCAACTTTATTCAGACTAGATGAACCGCTGTTCTGGGTGTGGGGATATTCCGAAGGCAAAATGCCTGCTTTTCTAATGCAGTAGTACACTCTATGCTACAAAAAAAGAGCTTACAATGTAATCTCCTCCCCAAACCAGCATTACACCATATACACCCAGTTGAATTGTCAAATCCAGATTATTCTATCCATGTAGCAACATTATCTCATCTCTTGACACCTTTCACACTTTACCAATAATCACAATGCTACCTTTTGTGGCAAAAGAAAATAAAGTATTCTGGTGAAATTCTAAGCAGGGAATCAATGTAGCATTTCACAACCTTCCTTGTTTACATTCAAATTTTATTTCCGGGGAAATAGATTCCATAACAAGATAAGATAAACTACTGCCCAGAAGATATACAAAATCAGAAAAAAAATCTTGCTTTGGAGCCGGTCACCAAATAATAATTTGTGTAACATGCAGAGAAAGCTCACAGATAATTCAGTAGACAAGAGGCCAAGAACTAAATCAGAGATTTAAAACAGTGTTCAGGTTTATACAAAGAAAACTAATAAAAACTGTCCCTTTTTGTGAAATGGAAAATGAAAGTAAAACTGAAAATGAGATATCTGAATGAAACAACCTTAAAAGTGTGGGTACAGTTCATGTATACACTTGAGCCCAGTGTTCCTGGCTTAGTAGCTAGTTTACAGTTTAAGTAGCTAAGCTTATTCTCAGTTTAGAAAACAGCCTGTGGAGTTAGCTTGGAGGCAGGGGTGGATGTGGAGTGGCCTGCTCAGAAAGGCTGGCCAGGGGCGGGTGGGAGGCAAATCTCTGAGTTGAAGGCCAGCCTGGTCTCAGAGTGAGTTGTAGGACCAAACCCTAAAAACAAAGCAAAAACAAAAGGAGGTATTAAGGAGTATTGCAGGCTACTAGCTGTGTACACCAAGAAAATTCACAGTTGAATTTTGAGATTAGTGTGGTTATTAGCACTTTAGGCTGGGAGCCAGCAGATCTGGTGGGTGTGTCCAGCAGGTGGGAGGGAGGCAGTGAATCAGTGGGAGGGTGTTGGCAAGCGGGTGGGCTGGAGGCTGTGAGAGGGTGGGCGGGAGGCGGTGAGCAGGTGGGCGGTGAGCTGGTGGGCAGGAGGCAGTAAGCGGGTGGGCGGGGGAGGGGGGGGTTGGGGGGGGCTGGGAACGGGCGGGCGCCTGGCAGGGAGCAGGCGGGCGGGAGGCGGGCGAGCCAGTGGGCGGGGGCAGAGAGCGGGCGGGCGGGCGCAAGGCAGAGAAAGGGCGGGTGGGGGGCGGAAAGTGGGCGGGCGGGGGGGCGGAGAGCGGGCGGGCAGGGGGCGAGGAAGGGGCGGGCGGGGGGCAGGGAGAGGGCAGGTGGGAGGAGACGAGCCCTCCGATCCACGAGGAGGAAGCTGTGGATCAGCATTCCATTGGACACTGTGAAGTGAGCAGAACCATTCCCAGGCAGGCAGCCTCACTTGCCGTGCTGAAGAGGTTAAGATTCTCCTGGGGAGCCTTAGCAGCTAGAGAAGAGTCACCTCACGCCTCACCTGCACACTCGTGCAGTTAGTAGGTGCTCAGATCCACAGTGCACGGACTTGAGTTGGGGTGTCACGCAGTTAGAGCACACAGTTGTGTTCTGACTGGGAATTGGATTAAGCTAGCAAAGGTCCACTTGGGTGAATCTTGGTGTGGCGGGGGCGGGCCACCCATCTGCTTCACGCTAGCAGCGTGATTTCTGGTGGCATGAGGAATGAAACGGTTTAAAAGCTATGACCAATGGACTGATCTAGCCATTAAATACTGTGTGTCTGTCTGTAGTCTGAGCTACTGGCCTCAGTGATCAGTATTACGGTATGCCTTCAATAACCATCCCTGTTGGATTAAGACTGGCGCTTGTGTGGCTTGTGGGCAACTCTTGGTGATCAAAATGAGACATGTTACTATTTTTGGTAATTGTTGAATTTTTAAAAACGTGTGAGATTATTGCAAGATGGTTGAAATATTGCAAAAAGTGAATAAAAATTTTTCTCATTCAACTTTATTCAGACTAGATGAACCGCTGTTCTGGGTGTGGGGATATTCCGAAGGCAAAATGCCTGCTTTTCTAATGCAGTAGTACACTCTATGCTACAAAAAAAGAGCTTACAATGTAATCTCCTCCCCAAACCAGCATTACACCATATACACCCAGTTGAATTGTCAAATCCAGATTATTCTATCCATGTAGCAACATTATCTCATCTCTTGACACCTTTCACACTTTACCAATAATCACAATGCTACCTTTTGTGGCAAAAGAAAATAAAGTATTCTGGTGAAATTCTAAGCAGGGAATCAATGTAGCATTTCACAACCTTCCTTGTTTACATTCAAATTTTATTTCCGGGGAAATAGATTCCATAACAAGATAAGATAAACTACTGCCCAGAAGATATACAAAATCAGAAAAAAAATCTTGCTTTGGAGCCGGTCACCAAATAATAATTTGTGTAACATGCAGAGAAAGCTCACAGATAATTCAGTAGACAAGAGGCCAAGAACTAAATCAGAGATTTAAAACAGTGTTCAGGTTTATACAAAGAAAACTAATAAAAACTGTCCCTTTTTGTGAAATGGAAAATGAAAGTAAAACTGAAAATGAGATATCTGAATGAAACAACCTTAAAAGTGTGGGTACAGTTCATGTATACACTTGAGCCCAGTGTTCCTGGCTTAGTAGCTAGTTTACAGTTTAAGTAGCTAAGCTTATTCTCAGTTTAGAAAACAGCCTGTGGAGTTAGCTTGGAGGCAGGGGTGGATGTGGAGTGGCCTGCTCAGAAAGGCTGGCCAGGGGCGGGTGGGAGGCAAATCTCTGAGTTGAAGGCCAGCCTGGTCTCAGAGTGAGTTGTAGGACCAAACCCTAAAAACAAAGCAAAAACAAAAGGAGGTATTAAGGAGTATTGCAGGCTACTAGCTGTGTACACCAAGAAAATTCACAGTTGAATTTTGAGATTAGTGTGGTTATTAGCACTTTAGGCTGGGAGCCAGCAGATCTGGTGGGTGTGTCCAGCAGGTGGGAGGGAGGCAGTGAATCAGTGGGAGGGTGTTGGCAAGCGGGTGGGCTGGAGGCTGTGAGAGGGTGGGCGGGAGGCGGTGAGCAGGTGGGCGGTGAGCTGGTGGGCAGGAGGCAGTAAGCGGGTGGGCGGGGGAGGGGGGGTTGGGGGGGGCTGGGAACGGGCGGGCGCCTGGCAGGGAGCAGGCCGGCGGGAGGCGGGCGAGCGGATGGGCTGGGGTGGCGAACGGGCGGGCACAGGGCCGGGAGCAGGCGGGCAGGAGGCGGCCGAGCCAGTGGGCGGGGGCAGAGAGCGGGCGGGCGGGCGCAAGGCAGAGAAAGGGCGGGTGGGGGGCGGAAAGTGGGCGGGCGGGGGGGCGGAGAGCGGGCGGGCAGGGGGCGAGGAAGGGGCGGGCGGGGGGCAGGGAGAGGGCAGGTGGGAGGAGACGAGCCCTCCGATCCACGAGGAGGAAGCTGTGGATCAGCATTCCATTGGACACTGTGAAGTGAGCAGAACCATTCCCAGGCAGGCAGCCTCACTTGCCGTGCTGAAGAGGTTAAGATTCTCCTGGGGAGCCTTAGCAGCTAGAGAAGAGTCACCTCACGCCTCACCTGCACACTCGTGCAGTTAGTAGGTGCTCAGATCCACAGTGCACGGACTTGAGTTGGGGTGTCACGCAGTTAGAGCACACAGTTGTGTTCTGACTGGGAATTGGATTAAGCTAGCAAAGGTCCACTTGGGTGAATCTTGGTGTGGCGGGGGCGGGCCACCCATCTGCTTCACGCTAGCAGCGTGATTTCTGGTGGCATGAGGAATGAAACGGTTTAAAAGCTATGACCAATGGACTGATCTAGCCATTAAATACTGTATGTCTGTCTGTAGTCTGAGCTACTGGCCTCAGTGATCAGTATTACGGTATGCCTTCAATAACCATCCCTGTTGGATTAAGACTGGCGCTTGTGTGGCTTGTGGGCAACTCTTGGTGATCAAAATGAGACATGTTACTATTTTTGGTAATTGTTGAATTTTTAAAAACGCGTGAGATTATTGCAAGATGGTTGAAATATTGCAAAAAGTGAATAAAAATTTTTCTCATTCAACTTTATTCAGACTAGATGAACCGCTGTTCTGGGTGTGGGGATATTCCGAAGGCAAAATGCCTGCTTTTCTAATGCAGTAGTACACTCTATGCTACAAAAAAAGAGCTTACAATGTAATCTCCTCCCCAAACCAGCATTACACCATATACACCCAGTTGAATTGTCAAATCCAGATTATTCTATCCATGTAGCAACATTATCTCATCTCTTGACACCTTTCACACTTTACCAATAATCACAATGCTACCTTTTGTGGCAAAAGAAAATAAAGTATTCTGGTGAAATTCTAAGCAGGGAATCAATGTAGCATTTCACAACCTTCCTTGTTTACATTCAAATTTTATTTCCGGGGAAATAGATTCCATAACAAGATAAGATAAACTACTGCCCAGAAGATATACAAAATCAGAAAAAAAATCTTGCTTTGGAGCCGGTCACCAAATAATAATTTGTGTAACATGCAGAGAAAGCTCACAGATAATTCAGTAGACAAGAGGCCAAGAACTAAATCAGAGATTTAAAACAGTGTTCAGGTTTATACAAAGAAAACTAATAAAAACTGTCCCTTTTTGTGAAATGGAAAATGAAAGTAAAACTGAAAATGAGATATCTGAATGAAACAACCTTAAAAGTGTGGGTACAGTTCATGTATACACTTGAGCCCAGTGTTCCTGGCTTAGTAGCTAGTTTACAGTTTAAGTAGCTAAGCTTATTCTCAGTTTAGAAAACAGCCTGTGGAGTTAGCTTGGAGGCAGGGGTGGATGTGGAGTGGCCTGCTCAGAAAGGCTGGCCAGGGGCGGGTGGGAGGCAAATCTCTGAGTTGAAGGCCAGCCTGGTCTCAGAGTGAGTTGTAGGACCAAACCCTAAAAACAAAGCAAAAACAAAAGGAGGTATTAAGGAGTATTGCAGGCTACTTGCTGTGTACACCAAGAAAATTCACAGTTGAATTTTGAGATTAGTGTGGTTATTAGCACTTTAGGCTGGGAGCCAGCAGATCTGGTGGGTGTGTCCAGCAGGTGGGAGGGAGGCAGTGAATCAGTGGGAGGGTGTTGGCAAGCGGGTGGGCTGGAGGCTGTGAGAGGGTGGGCGGGAGGCGGTGAGCAGGTGGGCGGTGAGCTGGTGGGCAGGAGGCAGTAAGCGGGGTGGGCGGGGGAGGGGGGGTTGGGGGGGGCTGGGAACGGGCGGGGCGCCTGGCAGGGAGCAGGCGGGCGGGAGGCGGGCGCGAGCCAGTGGGCGGGGGCAGAGAGCGGGCGGGCGGGCGCAAGGCAGAGAAAGGGCGGGTGGGGGGCGGAAAGTGGCGGCGGGCGGGGGGCGGAGAGCGGGCGGGCAGGGGGCGAGGAAGGGGCGGGCGGGGGGCAGGGAGAGGGCAGGTGGGAGGAGACGAGCCCTCCGATCCACGAGGAGGAAGCTGTGGATCAGCATTCCATTGGACACTGTGAAGTGAGCAGAACCATTCCCAGGCAGGCAGCCTCACTTGCCGTGCTGAAGAGGTTAAGATTCTCCTGGGGAGCCTTAGCAGCTAGAGAAGAGTCACCTCACGCCTCACCTGCACACTCGTGCAGTTAGTAGGTGCTCAGATCCACAGTGCACGGACTTGAGTTGGGGTGTCACGCAGTTAGAGCACACAGTTGTGTTCTGACTGGGAATTGGATTAAGCTAGCAAAGGTCCACTTGGGTGAATCTTGGTGTGGCGGGGGCGGGCCACCCATCTGCTTCACGCTAGCAGCGTGATTTCTGGTGGCATGAGGAATGAAACGGTTTAAAAGCTATGACCAATGGACTGATCTAGCCATTAAATACTGTATGTCTGTCTGTAGTCTGAGCTACTGGCCTCAGTGATCAGTATTACGGTATGCCTTCAATAACCATCCCTGTTGGATTAAGACTGGCGCTTGTGTGGCTTGTGGGCAACTCTTGGTGATCAAAATGAGACATGTTACTATTTTTGGTAATTGTTGAATTTTTAAAAACGCGTGAGATTATTGCAAGATGGTTGAAATATTGCAAAAAGTGAATAAAAATTTTTCTCATTCAACTTTATTCAGACTAGATGAACCGCTGTTCTGGGTGTGGGGATATTCCGAAGGCAAAATGCCTGCTTTTCTAATGCAGTAGTACACTCTATGCTACAAAAAAAGAGCTTACAATGTAATCTCCTCCCCAAACCAGCATTACACCATATACACCCAGTTGAATTGTCAAATCCAGATTATTCTATCCATGTAGCAACATTATCTCATCTCTTGACACCTTTCACACTTTACCAATAATCACAATGCTACCTTTTGTGGCAAAAGAAAATAAAGTATTCTGGTGAAATTCTAAGCAGGGAATCAATGTAGCATTTCACAACCTTCCTTGTTTACATTCAAATTTTATTTCCGGGGAAATAGATTCCATAACAAGATAAGATAAACTACTGCCCAGAAGATATACAAAATCAGAAAAAAAATCTTGCTTTGGAGCCGGTCACCAAATAATAATTTGTGTAACATGCAGAGAAAGCTCACAGATAATTCAGTAGACAAGAGGCCAAGAACTAAATCAGAGATTTAAAACAGTGTTCAGGTTTATACAAAGAAAACTAATAAAAACTGTCCCTTTTTGTGAAATGGAAAATGAAAGTAAAACTGAAAATGAGATATCTGAATGAAACAACCTTAAAAGTGTGGGTACAGTTCATGTATACACTTGAGCCCAGTGCTCCTGGCTTAGTAGCTAGTTTACAGTTTAAGTAGCTAAGCTTATTCTCAGTTTAGAAAACAGCCTGTGGAGTTAGCTTGGAGGCAGGGGTGGATGTGGAGTGGCCTGCTCAGAAAGGCTGGCCAGGGGCGGGTGGGAGGCAAATCTCTGAGTTGAAGGCCAGCCTGGTCTCAGAGTGAGTTGTAGGACCAAACCCTAAAAACAAAGCAAAAACAAAAGGAGGTATTAAGGAGTATTGCAGGCTACTTGCTGTGTACACCAAGAAAATTCACAGTTGAATTTTGAGATTAGTGTGGTTATTTTAGGCTGGGAGCCAGCAGATCTGGTGGGTGTGTCCAGCAGGTGGGAGGGAGGCAGTGAATCAGTGGGAGGGTGTTGGCAAGCGGGTGGGCTGGAGGCTGTGAGAGGGTGGGCGGGAGGCGGTGAGCAGGTGGGCGGTGAGCTGGTGGGCAGGAGGCAGTAAGCGGGTGGGCGGGGGAGGGGGGGTTGGGGGGGGCTGGGAACGGGCGGGCGCCTGGCAGGGAGCAGGCGGGCGGGAGGCGGGCGAGCCAGTGGGCGGGGGCAGAGAGCGGGCGGGCGGGCGCAAGGCAGAGAAAGGGCGGGTGGGGGGCGGAAAGTGGGCGGGCGGGGGGCGGAGAGCGGGCGGGCAGGGGGCGAGGAAGGGGCGGGCGGGGGGCAGGGAGAGGGCAGGTGGGAGGAGACGAGCCCTCCGATCCACGAGGAGGAAGCTGTGGATCAGCATTCCATTGGACACTGTGAAGTGAGCAGAACCATTCCCAGGCAGGCAGCCTCACTTGCCGTGCTGAAGAGGTTAAGATTCTCCTGGGGAGCCTTAGCAGCTAGAGAAGAGTCACCTCACGCCTCACCTGCACACTCGTGCAGTTAGTAGGTGCTCAGATCCACAGTGCACGGACTTGAGTTGGGGTGTCACGCAGTTAGAGCACACAGTTGTGTTCTGACTGGGAATTGGATTAAGCTAGCAAAGGTCCACTTGGGTGAATCTTGGTGTGGCGGGGGCGGGCCACCCATCTGCTTCACGCTAGCAGCGTGATTTCTGGTGGCATGAGGAATGAAACGGTTTAAAAGCTATGACCAATGGACTGATCTAGCCATTAAATACTGTATGTCTGTCTGTAGTCTGAGCTACTGGCCTCAGTGATCAGTATTACGGTATGCCTTCAATAACCATCCCTGTTGGATTAAGACTGGCGCTTGTGTGGCTTGTGGGCAACTCTTGGTGATCAAAATGAGACATGTTACTATTTTTGGTAATTGTTGAATTTTTAAAAACGCGTGAGATTATTGCAAGATGGTTGAAATATTGCAAAAAGTGAATAAAAATTTTTCTCATTCAACTTTATTCAGACTAGATGAACCGCTGTTCTGGGTGTGGGGATATTCCGAAGGCAAAATGCCTGCTTTTCTAATGCAGTAGTACACTCTATGCTACAAAAAAAGAGCTTACAATGTAATCTCCTCCCCAAACCAGCATTACACCATATACACCCAGTTGAATTGTCAAATCCAGATTATTCTATCCATGTAGCAACATTATCTCATCTCTTGACACCTTTCACACTTTACCAATAATCACAATGCTACCTTTTGTGGCAAAAGAAAATAAAGTATTCTGGTGAAATTCTAAGCAGGGAATCAATGTAGCATTTCACAACCTTCCTTGTTTACATTCAAATTTTATTTCCGGGGAAATAGATTCCATAACAAGATAAGATAAACTACTGCCCAGAAGATATACAAAATCAGAAAAAAAATCTTGCTTTGGAGCCGGTCACCAAATAATAATTTGTGTAACATGCAGAGAAAGCTCACAGATAATTCAGTAGACAAGAGGCCAAGAACTAAATCAGAGATTTAAAACAGTGTTCAGGTTTATACAAAGAAAACTAATAAAAACTGTCCCTTTTTGTGAAATGGAAAATGAAAGTAAAACTGAAAATGAGATATCTGAATGAAACAACCTTAAAAGTGTGGGTACAGTTCATGTATACACTTGAGCCCAGTGCTCCTGGCTTAGTAGCTAGTTTACAGTTTAAGTAGCTAAGCTTATTCTCAGTTTAGAAAACAGCCTGTGGAGTTAGCTTGGAGGCAGGGGTGGATGTGGAGTGGCCTGCTCAGAAAGGCTGGCCAGGGGCGGGTGGGAGGCAAATCTCTGAGTTGAAGGCCAGCCTGGTCTCAGAGTGAGTTGTAGGACCAAACCCTAAAAACAAAGCAAAAACAAAAGGAGGTATTAAGGAGTATTGCAGGCTACTTGCTGTGTACACCAAGAAAATTCACAGTTGAATTTTGAGATTAGTGTGGTTATTAGCACTTTAGGCTGGGAGCCAGCAGATCTGGTGGGTGTGTCCAGCAGGTGGGAGGGAGGCAGTGAATCAGTGGGAGGGTGTTGGCAAGCGGGTGGGCTGGAGGCTGTGAGAGGGTGGGCGGGAGGCGGTGAGCAGGTGGGCGGTGAGCTGGTGGGCAGGAGGCAGTAAGCGGGTGGGCGGGGGAGGGGGGGTTGGGGGGGACTGGGAACGGGCGGGCGCCTGGCAGGGAGCAGGCGGGCGGGAGGCGGGCGAGCGGATGGGCTGGGGTGGCGAACGGGCGGGCACAGGGCCGGGAGCAGGCGGGCAGGAGGCGGCCGAGCCAGTGGGCGGGGGCAGAGAGCGGGCGGGCGGGCGCAAGGCAGAGAAAGGGCGGGTGGGGGGCGGAAAGTGGGCGGGCGGGGGGCGGAGAGCGGGCGGGCAGGGGGCGAGGAAGGGGCGGGCGGGGGGCAGGGAGAGGGCAGGTGGGAGGAGACGAGCCCTCCGATCCACGAGGAGGAAGCTGTGGATCAGCATTCCATTGGACACTGTGAAGTGAGCAGAACCATTCCCAGGCAGGCAGCCTCACTTGCCGTGCTGAAGAGGTTAAGATTCTCCTGGGGAGCCTTAGCAGCTAGAGAAGAGTCACCTCACGCCTCACCTGCACACTCGTGCAGTTAGTAGGTGCTCAGATCCACAGTGCACGGACTTGAGTTGGGGTGTCACGCAGTTAGAGCACACAGTTGTGTTCTGACTGGGAATTGGATTAAGCTAGCAAAGGTCCACTTGGGTGAATCTTGGTGTGGCGGGGGCGGGCCACCCATCTGCTTCACGCTAGCAGCGTGATTTCTGGTGGCATGAGGAATGAAACGGTTTAAAAGCTATGACCAATGGACTGATCTAGCCATTAAATACTGTATGTCTGTCTGTAGTCTGAGCTACTGGCCTCAGTGATCAGTATTACGGTATGCCTTCAATAACCATCCCTGTTGGATTAAGACTGGCACTTGTGTGGCTTGTGGGCAACTCTTGGTGATCAAAATGAGACATGTTACTATTTTTGGTAATTGTTGAATTTTTAAAAACGTGTGAGATTATTGCAAGATGGTTGAAATATTGCAAAAAGTGAATAAAAATTTTTCTCATTCAACTTTATTCAGACTAGATGAACCGCTGTTCTGGGTGTGGGGATATTCCGAAGGCAAAATGCCTGCTTTTCTAATGCAGTAGTACACTCTATGCTACAAAAAAAGAGCTTACAATGTAATCTCCTCCCCAAACCAGCATTACACCATATACACCCAGTTGAATTGTCAAATCCAGATTATTCTATCCATGTAGCAACATTATCTCATCTCTTGACACCTTTCACACTTTACCAATAATCACAATGCTACCTTTTGTGGCAAAAGAAAATAAAGTATTCTGGTGAAATTCTAAGCAGGGAATCAATGTAGCATTTCACAACCTTCCTTGTTTACATTCAAATTTTATTTCCGGGGAAATAGATTCCATAACAAGATAAGATAAACTACTGCCCAGAAGATATACAAAATCAGAAAAAAAATCTTGCTTTGGAGCCGGTCACCAAATAATAATTTGTGTAACATGCAGAGAAAGCTCACAGATAATTCAGTAGACAAGAGGCCAAGAACTAAATCAGAGATTTAAAACAGTGTTCAGGTTTATACAAAGAAAACTAATAAAAACTGTCCCTTTTTGTGAAATGGAAAATGAAAGTAAAACTGAAAATGAGATATCTGAATGAAACAACCTTAAAAGTGTGGGTACAGTTCATGTATACACTTGAGCCCAGTGTTCCTGGCTTAGTAGCTAGTTTACAGTTTAAGTAGCTAAGCTTATTCTCAGTTTAGAAAACAGCCTGTGGAGTTAGCTTGGAGGCAGGGGTGGATGTGGAGTGGCCTGCTCAGAAAGGCTGGCCAGGGGCGGGTGGGAGGCAAATCTCTGAGTTGAAGGCCAGCCTGGTCTCAGAGTGAGTTGTAGGACCAAACCCTAAAAACAAAGCAAAAACAAAAGGAGGTATTAAGGAGTATTGCAGGCTACTAGCTGTGTACACCAAGAAAATTCACAGTTGAATTTTGAGATTAGTGTGGTTATTAGCACTTTAGGCTGGGAGCCAGCAGATCTGGTGGGTGTGTCCAGCAGGTGGGAGGGAGGCAGTGAATCAGTGGGAGGGTGTTGGCAAGCGGGTGGGCTGGAGGCTGTGAGAGGGTGGGCGGGAGGCGGTGAGCAGGTGGGCGGTGAGCTGGTGGGCAGGAGGCAGTAAGCGGGTGGGCGGGGGAGGGGGGGTTGGGGGGGGCTGGGAACGGGCGGGCGCCTGGCAGGGAGCAGGCCGGCGGGAGGCGGGCGAGCGGATGGGCTGGGGTGGCGAACGGGCGGGCACAGGGCCGGGAGCAGGCGGGCAGGAGGCGGCCGAGCCAGTGGGCGGGGGCAGAGAGCGGGCGGGCGGGCGCAAGGCAGAGAAAGGGCGGGTGGGGGGCGGAAAGTGGGCGGGCGGGGGGGCGGAGAGCGGGCGGGCAGGGGGCGAGGAAGGGGCGGGCGGGGGGCAGGGAGAGGGCAGGTGGGAGGAGACGAGCCCTCCGATCCACGAGGAGGAAGCTGTGGATCAGCATTCCATTGGACACTGTGAAGTGAGCAGAACCATTCCCAGGCAGGCAGCCTCACTTGCCGTGCTGAAGAGGTTAAGATTCTCCTGGGGAGCCTTAGCAGCTAGAGAAGAGTCACCTCACGCCTCACCTGCACACTCGTGCAGTTAGTAGGTGCTCAGATCCACAGTGCACGGACTTGAGTTGGGGTGTCACGCAGTTAGAGCACACAGTTGTGTTCTGACTGGGAATTGGATTAAGCTAGCAAAGGTCCACTTGGGTGAATCTTGGTGTGGCGGGGGCGGGCCACCCATCTGCTTCACGCTAGCAGCGTGATTTCTGGTGGCATGAGGAATGAAACGGTTTAAAAGCTATGACCAATGGACTGATCTAGCCATTAAATACTGTATGTCTGTCTGTAGTCTGAGCTACTGGCCTCAGTGATCAGTATTACGGTATGCCTTCAATAACCATCCCTGTTGGATTAAGACTGGCGCTTGTGTGGCTTGTGGGCAACTCTTGGTGATCAAAATGAGACATGTTACTATTTTTGGTAATTGTTGAATTTTTAAAAACGTGTGAGATTATTGCAAGATGGTTGAAATATTGCAAAAAGTGAATAAAAATTTTTCTCATTCAACTTTATTCAGACTAGATGAACCGCTGTTCTGGGTGTGGGGATATTCCGAAGGCAAAATGCCTGCTTTTCTAATGCAGTAGTACACTCTATGCTACAAAAAAAGAGCTTACAATGTAATCTCCTCCCCAAACCAGCATTACACCATATACACCCAGTTGAATTGTCAAATCCAGATTATTCTATCCATGTAGCAACATTATCTCATCTCTTGACACCTTTCACACTTTACCAATAATCACAATGCTACCTTTTGTGGCAAAAGAAAATAAAGTATTCTGGTGAAATTCTAAGCAGGGAATCAATGTAGCATTTCACAACCTTCCTTGTTTACATTCAAATTTTATTTCCGGGGAAATAGATTCCATAACAAGATAAGATAAACTACTGCCCAGAAGATATACAAAATCAGAAAAAAAATCTTGCTTTGGAGCCGGTCACCAAATAATAATTTGTGTAACATGCAGAGAAAGCTCACAGATAATTCAGTAGACAAGAGGCCAAGAACTAAATCAGAGATTTAAAACAGTGTTCAGGTTTATACAAAGAAAACTAATAAAAACTGTCCCTTTTTGTGAAATGGAAAATGAAAGTAAAACTGAAAATGAGATATCTGAATGAAACAACCTTAAAAGTGTGGGTACAGTTCATGTATACACTTGAGCCCAGTGTTCCTGGCTTAGTAGCTAGTTTACAGTTTAAGTAGCTAAGCTTATTCTCAGTTTAGAAAACAGCCTGTGGAGTTAGCTTGGAGGCAGGGGTGGATGTGGAGTGGCCTGCTCAGAAAGGCTGGCCAGGGGCGGGTGGGAGGCAAATCTCTGAGTTGAAGGCCAGCCTGGTCTCAGAGTGAGTTGTAGGACCAAACCCTAAAAACAAAGCAAAAACAAAAGGAGGTATTAAGGAGTATTGCAGGCTACTTGCTGTGTACACCAAGAAAATTCACAGTTGAATTTTGAGATTAGTGTGGTTATTAGCACTTTAGGCTGGGAGCCAGCAGATCTGGTGGGTGTGTCCAGCAGGTGGGAGGGAGGCAGTGAATCAGTGGGAGGGTGTTGGCAAGCGGGTGGGCTGGAGGCTGTGAGAGGGTGGGCGGGAGGCGGTGAGCAGGTGGGCGGTGAGCTGGTGGGCAGGAGGCAGTAAGCGGGTGGGCGGGGGAGGGGGGGTTGGGGGGGGCTGGGAACGGGCGGGCGCCTGGCAGGGAGCAGGCGGGCGGGAGGCGGGCGAGCCAGTGGGCGGGGGCAGAGAGCGGGCGGGCGGGCGCAAGGCAGAGAAAGGGCGGGTGGGGGGGCGGAAAGTGGGCGGGCGGGGGGCGGAGAGCGGGCGGGCAGGGGGCGAGGAAGGGGCGGGCGGGGGGCAGGGAGAGGGCAGGTGGGAGGAGACGAGCCCTCCGATCCACGAGGAGGAAGCTGTGGATCAGCATTCCATTGGACACTGTGAAGTGAGCAGAACCATTCCCAGGCAGGCAGCCTCACTTGCCGTGCTGAAGAGGTTAAGATTCTCCTGGGGAGCCTTAGCAGCTAGAGAAGAGTCACCTCACGCCTCACCTGCACACTCGTGCAGTTAGTAGGTGCTCAGATCCACAGTGCACGGACTTGAGTTGGGGTGTCACGCAGTTAGAGCACACAGTTGTGTTCTGACTGGGAATTGGATTAAGCTAGCAAAGGTCCACTTGGGTGAATCTTGGTGTGGCGGGGGCGGGCCACCCATCTGCTTCACGCTAGCAGCGTGATTTCTGGTGGCATGAGGAATGAAACGGTTTAAAAGCTATGACCAATGGACTGATCTAGCCATTAAATACTGTGTGTCTGTCTGTAGTCTGAGCTACTGGCCTCAGTGATCAGTATTACGGTATGCCTTCAATAACCATCCCTGTTGGATTAAGACTGGCGCTTGTGTGGCTTGTGGGCAACTCTTGGTGATCAAAATGAGACATGTTACTATTTTTGGTAATTGTTGAATTTTTAAAAACGCGTGAGATTATTGCAAGATGGTTGAAATATTGCAAAAAGTGAATAAAAATTTTTCTCATTCAACTTTATTCAGACTAGATGAACCGCTGTTCTGGGTGTGGGGATATTCCGAAGGCAAAATGCCTGCTTTTCTAATGCAGTAGTACACTCTATGCTACAAAAAAAGAGCTTACAATGTAATCTCCTCCCCAAACCAGCATTACACCATATACACCCAGTTGAATTGTCAAATCCAGATTATTCTATCCATGTAGCAACATTATCTCATCTCTTGACACCTTTCACACTTTACCAATAATCACAATGCTACCTTTTGTGGCAAAAGAAAATAAAGTATTCTGGTGAAATTCTAAGCAGGGAATCAATGTAGCATTTCACAACCTTCCTTGTTTACATTCAAATTTTATTTCCGGGGAAATAGATTCCATAACAAGATAAGATAAACTACTGCCCAGAAGATATACAAAATCAGAAAAAAAATCTTGCTTTGGAGCCGGTCACCAAATAATAATTTGTGTAACATGCAGAGAAAGCTCACAGATAATTCAGTAGACAAGAGGCCAAGAACTAAATCAGAGATTTAAAACAGTGTTCAGGTTTATACAAAGAAAACTAATAAAAACTGTCCCTTTTTGTGAAATGGAAAATGAAAGTAAAACTGAAAATGAGATATCTGAATGAAACAACCTTAAAAGTGTGGGTACAGTTCATGTATACACTTGAGCCCAGTGTTCCTGGCTTAGTAGCTAGTTTACAGTTTAAGTAGCTAAGCTTATTCTCAGTTTAGAAAACAGCCTGTGGAGTTAGCTTGGAGGCAGGGGTGGATGTGGAGTGGCCTGCTCAGAAAGGCTGGCCAGGGGCGGGTGGGAGGCAAATCTCTGAGTTGAAGGCCAGCCTGGTCTCAGAGTGAGTTGTAGGACCAAACCCTAAAAACAAAGCAAAAACAAAAGGAGGTATTAAGGAGTATTGCAGGCTACTTGCTGTGTACACCAAGAAAATTCACAGTTGAATTTTGAGATTAGTGTGGTTATTAGCACTTTAGGCTGGGAGCCAGCAGATCTGGTGGGTGTGTCCAGCAGGTGGGAGGGAGGCAGTGAATCAGTGGGAGGGTGTTGGCAAGCGGGTGGGCTGGAGGCTGTGAGAGGGTGGGCGGGAGGCGGTGAGCAGGTGGGCGGTGAGCTGGTGGGCAGGAGGCAGTAAGCGGGTGGGCGGGGGGGGGGGTTTGGGGGGGCTGGGAACGGGCGGGCGCCTGGCAGGGAGCAGGCGGGCGGGAGGCGGGCGAGCGGATGGGCTGGGGTGGCGAACGGGCGGGCACAGGGCCGGGAGCAGGCGGGCAGGAGGCGGGCGAGCCAGTGGGCGGGGGCAGAGAGCGGGCGGGCGGGCGCAAGGCAGAGAAAGGGCGGGTGGGGGGCGGAAAGTGGGCGGGCGGGGGGGCGGAGAGCGGGCGGGCAGGGGGCGAGGAAGGGGCGGGCGGGGGGCAGGGAGAGGGCAGGTGGGAGGAGACGAGCCCTCCGATCCACGAGGAGGAAGCTGTGGATCAGCATTCCATTGGACACTGTGAAGTGAGCAGAACCATTCCCAGGCAGGCAGCCTCACTTGCCGTGCTGAAGAGGTTAAGATTCTCCTGGGGAGCCTTAGCAGCTAGAGAAGAGTCACCTCACGCCTCACCTGCACACTCGTGCAGTTAGTAGGTGCTCAGATCCACAGTGCACGGACTTGAGTTGGGGTGTCACGCAGTTAGAGCACACAGTTGTGTTCTGACTGGGAATTGGATTAAGCTAGCAAAGGTCCACTTGGGTGAATCTTGGTGTGGCGGGGGCGGGCCACCCATCTGCTTCACGCTAGCAGCGTGATTTCTGGTGGCATGAGGAATGAAACGGTTTAAAAGCTATGACCAATGGACTGATCTAGCCATTAAATACTGTATGTCTGTCTGTAGTCTGAGCTACTGGCCTCAGTGATCAGTATTACGGTATGCCTTCAATAACCATCCCTGTTGGATTAAGACTGGCGCTTGTGTGGCTTGTGGGCAACTCTTGGTGATCAAAATGAGACATGTTACTATTTTTGGTAATTGTTGAATTTTTAAAAACGCGTGAGATTATTGCAAGATGGTTGAAATATTGCAAAAAGTGAATAAAAATTTTTCTCATTCAACTTTATTCAGACTAGATGAACCGCTGTTCTGGGTGTGGGGATATTCCGAAGGCAAAATGCCTGCTTTTCTAATGCAGTAGTACACTCTATGCTACAAAAAAAGAGCTTACAATGTAATCTCCTCCCCAAACCAGCATTACACCATATACACCCAGTTGAATTGTCAAATCCAGATTATTCTATCCATGTAGCAACATTATCTCATCTCTTGACACCTTTCACACTTTACCAATAATCACAATGCTACCTTTTGTGGCAAAAGAAAATAAAGTATTCTGGTGAAATTCTAAGCAGGGAATCAATGTAGCATTTCACAACCTTCCTTGTTTACATTCAAATTTTATTTCCGGGGAAATAGATTCCATAACAAGATAAGATAAACTACTGCCCAGAAGATATACAAAATCAGAAAAAAAATCTTGCTTTGGAGCCGGTCACCAAATAATAATTTGTGTAACATGCAGAGAAAGCTCACAGATAATTCAGTAGACAAGAGGCCAAGAACTAAATCAGAGATTTAAAACAGTGTTCAGGTTTATACAAAGAAAACTAATAAAAACTGTCCCTTTTTGTGAAATGGAAAATGAAAGTAAAACTGAAAATGAGATATCTGAATGAAACAACCTTAAAAGTGTGGGTACAGTTCATGTATACACTTGAGCCCAGTGTTCCTGGCTTAGTAGCTAGTTTACAGTTTAAGTAGCTAAGCTTATTCTCAGTTTAGAAAACAGCCTGTGGAGTTAGCTTGGAGGCAGGGGTGGATGTGGAGTGGCCTGCTCAGAAAGGCTGGCCAGGGGCGGGTGGGAGGCAAATCTCTGAGTTGAAGGCCAGCCTGGTCTCAGAGTGAGTTGTAGGACCAAACCCTAAAAACAAAGCAAAAACAAAAGGAGGTATTAAGGAGTATTGCAGGCTACTTGCTGTGTACACCAAGAAAATTCACAGTTGAATTTTGAGATTAGTGTGGTTATTAGCACTTTAGGCTGGGAGCCAGCAGATCTGGTGGGTGTGTCCAGCAGGTGGGAGGGAGGCAGTGAATCAGTGGGAGGGTGTTGGCAAGCGGGTGGGCTGGAGGCTGTGAGAGGGTGGGCGGGAGGCGGTGAGCAGGTGGGCGGTGAGCTGGTGGGCAGGAGGCAGTAAGCGGGTGGGCGGGGGAGGGGGGTTGGGGGGGCTGGGAACGGGCGGGCGCCTGGCAGGGAGCAGGCGGGCGGGAGGCGGGCGAGCGGATGGGCTGGGGTGGCGAACGGGCGGGCACAGGGCCGGGAGCAGGCGGGCAGGAGGCGGCCGAGCCAGTGGGCGGGGGCAGAGAGCGGGCGGGCGGGCGCAAGGCAGAGAAAGGGCGGGTGGGGGGCGGAAAGTGGGCGGGCGGGGGGCGGAGAGCGGGCGGGCAGGGGGCGAGGAAGGGGCGGGCGGGGGGCAGGGAGAGGGCAGGTGGGAGGAGACGAGCCCTCCGATCCACGAGGAGGAAGCTGTGGATCAGCATTCCATTGGACACTGTGAAGTGAGCAGAACCATTCCCAGGCAGGCAGCCTCACTTGCCGTGCTGAAGAGGTTAAGATTCTCCTGGGGAGCCTTAGCAGCTAGAGAAGAGTCACCTCACGCCTCACCTGCACACTCGTGCAGTTAGTAGGTGCTCAGATCCACAGTGCACGGACTTGAGTTGGGGTGTCACGCAGTTAGAGCACACAGTTGTGTTCTGACTGGGAATTGGATTAAGCTAGCAAAGGTCCACTTGGGTGAATCTTGGTGTGGCGGGGGCGGGCCACCCATCTGCTTCACGCTAGCAGCGTGATTTCTGGTGGCATGAGGAATGAAACGGTTTAAAAGCTATGACCAATGGACTGATCTAGCCATTAAATACTGTATGTCTGTCTGTAGTCTGAGCTACTGGCCTCAGTGATCAGTATTACGGTATGCCTTCAATAACCATCCCTGTTGGATTAAGACTGGCGCTTGTGTGGCTTGTGGGCAACTCTTGGTGATCAAAATGAGACATGTTACTATTTTTGGTAATTGTTGAATTTTTAAAAACGTGTGAGATTATTGCAAGATGGTTGAAATATTGCAAAAAGTGAATAAAAATTTTTCTCATTCAACTTTATTCAGACTAGATGAACCGCTGTTCTGGGTGTGGGGATATTCCGAAGGCAAAATGCCTGCTTTTCTAATGCAGTAGTACACTCTATGCTACAAAAAAAGAGCTTACAATGTAATCTCCTCCCCAAACCAGCATTACACCATATACACCCAGTTGAATTGTCAAATCCAGATTATTCTATCCATGTAGCAACATTATCTCATCTCTTGACACCTTTCACACTTTACCAATAATCACAATGCTACCTTTTGTGGCAAAAGAAAATAAAGTATTCTGGTGAAATTCTAAGCAGGGAATCAATGTAGCATTTCACAACCTTCCTTGTTTACATTCAAATTTTATTTCCGGGGAAATAGATTCCATAACAAGATAAGATAAACTACTGCCCAGAAGATATACAAAATCAGAAAAAAAATCTTGCTTTGCAGCCGGTCACCAAATAATAATTTGTGTAACATGCAGAGAAAGCTCACAGATAATTCAGTAGACAAGAGGCCAAGAACTAAATCAGAGATTTAAAACAGTGTTCAGGTTTATACAAAGAAAACTAATAAAAACTGTCCCTTTTTGTGAAATGGAAAATGAAAGTAAAACTGAAAATGAGATATCTGAATGAAACAACCTTAAAAGTGTGGGTACAGTTCATGTATACACTTGAGCCCAGTGTTCCTGGCTTAGTAGCTAGTTTACAGTTTAAGTAGCTAAGCTTATTCTCAGTTTAGAAAACAGCCTGTGGAGTTAGCTTGGAGGCAGGGGTGGATGTGGAGTGGCCTGCTCAGAAAGGCTGGCCAGGGGCGGGTGGGAGGCAAATCTCTGAGTTGAAGGCCAGCCTGGTCTCAGAGTGAGTTGTAGGACCAAACCCTAAAAACAAAGCAAAAACAAAAGGAGGTATTAAGGAGTATTGCAGGCTACTTGCTGTGTACACCAAGAAAATTCACAGTTGAATTTTGAGATTAGTGTGGTTATTAGCACTTTAGGCTGGGAGCCAGCAGATCTGGTGGGTGTGTCCAGCAGGTGGGAGGGAGGCAGTGAATCAGTGGGAGGGTGTTGGCAAGCGGGTGGGCTGGAGGCTGTGAGAGGGTGGGCGGGAGGCGGTGAGCAGGTGGGCGGTGAGCTGGTGGGCAGGAGGCAGTAAGCGGGTGGGCGGGGGAGGGGGGATTGGGGGGGACTGGGAACGGGCGGGCGCCTGGCAGGGAGCAGGCGGGCGGGAGGCGGGCGAGCGGATGGGCTGGGGTGGCGAACGGGCGGGCACAGGGCCGGGAGCAGGCGGGCAGGAGGCGGCCGAGCCAGTGGGCGGGGGCAGAGAGCGGGCGGGCGGGCGCAAGGCAGAGAAAGGGCGGGTGGGGGCGGAAAGTGGGCGGGCGGGGGGCGGAGAGCGGGCGGGCAGGGGGCGAGGAAGGGGCGGGCGGGGGGCAGGGAGAGGGCAGGTGGGAGGAGACGAGCCCTCCGATCCACGAGGAGGAAGCTGTGGATCAGCATTCCATTGGACACTGTGAAGTGAGCAGAACCATTCCCAGGCAGGCAGCCTCACTTGCCGTGCTGAAGAGGTTAAGATTCTCCTGGGGAGCCTTAGCAGCTAGAGAAGAGTCACCTCACGCCTCACCTGCACACTCGTGCAGTTAGTAGGTGCTCAGATCCACAGTGCACGGACTTGAGTTGGGGTGTCACGCAGTTAGAGCACACAGTTGTGTTCTGACTGGGAATTGGATTAAGCTAGCAAAGGTCCACTTGGGTGAATCTTGGTGTGGCGGGGGCGGGCCACCCATCTGCTTCACGCTAGCAGCGTGATTTCTGGTGGCATGAGGAATGAAACGGTTTAAAAGCTATGACCAATGGACTGATCTAGCCATTAAATACTGTATGTCTGTCTGTAGTCTGAGCTACTGGCCTCAGTGATCAGTATTACGGTATGCCTTCAATAACCATCCCTGTTGGATTAAGACTGGCGCTTGTGTGGCTTGTGGGCAACTCTTGGTGATCAAAATGAGACATGTTACTATTTTTGGTAATTGTTGAATTTTTAAAAACGTGTGAGATTATTGCAAGATGGTTGAAATATTGCAAAAAGTGAATAAAAATTTTTCTCATTCAACTTTATTCAGACTAGATGAACCGCTGTTCTGGGTGTGGGGATATTCCGAAGGCAAAATGCCTGCTTTTCTAATGCAGTAGTACACTCTATGCTACAAAAAAAGAGCTTACAATGTAATCTCCTCCCCAAACCAGCATTACACCATATACACCCAGTTGAATTGTCAAATCCAGATTATTCTATCCATGTAGCAACATTATCTCATCTCTTGACACCTTTCACACTTTACCAATAATCACAATGCTACCTTTTGTGGCAAAAGAAAATAAAGTATTCTGGTGAAATTCTAAGCAGGGAATCAATGTAGCATTTCACAACCTTCCTTGTTTACATTCAAATTTTATTTCCGGGGAAATAGATTCCATAACAAGATAAGATAAACTACTGCCCAGAAGATATACAAAATCAGAAAAAAAATCTTGCTTTGGAGCCGGTCACCAAATAATAATTTGTGTAACATGCAGAGAAAGCTCACAGATAATTCAGTAGACAAGAGGCCAAGAACTAAATCAGAGATTTAAAACAGTGTTCAGGTTTATACAAAGAAAACTAATAAAAACTGTCCCTTTTTGTGAAATGGAAAATGAAAGTAAAACTGAAAATGAGATATCTGAATGAAACAACCTTAAAAGTGTGGGTACAGTTCATGTATACACTTGAGCCCAGTGTTCCTGGCTTAGTAGCTAGTTTACAGTTTAAGTAGCTAAGCTTATTCTCAGTTTAGAAAACAGCCTGTGGAGTTAGCTTGGAGGCAGGGGTGGATGTGGAGTGGCCTGCTCAGAAAGGCTGGCCAGGGGCGGGTGGGAGGCAAATCTCTGAGTTGAAGGCCAGCCTGGTCTCAGAGTGAGTTGTAGGACCAAACCCTAAAAACAAAGCAAAAACAAAAGGAGGTATTAAGGAGTATTGCAGGCTACTTGCTGTGTACACCAAGAAAATTCACAGTTGAATTTTGAGATTAGTGTGGTTATTAGCACTTTAGGCTGGGAGCCAGCAGATCTGGTGGGTGTGTCCAGCAGGTGGGAGGGAGGCAGTGAATCAGTGGGAGGGTGTTGGCAAGCGGGTGGGCTGGAGGCTGTGAGAGGGTGGGCGGGAGGCGGTGAGCAGGTGGGCGGTGAGCTGGTGGGCAGGAGGCAGTAAGCGGGGTGGGCGGGGGAGGGGGGATTGGGGGGGACTGGGAACGGGCGGGCGCCTGGCAGGGAGCAGGCGGGCGGGAGGCGGGCGAGCGGATGGGCTGGGGTGGCGAACGGGCGGGCACAGGGCCGGGAGCAGGCGGGCAGGAGGCGGCCGAGCCAGTGGGCGGGGGCAGAGAGCGGGCGGGCGGGCGCAATGCAGAGAAAGGGCGGGTGGGGGCGGAAAGTGGGCGGGCGGGGGGCGGAGAGCGGGCGGGCAGGGGGCGAGGAAGGGGCGGGCGGCGGGCAGGGAGAGGGCAGGTGGGAGGAGACGAGCCCTCCGATCCACGAGGAGGAAGCTGTGGATCAGCATTCCATTGGACACTGTGAAGTGAGCAGAACCATTCCCAGGCAGGCAGCCTCACTTGCCGTGCTGAAGAGGTTAAGATTCTCCTGGGGAGCTTTAGCAGCTAGAGAAGAGTCACCTCACGCCTCACCTGCACACTCGTGCAGTTAGTAGGTGCTCAGATCCACAGTGCACGGACTTGAGTTGGGGTGTCACGCAGTTAGAGCACACAGTTGTGTTCTGACTGGGAATTGGATTAAGCTAGCAAAGGTCCACTTGGGTGAATCTTGGTGTGGCGGGGGCGGGCCACCCATCTGCTTCACGCTAGCAGCGTGATTTCTGGTGGCATGAGGAATGAAACGGTTTAAAAGCTATGACCAATGGACTGATCTAGCCATTAAATACTGTGTGTCTGTCTGTAGTCTGAGCTACTGGCCTCAGTGATCAGTATTACGGTATGCCTTCAATAACCATCCCTGTTGGATTAAGACTGGCGCTTGTGTGGCTTGTGGGCAACTCTTGGTGATCAAAATGAGACATGTTACTATTTTTGGTAATTGTTGAATTTTTAAAAACGTGTGAGATTATTGCAAGATGGTTGAAATATTGCAAAAAGTGAATAAAAATTTTTCTCATTCAACTTTATTCAGACTAGATGAACCGCTGTTCTGGGTGTGGGGATATTCCGAAGGCAAAATGCCTGCTTTTCTAATGCAGTACACTCTATGCTACAAAAAAAGAGCTTACAATGTAATCTCCTCCCCAAACCAGCATTACACCATATACACCCAGTTGAATTGTCAAATCCAGATTATTCTATCCATGTAGCAACATTATCTCATCTCTTGACACCTTTCACACTTTACCAATAATCACAATGCTACCTTTTGTGGCAAAAGAAAATAAAGTATTCTGGTGAAATTCTAAGCAGGGAATCAATGTAGCATTTCACAACCTTCCTTGTTTACATTCAAATTTTATTTCCGGGGAAATAGATTCCATAACAAGATAAGATAAACTACTGCCCAGAAGATATACAAAATCAGAAAAAAAATCTTGCTTTGGAGCCGGTCACCAAATAATAATTTGTGTAACATGCAGAGAAAGCTCACAGATAATTCAGTAGACAAGAGGCCAAGAACTAAATCAGAGATTTAAAACAGTGTTCAGGTTTATACAAAGAAAACTAATAAAAACTGTCCCTTTTTGTGAAATGGAAAATGAAAGTAAAACTGAAAATGAGATATCTGAATGAAACAACCTTAAAAGTGTGGGTACAGTTCATGTATACACTTGAGCCCAGTGTTCCTGGCTTAGTAGCTAGTTTACAGTTTAAGTAGCTAAGCTTATTCTCAGTTTAGAAAACAGCCTGTGGAGTTAGCTTGGAGGCAGGGGTGGATGTGGAGTGGCCTGCTCAGAAAGGCTGGCCAGGGGCGGGTGGGAGGCAAATCTCTGAGTTGAAGGCCAGCCTGGTCTCAGAGTGAGTTGTAGGACCAAACCCTAAAAACAAAGCAAAAACAAAAGGAGGTATTAAGGAGTATTGCAGGCTACTTGCTGTGTACACCAAGAAAATTCACAGTTGAATTTTGAGATTAGTGTGGTTATTAGCACTTTAGGCTGGGAGCCAGCAGATCTGGTGGGTGTGTCCAGCAGGTGGGAGGGAGGCAGTGAATCAGTGGGAGGGTGTTGGCAAGCGGGTGGGCTGGAGGCTGTGAGAGGGTGGGCGGGAGGCGGTGAGCAGGTGGGCGGTGAGCTGGTGGGCAGGAGGCAGTAAGCGGGTGGGCGGGGGAGGGGGGGTTGGGGGGGGCTGGGAACGGGCGGGCGCCTGGCAGGGAGCAGGCGGGCGGGAGGCGGGCGAGCGGATGGGCTGGGGTGGCGAACGGGCGGGCACAGGGCCGGGAGCAGGCGGGCAGGAGGCGGCCGAGCCAGTGGGCGGGGGCAGAGAGCGGGCGGGCGGGCGCAAGGCAGAGAAAGGGCGGGTGGGGGGGCGGAAAGTGGGCGGGCGGGGGGCGGAGAGCGGGCGGGCAGGGGGCGAGGAAGGGGCGGGCGGGGGGCAGGGAGAGGGCAGGTGGGAGGAGACGAGCCCTCCGATTCCACGAGGAGGAAGCTGTGGATCAGCATTCCATTGGACACTGTGAAGTGAGCAGAACCATTCCCAGGCAGGCAGCCTCACTTGCCGTGCTGAAGAGGTTAAGATTCTCCTGGGGAGCCTTAGCAGCTAGAGAAGAGTCACCTCACGCCTCACCTGCACACTCGTGCAGTTAGTAGGTGCTCAGATCCACAGTGCACGGACTTGAGTTGGGGTGTCACGCAGTTAGAGCACACAGTTGTGTTCTGACTGGGAATTGGATTAAGCTAGCAAAGGTCCACTTGGGTGAATCTAGGTGTGGCGGGGGGCGGGCCACCCATCTGCTTCACGCTAGCAGCGTGATTTCTGGTGGCATGAGGAATGAAACGGTTTAAAAGCTATGACCAATGGACTGATCTAGCCATTAAATACTGTATGTCTGTCTGTAGTCTGAGCTACTGGCCTCAGTGATCAGTATTACGGTATGCCTTCAATAACCATCCCTGTTGGACTAAGACTGGCGCTTGTATGGCTTGTGGGCAACTCTTGGTGTCCCAGTAAGCTTACAAACTAAGGATGTGAGCCTGACTTTGTGGTTTCACCTCCCCAGTGCTTCTTCCAGCACACTTATTCTTTTTGCATACTTGTCTGTTTTGTTATGTCCTTTAGACGCAGCTCTATAGCCCTGACTTTCTTGAACTTTCTAAATCAACTTCATAGTCACAGAGATTAATCTGCCTCTGTATCCTGAGTGCTGAAATTAAAGTTAACTTTGGTTAAGTTTAATTAAAAGTAACTTTGTTTTTTTAAATTTCACAGGTTTAAAATGCTTCTGCTAAATTTATAGCAATACTTCAGTATTTTCTATCGATCAAAATGAGACATGTTACTATTTTTGGTAATTGTTGAATTTTTAAAAATGTGTGAGATTATTGCAAGATGGTTGAAATATTGCAAAAAGTGAATAAAAATTTTTCTCATTCAACTTTATTCAGACTAGATGAACCGCTGTTCTGGGTGTGGGGATATTCTGAAGGCAAAATGCCTGCTTTTCTAATGCAGTACACTCTATGCTACAAAAAAAGAGCTTACAATGTAATCTCCTCCCCAAACCAGCATTACACCATATACACCCAGTTGAATTGTCAAATCCAGATTATTCTATCCATGCAGCAACATTATCTCATCTCTTGACACCTTTCACACTTTACCAATAATCACAATGCTACCTTTTATGGCAAAAGAAAATAAAGTATTCTGGTGAAATTCTGGTGGGTGTGGCCAGCAGGTGGGAGGGAGGCAGTGAATCAGTGGGAGGGTGTTGGCAAGCGGGTGGGCGGGAGGCTGTTTGCGGGTGGGCGGGAGGCGGTGACTGGGTGGGCGGGAGGGGGTGAGCGGGTGGGAGGGGGCCGCCGAACGGGGAGCAGGCAGGTGGTAGGCAGTGAGCCCTCACGTCTGATCTGAGGAAGCTGTGGATCAGCATTCCATTGGACACTGTGAAGTGAGCAGAATAGTTCCCAGGCAGGCAGCCTCACTTGCAGTGCTGAAGAGGTTAAGATTCTTCTGGGGAGCAGAACAGGCGGAAAAGCTGCCTTAGCAGCTAGAGAAGAGTCACCTCACGCTTCACCTGCACACTCCTGCAGTTAGAAGGTGCTCAGATCCACAGTGCACGGACTTGAGTTGGGGTGTCACGCAGTTAGAGCACACAGTTGTGTTCTGACTGGGAATTGGATTAAGCTAGCAAAGGTCCACTTGGGTGAATCTTGGTGTGGTGGGGGCGGGGCACCCATATGCTTCCTGCCCCAAATTTATAGAAGCAAAGTTCTGTTGGGGGGGGGGGGAGGTAGATGCATGCTTTAAAAGCATTATGACTCCGGGATCTCCAGGTCGTTTATTAGATTAGGTCTGTTATAACCAAGCCACTGGTGGCTTATGGTCAGCTCTAAGTTAGCTTAACTGAGCATCCTCAGAGATGGATGCATTTAACACAAAACCAAGAAATCGAACCCACTGCTGTCTCCTCCCTCCCACCCACTTCTCCAGTATATGGGTTCTGAAGTTGAAATGGGGGTGATTTGAATACAGAATTCCTATTCTCAAACTGTTCCTTAATCTAAGGCTGCATTGTACTTTGGGGAGAGCTATAAATAATTCACCTTTAAAACAATAGACTCTGATTTGCTGAAGATGGTTGGTATTTTTTTCAGGTATGTCTCCCTGTTTGCACCCAGGTTTAAAGTGTCAGACTAAATTTTTAGAAGAAAATAGAGAAATTCAGGTACATTCATTAAAAAATATTCAGCAAAGTGAACCCTGACAGTTTCCTAATTTTCCAAGTGCTGGAGACAGCATTGCCCTGCAAAGAAATTCAGGTTTTCATTCAAACCCCCGTGCTGTCCCTGTCTTTTTCACCC
The DNA here is from genome assembly GCF_947179515.1 of Apodemus sylvaticus. NCBI lineage: Eukaryota > Metazoa > Chordata > Mammalia > Rodentia > Muridae > Apodemus > Apodemus sylvaticus. The sequence continues at coordinate 109,392,802 of NC_067481.1, read as the reverse complement.
ACCACTTCCTGTTCCTTTAGCCCCTCCCCTCCCTTTCCTTCCTGGATCTATCTAATTATCTTGCTGTCATAACACCTGCTGTCAGCCCACTCTGTGAGTCCTGTGATCAGGGGTTCAGAAAAGGAGGTTTGGGTTAACGTGGCCATGAATGTATTCTGCCAAGGAAAATGTTCTTACTTTGACACAAGAAAATACTGAGTGACGGGCTCTGAGGAAGCGCTTGGCTCCTAAGGATTAGAATGTACAGCAAGCACTTCCTGAGCAGCCTGCTGAGCCTGGTGGTCTTACTGTGGGCGTGCACCACGCGGGAGGCTGGCTTTTCTCCTGTCTCTAGTCTGGGTGGTGAGTGGGGGCTGGCACTGTACTGTCTCAGGTTCCTAGGACCTAAGGGGATCCTCAGCAACTCCTGGGGAAGGCTGGGAGTAACTTACCGGGAAGCTGATTTATCTGTCTAAAGGGTGGTGTGGGCAACACCACCCTCTTGTTTGATCTGCCTAGGAATTCCTCTTGGAGCTGTTGTACAGATAGAGGTGACATTGGTAAAATACAAAACAGATTTCTCATGTGGTCTATGGGTTTCAATTTCAATATAAATCAAAACAGTATGTCAGTGCCTCTTAAGAACCGCATTAAAGTCGGAACGGGAGCGCTCCCTCGTGTGGTTTCCTCTCACCGTGGAGGTGATGCAGCTCTGTTCAACACAAAGTACTTGTGTTTTGAGGATGCGCACACTCCAGGGGACCAGATGATCACATGCAAAACCCAGTTTTTTCCTCGCATAAACAAAAATTTTTCTAGAAAAAGTTATTATAAATTAAGTATGTTAGTAATGTAACTCCGCCGGAGAAGGGAAGGGGCCAGAGATGTATTTTCTTGAAGAGATATATACAAGAAGCATAATTTCACACAATTAAAATATTTTGATGCACCTTCTAGAAAGTGGATGTTACCGGACTCATGAAGATCGACATCGGAGTAAAATTAACCAAGTGTGCCTCAGGGCTGTGGTGGCAGGTTTTAGTTACTTTTTAACTTAGAGTATATTAACTGTACATACTGAGGGGTTACAACATGGTGTTTTCACATGTGTGCAGTATGTGTCTGTGTCACATTCATCTCCGCAGTGTTTCATCCATGTTCCCATCTGCCGCTCTCTGGAGCTTCTCCTCGTCTCAGAAATTCCTATTTGACTCTGATTCACATCATAGAAAAGGTAACATTGGCCTTTCCGGGGCTAATTTTCTTAAGGTAACCTCCATTTCCGTAACATTGAGACGGTTTTCAAACCAATGGTGATATGTGGAGGATTGTAGTGTCTACATGTGAGAAAAACAGTTTGGAGCTGGCTCAGAGGTTAAAGGAATGTCGCCATCACCTAGAAGATCCAGGGTTTATTTTCAGCATTCAATAGCTGCTCAAAACTATGAGTAATTTCACTCGTAAGGGGTCCAATGCCATCTTCTGATATTTTCAGGTATTTTATGCATAGGGTATAGACATTCATGCAGGAAATATACCCATACATATAAAATAAAATTGAAGGTGTGTACATACACACACACACACACACACACACACACACACACACACATTCCTGAGCCATCATGTCTTCTTTCTGCCTTTTAATTTTTCATCTTCATTTACATATTGTTTAATTTCATGTAAAATGTTTGTATAAATTTGAATAAATCTATTATTTCTATAGATAAATTTATTTGAAAATTTTCACATCATTGAATAGTAAAGTCTGTAAGGAAGATGCTACGATCAAATGACTAGTGAGTACTCCACACTGAAGAAGTCAGTTACTGGAAGCTTAGTGCTTCCATACGATTTACTGTCTTAGCATCCTATGACAGATAAAAAGATTCCGCATAGTTGGAAATAAAAGGGAGAACAGGGCTCATGCCCCATTTGAAGGTAGCGTTATCGTTTACTACAACAGGGTAAAACAGGCTGAAACTTAACTTCCTATTGCTAATGACACCAAAGGGACAAAATGTGAGAAAGCATATTTCTAGAAATATAAATACACCTAACTCAGTGAAGAAACGTCTAAAATTTTTTTCTTTATGGAATTAGATTTTCTCTATTATTTAAATGGAAAGTAATAGATGTTTCCTAAAGATGAATATGTTCACTAGATGCAATGTCATAAGCCTTAATCCTAGCACCCAAGCGGCATAGGCAGAGACAGGTAGACCAATGAATTTGAGGCGAACCTGGATTACCAAGTCATTTATAGAAAAGCTAGGCTACATGCAAAGAAACCCTGTCTTATGTCTCTGTGATACAGAAAATACTTACAACTAAATTTGAAAAACAACCTAAAATATAAAACAAATGAGGAATGGATTCACACTTGGATAAATTTCCTATAAACAACTCAGAAATGTCCAAACTTTATGCAAAATTAAACACATCCTCCAAAATTAAGAAAATACAATGGGGGATGCAGGTCAAACTGGCAAGGCGAGGTAACATTCTGTGTAGATCAGGTAATAGTCAAAACAAAATAAGACAAAAGCAGGAGATCTGATGTATCCATAGACACATAAAACAGGAAGTGCAAATATATACACTCAAGCACAAACACATAAAATAATTTTTGAAAGGCAGATCTAGAGGCAGAGACATTTGTCAGATTTCAACATCCTAACAACTGTGGAGACCAAAGACAAAAGGATTTGTATGCTCTTTGGGGTCACCTTACCTGGAGAACAAATTGTTAAAAAAGACTGTCTCAAATGAGGTAGAAAGTAAGACACAATAGCCCCACACACTGGCACCCATCCACACACAGGACACATAAAAGCACAAGAAACAACGCACAGTAGAAACAGAACCATCAACATTTATTTACTACTGGAAAATCAGATAACAGCCAGTATTTAGGCACTTGAAAAAATTTGGTGAACAAACTGACAAAAACTTCATGTTTACCCTCACATGCCAGTGTCATGGGACAGCACATGGAAGGAATAATCTGAATGTTAAATGAAAGAGCTTAACTGGCTAACTCCCTAACAGGCTTCTAATGTGCAGATGAGACCCTGAGGCTGAATCCCTGCTCACCCGGAGGTGTGAGCGCTTCATTCTGATTTGTGGAACTTCCTGAGGTGACTGTGGTATGTGGATGACTGGCGGAAGCTGCTATCACACAGGGAGCAGGAGTATGGCTTCTCTCCTGTGTGGATCCTCTCATGAGCCTGCAGGTTGGTCTTGTATCGGAAGGCCCTTCCACAGGCATCACATGTGAAAGGCTTCCCTGCCTTGTGTATGACCTCATGAACTCGAAGTTCCGAGACTTGGTGAAAGCCTGTCTGGCACACCTTACAGAAGAATGGCCTCTCCTTCTTGTGGATTTTCGGGTGGATGGAGAGGTTGCAGGGATATTTGAAGGTTCTGGGACATTCCTCGCATTTGTATGGTTTGGGTCTCTCTGGAGTCTCTCTTGGTTACCCTTAAAGGTGGAATTTGCCTCATGATTCTGGAAAAGAGGGACAGACTTAGGGGTAGATTGCTCTGGCCTGCAGAGGAAGCCTGGGACCTCCATAGGGACAACTCCAGGAGAAGCTGCCCACAGAGACATGTCTAGGGACCTGCGGGTACTGCACACTGGTATTCTTAAATCCTGAGGCTCTCTGTAAGAAACGCCTTCCACATCAGGTACAGAGTACTGCTCTCCCTGGATAATGAAAATGGAATCTCCCTCACTTGTGAGACGAATAACCCCGCCACTCACATCAGTAGCATTGTAGCCGTCTCCAGTCTCCTCAGACTGCTCGGTGAGGGAGAGAAACACTGGCTGTACCTCCAGAAGGACCTCTTCAGAAGAAGGTGCCCTCAGGGACACTTCCTGGGACCTGGAAGTATCTTGAGTCACTCTTCTGGAAACCTGTGGGACTCCATAAGAAACATCCCTGTCTTCAAACTCCTGATATTGCACTCTCTGGAAGGTGCAAAGGGAATCCCTCACAGTTCCAGCACTATTAACACCGTCACTTCCAACACTAGTGTTCCAAGGGGGTTGGCAGCCATCGTCTGTATTTTCATGTCCTGTGACAAATAAGACAATTGATAAAACTGTACACAAGTAGAGAATCACACGGCAGCCCTCTTCTGTCCAGCCTGACTCCCCTGCTGCCAAGAACACATCTTTGGGGATCTCCAAGAGTGCCCTTGTGTTCTCTTGTGCGGGAGTTGTTGCTACCTTCTGTTGCTCCAAATGTGCGATGACTTCTTTTAAGGGCTTGTTCTCAGAAAAGAGGGCTTCCTGCCCGTGCATGGCTACATGGACCTGTAAACAAAGCCAGTGACCACCGTGAGCCTCTGCAGTAGTCTCTAGCCTCTGGGCAGTGAAGGAGCAGCGCTACTCCATCTTAAGGTTAGGAACCTTATTACAAGGTCAAAATAGAATCATTGCATTTTTGGTTTTTTTGTAAAACTTGAATTTGATCATATCTTGGCCCATTTTCTGAAATTTGACTAGTTCTGAAGCCTATACTCTTACTATGAGCTGTATGAGCTGACCTCCACCCTGACAAGTTTTGAAATGTTCAGACAAATTCCTATATAAACAATCCCCCCACCTCCCCTTACACCATCAGTTTTTAGAGGGATATAAACCCCACTGTCTGTTGGTTCACTGTGATTTTCTCAAAGCCAACCTGTGAGAAACAGCCTTGTCTGACATAAAACAGGGCTTGCTTAATTCATGCAAAAGTTTGTGTGATTGTCTTTACCCTCATACTGTCATGAACTTAACTACAGGTAATTGTAACTTTCAGTCTGGAATCCTCGGGATCTCTATGCACACTCTGTAGTAGATACCACATTGGTGTCTTGGCCTCAGACAGACAGGTGGCTCCTTCTCAAAGGCCACTTAAGAGAGATGGCCCTGTGTGAGAGAGACTATCAGTGTGGGGGACAGTCTCCACTGGTATTCCTTCAGTGGGTCAAAGGCGGGTAACTGTTATATTCATTTAGCGTCCCCAGGGTCTCCATGTTAACTGCACAGTGGATGCCCCTGTAACGTCCTAGCCTCAGACAGGCAATGGTTAGTCCTGTCCTGGAACTGTGTGATGCTCCATAGTCATTCTGAAGTCATTCCCACCTCCAGCCATTGGTCCTTAAGTGGCCGCTCCCTATCAGTCACTTCACTTTTCTGTGTGAGTGGGCTTTCTTTTAACACTTATATGTTTTTTGTCCCTCCCATGACACTGTTGCCCTAAACAATAATCCTTGACCAAAGATGTCCTTATCAAGAAAGCTTTAATTTGGGAAAGGGGGAGGTTTTATTTATTTATTTATTTATTTATTTATTTATTTATTTATTTATTTATTATTGAACCCTTAAACAAAAATCACACCTGTCTGAATCAAGACCTACACCTACATTGTCTGACTAGGACACGCTCTGCCTCCGCTCTGAGGAACAAGACTGTATATTATGACAGCAGTTTGCTTGGAGTTTAGATTCAACCATGAAATTCTTAATATAAAACAAAGCCCAAGTGTGGACAAGGAATAAAACCAACTGCAAGGAGAACTCAAACAGTGGGGAAGGGAAGGTCCCCATACCTATGAAAGGGATCATGTTTTAGACCCAAGTTCTTGGCCAGCCTGGGCTACACTACGAAACCATACTTCAAATGGGAAAACAAAAACAAAAACCTAGAAACAAACTGAAATATATAAAACCAAAAGAAGTGATTTGCATAGCAATGACATCATACAATGTGTGAGGTTTCATTTCTAATGTGTGTGTGTGTTTATGTGTGTGTATATATATATATATATACAAACATTAGATACACATATATGTGTGTATTTATACATATATATTCACACACATTGGGACAAATATATATATATATATATTTGTCCCTCCCATTGACTACTAGCCCTAGACAAGTATCCTTGATCACAGATGTTCTTAACAAGAAAACTTTAATTTGGAACCCCCTGGATCTCAAAATTAAAGTTGAAAATTTTCTCCACCTTGGCAACTTTTATCACTGACTGAGAAATACACAAATCCAGCCACTAGAAGAAGATTCAATGTATTTACATTCACATTACATCTTTCAAGGTTTGAAAATTTGAACTGAAGCACCAGTATTCATTAAGGCAATTCTTATGACACTGACACTGTTGTGAATGGATGTGACAGCGCTAGTTCAACATCAGAGTCCTTGCTCAGCTGCTGTGCACCTCAGTTTTCTGGATAGGACATCTAACTGGCGAGCATTAGCCAATCTGGAAAGCAAGGTAGTCACTTGACTACCCAGAGTCTGCCTTGTACGTACAGGGACTGAGAGACCAAATCTTCTGGGTTCAGACTCTAGCTTAGAGAGGCTAACCTAAGGTTGTACTCAAGTTAACAAACAGGCTGGTAACTAGCAGCGGTTTCCAGGCTACCCCAAAATAATACCTGCATCTAGCACCAGTTTCCAGGTTATTCCCCAACAATTTTGCCACCCCAGGCTACAAGTCCGGCCCTGACACTTCACTTCCTAATGTCTATCAATCAGGAGAAAAACAGAAGTGATGTTTATGGTTTAGGTCTCAGTACCAGCCAACGATGTTAAAGGCCATAATGGCCCCCCAGTCAGATGTATACCAGACTAGAGACCCCTTTCTTGCCCCTATGAATGCTTGCCTAAAATTAGGCTCAGAGCTCCAACTTCCTGCTGTGCCTCAAAGTCAAGTTTGAATAAAAAGAGTCTAATGCAGTTGCATTACATATAGCTCTCAGTGTGCTTTTGAGGTTCACAAACTTTTCATGGTACAACAGGATCAGAGAGTAGTGCTGAGAGTCAAGAGATAAGATGTGAGCTAAGATTCCAACACAGTTCTCACAATTAGATATGACTGAGCCATCCTCCAGACAGAAGGCATTTCCTCTAAAACCCTTAAATTCTTGTCCAAACGTCAACGCCACAGTCTCTCTGAAACAATGTAAATATACTACATTTAATTAGAACCATCAATCATTTGGTGGTAACCTTTCTGATTTATTCATGCTAATTTAGAGTACTGCAAATTCCAACATGTAATGATTTATAAGGTGGAACAATCTCCCTAGTAACAAAATCTGCAACTTCCTAGAACTTTTTCCTATTATAAGTGACTGCATTTCCTCCCCACATAACCATTTCTTACCCCAGGAACTCACCATGACAGGAGGCTTCAAGTACTTATCAGTCAGCCCCTCCATGAATCTCCTCATGTTTCTGCCACTGGATTTCCACTTCTCTGTCAAAGCAAACTTGTCCTTGCAGTGCCCAGTGAGGAGAAACTGCTCCAAGACCAGTTGAGAGATCATCTGCTTCTTGCTCTGCTTCTCTGGCTGCAACCAAGAGGTGAACATTGCCCAGAGTGTTTGCAGCTCCTGCTTTGCCAGGGAGCCATGGTTGTTTGGAGAAACACTGACCTGAGAACTTGCTAAGTGAGAGATGTCTTCTCCCCACTGCATAGCAGAAGCCTGGGTTGAAATAAACTCTGCGTAGTCTAATTCAAAGTCATTTGATGATGATGTGGACCTAAAGGTTTCTCTGAACTGTGAAGCCATTGTGATGAAAATCCTCAGAAAAATTCAACTATGGCAATTTGGCGTTTGTCTTCTTACTTGAGGCCTGGTTCAACAATTGGTGAATCTGTAAAAGCTATAAGGAAAAAGGAAAAAGAAGAGACAAGTGAAGTAAAAGATCAGCTGAGCTTTCTCGATTTCTGTCACAGTGGGTTTACTAGCTACCTGACAATTGCCTTACTACATCAGAAAAAAATCAAACAAAATATTGGAGAGATACCTCCCCTACTGATTGATCACAGTTGGAATCCTATGTCAGACTCAGCTTTGTGTCTCTAGTGCAATGCTTGATGCTTTCCGTGGGCAGAACACATCTTATCACACATAGTATGTCTCTGTGCTCAAAGGGGACAGTGCACTCTGGAAGGGAGTGTCAAGACTGGTGTTTATTTCAGACTTCTGAGCCTGGGCTTTCACATGTGGCTCGTCCTAAAATTGTTAAATTGTCATCATTTCTGGAGAATTTTGGACCCCAGATACTTCAAGGAACAAGGCCAAACCCTTGCAAGTGGACTGAGACAGTACCAGAGACCTTCTTGAATATGTCTCTGAATCACAAAGAAAAGGCAGAGGTTGAACAGGGCTCGTCTTTGTAAGCAGAGATAGGCTTGTATAATTTGTTCCTGTACCAATGAGTTTAATGCTATTCCCAACTTTCTGCTCTTTTAGAGTTGGTGTATCTGGTTTTATATTGAGGTCCTTTATTCCTCTGGACTTGAGTTTTGTGCAGGGTGATAAATATGAAACTATTTGCATTTTTCTACCTATAGAAATACAGTTAGGCCAGCATCATTTTCTGAAGATGTTTTCTTCTTTCCATTGTATTGTTTTGCCCTCTTTGCAAAAATCAAGTGTCTTTAGGTGTGTGGCTTTGTTTCAGAGTCTTAAATTTGATTCCATTTATCAATCTGTCGTTGCTATACCAATTCCTTGCCATGTCACTATTATTGCTCTGTAGTACATCCTGAGTTCAGAGAAGGTGATACCTCCAGATGTGTTTTTATTGTTTAGCGTTCTTTATTTTTTTCAGCGTCTATATTTATTTATTTATTTTTCCATTTTTAATTTTCTATATTCTTTGTTTACATTCCAAATGATTTCCCCTCTCCCAGTTCCCCCCTCCCCATATATCCCATTCCACCCATTCTCCAATCACCTCCCTCCTTTTTCTCTGTCCTGCTACTCCCCAACAATGCAAGATCAAGCCTTTCCAGGAACAGGGCCCTCTCCTTACTTCTTCATGAAAGTCATTTGTTATGCTAATTGTGCCTTGGGTATTCATAGCTTCTGGGCTAATTAATATCCACTTACCAGAGATTGCATTTCATGTGTATTATTTTGTGATTGGGTTACCTCACTTAGGATGGTATTTTCCAGTTCCAACCATTTGCCTAAAAGTTTCTTGAATTTATTGTTTTTAATTGTTGAGTAGTATTCCATTGTGTAAATATACCGCATTTTCTGTATCCATTCCTCCATTGAGGTACATCTAGGTTCTTTCCAGCTTCTGGCTATTATAAATAAGGCTGCTATGAACATAATGGAGTATGTGTCCTTATTGCATGCTGGGGAATCCTCTGGGTATATGCCCAGGAGAGGTATAGCAGGATTCTCCAGAAGTGTCATGTCCAGTTTTCTGAGGAACCGCCAGACTGATTTCCATAGTGGTTGTACCATCTTACAAATCCACCAGCAGTGGAGGAGTGTTCCTCTTTCTCCACATCCTCACCAACACCTGCTGTCTCCTTAGTTTTTAATCTTAGCCATTCTGACTGGTGTGGGGTGAAATCTCAGGGTCGTTTTGATTTGCATTTCCCTAATGACTAATGATGCTGAGCATTTCTTAAGGTACTTCTTTGACATCCAAATTTCTTCAGGTGAAAATTCATTGTTTAGATCTCTACCCCATTTTTTAATAGGGTTATTTGGTTCCTTGGGGTCTAACTTCTTGAGTTCTTTGTATATACTGGATATTAGCCCTCTATCCGATGTAGGGTTGGTGAAGATCTGTTCCCAATTTGTTGGTTGCTGTTTTGTCCTTTAGACAGTATCCTTTGCCTTACAGAAACTTTGTAATTTTATGAGGCTCCATTTGTCAATTCTTGATCTTAGAGTTGATTTTATAACTGGCCACTTTGCTGAAGTTATCAGCTATAAAAGGTCTCTGGTGGAGTTTTTTGGGTCACTTAAGAATACTATTATATCATCTGCAAATAGTGGTAATTTGAATTCTTCCTTTCCAATTTGTATACCTTTGACCTCCTTATGTTGTCTAATTGCTCTAGCTAGAACTTCAAGTACTATATTGAAAAGATATGAAGAGAGGGGGCACCTTTGTCTAGTCCCTGATTTTAGTGGGATTGCTTCAAGTTTCTCTCCATTAGTTTGATGTTGGCTACCGGTTTGCTGTATATTGCTTTAACTATGTTTAACTATGGGCCTTGAATTCCTGTTCTTTCCAAAACGTTTAGCATGAAAGGATGCTGAATTTTGTCAAATGCTTTTTCAGCATCTAATGAAATGATCATATTGTTTTTTGATTTGAGTTTGTTTATGTAATGGATTGCATTGATGGATTTCCTTATACTGAACCATCCCTGCATCCCTGGGATGAAGCCTACTTGATCATGGTGGATGATCGTTTTGATGTGTTCTTGGATTCAGTGGGCAAGAATTTTATTTAGTATTTTTGTATCGATATTCATAAGGGAAATTGGCCTGAAGTTCTCTTTCTATTTTGGATCTTTGTGTGGTTTTGGTATCAGCATAATTGTGGCTTTGTAGAACAAGTTGTGTAGTGTTCCTTCTGTTTCTATTTTGTGGAATAGTTTGAAGAGTATTGGTGCTAAGTCTTTTTTGAAGGTCTGATAGAATTCTGCATTGAAGCCATCTGGTCCCATGCTTTTTTTGGTTGGGAGACTTTCTATGACCCCTTTTATTTCTTTTGGGGTTATGGGACTGTTTAGATGATCTATTCGATCCTGATTTAGTTTTGGTGTTTGATATCTGTCTAGGAAACTGTCCATTTCCTCCAGATTCTCCAGTTGTGTTGAGTATAGGCTTTTGTAGTAGGATCTGATGATTTTTTTTGAATTTCCTGTTTCTGTTGTTATATTTCCCTTTTCATTTCTAAGTTTGTTAATCTGGATACTGTCTCTGTGCCCTTTCGTTAGTCTGGCTAAGAGTTTATCTATCTTGTTGATTTTTTCAAAGAACCAGCTCCTGGTTTTGTTGACTCTGTATGGTTATCTTTGTTTCTACTTGATTGATTTCAGCCCTGAGTTTGATGATTTCCTGCTTTCTACTCCTCCTGTGTGAATTGGCTTCTTTTTGTTCCAGGGCTTTCAGGTGCATTGTTAAGCTGTTAGTATATGCTCTCTCCATTTTCTTTTTAGAGGCACTCAGGGCTATGAGTTTTCCTCTTAGCACTGCTTTCATTGTGTCTCATATATTTGGGTTTGTTGTGTCTTCGTTTTCATTAAATTCTAAAAAGTCTTTAATTTCTTTCTTTCTTTCTTCCTTGACCAAGGTATCATTGAGTAGAGCATTGTTCAGTTTCCATGTGCATGTGGGCTTTCTGTTGTTTTTGTTGCTATTGAAGACCAGTTTTACTCCATAGTGATCTGATAGGAGGCATGGGATTATTTTCAATCTTCTTATATTTGTTGAGGTCTGTCTTGTGACCAATTATATGATCAGTTTTGGAGAAGGTAATATGAGGTGCTGAGAAAAAGGTATATTCTTTTGCTTTAGGGTGAAATGTTATATATATATATATATAACATTTTCTCCATAACATATACATATAACATTTTCTCCATAACATTTTCTTATTATATATATATATATATATATATATATATATATATATATATATATATATATATATATATATATATATATATATATCTGTTAAATCTAACTGGTCCAAAGCTTCAATTAGTTTCACTGTGTCCCTGTTCAGTTTCTGTTTTCCGGATTGGTCCATTGAGGAAAGTGCAGTGTTGAAGTCACCCACAATTATTGTGTTAGGTGCAATGTGTGCTTTGAGCTTTAGTAAAGTTTCTTTTATGAATGAGGGTGCCCTTGCATTTGGAGCATGGATGTTCAGGATTGAGAGTTCTTCTTGGTGGATTTTTCCTTTGACCAGCAAGAAGTGTCCCTCAGTGTTTCTTTTGATGACATTAGGTTGAAAGTCAATTTTATCTGATATTAGAATGGCTACTTTGGCCTGTTTTCTGAGACCATTTGCTTGTAATATTGTCTCCCAGCCTTTTACTCTAAGATAGTGTTAGTGTTAGTCTTTGACACTGAGGTGTGTTTCCTGTATGCCTCCTGTGAGGCTATATGGCTATTTCTGCAACACTGGATGGCTGGGTTTCCCCTGTTACAGATTGCTAATGCGCTGCCCTCCTCTTGGGTGTCCCTGCAGCCCTAGTATGCCTTGCCCCAGGTTGTCTGAGTGAACCAGGGGGTGCCCGTTTGCTCCTTCAGTGAGTGCTGATGGTCTATGCTGCTGCGGGACCTTTTCTGAGTGCTGGTCACTCTGCTGGGCAGCCCATCTCCCAACCAGGTTGGCGCATGTGGGCTTTCTGTTGCTTTTTTGAAGACCATTTTTACTCCATAGTGATCTGATAGGAGGCATGGGATTATTTTCAGTCTTCTTATATTTGTTGAGGTCTGTCTTGTGACCAATTATATGGTCGATTTTGGAGAAGGTACCATGAGGTGCTGAGAAAAAGGCATATTCTTTTGCTTTAGGATAGAATGTTCTATATATATATGTTAAATCTAATTGGTCCAAAACTTCAATTAGTTTCATTGTGTCCTTGTTTAGTTTCTGTTTTCCTGATCGGTCCATTGAGGAAAGGGCAGTGTTGAAGTCACCCACAATTATTGTGTTAGGTGCAATGTGTGCTTTGAGCTTTAATAAAGTTTCTTTTATGAATGAGGGTGCCCTTGCATTTGGAGCATATATGTTCAGGATTAAGAGTTCTTCTTGGTGGATTTTTCCTTTGACCAGCAAGAAGTGTCCCTCAGAGTCTCTTTTGATGACTTTGTGTTGAAAGTCAATTTTATCTGATATTAAAATGGCTACTCCAGCTTGTTTTCTGAGACCATTTGCTTGTAAAATTGTCTTCCAGCCTTTTACTCTAAGATAGTGTTTGTCTTTGACACTGAGTTGTGTCTCCTGCATGCAGCAAAATGTAGGATTCTGTTTACGTATCCAGTCTGTTAGCCTATGTCTTTTTATTGGAGAATTGAGTCCATTGATGTTAAGAGATATTAAGGAATAGTGATTGTGTTTCCTGTTTCAGGACTTCTGCTTGTTGATCTATGTTTTCCTGTATTTCTTTAAGTGATTTTTTGCATTTCCTCTTTATGGGCTTCTATCTGTTGACCCCATATTCTCCTGTATGTCTTTAAGCATTTTTTTTTGTGTTTCCTTTTTAAGGGCTTATATCTTTTGACTCATGTTATCCTATATTTCTTTAAGGGAGTATTTATGTCCTTCTTGAAATCCTCTATCAGCATCATGAGATGTGATTTTGAATCCAGGTCTTGCTTTTCTGGTGTGTTGGGGTATCCAAGACTTGCTGTTTTTGGAGAACTTGGTTCAGATGGTGCCATGTTGCCTTGTTTTCGGTTGGTGATATTCTTGCATTTGCCTTTTGCCATCTGGTTATCTCTGGTATTAGCTGGTGTTATTGTCTCTGACTGTGGCTTATCTGTGCTTCTGGGAGACCCATTCTCTCCATATATACTAGTATGTAGGTACTCCTGAATGACCAGCTTTCTGTGGTTGTATTTGGGTATGTAGGTCTGTGGCCCCAATCAACTTCTGGATTCAGGCAGTAATTGGAAGACTCTTGTCCCAGCCTCTTGTGACATCAGGGTTTCCAGCTGCTTCCTTTGAGCAGCAAGAGTGGTCCTACCTGTGCTGCCCAGCCTTTCTGTACTACTGAGTGGCTAGCCACCTCTGTGATTCACTTGGATATGGTACATGGTGGCAGAGTGTGGCCCCAAGCTGGAAAAGGAAACCGGAGGATTTCTACCAGAAGGTTCTGGTTGTGATCCTCTGGTGAGGGTGGTTCTACCTGTGCAGGCAGGGCCCTCTGCACTCCTTGGTGGATTGCTACCTTACTGCACCATGTGGAGATGGTGTGCTGTGGCAGAGGATGGTCCCATGCCAGAGAAAGAAACTGGAAGGCCACCATAATATGTTCTTAAGCCTATTCAGGAAAACAGCTGTGTATCATAAACCAATTTCAAGTAATTTCAGAGCCAAATAACCCCAAATAAGAAGCAACACATTTAACCACCCATAAAAGTTAGTCCACAAACTTTCATAGATTACAACATGCAGTTTTTAACACTATTGCTCTGTAGTATTGCTTGAGGTCAGGGATACTGATTCCCCCAGATTTTCTTTTGTTGCTGAAAATAGTTTTAGCTATCCTGGGTTTTTTGTTGTTCCAGATGAATTTGATAATTGCTCTTTCTAACTCTGTGAAGAATTGAGTTGGGATTTTGATGGGTATTGCATTGAATCTGTATATTGCTTTTGGCAAAATGGCCATTTTAACTATGTTGATTCTACTGATCCATGAGCATGGGAGGTTTTCCCATTTTTTGAGGTCTTCTTCCATTTCCTTCTTCAGAGTCTTGAAGTTCTTGTCATACAGATCTTTCACATGTTTGGTAAGAGTCACCCCAAGATACTTTATACTGTTTGTGGCTATTGTGAAGGGGGTCATTTCCCTAATTTCTTCCTGCTTATCCTTTGAGTATAGGAAGGCCACTGATTTGCTTGAGTTGATTTTATAACCTGCCACTTTGCTGAAGTTGTTTATCAGCTGTAGGAGCTCTCTAGTGGAGTTTTTTGGGTCACTTAGGTAGACTATCATGCCGTCTGCAAATAATGATAGTTTGACTTCTTCCTTTCCAATTTGTATCCCTTTGACCTCCTTATGTTGTCGAATTGCCTGAGCTAGTACCTCAAGTACAATATTGAAAAGATAAGGAGAAAGGGGGCAGCCTTGTCTGGTCCCTGATTTCAGTGGGATTGCTTCAAGTTTCTCTCCATTTAGTTTGATGCTGGCTACTGGTTTGCTGTATATTGCTTTTACTATGTTTAGGTATGGGCCTTGAATTCCTGTTCTCTCCAAGACTTTAAGCATGAAAGGATGCTGAATTTTGTCAAATGCTTTTTCAGCATCCAATGAAATGACCATGTGGTTTTGTTCTTTGAGTTTGTTTATGTAATGGATTGTATTGATGGATTTCCGTATATTGAACCAACCCTGCATTCCTGGGATAAAGCCGACTTGATCATGGTGGATGATCGTTTTGATGTGTTCTTGGATTCGGTTGGCAAGAATTTTATTGAGTATTTTTGCATCGATGTTCATAAGGGAAATCATTTGAAATGTAAATAAATTATATCGAATAAAAAAAATTAAAAAAAAAAAGACCTAAATCTGTTGGTGACAAATTAACACTAATTAGGACTCCCACACTTCTGTTTTAACCTTATTCTACATCTTCTTTTACTTGGAAATGCTATCCTTACACAATAGATTAGGCATTACACAGAGGAGAACTGTGAACAGTTTTCTGATAAAAGCTATTCTTAATATTGGAAATAATTGTCAAAAGCAGCAGGTATTTTCTAAATGCATTCAAAACAAATACAATCATATCTAGAAAATCAATAGTGGACTTATATAAAATAGTTGTTATTTTACTTGTACTTGGTTTCAAGTCATCAACACACTAATACTCCATACCAATTGTCATCTCTTCAAAATGTATTCTTTGTATAAAATCCCGATTCCTTGTACTTCTTGTATATTCCTTTGTGACTTGTAATCCTTGAAACTTCAAGGTTGGAAATTATGAATTTTTAAAGTGGTGCAAACCTATCATATTTGTGCAAGGGTCCTTATAATTTCAACATTCTTTTCCCTCTTTATAAACATGAAAGCAGTAAGGTTGTAATCAATGTCTACCTGAAAATCCCACTTCTCTGGGAGTATACTGACCATATAGTATTTATTCTCTTACTAGTAAATTCCTTGATGATATTTTTTAGCTTATTGTTCATATTGCCTCACTTGTTTATGACAGTCTATTCAATTAAATTATTTTTTCTGACATGAACTAATAGAATTAATACTGTAATATGATCATTACCACCACCATCATCATTATTATAATCATTGTTAGTATTATTCTCTCATATAATACATCCTGACCACAGTTTCCCCTCCCTCTTCTTCTCCTAGTTGTGTCTTTCATCTCCTTTTCTCCAGATTCACTCTTCCTTAATTTCCCTAAAGGAAAAAACAAGCCTCCTTAATTCATAGTATCTACTCATTTAATACTTTCTTTACAAACTTTTATTAGGGTACTGTTCAGAAACTATATTTTTTTTGCTTGAGAAACTAGACATCATACTTTTTAAAAGTTTCTTTTATAGAAACTCTATACAAATGCATCAAACAGACTCTATTCTTGGGCGTTGAACAGAAAAACAAATAAGAAAATGCCTGTGACCGTGAGCCATTTTGATTTGGGTGTTTTCTTTCCATCAACATTTCCAATTAATGTTCAAGAAAACCTATTTGTCTTGGACAATCACATCAGTAGTGTGTTTCATTCTCTAAAAGGGTAGAATTTGAATCTAGAAAGATAGAATCAGACAGACAAAAGACAATAGAACAAAATAGTTCTCTATTTCATCTCCAGTTTAAGAAATAAAATATACATCAAGCAGAGTTTTGAGTTGCGTGTTTCTGTCTAGTTATTATGCCCATCAGGTACCTATAAGAAGCAAATAAGATGAACAGCAACCACAGGCAAGCAAATCAAAACAAGAGGCAAAGCTGATAGAAAGACAAGCCCAATAATCTAACAAATGTGAATTATTTAAAATCACATACTTTTTGTCTATGGCATACATTTCAGACTGAGATGTATGGCTTGTTGGGTCGTAAGTGTTCCATTGCATTTGTCCTGTGGCTTGCTTCTTTAACCCAGGATAATGTCCTTTAGGTTGGTGTATGTTGCCACATAACACAGGTAACGCTGAACAACATTTCATTGTGTGTTTATGGTATGTTTACTTTTGTCAGTCCTCCATCAGAGAATGTAGGTTGTCTCTCTGTCTTCACAATCACAATAAGATTGCATTGTCCTCAGTCCTGTAATAGTATCTTCAAGACTCTAATTTTGATTCATTTTGATTTATTCCCAGGTTGTTAAATCATAGCGCTAGTTCTAGGGTCAATGTTACAAAATAAAAATTGTGAGAAAACTCACAAGTTTGTGTCATTTCACAGTTTTGCTTTATATTTCAGAGACAGTTCTTGATTATGAGTCACCTCTGGTTGGCTGGTGTTTTGTTTTCCTTCTAGAAAATTCTAGTAAGTTCCTTTACATATCTTACCACCTGATATGTATGTAGATTTTTGTCATTTTTGCTGTTTTGTTACTGAGTTGAAAAAGTACTTGATATGTTTAGAGATTTCACCTTTACCATATCTATGGCTTACAAAAGTATTCTCTGTCATTATAAGAATGCTTTTTATTTCTAATTTTTTTACTTTAATGAATATAATGTATATGTGTGTCTGTGCATTTGTTTTACAGGCATATGTGTGTATGTGGTGTGTATGTTTGTGTGTGCATGTGTGTATGTGTGTGTGTGTGTGTGTGTCTGTGTGCTCATGCACAGGTGGGAATACTCTACGGTCCTACGTATCTACATATCTTTTGTTTTTGTTACCTGTGCTTTTGGTTTTCAGTTCAAGAAACTTTCAAGAACAATGTCAAGGTCTTCTAGAAGCCACAAGATGTCCAATTCTAAGTTTTGTCTCTTTAAGTAGGGTCTCAAGAGACCAGTCAAGAGGAACAGTCGTTCTTTCACAAGACCAGGATTCAAGTACCTACACAGTGAATTATAAACATCTCATTACTCTAGTTCCAGAAATCAGCTCTGATTTTCACAGGTACCAGGCAGACACATGTTACACATACATACATAGAAACAAAATACTCATACATATACAAATAATAAATGTTTGATATTTTAAACAAAGTGTTATATATAATATAAGCCAAGGGCTTAGCATTCTTAATTTTTCATCTATGTATCCAATTTTCCCAATACCACTTACAGGAGTATCTACTTTTATCATATTGTTTAATTAAGCCTCTTAATCACTATTTTGTCATGCATACATGGAATTATATTGGGACTCTTCTCTGTTGTGATATTTATATACCTATTTAAGTCCAGTCTTTTAATTATTGTGTGTCTATGATATATTTCGAAGCCAGGAAATGTAATACTTTCTATTTTATGTTTCTTATTGATTGCTTTGCCTTTTCAGGATTTTTGTGGCCTCATATAATTCTAGAATTCTCTTCAGTTTTTGAACAACATGCCATTAGGTTTTGTATAGATACCACATTGACTCTACACATTGCTTTGGGAAATATGAGAATTATAACATTAGTTTTTTCTAATGTATAAAATTGGAAATTTCCATTTATTTGACTCTACTTCAAAATTAGTACCTACATTTTGATATTCTAGACATTTGGTTATTTTAAAAAATATTCTTAAGTATTGAATTTTTATGTCACTGCAATTTAAAATATTTTCTGTTCAGATATCTTATTAGAGTATTTGATGCAACTAAATAATAAATGGTTAAATCTTATACACTAATGAATATATAAATTAGGTCTAATTGTGTGTGTACATTTGTGGAGTCTTTTAAGTATTCCACATATAATACCACACAATCTCCAAATAGATAACTTTATTTTATGTTTTGTGATATGAAATACCTTTCCCCCCTTACCTTATTACTCTATGTAGGAGTTCCAGTTCCATCTGTAAGCGTGGATTAAGATGACTTCCTCTCTCTGAGTTGGGTCTCTCT
Source organism: Apodemus sylvaticus (assembly GCF_947179515.1). Classification (NCBI taxonomy): domain Eukaryota; kingdom Metazoa; phylum Chordata; class Mammalia; order Rodentia; family Muridae; genus Apodemus; species Apodemus sylvaticus. Next base: position 109,374,253 of record NC_067481.1, on the reverse strand, counting down.
TAACAAAAAATTTTTCATATTTTTCCAAATGAAACTTTAGTTCACTATGCAATTTTAAAAAATTACTTGTATTGTGTTGTGGTACTTTCTTTACATGCATACAACTGAGGTTCTAAAGGAAGAAACTGAAGCAAGGAGGCATACAGTAATGTAAAGAAAGAGCTTTACTATGGTAATTGACTCATGAGATTTGAGAGAAAAGGAAATCCAAGATATCACCCAGCTAGGAACATCTATGAAGGTCAAGTTTATTCCAAATTCAAAAGCTTAAAAATAATTGAAGGAAGTGGAAGATAAAGACAGTGGAATGAATTCCGTCATGTGAAGTCCTGCGAATGAAGAAATGTCTGGCTCCAGAATAAAAGAGGACAGACATTCAACTCAAAATGCAGAGGATGTCATTCCTTCTCCAACCTTCTGGTTATAGCTGGATTCCCAGTAAACTAAGAATGGCCCCTCACCTTGGTACAGAAGTATTTTCATTATTTGGTATAGATATCCAATGCCCATCTCTCTAATAATCACCCTGACAGATAAAATGCGCAGGCTTTTTGATTTAGTCATATAATTATCTATTAGACCACTCAAGTTGACAAATAAAAAACCAAGCATCTTAGTATCTCATTCTTGAGATCCTATAATATCTTGTAAATCAATGTTATGGTTAGACAAATATTAATATTTAATATAATATTTTATAGAAGAGAAGATTATAAGATTGAATCTTATTTTTTTTTCCTTTCTGATACTGACTTTATTGTTCGACTTGGTGTACTTCATGCTGTCAATCACAATGATAACAACCAAAACAATCTTACAGTTCAAAAGCAACAAATGTTACTTTAAAAGTTTCTGAGTCTTATTGAGGACATATTTTTAAAGGTAAGTAGCATATGGACCTCAGACTTACTTTGTCTTTGCAATATAAAAATGAATTTATGTCTCATATTCTCTCAGTGCTGAGCTATAGATTCAGATCTTTACACTCAAGAATAATTTGGGTCCTGTAGAATGTTAGACTATATGTAACAAACATATATCAATTAAATTCGTATTACTGATACACATAGTACTTTTAATTATTTCTTTTATTTGTTGAGATTAAGTACAATAACAACATTTCCCCCATAGATTCTCTCCCTCTAATCATCTCATGTATCCCTCCTTGATCTCTGAAATTCATGGCTTCTTTTTATCAATTGTTGTTACATTTTTTGTGTGTTTGTTTGTGTATATTCATAAGTACAAAACTACAACATCCTCAGTATGAATATTATTCACACCAACTAACAGTTAACCTAATCCATTGTATAGACAATATGCTAAGTGATATTACTTAGCATATTGACAGAACACCAGGAGTCAAGCTTAATTTTCTGAAAGTCCAGAGGTAATAAATCTGTACTAACCCATTTTATATAATGTTGTGATACTTCATCTCCCTTCAATTTTGGTTTAAGTTTCTTGGGGGGGTGTTATATTTTACTTTTTATTTTAAACTCCAGATTTTATTACCCTCCCTGTCAACCCTCTGAATGTTCCACATCCCATACCTACTTCCTGCCCCCCCTGTCTCCATGAGGATATCCCCAACCTCTATGTCTACCCCATAGACATCTAAACTCCCTGGGGCCTCCAGTCTCTTGAGGGTTAGGAGCATCTTTACTGGCTAAACACAGACCTAGCAGTCCTTTGCTTGCTGTATATGTGTTGGGGGCCTCATACCAGCTGGTGTATGCTGACTGGTTGGTGTTCCAGTATCTAAGAGATCTTGGAGGCCCAGGTTAATTGAGACTGCTGTTCCTCTACAGGATGGCCCCCTCCTCCTCACCTTCTTCCAGGTCTCCACCAATTTAACTACAGGGGTCAGGAGTACATTGGTTGGGTGCAAAAATCTGTATCTGATTCTATCAGCTTCTTGTTGGGTCTTTCAGAGGGCAGTCATGCTAGGTCCCTTTATATGAGTGGTCCATAGCCTCCTTAATAGTGTCAGGGTCTCCCTTTGAGCTGGATTCCATTTTGGGCCTGTTGCTGGACTTCTTCTCCTCAAGGTCCTCTCCATTTGCATCACTGCAGGTCTTTCAGATAGGAACAATAATGGGTCAGAGTTTTGACTGTGGAATGGCAACCCCATCCCTCACTTGATGCCCTGTCTTACTTTTGGAGGTAGGCTCTACAAGTTCCCTGTCCCAAATGTAGTGCATTTCATCTAAGGTCCCTCTCTTTGAGTCCTGAGAGTCTCTCACCTCCCAGGTCTCTGGTACATTCTGGTGGGTGCCCCGAATGTCTTACCTCCTGAGGCTGCATGTTTCCTTTATTTCTGTTGGCTCTCAGGGATTTCAGTCTTTGTCCTCCACCCAATAATACGGCTTTGTTTGTTTTTCTGCTATATGTATATATCTGGATATGGGTTTGTGTGTTAGAGACTGGTTAAGGTTATATGTATTGTATAAAGCAATTTTGCATGGTAAAATATTACAAATAAAATCAGAAATAAATAGCCAACATTTTTGCCAAAATTACTGAACTATTTTGCTCAACTGTCTTCCTGTATTGTGATATACAAATTATGTTGCACCTATGAATCAGGATGAATATGCTTCATTCAGGGAGATAGAAAAAGAAATGTTTATATTATCACACTCACACACACTCACACACTAACAAATATGATTAGCACATACAATCATTTGAGATAAGGGATATATACACATATGATTTTATTTGTGTCTTAAGTAACAATGTGAAAATGGATTCCTCACTTTTATTTTGCCATTGAAACCATCATCCCAAGTTTTTGGATAGTAAAAGTCAATTGTAATTTTTTAAAGTTATGTCTTTGTTTGTATGGATGTGGCTGTGATATTGATGTGAAGGCAAGGGATGTTGCCTTCAAGAAAATACCCCAGCATGACATCTGATTGGACATGATCACAAAGGTGAATATGATTTTTTGTCATTAAAGTCACATTGTCCTTTGTCCAATTATCTTCTGTCTCTAGATAGTAAGCTCTGTGGGAATAGAGGAGGAAAATGTGATGCCAACTGTTAGCTGAGGGGACCAATTTACTAGGAATGCTATTGAATACTTATGAGCATTGTATCATGGAACAAAGGCCATTTATTTAAAAGAGATTTGTGGTTTGTGTGTAGAAAGCAACTTCTAACTTCCCCCCTGTAGGATTTTTCTTGACTTGAAAGATATAGTAATTATTAAATGTTTATTCCAATCATCTTCCCTGACTAAAAGATGATTTAACAAATCTCTCTCCCCCTCTCTCTCTAGTCCCTCTCCCTATCTCTTGCTTTCTTTGTTTCCCTCCTCTTGTTAAAATTCAGGTTCGACAAAAACACATATTGCTCTACCTTCATAAAGAAATTACAGATGAATCCTGCAGCAAAGCTTTATCCTTCAACAATGTGACTCAACTCAACTATGCTACTGGATTATATTTATTCATTTTGATGTTCTGATAATATTTTTCTTTGTATTTATTTTACCTTTGCATCATCTGGGTTTCCTCACTTTTAAAACCATAACTCCCTCAACTTTCAAGCCTTTCTTTAAGTTTATTGAATGGATGCTAGTTACACAGTTACTATGCTAAGTATTCAAAGTATACATTATTGCTCAAAAGAAACTGAAGAAATTTGTACTCTTTGAAAATGATTACTTAATATGTCAAAAATTAAAAAACCAAGCATGACTTTCATCCTGAAACAATACATTTCTGCTTACTAATCACAATCTTGACTGTTACCCAGGGTCTTTTATATCCACATATATTCTTCTGCACTCTGTCATTGTGAGTTTTATACTATATCAAAGGTATGTAGAGAGGATACAGATATATGAACATTTGCTATAGTAAAAACTAGTCAAGCATTTGAATTGAGTATGAAGAAGTTGATATTAGCAGTATTATTATTTCTATGGCATTGATACAATAAGACTATAACAGTTTTTTCATAAAGGCCATCATTTAGGTTTATTTCCTAATATTTGGCTTAGCCAAATGAAGATCCAAACACCATAATTTTCTGCTTATTAATCAGCATCATGCTTGTGACATATATTCTTCTGCTTTCGGTCAATGACAATCTAGGGCAATTAAAATGATTTTGCTTTTGGTTATTCTACACAGGATTATTGACTTTACATGTCACTGATAGCTAAATAACAAGAGACTTGTACTTAATGTCGCCCATCTCATGTGAACATGAGTACATAACCATTGAGGGCTGAAGTTCTGCTGCCAATGTAGCCCAGTGAAAATCTTGGCTACTACTCTACAGAATTTGTCTAAACTTGGATGTTTATATAGATGAAATAAAAGCTAGATTTTTTTTTTCTCTTCTGACTATGCATTCTGCTCCCACATTCCCAGACCTGGCAAGAATAGCTGAATCTAGCAGATTCAACCAGAACAGTCATTCCTACCCTTTTTAGCACCACTGAATTGGAATCACCTTCATTTCTCCAATTAATGCTGATATCTGAAAGACTGACTTACTAACTCCACATAATTGATCTAAAATCAACTAGTGAGTCTTGGACAATAGTAAATACACACCCAAATTTATACTCAAGAGTGGTTCACCTGGATCTCATATTCAAAACAGAACCAATTAAAGAAGCCCGTGTGCCAATATTATGTTGGAAAAACACAAAGAATATGAAGGTCAAAACAGGATGCTCCCACAATCACTAACCCTATAGAAACATTCTCAGATGAAAATTTTCTAGATGAATGCTAGGACACAAAATATAAAAGACCTATCATAAAAATATTAAACAATTCAAGGACAAGATATAAATAAACACCAGGATAAACTTAAAATGGATAGGACTAAACTCTCAAGTAAAATCCAGAAAAATAGAAATATCCAGCTCAAAGAATTTATGAGAACACAGGATTAGAAAGATGGACTTGGTGAAGGAAAAGAAGCACTGAATAAAATCCAATCTAACATGGGGATGGAATTGAAATATCCACTAATTCAATTAGAAAACCTAGGGAGAAAACCTTAGTAATAGAACACATGAAGAAGTTAGACTATCCGGAGAATAGAGATAAGATAGAAAACTGAACCACTAAACCAATGAAAAGAAAAGGAATGACCAGGCAACTCAGAAGAGTTTGGGGACTATGATCCAGATGTAAAGTAAATAAATAAACAAATAAATAAATGGCAAAGAAAGAGTGAGCCTATGACTCATGGGCAAAAGAGATGAACTGTAGGGAAGGAAAAGGAGAATGAAAGGGAGTGGGAGGGATAGAGAGAGGAAAATGAAAAGAAGTAGGAGCTTCTGAAGACAACTGAATAGACAATATATTTAACAGGACATAGAGAAACAGAATCAGTTTTCCTAAATTAAGGAAAAACACATCCATACAGTTGCAAAAAGTCTACCAAACACCAACTAGTGAGGGATAGAAAAGAACCATCCCATGACATTTGATAGTTAAAACACCATTTATACAGAAAACTAAAGTGGCAAGAACTGAAAACAAAAGTCACATAAAAAGAAAACCACAGCAGAATAAAAAGCAAGTCAGGTTCCCAATGTGAATATTAAAAGCCAGAAGAGCCTGGAGCACTTTATTCTATGTCGTAAACGTCTGAAGATTCCAACTTCAGATTACTTTACCAGAGAAAATTCTTTCTGATTTTGAAAACAAAGGAAATTTTTCATGATGTTGGAAGTCTAAAATAATCAATGTTTGCCCAATCAACTCTACAGAAAGTATTATAAGCAATACTTAGGACTGAAGATAGAAATAACTATAGCCAAAAAAACTGCAGAAAAAAAACCCTGTAAGCAAGAACTGCAGAAGCATAAAATTTGTTTGAGAACAAAAATAGCAATAAGATCAACACACACACCTTTCAATAGCAACTTTAAATATTAATGGAATTAACTCCCCAGTCAAAAGACACAGGTCGGTCGAATGGCATCTCTTCCCTGAGGCAGACTAGGTTGCATGCTAACAGCGTTACTTAGTTGCCTGTAATTCTTGGTCTAGATTCTCAGACACATAGGATAGCCTCTCCTACAATTGTATCCCTGTATTTCCATTGACATTGGGAATAATAAAATCTTAACATATTTTATATCTTAGTCTATTATAATTATAATAGAATATATTCTAATATAATACTATTTATAGTATTATATGGACTATATGTATATACATTTTATATATATATGTAACAGAGAACTCTGCCTTATCTAACCTCTGTTGGAAGGTTGCAACTAATCCTGAAGAGACTTGATGCCCCAAGGAAGGGAGATGCCTGGAACAGAGAGGGGGAGTACCCTTTCAGAGGCAAATGAGAAGGGGAGGAGGTGAAGAAGTCTGAGAGGGGGGACCAAGAGGAGGGCAACATTTGGAGTGTAAATAAGTAAAATAATTTAAAAAGATGGAAGAAGAAAAAATAAATATGTATCTATACACATAAAATATTTGATTCTCTTTCTCCACATTCAGCCATTACATGGAATGCAATCTCTGATAAGTGGATATTAATTAGCCCAGAAGCCATGAATACCCAAGGCACAAATCGCATAACAAATGACTCCCATGAAGAAGTAGGGAGAGGGTCCTGATCCTGGAAAGGATTGATCTAGCATTGGAATGGAATATAAGGACAGAGAAAAAGGAGAGAGGTGATTGGAGAAGGGATGGAGAGAAGAAGGTTTATAGGACATATGGGGAGGGGGGTCCGTGAAAGGGGAAATCAAAAAAAAAAACAATGAATTCATGAAATTCTTAGGCAAATGGATGGAGCTGGAGAACATCATACTAAGTGAGGTAACCCAGTCTCAAAAGATCAATCATGGTATGCACTCACTGATAAGTGGATATTAGCCTTGAAACTTTAAATACCCAAGACATAATCCACATATTAAATGATGTCTAAAAAGAATGGAGGAGTGGCCCCTGGTTCTGGAAAGACTCAGTGCATCAGTACAGGGTAATTCCAGAACAGGGAAACGGGAAGGGATAGATGGAGGAACAGGGGGAGGGAAGAGGGCTTATGGGACTTGCGGGGAGTGGGGACCCAGAAAAGGAGAAATCATTTGAAATGTAAATAAAAAATATATCAATGAAAAAAAAGAAAAAAAATTTGATTCTAATAGTATAATAGAGATTGTTGTCAACTAAAACATACAGCCTGTCCAATGACAGATTCTTGGCCTTATACTGAGGCCAGGTGTAGGTTCAGTTACAGGAGTAGGATTTATATTCAATTAGAAAGTAATTGCCCTATCTAGGGATCCATCCGATTTACAGTTACCAAGTCCAGACACTATTGTGGATGCCAACAAATGCTGGCTGACAAGAGCCTGATATAGCTGTCTCCTGAGAGGCTCTACCAGTGCCTGACAAATACAGAAGTGGATTCTCACAGCCATCCATTGGACTGAGCACAGGGTCCCCAATGGAGAAGCTAGAGAAAGGACCTGAGGTGCTGAAGGGGTTTGCAGACCCACAGGAGGAACAAAGAACAACATGAACCAACCAGTATCCCCAGAGCTCCCAGGGACCAAACCACAAACCAAAGATTCCACATGGAGGGACCTTTGGCTCCAGCCACTTATGCAGCAGAGGATGGCCTTATTGGACACCAATGAGATGAGAGGCCCTTGGTCTTATGAAGGCTTGATGCTCCAGTGTAGGGGAATAACAGAACAGGGAAGTGGGAGTGGGTAGGTTGGTGAGCAGGGGGAGGGGACATGGGATAGGTTGTTTCTGGGGAGGAAATGTGGAAAGGGGATAACTCTTAAAATGTAAATAAAGAAAATATTTAATAAAAATGTGTTTCCAGAGTTTTGGGTGATTTCATAATTAAAAAAAAGAAAAGGAAAAGAAAAAGAATGTAGTTGATTTCTCCCATGATTTTCATGCCTGGCCTTAGTGTACATGACAGAAGTCCCATTCTAGATCAGTAAGATTGATCAATACTTTTCTGCTCTGATAGTGATGTTTTTTCTTCACCTAATTTCCAGAACTATGAAAGTAAGCCAAGAGGCATGAAGTTCCCAGGTAAGAATTATGTTAGGTTTTCCATGTCTATGACTCAAAAAGCATGCATTGATTCTACCAATAGGGTTTTAGCATGAAGGAATGGAAGCTGATCATTAGCATGGACAAAACTACCCTGCAAAGTTAAGAATCTATAAGACCTCAAAGACTAATGATTCCAAAGAAGGAAACCAGTTCTTGGCACTAGGATTTTTTTCATTCGCCCGTGATGTCAAAGAGGGTCATTGTTATTTACCTTGTTTGAGGCAGGGATCTCCATGTAATTTACTGCTACGTATAGTAACTTTGCAGACCTATTAGTTACTGGGGTTTATTCTGTCTCCATTTCCCATTTATTTTCAGGAATAAGGAAATTGCAGATTTTGCAAACTCATTACTGCTTGTAGACGTTATGTGTCCTGGAGACATATATAAAGTATCTTAAACTTTGGTCCTCATGGTAGCATAACAAATTCTGTAAGCACTGGGTCACCTCTGCCAACCTCACTGAATCTATTTGTTTCCCAGATTCACACAGACCTTTCTATCTACATTAGTAGTTTCTATTATGTAATTATCTACTCTTCTTTTTTGGTCCAAAAAATGCTTTGGATATATTTTAGAATGATGTTAAAGTAGCAGGAATAGTAAATACATGTAGTAGCCTTGTGAGACTAGAAATCATGCCTTAATGGACTACCCTTCCCTAGGCCTTGCCTGGCAAGCCTGTGGACTTTACAGATGCAACATGCATTAGAGTCACAGGCTAAATCACTCTCTTGGTACAGAATGTGCCAAATGAAATGCTGATCTTGTGAAACATATTTACCTGGGAGACTTGAACATGTGTTTTTGTTTTAGATTTTTCCATTTTGCAATCGGCATTGTTTGTGATAAGCGTTCCCCCTGTGCACAGGCTATAAGTGACTTCCAGCTGGAGAAGAAAGACAAAAAATAAAAGCAAACAAACAGCTTGTAAGTATCTAAGCAAAGGGGTGTGGGTCCTAGGGAAGAGACAGGTGCTTAATCATGACTATTTTAAACCTTAGCATTCATATAGGGATTTATACTACAAACCATTTATACTACAAACAGGCAAGTATCAATTTTTGAAATACAAAATTAAACAATATCAACATGTATGAAGACTCTGTGTTTTATGTTGTTAAATACATTTGAAGATGGAGAGAGTATAATAACAAATTAAAGATATAATATCTCTTTCTGATACTTTTCATATGGCACATATAGCAATGGCAAAGGAAAGAAAGGCTTTAAGAAAATGAAACTTGGGAATGAGCTTCAAGCCATAAGAAATATTGAAGTATGAAGATAGCAACAAGGGAGCTGGCCTGGGTTTCATTAGGCTATAGTAACATACAACTTTCATTCATAGAAGTTGAGGAAAGATACAAAGGAGAACAGGACATCGATGAGCTGCTTTTATTGGGTACTTCCTTTGTGGATAGGAAAGGCTGTGGTACAACTTGGAGCTATAATAGCCTCTCCACTTTCTCATAGTACCACTGGGAAGTAAGGTCTTCTAACACTAACAGCAGCAGCAGCAGCAGCAGCAGCAGCAGCAGCAGCAGCAGCAGCAGCAGCAGCAGAAGCAGCAGCATTATATGAACATCCATACAGAGCCATTAGTAAAATCAAACTCTCAGCACACATCTTCAGTTAAAATCCAGATTACTTATCATTAGGTCTTTATTCATAATGGCTACACTCTGATATTATCCAAATATGTAAATTGTAGCATTTAGGGCACTGTTTTGCCTTTATTATTCAGGATGTCCTGACATACAGAAGATCAGAACTTACCATATCACATACAAAACACAAAATTCTAAATGTGTGTTAGAAACAATGATGACATTTTCCACTTATATTTGCTCTCAATTAACTTATTTGCTGGTATCAATGGGGAAAAGATTATGTCTTCAATTGTAACCAATATGCATTGCCTATCACATTAGGAGTTTGTAATCAAAAGCTAAGTTATGCAGAATGGGATAGTTTAATCAAGATGTAGCTTGTATCTAAGGGCTTCCCACATTTAAAAATAAATGTTAACATCCTAAATATACAAGAATTTTACATAAACAGCATAATAACTTCTTATATTTTTAAGCCTCTTTTATATAAGATGTTTAGTGACTATGCTAGAAATAGGTTTGATTTAAAAAAAAACCTATTAGGTACTTTATGGAACAGTAAATAGAGCAACTGAATATATACTGAGTAATAATTGGGAAATAATTATATATTGGGGGTGTAGAGCTAGCTGAGTGAGTAACTGTGAAATGGCCCCATAGGTAAGGGCACTTATAGCTAAGTTTGGTGGCTTCAGTTAAATCTTCAGAATCTTCTTGTTTATAGTTCTGACATCTACAAGGTATTCTTGTACTCAATAAAGTTTTATGTTAGCATTCCTACACACAGAGAACCAGATTCACACATCTATTCTAAAATGGTCCAAGGATTTTTTTGACTTACAAAGAAATCATTTTCTATTTCTTATGATTTCTCATATGCTATTGTTCTTCATATGGTTTTAAAACTACTACCTCAGTGGTAGATCAGTGGGGGTCCTACCCTACCCACACCCCCTGCCATAGCCTGCTTTCCTCCCAGGGTGTCTCCTTAACCAGGGACACATGCAACTTTAATTCTTCCTTGTAACCCACCAGCAACCAGAAGCAGTGGAAAACAAAGGTTACAGGAAGTGGACCTGTTTAGAAAGGTACTTCACCGAAACTTCTGACTGTCTGAAAATCAGCAGGTCAGTTCACAAGTTATCAGGCAGATAGCTCAATCCACTTGCAAACACCTCACAGATACACCAGCAATCCAGTTCATTAGAGTCTGGTTAGCAATAGCAGTGACATGACCTAGCAGAGAGAGTCGGGCCTTAGCCATGGCTTGAGTCAGCAGAAGGGACCAAGAGGAACACTAGAAGTTCTCAGCTGTGCCTCTCTCAGAGAAGCTAACATCAGTGGAGATGCAAGACCCCCTAGTGTTGCATAGCCGTAGCTAGCTGTACAAGCAAGCCAAGCTCTGTCTCCATCACTCTGTAGAGTCCTCCAAACATTACATGTCATCCACATGCCTTGCTTCAGCAAGGCTCTTGCTTCATCTTGTGTCTTGCCTCACCAGCATTTGTATCCATCCAATCGGCCTGAGTCCTTGGAAACAGCAACGGACCGCAACTGCAGTACAACATCAAATTTCTTTGGGTACATTTCTTTCTATGACATCTTGACAAATGTAGCTTAACCACACAAATTAAGATGGGCCAATACATGTGTGTCCTTATCAAAGAATCTTTCATCACATGTCCATTTTTTTTGCACTTGCTTTGGCAAAATATACTCTCACCTGTGTCTGCTTCATGTCCCTTCATGAGTCTGCCTTAGCCTTTCTCACCTGTGTCCACATTAACGAAATGTCCCTTTACACGCTTACTCTATCAAAACACTATCCAACTTACTTTCCAAAGAACCTTTAAGTTTCCACTTCAGACACATGTAAGGCACCTGCCCCAATACCCATGGGATATATCCTGCTCTGTTTGGGCCCCATCATCCTTCAGTTCTACACCTCCACCTGAACTTGTGCAGAGTGGTGTGTCTGCTCACCCCCAAACCCCCAGCCTACCTGTCTCCCATGTGGACTAACCTAACCAGGAACACAGGAGGACTGTTTTAACCAAGGACATAAGGAATACTCTAACCAGGGTCACACAGGAGGCCATCCCTAATGAGAACCAGCACTGCCTGATTCCAAGAAGGCCTGCTTAAATCCAGGTCACGCAACTCTACCTGCCAACAAGAAGGCCTGCTCTAATCCTAAACACCCAGGCAAATTAACACCAGAGATAGCCAGATGGCAAAAGGACATGAAACAAGCCTCAACAGATATAAGAAGATTGACATAATCCATTCATTCTCTCAGATCACCATGGACTAATGCTGGTTCAATAGCAACAAAAACAACAGAATGCCCATATACTATGGAAACTAAACAACTCTCTACTCAACGATAATTTTGTTAGGGAAGAAATAAAGAAAGATCTTCACTCACCTTACATCTGATAGACGTCTAATATCTAAAATATAGAAAAAACTCAAGAAGTTAGACTTCAAAGAACCAAGTAAGCCAAATAAAAAATGGGGTACAGAGCTAACAGAGAATTCTCAACAGAGGAATTTTGATTGGCCGAGAAGCACTTAAGGAAATGTTTAGCATCCTTAGTCATCAGGGAAATGCCATCAAAATGCCCCTGAGATTCCACCTTACAGCAATCAGAATGGCTAAGCTAAAAAACTCAATTGACAGCACATGCTAGTGAGGATTTGAAGAAAAACAAACATTCTTTCATTGCTGATAGGATTCCAAACTGGAATAGCAACTCTGGAAATCTATCTGACAGTTCCTTAGAAAACTGGAAAAAGTTCTACCTAAAGACCCAGCTATACCACTCCTGGCATATACCCAAAAGATGCTCTACCAAACCAGAAGGGTATGTGCTTCACTATGTTCAGAGTAGCATTATTCATTATAGCCAGAAGCTAGAAACAACCCACATGTCCCTCAACCAAAGAATGGATATAGAAAATATGGTTCATTTTTATAATGGCATACTATTCAGCTGTTAAAGACAAGGACATCCTGAGATTTTCAGGCAAATGGATGGATCTAGAAAATACCATGTTCTGTGAAGTATCCCAGACCCAATAGACATGTGTGGTATATACTCATTGATAAGTGGGACATTAGCCAAAAATACAGAACACCCATGATATAACCCACAGAGTTTAAGAAGTTTAAGGAAGGCCAAAGTGAAAATGCTTCAACCCAACTTAAAGGGAGGACCAAAATATTCACAGGAGGCACACAGGAGAAAGGAACTGGATAGGAGACTGGAGAGGGAGAGGAAAGGGGGGCAGGATCAGGTTGTGAGGAGACAGAAGACTGTAGGATTGAGAGAGAACTCAGTGGTGATGACGTTAGTTGAAATGCCCAACAGTGGGGTACTGGAACTGAAGAGTCCACCTCCAGTATACAGACAGGGGCCCAAGTAGAAGGATGGGGTTTGAAATCACCTTCAAACAGTTTGAGCCAGAATTATTCATATCTAAAAGAAATGCAGGGAGCCGGGGCGGTGGTGGCGCACGCCTTTAATCCCAGCACTTGGGAGGCAGAAGCAGGCGGAGTTCTGAGTTCAAGGCCAGCCTGGTCTACAGAGTGAGTTCCAGGATAGCTGGAGCTATACAGAGAAACCCTGTCTTGAAAAACAACAACAACAACAAAAAACAAACAAAGAAACAAACAAAAGAAATAAAAGAAATGCAGGGACAATAATGGAGCAGAGATTGAAGGAAAGGCCATTTAGTGACCAGACAAATTTGGGATTCATCCCATGACAGGACATTAAATCTTGAAATTATTACTGGTGCTGTATTGTACTTGCAGACAGTGACATAGCATAGGTGACCTCTGAGAAGCTGTACCAGCAGCTGACTGAGACCAATACAGATACCACCCAGTCACTGGACTGAGGACTGAGACCTCTATGAAAGAGATATGGGAAGGATTGAAGGAGTTGAAGAGGATGGTAACCTTATAGGAAGACTAACAGTTTCAACTAACTTGAACCCCTGTGAGCTCCCAGAGGCTAAGTCACCAGTCTAAGAGCGTACCTGGGCTACTTTGTAGCCCTGGTACATATGTAGCAGAGAACTCCCTTATCTAGTCTGAGTGAGAGAGGATGTGCCTAATTCTGTAGAGACCTATGAGTCAGGGAAGGGTGACGCCCCCAGTGTGGGGGATAGTACCCTCTCAGAGGCAAAGAGGAAAGGGATGGAGTAAAGAAATCTGGGACAGATGACCAGAAAGGGGAGCCACACTTCAAATGTAAATAAATACATTACTTAATTAATTAAAAAATAAATTAAAATGATGAATGTCTTTTTAAATTACTGCTTTGAACAATTTTCAGTTGTGTAACCTTATACTATTTCATACTCGTCAAAATCTTGGGAAGGACATGCTTTGTAAGAGTCAAAGATGTGGAAATATCCATAAAAGTCTTTAAGAAAATATGTTTCAAAGCTGAATTTTAAGAGGTGAATATTATTTAAATGGAAGGAGCTGAAAATGCTTTTCCATAACAATAACCAAACACATGCAAAAGTTCCTGTGGGTATAAGAAAATATGAGATGGTTTACAAATAGACATGTTAATGACTGATTAGGGGCATTATATGTTAGTCTTAGATGTTATACCTAGGTTAATAATGAGACATTACAACTTCAAAGTGCCTACTAATTGGAAAATGTTCATATTCTAGAAAGATCTCTGAAAAATTGGATGAACTTACTGTTTAAATGGGCATGAAGGACATCAAGGAAACAAGGCTTTTTTTCAAAATTAGGTATACTTTTTATTTACATTTCAAATGTTATCTTTTTTCCTGGTTCCCCCCTCCACTGAAAAATCCCATAAGCCATCTCCCCTTCCCCACTCAACCCTCCCCGACTTCCCTGTCCTGGTATTCCTCTACACTATGGCATCAAGTCTTTCCAGGTCCAAGTGCCTCTCCTCCCTTTGTCTAACAAGACCATCCTCTGCTGCTGATGTGTCTGGAGCCATAGGTAACTCTATGTGTACTCTTTGGTTGATTGCTTTGTCCTAGGGATCTCTGGGAGTACTGGGTGACTCATACTGTTGTTCCTCCTGTGTCACTGCAAACCCCTTCAGCTCCTTAGGTCCTTTCTCTAGCTCCCCCATTGGGGACCCTGTGCTCACTTCAATGGCTGGCTGAGATTGTAGAGTCTGAGGGAAAGACCATCCAGAGACTACCCCACCCAGGGATGCATCTTATATACAGTTATAAAACCAAGACACTATTGTGGATGCCCACAAGTACTGGCTGACCCAAGCCGGATATAATTATCACTTGGGAGGCTCTCCTAGAACATGACAAATAGAGAGGTGAACCAGGCTTTTCAAACAACAAGACCACCACACAATAAGTCACAAAAACTAGCAGGATGCACAGGGCCTGTGTGGGCTGTATAAAATGGAGGTCTGGGGCAGAAGGGAGACATGGGCACGAGCTTCCATTTTGAAAATGAAAATTTAGATTTCTCCAAGGGAGTCTCCCAGTAGAAACAAAGTACACTTAAGTATATACTGCATGACCCACAAAATATTGAAATCAGTAGTATTTAGAGGTAGAGTTTTAATAATATCACACCAGAGATTTTTCCTTTCTCCTTTAATTTTTATCAAATTAGTTAATTAACTTTTTTCTTTTTTTTTAACCTTACAGGTCTTTGAAGACAGTTTGTGTTTTTATGTGATTCTTGAGTTTGGAAATGAGTGGGTCTCTACATCTACGACTGTTCCTTGCTTTTGTTTGTTTATTTTGTCCGGTTATGATGTTTGAATTTTGTTTTATAATATATAAATATAAAATATCAGTGTTATATATTATATTTATATCTTAAAATTTTATAAATTATAATATATATTATACATTTTTATATAATATGAACGTTGTTTTTTGAAGGTGGATAACTTCAATTTAATTTTTAATTCTATTTTTTAAATTATATTTAATCTATTCTTTTACACTATAGATTTTATTCCCCTCCTGGTCCACCCTCTGTCTGTTCTCCATCCCACACCTCCTTCCCATCCCCTGGTTCCATGAGGATGTCCCCATGCACCACCTCCACCCACCAGACCTCTAAACTCCCTGGGGACTCCAGTCTCTTGAGGATTAGGTGCATCTTCTCTGACTGAACCCAGACCCCGCAGTCCTCTGCTGTATATGTTTTGGGAGCCTCATATCAGCAGGTATATGTTGCCTGATTGGTGGTCAAGTGTCAGAGATCTGGGGCAGAGGTCCAGGTTAATTGTGACTGCTGGTCCTCCTACAGGGTCTCTCTCCTCCTCAGCTTCTTCTAGCTTTTCTATAATTCAACCACAAGGGTCAGGAGCTCTGTCCATGGGTATAAATACCTGCATCTGACTCTTTCAGCTGCTGAGTCTTTCACAGGGCAGTCATGATAGGTGTCTTTTTGTAAGCACTTCATAACCTCAGTAATAGTGTCAGGCTTTGGGGCATCCCTTTGAGCTGGATACTACTTTGGGCCTGTTGCTGGACCTCCTTTTAGGCAGGCTCGTCTCCATTTCCAGCCCTGCAGTTCTTTCAGACAAGAACAAATATGTGTCAGAGTTTTGACTGTGGGATCTCACTTGATGCTCTGTCTTTCTGCTGGAGGTAGGCTCTACAAGCTTATATTTTTTATATAATACAAATGTTATTTATTTTTAATTTATTAGATTTATTATTTATATGCTTTCTAACAAGAAATAAAAATATATGGACACAGATTGGAAGGGAAATGGGATGCACAGGACAGACGGGGAAGCATAATCTCGATCTGCTGTAGGAAAAAAGCTTTTAAAATTATATACATATAAATTAGTAGATGTGAAATACACGTTCAATTTTGGGTAGGAGTTATTATCATCTTTCTCCAGGTCATGTCTACTTTCCCAGTTTCACTGAAACAAGACTACAAAATAGAACTTGACTCATCAATATACATGTTTCAAAAGCTATGTATAGGTATATGCTTTTATCATAATTGAGGTTCACTTTTTCCTGTGCATCCACTTCTCTATGTATTCATTGAATATTCGCCCAATGACCACAAGAATGTACACCATGTTTTGTTCCACAGAAGGCATTAGCAAAAGTTAATTAAATTTCTATCATTATAATGCTCTACTCACTATATCCTATGTAAAATCATGAACCAAGTTACATGGGAAAAGTGACTGGTTGTATACCACAGTAGAAACCTGTTATTAATCTGTTCTGAAATATTCAAAATGGTTAAATATGATGACTACATACAATGAGAAGTTAATTAATATTTTTTGAAGGTGACAAATCATTTCTGTCGTCACTCTCCAGGCCAAATTATGAAGCAATGAATGTTTGAGAAACATATCTAGGAAGTAGCTACATGTAATCTATAAACCTAAATAAGGACAGCATCCTAGACACAGAAACCTGTTATCTGATCTTTTCTCTGTGCTTCAAAGAATACAGATCTATATACTGTTTTATGAAATCTCATCTAAGACTTATAATAAATAGGATAGTAACATTTTTCCAAAAGAAAACATTTATTTATTTTGTTTTTTGTTTTTTGTTTTTTGTTTTATTTTCAGGGCTGATCATTTGGCATTGAGTAACCAATTGGTGTGCTCTCCCTAAGAGAAGGCTCTTTCTCCCACTCTCTGCATTCTTTTTTTTTTTTTACTTTTTTTTAATTTATTGATATATTTATTTACATTTCAAATGATTTCCATTTTCTGGACCCCCACTCCCCGAAAGTCCCAGCAGTCCCCTTCCCTCCCCCTGTTTTCCCACCCAACCCTTCCCACTTCCCTGTTCTGATTTTGCTCTATGCTGCTTCACTGAGTCTTTTCAGAACAAGGGGCCACTCCTCCTTTCTTCTTGTACCTCATTTGATGTGTGGATTATGTTTTGGGTATTCCAGTTTTCTAGGTTAATATCCACTTATTAGTGAGTGCATACCATGATTCATCTTTTGAGTCTGGGTTACCTCACTTAGTATGATGTTCTCTAGCTCCATCCATTTGCCTAAGAATTTCATGAATTCATTGCTTCTAATGGCTGAATAGTACTCCATTGTGTATATATACCACATTTTTTGCATCCACTCTTCTGTTGAGGGATACCTGGGTTCTTTCCAGCATCTGGCAATTATAAATAGGGCTGCTATGAACATAGTAGAGCATGTATCCTTATTACATGCTGTGGAATCTTTTGGGTAGATGCTCAGGAGTGGTATAGCAGGATCTTCTGGAAGTGAGGTGCCCAGTTTTCTGAGGAACCGCCAGACTGATTTCCAGAGTGCTTGTACCAATTTGCAACCCCACCAGCAGTGGAGGAGTGTTCCTCTTTCTCCACACCCTCTCCAACACCTGCTGTCTCCTGAATTTTTAATCTTAGCCATTCTGACTGGTGTACGATGAAATCTCAGGGTTGTTTTGATTTGCATTTCCCTAATGACTAATGAAGTTGAGCATTTTTTAAGATGCTTCTCCGCCATCCGAAGTTCTTCAGGTGAGAATTCTTTGTTTAACTCTGTACCCCATTTTTTAATAGGGTTGTTTGGTTTTCTGGAATCTAACGTCTTGAGTTCTTTATATATATTGGATATTAGCCTTCTATCTGATGTAGGATTGGTGAAGATCTTTTCCCAATGTGTTGGTTGCCGATTTGTCCTCTTGATGGTGTCCTTTGCCTTACAGAAACTTTGTAATTTTATGAGGTCCCATTTGTCAATTCTTGATCTTAGAGCATACGCTATTAGTGTTCTGTTCAGAAACTTTCTCCCTGTACTGATGTCCTCAAGGGTCTTCCCCAGTTTCTTTTCTATTAGCTTCAGAGTGTCTGGCTTTATGTGGAGGTCCTTGATCCATTTGGATTTGAGCTTAGTACAAGGAGACAAGGATGGATCAATTCGCATTCTTCTGCATGCTGCCCTCCAGTTGAACCAGCACCATTTGTTGAAAAGGCTATCTTTTTTCCATTGGATGTTTTCAGCCTCTTTGTCGAGGATCAAGTGGCCATAGGTGTGTGGGTTCATTTCTGGATCTTCAATCCTGTTCCATTGATCCTCCTGCCTGTCACTGTACCAATACCATGCAGTTTTTAACACTATTGCTCTGTAGTATTGCTTGAGGTCAGGGATACTGATTCCCCCAGATTTTCTTTTGTTGCTGAGAAGAGTTTTAGCTATCCTGGGTTTTTTGTTGTTCCAGATGAATTTGATAATTGCTCTTTCTAACTCTGTGAAGAATTGAGTTGGGATTTTGATGGGTATTGCATTGAATCTGTATATTGCTTTTGGCAAAAATGGCCATTTTAACTATATTGATTCTACCGATCCATGAGCATGGGAGGTTTTCCCATTTTTTGAGGTCTTCTTCCATTTCCTTCTTCAGAGTCTTGAAGTTCTTGTCATACAGATCTTTCACATGTTTGGTAAGAGTCACCCCAAGATACTTTATACTGTTTGTGGCTATTGTGAAGGGGGTCATTTCCCTAATTTCTTTCTCAGCCTGCTTATCCTTTGAGTATAGGAAGGCCACTGATTTGATTGAGTTGATTTTATAACCTCCCACTTTGCTGAAGAGGAGCTCTCTAGTGGAGTTTTTTGGGTCACTTAGGTAGACTATCATGTCGTCTGCAAATAATGATAGTTTGACTTCTTCCTTTCCAATTTGTATCCCTTTGACCTCCTTATGTTGTCGAATTGCCCGAGCTAGTACCTCAAGTACAATATTGAAAAGATAAGGAGAAAGGGGGCAGCCTTGTCTGGTCCCTGATTTCAGTGGGATTGCTTCAAGTTTCTCTCCATTTAGTTTGATGCTGGCTACCAGTTTGCTGTATATTGCTTTTACTATGTTTAGGTATGGGCCTTGAATTCCTGTTCTCTCCAGATTTTTAACATTTTAAAAAGAGCAACTACAGCACCCAATTCAATTATCTGTGCTGAAGCAAGGGAAAACTCAAAAGAATAAACATGTGATCTAATTATATTGGCTTTACTTCCACAGTAGATGCATGCAGATCCTTGATGCCACAGGAGCAGTTTCTCAAAAGATCCCTTCAAACATAATAGAACATGAACAGCTTCTTCCCTTTGTGTTTGAGTGGACTGTGTTTGCTTCTGGAATGCAGCAAACATATTATCATATCCTTTGAAATAAGTAACAATGAAAGACTTAAAAATATTACTAGTTTTATGTAGTGGAACCAGTTAGTAACCCACAACAAGAATGTTATCAGAGTCTAATTTTATTTCTGGATATTCCTTAAACATTCTTATAGCCACAAGCCAACACATTACTCTGGGTTTTGACTCCTGGAATTTTTAATCCACCTTCTCCTCCCTTTTTTTTTTGGCCTCAGCCTCTCTGAGGATAAAAAGCATACTGAGATGAGGAACAGATATACTTACTATTAATATGGCATCTAATGCCTGGCTACATCTTCCTGGTATAACTGTAGTGACAAGTTGTGGTTAGGCAGGTGATATACAGATCTGGGAAGGCTAGTATTTCTGGTTCCTACACAACTCCCAAGCTTGAGAAGGCTCATATCACCATTAGCATCATCATCTTGTCCTGCCTCTCTCTCTTTTTGCCTCCCCATGGAGTCTTCACTCCTTGTTGTCCATGTGTTGGTCCTCTCATTTCATCTTTATTTCCTTTCCTGTTAAAAGACACATATTTAATAATATTAATCATTTAATCCAAAGTTAAAATAACTGTCAATCTCAGGAAGTACCTCTCACTTTGTGCCAGGAATCCAATCAGAATGTCCAGAATCTCAGAAATTTTCTGTTTTGAAGGTGACAGGAAACTTTTCACATTTCCAGAGTGCACACTGGCCTGTGTAAAGTGTGCATTAAAAGTTTCTTGAACCAGCCTGCTGATATGAATTTACTTTTGCTGAGACTCAGTTTCATAAAGCAAATATTGGCTTACCATCAATAGCAGTGTCTTTGGCCACTTTTCCTTTTATATTTGTGTTCTATCTTTATGCACTTCTGATGTATTCTATTCTTTATTTTTCTCTACTAAAAGAGTGTTGCCATTGTCTTTTGAAAAATAGCCCTCCTTATTTGACACATCCTTTTGAACCATGTCACTTTGCCAGTTGCATCTCAAGGGTTTGACACAACAAACCAGCCAAATGCATTTAAACTACATTATATTTCAATGCCTCTCCCAGGCTGCATCACATGGGTAAGCAAGCCATTAAATTCTCCTTGGACCAAAACAGACATTCCGGTTGAAAACAGGCTCGTTAATTCTCATCTCAAGTGAGGTTTTGGAGCTAATAAAAAAATTCTGCCCCAAATAAAAGAATAGAAATAATCCTTTCAGTCTACATATATAATAATGATTTTCATTATAAGATTTTCATATATATAATTGAACTTTGAACATTTGTCTCAATTCCGTTTTCCTTCTTTGCCTCTCTCATCAGTTTGACTTTTAATCCATATATATATATATATATATAAAATACATGAGACAGAGCCTGTGATATTTTATCTTCCTACTCCTCCACATAATTCTCTCTGTTACCTTTTACACTATGATTATACAGTTTGCATATACATTTCCATTACAAAAGAAATTCATTGCTTGTTCTAAATACTGACTTGATTTTCAGTTCAATGTATTGTTTTGTCAATAATATCTTTTCATTCTTATTAGTATCTGATCCCAACTGTGTACTATATAAACCACATCATCTTCATTCCTTTAATCTGTTGATGGACATTGGGCTAGTTTCATTTCCTAGCAATTATTTATAGTGTAACAGTAAACATGGACAGATAAGTATCCCAGTGGTAGGTTTTAAGTCCTTTGGATATAAGTAGCCAGCTTTTTTTATTCAAGTTTTTCTTAAAAACTCACATATAGAACTTGATAAAAATATCCCAATATTGAGACAGTGATTTATTTCCTGATATCCACTCAATAGAGTTGCAGAAACATTTCGACTAAATTAAAGTAATTGATTATCCTTATGATTGTGAAAGGATCATTGATGCTGGGTCATCACTAGTGTTGCAGGTTTTTTTCTCCTATACTCTGCTCCATTATATTTTTCAAAACAGAAATCATCAGGTTATTTCTTTTACATTTCATTAATTTTTCTTGCTTATATTTAGGTATATTGCTTCAATTGTGCTACTGTTTCAAGATCTTATGTTTTCTGCCCTCATTGCCCACTCCCAAATTTAGATGGGATTGTATCCCTGAAAAAATTCCACAGAAGGAAAATTATGTAATGTATTTACTGTTATGATAAATTTATCTTAGGGCCTGGAGACATGGCTCAGCTGTTATTAAGAACAGACATTGCTCTTCCATATGTCGTAAGTTTGGATCCTTCAGCCCACATTGGGTGTGTCAACACTAACCATAACTATACTTCCAGGGGATCTAATACCCTCCTCTGGCCTCTGTGGGAACTGCATATGTATATACACATATACAGATGCATAAAATGAAAATCCTTTTTTCTAATAGTGAGGTTTTATTATATACACACGTTGACCTGGAAATTAATACATAGACAAAGCTAGACTCAAATTCAGTTATCTTTTTGGTCCCATGTTCCAAGTAATTTTCGTTATATTAAAAGTGTGTATAACCATTCCAAACTAAAACCATAAATCTTAAAACATATTTATTTTTCCTCAAGAATAGAGTAATAGACTGGTTCAATATGGAATTCAAGAATGAATACACAATATTGATAGATGGAAATGGTTTTCTAGTTCTTTTGTATTGCTGGGAAACTTGACACTGTTCTAATAACTTGTGCTTCTAAATAAAAATTTTGCTTCAGGAAGTGAAGAGATAACTCAGTGATTAAAATTGTTCGTTATGCTTTTATGAGAGAACCTAGTTTATATATTAATACACATAAGCTCCACATTGAGGGGGAGACACTTTTCTCAAAAGAATAAAGCAGAGTGATAGAGGAGGAAACTAGATGCCCTCATATGATCATTGTATGTACCTGCACACACATGAGCATAAACACCAGACATACACTATACATATAACCCCACAAAAACACAGGCACACAGACACACAGACACACACACACACACACACACACACACACACACATACACACACTGAAACACCTACACCCATTCACACACACTGCTTTATCTTTCCAGAACCTTTAAGTATTTTTCAAAGCAGGTGCCTTTTGATTTTTGGATTTCCCACTTAGACTCTTTGGTCATAGATGTTTTTTCCCTTTTTTATTATTTATTAATCATTTTTATTTACATTCCAAATGCTATTTTCTTTTCTTGTCTCACCTCCATACATCCCAAAACCCCTACCTCACCCCCTTCTCTTTTGTCCCTAAGAAGGTTCTCCCCACCTAACCAACCATCCACACAATCCTACTTCATCCATCTAGCATCCTCCTTCCATGGAGCATCAAGCCTCCACAGAATCAAGTGCCTCCCCTTCCACTGATGCCAGATGAAATGGTACTCTGCTACATAAGGTAGCAGGAGTCATGGGGTCCATGATATACTCTTTGGTTTGTGGTTTAGTCCCTCGTTATGTTTTATATTTAGTATTTAAGACCTCTGAGTTTTGTGGGAATCTGTTTCAATATTAAAGTCTTTGCTTGGTGGTGATGTTTCTGGATGTGAATCTTTCGTTTTGTTGAAAATATTCTTTTTCTCACAAAATATATTCTGAAAATAGTTTCTCCTCCCTCTTCTCCTCTCAGTTCCTCTCCATATCCCCTCACATCCCAATCCATTTCTTTTTCATCTATCATCAAACAAAGTCTAAGGGATGAAAATAAAATAACATATAATATAATAAAACAAAAACTAATGCATCAGAAATGGACACAACTAGAAACCTATCTGCCCTCTCAGGAATTCTATAAAAACACTAAATTTGAAGCATACATACACACACAATATTTATACAATATTGTACATAGCATATATGTACATATGCAAATATAAACACATAAATTCCATATAGATATACAGATATACACATACATAGACCCATACATATGCATATAAACACACACACAAAGGACCTGGCGTGGCTCTCTTCACTTCCTGAAGCAAGGCCCTGGACATGCTATCTCAGCCTCTATGAGTTCAAATGAGCTTTGCTCATGGTGATTTAGAGAGCCTTGTTTGCTTAGTGTCCTCCATTTCTTATATTCTTACACTCTTTCTGCCTCCTCTTCCATAAGGTTTCCTAATTCCTGAGGAGAGTGTGGATTTCATATCCTGGGATTGATTTTGAGCAGAAGTGGTGGTCTTATCTGTGCTCACAAGTGTGCCCACACTCCTGTGAGACAAGCTGTCTTCTGGCGGGACCTGGGTATGAAGAGCTGTGGCACAGGGTAAGCTCCGGGAGCAGATGAAAACTGGAAGGATCCCATCATTTATAAACATTTGAAAGTCAGCATGTGAACTTATAACTTCCCTAGTAGTTAACCTTTAAGGCATTTATCTTTTCTTTTCTGAGAGCATATATGATTTAGGATCATTCTGAATTATCAAACAGTATCATAGGCAACCAATATTTTGCTTTTCTTTTTTGACAACAGTTTTAATGCAAATTCCCCTTGTATAAGGTATAGCACCTTTTCTCCCCCACCACCATCCTTATACCAGAAGAGGTCCATTTATCATTTATCTCCTCAAGTGGTCAGTTTTCCGACATAATAAATTCCCTGAAACTCAAGTAGGCTATCTGTATGGAAGAGAAACAAATTACAACATCACTATTAGTTATAGCTCTATAAAGCAAGTTTTTTTTCCTTCTGTATTATTTGGACATGAAGTGAAGATTCATAATTTTCTGGCATTACAACTGTCCAAAGGCACACCTGTTGCTACTTTATTTCCAACCCAATTCCCCGGTAAAAGAAAGCTCCACTCAATCAGTTAACAAAACAAGCTACAAGCCTAGATTAGGCGACCTCCCACTACACTACTCTATTCCATTTATATTATCCCATATAACTTGTGCTTTCTCCAGGCCACAAGCTTCTCTCTCTCTGCTGACTCTCTGTTCATCTCCCATCGCTCCTGCCTCATACTCTCAGCTCCTCCGACTTCCTCCTGCCCAATCATTGGCTCAAGCCTTTATTTGAAAAGTTAAGGTGAGGAGAAGGTTCACAAGGTAACTCCTCATCTGCAGCCCCTCTAAGGAGTGGAATTAGCATCAAAATACAAGCCCAGGGCTATCCACAACACTTCCCCTTTCTGTCCAATTAAAGGACTCTTTTATCTCAGGTATCAGTTGAACACAATTATTACCATTTTGTAATTTATAACATACAGGATAGACCTACCACCCAGTCAATCATGTTTTATCAATTAAGTAGTACCCCTGTCATCTATTTGAACTTAAAAGACTTATAATTCTACACCTGACTCAAGTTCTAGCTTTAGACTGTAACCCATCTGAAAACCATCCTCTCAAGTCTGTATCATCTTTCTAAATGCTAAACAGTTTGGACTGGCTATAAGACTATTAGTCTTCAACCCCATCAGAAATCCAAGAATGACTAATATTACCTGAAAGTATGAGAAGCACAAAATATAGCTTCTAAAACTTAGGCAATTTATAGAGACCATTGTGATATATAGTAGACAATTCCTATTTCTTATTATTTGATGTAGCTGAATAAATAATGAAGTCAATTTGGAATCATCCTGCATAAGTTCAGCAGTCTCTATATGTAAGACAACCCCTTCTGCATATTGAGAATCAGTTACTATATTAAGAGACTCTTGAAAATCTGACACCACCATGATTATTGCATTTAGTTCAGATTTTTGAACTGACTTATAGGGACTCTCAGCCACCTTACTTACATCTTCTGATTTATATCCTGCCTTTCCTGATTTACTGGCATCAGTATAAAATATAGGGGCTCCAGATATTGGAGTTTTCTTTATTATATGAGGGAAAATCCAATAAGTTCTTTTTATGAACTGAAGTTACTTGCTTTTAGGGTATCTGTTGTTAATCTCTCCCAAGAAGTTACTGCATACTCCTTGCCAATATTCATCTTGTGCCCATAGTGAGGCAATTTCTGCATTAGTAAAAGGTGCCACAATTTCAGCCAGATTCAGTCCAATTAATTGTCCTAATCTCATTTTTCCTTTAAGTATCAATTCAGAGACTTTCTCAATGTAGGTTTTTATTTTCCTACTCTGTTTATGTGCCACAAAAACATTCTAAGACATAATCTTCCCTCTGCATAAGAATTCCTGTAGGGGAATGAGTAGAAGGTAAGATCACTAAGATGCAGGCCATCTTTGGATTAATACAATCTAGATGTGTATCCTGCAATTTCCTTTCTACCAAAGTTAACTCCTTCTTAGCCTCAGCTGACAGTTTCCTTGGACTATTTAAATCCTTATCACCTTGTAAGGTTTGAAATAAATTGCTTAGCTCTTGAGTGGCCAAGCCAATTGCAGGCCTCAGCTAGTTGATATCTCCCAGTAGCTTCTGAAAATCATTAAGGGTCCTTTTTTAATTCTAATTTTTTATTCTCTATATTCTTTGTTTACATTCCAAATAATTTTCCCTTTCCCAGTTCTTCCCTCTCCATAAGTACCCTAAGCCCTCTTCCCTCCACCCATGCTCCTATCAACCCCCTCCTACTTCTCTGTCTTGGTACTCTCATACAATACTGGAACAAGCATTTTCAGGATCAGGGACCTCTCCTTCCTTCTTCTTGGAAGTCATTTGATATATGAATTGTGTCTGGGGTATTCAGAGTTTCTAAGCTACTATACACTTATCAGTGACTGTATTCCATGTGTATTCTTTTGTGATTGGGTTACCTGATGTGGGATGATATTTTCCAGATCCAACCATTTGCCTAAGAATTTCATGAATTCATTGTTTTTAATTGCTGAGTAGTATTCCATTGTGTAAATATACCACATTTTCTGTATCAATTCCTCCATTGAGGGACATATGGGTTCTTTACAGCTTCTGGCTATTATAAATAGGGCTTCTATGAACATAGTGGAGCATGTGTCCTTATTGCATGCCAGGGAATCCTCTGGGTATATGCCTAGGAGTAGTATTGCAGGGTCCTACAGAAGTGTTATGCCCAGTTTTCTGAAGAACAGCCAGACTGATTTCTAGAGTGGTTGTACCAACTTGCATTCCCACCAGCAGTGGAGGAGTGTTCCTCTTTCTCCACATCCTCACCAGCACCTACTGTCTCCTGACTTTTTAATCTTAGTCATTCTGACTGGTATAAGGTGAAATCTCAGGGTTGTTTTGATTTGCATTTCCCTAATGACTAATGATGTTGAACATTTTTAAGGTGCTTCTCAGCCATTCAAAGTTCTTCAAGTGAAAATTCTTTGTTTAGCTCTGTACCCAATTTTTAATAGGGTTATTTGACTCTCTGGCATCTAACTTCTTGAGTTCTTTGTATATATTGGATATTAGCCCTCTGTTGGATGTAGTGTTGGTGAAGATCCTTTCCCAATTTGTTGGTTGCCGTTTTGTCCGCTTGACAGTGTCCTTTGCGTTACAGAAACTTTGAAATTTCATGAGGTCCCATTTGTCAATTCTTGATCTTAGAGCATGAGCTACTGTTGTTCTATTCAGGAACTTTTCCCCTGTGCCCATGTCCTCAAGGGTCTTCCCAGTTTCTTCTCTATTAGTGTCAGTGTGTCTGGTTTTATGTGGAGATCCTTGATCCACTTGGAGTTGAGCTTAGTACAAGGAGATAAGAATGGATCAATTCCCATTCTTCTGCAAGCTGACCTCCAGCTGAGCCAGCACCATTTGTTGAAAAGGCTATCTTTTTCCACTGGTTTGTTTTAGCTCCTTTGTCAAAGATCAAGTGACCATAGGTGTGTGGGTTCATTTTGGGGTCTTCAGTCCTTTTCTGTTGATCTACCTGCCTGTCACTGTACCAATACCATAAAGTTTTTAACACTATTGCTCTGTAGTACTGCTTGAGGTCCAGGATACTGATTCCGCTGGAAGTTCTTTTACTGTTGAGAATAGTTTTAGCTATCCTGGGTTTTTTGTTATTCCAGATGAATTTGAGAATTGCTCTTTCTAACTCTATGAAAAACTGAGTTGGAGTTTTGATGGGGATTGCATTGAATCTGTAGATTGCTTTTGGCAAGATGGCCATTTTTACTATATTGATCCTGCCAATCCATGAGCATGGAAGATTTTTCCATCTTCTGAGATTTTCTTCGATTTCTTTCTTCAGAAACCTGAAGTTCTTGTCATAAAGATCTTTCACTTGTTTGGTTAGAGTCACACCAAGATACATATAAAGTTTGTGGCTATTGTGAAGGGTGTCATTTCCCTAATTTCTTTCTCAGCCTGATTATCCTTTAAGTATAGGAATGCTACTGATTTGCTTGAGTTAATTTTATATCTGGTCACTTTGCTCAAGTTGTTTATCAGCTTCTTTCTGTTCTAAAGCTTTAAGGTGTGCTGTTAAGCTGCTAGTGTATGCTCTCCCCAGCTTCTTTTTGGTGACACTCAGAGCTATGAGTTTTCCTCTTACCACTGCTTTCATTGTGTCTCATAAATTTGGGTATGTTGTGCCTTCATTTTCATTAAATTCTGAAAAGTCTTTGATTTCTTTCCTTATTTTTTCCTTGACCAAGGTATCATTGACTAGAGCACTGGTCAGCTTCCATGTGTATGTGGGCTTTCTGTTGTTTTTGTTGCTATTGAAGACCACTCTTACTCCATAGTGTTCTGATAAGAGGCATGGGATTAGTACAATCTTCTTATATCTCTTGAGGACTGTTTTTTGACCAATTATATGATCAGTTTTGGAGAAGGTACCATGAGGTGCTGAGAAGAAGGTATATTCTTTTGATTGAGGATAAAATGTTCCATAGATATCTATTAAATCCATTTGGTCCAAAACTAATTTTAGTTTCACTGTGTCTCTGTTTAGCTTGTGTTTCCCGGATCTGTCCAATGAGGAGAGTGGGCTATTAAAGTCACCCAGAATTATTGTGTGAGGAGCAATGCGTGCTTTAAGCTTTAGTAAAGTGTCCTTTATGAATGAGGGTGCCCTTGTATTTAGAACTTAGATGTTCAGAATTGAGAGTTCTTCCTGGTAGATTTTTCCTTTGATGAGTGTAAAGTGTCCTTCTGTGTCTTTTTTGATGACTTTTGGTTGAAAGTCTATTTTATTGGATATTAGAATGGCAACTCCAGCTTGTTTCCTGGGACCATTTGCTTGGAAAACTGTTATCCAGCCTTTTACTCTGAGGTAGTGTTTGTCTTTGACACTGAGATATGTTTCCTGTATGCAGCAAATGTTGGGTCCTGTTTATGTATCCAGTCTATTAGTCTCTGTTTTTGTTGTTGTTGTTGTTGTTGTTGTTGTTGAGGAATTGAGTCTGTTAATGTTAAAAGATATAGAGGAATAATGATTGTTGCTTCCTGCTATTTTTGATAAAATTTTCATGTTTGTGTGCTTATCTTCTTTTGAGTTTGTTGAAAGAAGATTAATTTCTTGCTTTTTCTAGTGTGGAGTTTTCTTCTTATTGTGGTGTTTTCCATTTATTATCCTTTGAAGGGATGGATTTGTGAAAAGATACTGTGTAAATTTGTTTTTGTCATGAAACACCTTGGTTTCTCCATCTATGGTAATTGAAATATTTGCTGGACATAACAGTCTGAGTTGGCATTTGTTTCCCCTTAGGGTCTGTATGACATCTGCCTAGACTCTTCTGGCTTTCACAGTCTCTGGTGAGAAGTCCAGTGTAATTCTGATGTCTACCTCTATATGTTACTTGGCCTTTTTTCCTTACTGCTTTTAATATTCTTTCTTTGTTTAGTACATTCAATGTTTTAATTATTATGTGATGGGAGGAATTTCTTTTCTGGTCAAATCTATTTGGAGTTCTGTAGGCTTCTTGTATATTCATGGGCATCTCTTTCTTTAGGTTAGGGAAGTTTTTTTCTATAATTTTGTTAAAGACATTTACTTGCCCCTTAAGCTGAAAATATTCACTCTCTTCTATACATATAATCCTTAGGTTTCATCTTCTCATTTTGTCCTGGATTTCCTGGATGTTTTGGGTGAGGAGATGTTTGCATTTTGCATTTCTTTGATTGCTGTGTCAATGCTTTCTATGGTATCTTCTGCATCTGAGATTTTCTCTTCTCTCTTGTATTCTGTTGTTCATGCTTGGATCCAGGACACCTGACTTCTTTCCTAGGTTTTCTATGTCCAGAGTTGTTTCCCTTTCTGGTTTCTTTATTGTTTCTACCTCCATTTTTAGATCCTGGATGGCTTTGTTCAATTCCTTCACCTGTTTTGTTGTGTTTTCCAGTAGTTCTTTAAGGGCTTCTCCCTGGTTACTTATGTTCTCTTGTATTTCTTTAAGGGAGTTATTTATGTCCTTCTTGAAGCCTTCTAAGAGCATCATGAATTGTGATTTTAAATCCAAATTGTGCTTTTCTGGTGTGTTGTGGTATCCATGACTTGCTGTTTTGGGAGAATTGGGTTATGATGATGCCATATTACCTTAATTTCTGTTATTAATGTTCCTACGTTTGCTTTTTGCCATCTGGTTACCTCTGGTTTTAGTTGATCCTGCTGTCACTGGCTGATGCTTGTCCCTTCTGTGTGCCTGCAAGCCTGTCTCAGCACAACTGTGTGACCGGCTTTCTCCTGGCACAGATTGCTGTGGGGCTGCCCAGTTCTTAGATGTATGTGGGGCCCTGGCCGACTGAGTCCCAAATGAACTTATACTTAGGTGTTCTCTGCATTTCTGTCTGTAACAGCCCACTCAGTCACAGGAGCAAAGATGGAGGCCTCAACTCTAACCATGGGACTCCCTGCAGAGCAGATGTGCCCTGGCAGGGTAGGTGTGGGGCTGTCCAGATCCTGGGTGCAGGTGGAGCCCTGGCAGGCCATGTCCCAAGCAATCTTATATTTGGGTGATCTTTGCATACCTGGCTGCACCTGTCTGTTCAGTCACAGGAGCAAAGATGGTAGCAGCCTCACCTCCTTGGGTGAGACTCCCCGATAATCTTCTATTTTAACATGTTTTTCTATATATTTCTCCTATTTTATGAGAAATATGTTCCATATAAATCTCTGATTTCATCACAAAATAATTTTAATTCCACCTTCAATTAATTTAGAAAGGTTTTTTGTGTCTACCATTTTATCTATATAATTTTCCATGAAATAAGTTTAATGTGTTTTTCTATATATTTCTTGAATTTTATCAGAAATATTTTCCATGAAAATCTTCAGTTTTACCTGAAAATGTTTATAATTCCATTTTCAATCAACTTAGAATTATGTTTATGCCTACCATTTTATCTGTATAATTTTCCATGATGATCTTCAATTTTAACATGTTTTCTATATATTTTTTCAATTTTTTCAGAAATATTTTCATGTAAATCTTCAACTTTATCAGAAAATCTTTATAATTCCACTTTCAATCAACTTAGAAATACTTTTATGCCTACCATTATTATATCTATATAATATTTTCCATGATAATCTTCAATTTTAACATGTTTTTGTATATTTTTCTACAATTTTATCAGAAATATTTTCCACATAAAACCTCAATTCTATCACAAAATGTTTCTACTACCTTTTTCAAGTAATTTAGCAAAATCTTTTATGTCTACCACTTTACTCTAATTTTCCATGAAAATGGTCTATTTTAACATGTTTTCTATATATCTTTTCTATTTTATCAGAAATATTTTCCATGTAAATTTTCAATTTTATCATAAAATGTTTTTACTTCCTTTTTCAATAAAAGAACATGCTTTTCAGGAAAAAATACTCTTTTTTCCATGTTCAAACTTAGTTAAGTAATCATTACAATTGATGTGTATTATTTTTGTGTATGTGAGCACAGTTTTTCATATTCTCCTGTAAATTCACACAGGCATTCCACAGAACAAATGGCATTATTTTTAGTAAAAAATCAAGGACATTTCTGAAAAGAAGTTATTTTTTTAACCCTTTCAAACTGTATTTAATAATAACTGCAATGGATGTAGTTTGTTTGAAAGTGTGAACAGTTCTTTATTCTTTGCTGTTCATTCATATAGGCATTCCACATAACACATTATGTGCTGGCCCATAATTAACTTTTTGTCCTAATGTCTAAAATTGTGTCATGTATGGCTTTGTTTCAAGTTTGAGATTTCTTTCTTCCCTTGACCACATGTATTTTGATAAGAAATCAATGATGTTACTAAAAAAAATCTTTTTTAAGCAATTGAATCTGCTTTTAGTAATGTATACAATAGGGATGTTTTTTGCAAATGTGAATATACATTCCTGTACATTCACTCAGCCATTTCACAGAATATAACACAGTATTTTAAATATGAAATCAAGGACCTTTTGAAAAAGAAATTCTTTTTTTACATATTCAAACGTCATTTAGTAATCTTTGCAATAGATATGCTTTGTCTGAAGCTGTGAAAACAGCTCTTCATACTTTCCTGAACATTCATACAGACATTCCAATATAACACAATATGTGCACATCCATGATTTTTTTCTGACAACAGCAACAGAATGTATTATATGAAGCAGTTTGAGAAAGCTTAGATTTTGGCCATAATCTTCTCTAGCAGAGTCTTTTTTTTCACATGTCCCCTGAAGTGGTGGATTACAGACTAGACTGTAACCCAAGTTACACAACAGTTACTGTGTGCTTCTTGATTATCTTTAGATCACAAAAGGTGTGATTCGGACACAAATCTTAAAGCTCTATGATGAAATTGCTCTGTGATGCCCATTCAACAGATATCACCAGCCTTACTCAGCTGAGAAGGGGAGCATCTTCTGAGAGCCAGAACTGAGTGGAATGGGATAATTGCCTGTGAGTGAGCCTAGGAGAGAAGTCTAATCCAGTGAGTGGGAAACTCAAGTCCTCCTGTGGCCCTCTTGTATGAATTAGGCCAGATTTAAGGTCTCTGGGTAGAAATCTCCTGGTTGCCTAGCAACTGGAACTGCTCCCTCTCATGATTGAGCAGTGTTGAGAATGTGGGCCTCCACTTTGCAAATATAAGGACAGAATTCCTAGGAGTTGAGGCAGAGGTGGTCTTTGGGCAGAGCTGAGTGCCCTTATACTTCCCACATCTGGGGAATATAAGCTAGCATACCTCATCTGGGATTTGTTCTATTCTTCTGATCAGTTCCTTGCCTGGATCCAGAAGGCAAGTTCCTTTTCTTATTCCACTCAAATAAATGACACTTAGCTTGAGAAATACTGTGAACTGAACAGTTGACCAAAAGTTCAGCCCTGTGGCCACTTCTAGGTTAACGAAGCAGTTTCTTCCACTCCCTGGCAGCCACAGTGGAACATAAACAAAGGCATGTTTCATCTACTCACCCAAAGAAGGTAGTAGAGAAGGGGCATCCCTAGGACCTGTCTGCCTGACTCTACGCTTTGTGCTAGACTTTTCTCAGTATAAGCATCTCATTCTGGCTACAAGGTCCTCAGAGTGTCCCTACTTCTGTCTTTAAGGCACACCTACTCCTGCTTATGAGTTTATTATTTTTACCATTAAAAAGAAATTTCTGCATTAATGGCATTCCTTTCTAGCCATTTAACCTTTAGATGCTGAGAGAGTGGACTGAGGGCATAGATCAATTCACATTTAGGAGTTCTGGTCACTGGGATAACACTTGATCATAACTTTCAGCCCCACTCCCTTTTTGGCTGATTGAACGGCTTCTATAGCATTCTCCAGAGGGAATCTGTAGGAAACTAATGGCTTTACAGTCAAAGCCTTTGATGCAAGCATGGAAATTGTCATCAGCCACATGTTGCAGTATCAAACATGCCTTTGATATCCACTTTCTGCACAGCTGTGTGCACTCAGGGCTGATCATGATCATCTCGGAGCCAATTCCCACAATCACCAAGGTCCCACCAGAGTGAGTATCATAGATACCCATCTAAATGGAGGGCTCTGCTCCTGTGTATTCAATAGTGACCTCTGGCTTGCTCCCCAGCAGATTTTCCACCTTACTGGCAATTTCTCTTTGGCAACCTGAATGGTAAAGTCTGCTCCAATTTCCTTGGCTTTGGTCAACTGAGAAACAGATAGGTCAGTCAGCACCACTTGAGCAGCTCCCATTGCTTTGACCACAGGCAAAGTGACCATCACAAGCTCCACACACAAGGAACTTGTTCCACAGGGAAACTGAACCTCGATGGTAGGCATAGATCCCCACAGATAGAGGCTCAATCAGGGCCCCTTCTTCAAAGGTGACACTGTCAGGAAGCTTGTAACAGAAGTCAGCACAGCACTGTGCTTGTAGAAGCTGTAGAGGCTCCCATCATTGGGACAGGGGGCATGGCACAGAAGATTGATGGTGTCAGGTTATATCAGTGATCTTGCAGTATTCATCTACTTCCTGGTGAACAACAGGCTTGATGGCAACCTGATCAACTGGTTTTAGATGTTTCACTAATGTTTTAAATCTCCTGGTTTTAGATGTTTACTTTTGTATCTATTCCAGCAGCCTCATGCCCAAACACCATTGGCTTTTTGACAAAAAAATCCCCAATTCTGCCATGCTCCCAGTAGTGAACATCCAAGTCTTAGATTCTCCCAGTGCATCTTTAGTAACATGTCATTTGGGCCCAGCTCAGTGATTGAGTAGTTCTCCAGGTGAATGTCTCCAGATCTGTGCACCATCAGGGACAAGTTCTTACCCTTACCTGCAGCTGCTGTGTTTCTTTGAAGTGTAGGCTGGACTCAGTGGGGAGTTAGTAGTTCCATGATTAATTCTTTGCCCTAATGTCTGGAACTGTGCCATGCTTATGGTTTTTCTTCAAGTTAGAGTTAGTTTCTTCCATTGACCACATGTGTTTTTGATAAGAAAATGAGGTTTCTAAATTAAGCCATTTTACCTATTCAATCTGATTTTACTAATCTCTTTAATAGATTTTTATTTTTTGTGTATGTGAACACAGTTTTTCATATTTTCCTGTACATTCACACAGGCATTCCACAGAACACAATATAGTATTTTTAATAAATATTGCCCCCCCCCAAACCCTCCCATACCCAGAGATAACTTGACCCAGAGGTGTTCTGCAACACAGAGGATCACAGGTGAGGCCCAAACACCCACCTCAATATCTGGCCTAACTGCTACACCACCCTGGGGCCCAGGGGACCTAAGAAACTCCCACCCAGCCTGAGACACACATTCTTCTTGGGTACAGATCCTGTACTCCAGCCTCCTGCCATCTCAACCACACCCAGAAACAGTTTGACACCCAGAAGTTCTGACACACCCAAGATCACAGATGAGGCCTCAACCCCACCCTCAATAACTGGACTAAGTGGGACACTTCCTCAGCTGAATCAAGAACTATGCCCAGCTCGAGACACATGTTCCTTTTGTCTCTAATCTTTGCCCAGGAGCAGATCCTGTGCTCTAGCACTTCCCACCCCCACCCACATCAAGAGAAAGCTTGACGCCAAGGAGTTCGGACACAGCCAGGATCACAGATTAGGCTCTCCACACCCCCTCTCATACCCTGAGACAGTCTAACCCAGGGAAGCAGAACATATCAAGACTCACAGGAGGGACAGGTTCCAGTCAGAAACAGCAAGGTCTTCCTGACCAGATGTCAGGAGGCAAACTCACCACATAGCAACAAAAACCAATGCTATGTGGAAACATCAAAACCCAGTTCTCCCACCACAGCAAGCTCTGGATACCCCAATACAACAGAAAAGCAAGATTTAGATGCAAAAAACCATCTCATGAAGATGATAGAGGACTTTAACACATAAATAATTCCCTTAAAAAAAAGAAATACAGGAGAAAACAGGTAAACAAGTAGACACAAGTAAACAAGAAGAACACGCAAATCCCTTAAAGAAATATAGGAAAACACAATCAACACAAACAAAGGAATTGAAAAAAACATCCAGGATCTGAACAAAGAATAAGAAACAATAAAGAAAGCATAAAGGGAGACAAACCCAGAGATGGAAAACCTAGGAAAGGGAGTCACAGATGCAAGCATCACCAACAGAATACAAGAGATAGAAGACAGAATCTCAGGTACTAAACAAATTCCTTTTTTTATTTCTTTTTCATTTTTTTAATTATTCAATCTGCTTTTGGTAATCTCCACAGTTGATGTGGTTTTATGCATAGGTGAACACACAGGCACTCCACAGAACACAATAGATTTTTATTAATAAGAAATCAAGAACCTATCTAAAATGAAGTACTTTTTACATATGCAAAAGGCTTTTAGTAAGCTATAAATGGATGTGGCTTGTTGGAGGTGGTTAATACAGTTCTTCATAAATTCCTGTACATTCCACAGAACACAATATGTGCGTGACCATGAGTAAGTCTTAGTCCTAATGTATAGAATTGGGTTATGTTTCATGTTTTGCTTCAAGTTAGAAATTTATTTCTTATCTTAATCCATGTGTTTTTGATAAGAAATAAACGCTGATGCTTTTTAAAAATCCATTTTTTCTTTTTATATTTTACTTATTCATTCTGCTTTTAGTAGTTCTTCAATAGATGTGTATTTTTTGCATGTGAATACAGTTTTTCATACTTTCTTGTACTTACACAAAGGCATGCCACAGACTTTGAACATTTCTTTAGGTACTTCTCAGCCATTCAAGATTGCTCAATTATGAAATATCGGTTTAGTTCTCTACCCCATTTTATGATTGGGTCATTTAGGTTTTTTTTTTTTTTTGAGGTTAGCTTCTTGAGTTCTGTATATATTTTGAATATTAACCCTCTATCAGATGTAGAGTAAGTGAAGATTTTTTCCCAATTTTTTTTTTTTTTTTTTTGCCAATTTGTTCTATTGACTATGTCCTTTGCCTCACAGAAGCTTTTCAATGTCATGAGGTCCCATTTATCAAGTCTTGATCTTAGAGCCTGAGCTACTAGAATTCTGTTTGGGAAATTCCCTCACCAACCCCCAACCCAACACCAATGAGTTCAAGGCTCTTTCCTACTTTCTCCTCTATTAGTTTCAGTGAGTGTATCTGGTTTTATGTGGAGGTCCTTGATCCACTTGGACTTGAGCATTGTATAAGGAGATATGATGGGGCCAGTTTCATCTGTGAGCCAGCCAGGCATGATTCCTGTGTCCTGCAGGAAGTTGGCAGCCACCATCTTTGTGCTCAGGCTGATGGGACAGGCAACCCCAGATACCAAGATATCCCAGGTATAAGACCTCTGGGGACTAAGACCACCGAGCTGTAGACTGCTGCCTGCGCCCAGATCCTGGCTGAGCAGTGGATCATCTGTGAGTCAGCCAGGTGTGGGTCCTGTACCCTGAAGGATTCATGCTACAATCTTCCACGCCCTGACAGAACAGAGAGGCAGCACCAGGTTTGGTCCACAGAGACAACACAAATATAACATATATATATATAATCTAAAAGATCCAAAGCTTCAATTAGTTTCACTGTGTCCCTGTTTAGTTTCTGTTTTCCTGATTGATCCATTGAGGAGAGTGGAGTTTTGAGGTCACCCACAATTATTGTGTTAGGTGTAATGTGTGCTTTGAGCTTTAGGCATATACCCAGAGGATTCCCATGCATGCAATAAGGACACATGCTCCACTATGTTCATTGTAGCCTTATTTATAATAGCCAGAAGCTGGAAAGAACCCAGATGTCCCTCAATGGAGGAATGGATACAGAAAATGTGGTATATTTACACAACAGAATACTACTCAGCAATTAAAAACAATAAATTCATGAAATTTTTAAGCAAACTGGAAAATATCATCCTAAGTGAGGTAACCCAATCACAAAAGAATACACATGGAATACATTCACTGATAAGTGGATATTAATTAGCGCAGAAGCCCTGAATACCCAAGACACAGTTAGCATATCAAATGACTCCCATGAAGAAGTAAGGAGAGGGCCAGGATCCTGGATAGACTTGATCCA
The DNA here is from genome assembly GCF_947179515.1 of Apodemus sylvaticus. Classification (NCBI taxonomy): domain Eukaryota; kingdom Metazoa; phylum Chordata; class Mammalia; order Rodentia; family Muridae; genus Apodemus; species Apodemus sylvaticus. Next base: position 109,336,588 of record NC_067481.1, on the reverse strand, counting down.
GCATTGTAGGGGAGTACCAGGACAGAGAAAAGGGAGGGCGTGATTGGAGAATGGGTGGAGAGAAGAGGGCCTATGGGGCATATGGGGAGGGGGGGAAACCGTGAAAGGGGAAGGCATTTAGAATGTAAGTAAAGAATTTAGAAAATAAATAAAAAAGAAAAAAAGGGGGGAAAAAGGAGATATGATGGATCAGTTTGCATTCTTCTACATTCTGCATTCTGACTGCCAGTTGAACCAACACCATTTGTTGAAAATGCTGTCCTTTTTATCACTGGATGCTTTTGGCTTCTTTGTCAAAGATCAAGTGACCATAGGTTTGTGGGTTTGTTTCTGAGTCTTCAATTCTATTCCATTGATCTACCTGCCTGACTTTGTACCAATACCATGCTGCTTTTAACACTATTGCTCTGTAGTACAACTGGAGATCAGGTATGGTCATTCCCCCAGAAAATCTTTTTTTTTTTTTATTTAATGTATTCTTTATTTACATATCAAATGATTTCCCCTTTCCTGGGTCCCCACTCCTCACAAGTCCCATAAGCCCTCTTCCCTCCACCTGTTCCTCCATCAACTCCTTCCCACTTCCCTGTTCTGGTATTCCCCTATACTGTTGCACTGAGTCTTTCCAGAACCAGGAGCCACTCCTCTGTTCTTTTTGGACATCATTTAAAATGTGGATTATTTCTTGGCTATTCCAAGTTTCTAGATTATTATCCACTTATCAGTGAGTGCATACCATGACTGATCTTTTGAGACTGGGTTACCTCACTTAGTATGATGTTCTCCAGCTCCATCATTTGCCTAAGAATTTCATGAATTCATTGTTTCTAATGGCTGAATAGTACTCCATTGTGTAAATATACCACATTTTTTGTATCCATTGTTGAGGGACACCTGGGTTGTTTCCAGCTTCTGGCTACTACAAATAGGGCTGCTATGAACATAGTGGAGCATGTGTCCTTATTAGATGCTGGGGAATCCTCTGGGTATATGCCCAGGAGTGGTATAGCAGGGTCCTCCAGAAGTGCCATGCAAAGTTTTCTGAGGAACCGCCAGACTGATTTCCAAAGTGGTTGCACCATCTTACAATCCTGCCGTGGAGGAGTGTTCCTCTTTCTCCACATCTTCGCCAACACCTGCTGTCTCCTGAGTTTTTGACCTTAGCCATTCTGACTGGTGTGAGGTGAAACCTCAGGGTTGTTGTGATTTGCATTTCCCTAATGATTAATGATGTTAAACATTTCTTAAGGTGTTTCTCAGCCCTCCGAAGTTCTTCATGTAAAAAATCTTTGTTTAGCTCGGTACCCCACTTTATAATGGGGTTATTTGGTTCTCTAGGTTCTACCTTCTTGGGTTCTCTGTATATATTAGATATTAGCCCCTCTGTCAGATTTAGGGTTGGTGAAGATCCTTTCCCAATCTGTTGGTTGACGTTTTGTCCTTTTGACAGTGTCCTTTGCCTTACAGAAACTTTGTAGTTTTATGAGGTCCCATTTGTCAATTCTTGATCTTAGAGCATAAGCTATTGGTGTTCTATTCAGGAACTTTTCCCTGTGCCCATGTCCTCAAGGGTCTTCCCCAGTTTCTTTTCTATTAGTTTCAGTGTGTCAGGTTTTATGTGGAGATCCTTGATCTACTTGGAGTTGAGCTTAGTACAAGGAGATAAGAATGGATCGATTCACATTCTTCTGCATGCTGACCTCCAATTGAACCAGCACCATTTGTTGAAAAGACGATCTTTTTTCCACTGGATGATTTCAGCTCCTTTGTGGAAGATCAAGTGACCATAGGTGTGTGGGTTCATTTCTGGGTCTTCAATCCTACTCCATTGATCCGCTTGCCTGACATTGTACCAATACCATGCAGTTTTTATCACTATTGCTCCATAGTAAAGTTTGAGATCTGGGATACTGAATCCCCCTGAAGTTCTTTTACTGTTGAGAATAGTTTTAGCTATTCTGAGTTTTTTGTTATTCCAGATGAATTTGAGAATTGCTCTTTCTAGCTCTATGAAGAACTGGGGTGGGATTTTGATGGGGACTGCATTGAATCTGCACATTGCCTTTGGCAATATGGCCATTTTAACTATATTAATCCTGCCAATCCATGAGCATGGAAGATTTTTCCATTTTCAGAGATCTTCGATTTCCTTCTTCAGAGATCTGAAGTTCTTGTCATATAGGTCTTTCACTTGTTTGGTTAGAGTCACCCGAAGATACTTTATGGTGTTTGTGGCTATTGTGAAGGGTATCATTTCCCTAATTTGTTTGTCAGTCTGCTTATCCTTTGAGTATATAAAGGCTACTGATTTGCTTGAGTTGATTTTGTAGCCAGCTATTTTGCTGAAGTTGTTTATCAGCTGTAGGAGTTCTCTAGTAGAGTTTTTTGGGTCACTTATCATATCATCTGCAAATAGTGATAGTTTGAATTCTTCATTTCCAATTTGTATCCCTTTGATCTCCTTATGTTGTCTAATTGCTCTATCTAGGACTTCAAGAACTATATTGAAAAGATATGGAGAGATGGGGCAGCCTTGTCTAGTCCCTGATTTTAGTGGGATTGCTTCTAGTTTCTCTCCATTTAGTTTGGTGTTGGCTACTGGTTTGCTGTATATTGCTTTTACTATGTTTAGATATGGGCCTTGAATTCCTGTTCTCTCCAAGACTTTTAGCATGAAAGGATGCTGAATTTTGTCAAATGCCTTTTTAGCGTCTAATGACATGATCATGTGGTTTTTTTCTTTGAGTTTGTTTATCTAGTGGATTGCATTGATGGATTTCCTTATATTGAACCATCGCTGCATCCCTGGGATGAAGCCTACTTGATCCTGATGGATGACCATTTTGATGTGTTCTTGGATTTGGTGGGCAAGAATTTTATTGAGTAATTTTGCATCGATATTCATAAGGGAAATTGGCCTGAAATTCTCTTTCTTAGTTGGATCTTTGTGTGGTTTTGGTATCACCATAATTGTGGCTTCGTAGAAGGAGTTAGGTAGTGTTCCTTCTGTTTCTATTTGGTGGAACAGTTTGAAGAGTATTGGTGTTAAGTCTTCTTTGAAATTCTGATAGAATTCTGCACTGAAACCATCTCGTCCTGTGCTTTTTTTGGTCGGAAGGCTATCTATGACCCCCTCTATTTCTTTAGGGGTTATGGGTCTGTTTAGATGATCTATTTGATCCTGATTTAATTTTGGTATTTGGTATCTGTTTAAAAAATTGTCCATTTCCTCCAGATTCTCCAGTTGTGTTGAGTACAGGCTTTTGTAGTAGGATCTGATGATTTTTTGAATTTCCTCAGTTTCTGTTGTAATATCTCCCTTTTCATTTCTAATTTTGTTAATTTGGGTACTTTCTCTGTGCCCTTTGGTTAGTCTGGCTAAGGGTTTATCTATCTTGTTGATTTTTTCAAAGAACCAGCTCCTGGTTTTATTGATTCTTTGTATGGTTCTCTTGGTTTCTACTTGATTGATTTCAGCTCTGAGTTTGATGATTTCCTGTCTTCTCCTCCTCCTTGGTGAATTAGCTTCTTTTTGTTCCAGAGCTTTCAGTTGTTCCATTAATCTTCTAGTGTATGCTCTCTCGAATTTCTTTTTGGAGGCACTCAAAGCTATGAATTTTCCTCTTAGCACTGCTTTCATTGTGTCCCATAGATTTGTGTATGTTGTACCTTCAATTTCGTTAAAATCTAAAAAAATTTTTATTTCTTTCTTTATTTCTTCCTTTACCAAGGTATCATTGAGTAGAGTATTGTTCAGTTTCCATGTATATGTGGGCTTTCTGTTGTTTTTACAGTTATTAAATACCACTTTTACTCCATAGTGATCTGATAGGAGGCATGGTATTATTTCAATCTTCTTATATTTGTTAAGGTCTGTCTTGTGACCAACTATATGATTGATTTTGGAGGAGGTACTGTGAGGTGCTGAGAAAAAGGTATATTCTTTTGCTTTGGGAAGAAAAGTTCTATATATGTTAAATACAATTGGTCCAAAGCTTCAATTAGCTTCACTGTCTCCCTGTTTAGTTTCTGTTTTCCTGATCGGTCCATTGATGAGAGTGGAGTGTTGAAGTCACCCACAATTATTATGTTAGGTACAATGTGTGCTTTGAGCTTCAGTAAATTTTCTTTTATGAATGAGGGCACCCTTGTATTTGGAGCATAGATGTTCAGGATTGAGAGTTCTTCTTGTTGGATTTTTCCTTTGACCAGCAAGAAGTGACCTTCCATGTCTCTTTTGATGACATTAGGTTGAAAGTCAATTTTATCTGATATTAGAATGGCAACTCCGGCTTGTTTCCTGAGACATTTGCTTGTAGAATTGTCTTCCAGCCTTTTACTCTAAGGTAGTTTTTGTCTTTGACACTGAGGTGTGTTTCCTGTATGCAGCAAAATGTAGGGTCCTATTTACGTAACCAGTCTGTTAGTCTATGTCTTTTTATTGGGGAATTGAATCCATTGATGTTAAGAGTTAAGGAGTAGTGGTTATTGCTTCCCATCATTTTTGATGTTAATTTTATACTTGTGTGGTTATCTTCTTTTGGGTTTGATGAAAGAAGCTTAATAACCTGCTTTTTCCAGGGTATAGTTTCCCTCGTTGTAATGGTGTTTTACCCACCATTACAAAAAGGATAATAATCCTTTGTAGGGCTGGGTTTGTGGAAAGATATTGTTTAAATTTGGTTTTGTCATGAAATATATTGGTTTCTCCATCTATAGTGATTGAGAGTTTCGCTGGGTATAGTAGTCTTGACTGGCATTTGTGTTCTCTTAGAGTCTGCATGAGCTCTGCCCAGGAACTTCTAGCTTTCATGGTCTCTGGTGAGAAGTCTGGTGTAATTCTGATAGGTCTTCCTTTATATGTTACTTGGCCTTTTTCTCTTACTGCCCTAAGTATTCTCTCTTTGTTTAGTACATTTGGGGGTTTGATTATTATGTGACGGGAGGTAGTTCTGTTCTGGTCCAGTCTGTTTGGAGTTCTGTAGGCTTCTTGTATATTCACAGGCATCTCCTCTTTAGGTTAGGGAAGTTTTCTTCCATAATTTTGTTGAAGATATTTACTGGCCCTTTAAGTTGTAAATCTTGACTCTCATCAATGCCTATATTCCTTAGATTTGGCTTTCTCATTGTGTCCTGGATTTCCTGGATGTTTTGGGTTACAAGCTTTTTGCATTTTTGCATTTTCTTTAACTGTTGAGTCCATGGTTTCTATGGTGTCATCGGCATCTGAGATTCTTTCTTCTATCTCTTTTATTCTGTTGTTGATATTTGTGTCTATGGTCCCTGATTTCTTCCCAAGGTTTTCTATCTCCAAAGTTGTCTCCCTTTGTGCTTTCTTACTTGTTTCTACTTCTGTTTTCAGATCCTGGAAGTTTTTGCTCAGTTCTGTCATTTGCTTGTTTGTGTTTTCCTCTTAATACTTTGAGAGATTTTTGTGTTTCCTCTTTCATGACTTCTGCCTGTTGATCAAAGTTCTCCTGTAATTTTTTAAGTTATTTTTGCATTTCCTCCTTATTGGCTACAAACTTCTGACCCATATTGTCCTGAATTTCTTTAAGTGATTTTTGTGTTTCCTTTGTAAGGGCTTCTAGCTTTTGATCATTTTTCCTCCTGAATTTCTTTAAGAGATTTATTTATGTCCTTCATGTGTTCCTATAACAGCATCCTTACCAGTGCTGTTAAATCCAACTCTTGTTTTTCTGGTGTGTTGGGGTATCCAGGACTTGCTATTGTTGGAGAATTGGGTTCAGATGCTGCCATAATGCCTTGGTTTCTGTTAGTAAAATTCCTACGCTTGCCTTTAGCCATCTAGTTCTCATTGGTGTTAGATGGTCTTATTGTCACTGGCTGGTACCACAACCTATTGTGGACCTTTAGGGCTATTTCTGAGACACTGGATGACTGGGTTTCCTCTGGCACAGATTACTGATATGCTGCCTTTCTCTTTTGTGCCTTTGGAGCTCTGCTCAGTCTTGCCTCAAGAAATGTTATACTTGGGTTGTCAAGGTGAACCAGGTGTTCTCTGTCTGCTCTGTTATGGAGCAAAGATGGTAAGTGGGGGGTCACTCCCTCTGTTGATTCTCACTTAGGATACAGGCCCCACAACTGACCGGCTTGCAGATAAACTGCCTATGTTCTCAGGTCCTGAATGCAGGCAGACCCCTGGAGATTTGCACCCCCAGAGATCTTAAGCTCAGGATAATACAGTACCTAGTGATGTTTTTCTGCCCTGGCAGGCCACAAAGATGGCCATGGGAGTAGCTCCCTCTGCTGTTCTCTGCAAAGGATACAGGCCCCACGACCTACCAGCTGGGAGAAGAACCACCTGTGTGCTCAGGTCCTGGGCACAGGCAGACCTCTGGCCGTTTGCACCCCCAGAGATCTAAAGCTCGGGGTGATGCAGCACCTAGTGACACTCTTCTGCTCCAGCAGGCAGCGAATATGGCCGCAGGGATTCTCTCCCTGTGCTGGTCTCCAGTCAGGACACAGGCCCCATGCCCGGAGGTCTAGCAGATGAACCTCCTATGTGCTCAGTTCCTGAGTGCAGGCAGACCCCTGGCGGTTTGCACCCCCAGATATCTAAAGCTTGGGGTGATACAGTACCTAGTGATGCTCTTCTGCCCCAGCCGGCAGCCCCAGAAATTCTTTTATTGTTGAGAGTAGTTTTCACTATACCAGATTTTTTATTTCAGATGAATTTGAAATTGCTCTTTCCATGTCTTTGAAGAATTGTGTTTGGATTTTGGTGGGGTATTGCACTGAATCTGTAGATTGCTTTTGTAAGATGGCCATTCTTACTATGTTAATCGTGCTGATCCATGAGGTTTGGGGATCTTTCCATCTTCTAAGGTCTTCTTTAATTTCTTTCTTGAGAGACTTGAGGCTCTTGTCATACAGATGTTTCACTTGTTTAATTAGTTACCCCAAGATATTTTATATTATTTGTGACTATTGTGAAGGGAGTTGTTTCCCTGTTTTCCTTCTCAGCCCATTTATCATTGGTATAAAGAAAGGCTACTGATTTATTTGAGTTCATTTTGTATCTGGCCAATTTGCTGAAGTTCTTTGTTAGCTGTAGGCAGTCTGTGGTGGAAGTTTTGGGGTCACTTATGTATACTATCATATCATCTGCAAATAGTGATATCTTGACTTCTTTCCAATTTGTATCCCCTTGACCAACTTTTGTCTTATTGGCCAAGCTAAGAACTTCAAGTACTATGAGGAGAGGGGGCATTCTTGTCCCTGATTTTAGTGGGACTGATTCAAATATCACTCCCTCTAATTTGATATTCACTGTTCATTTGCTGTTTATTGCTTTTATTGTGTTTAGGTATGGGCCTTGAATTCCTGATCTGTCAACCACTTTTAACATGAAGGGGTGTTGTATTTGGTCAAAGGCTTTTTCAGCATCTAATGAGGTGATCATGTGATTTTTTTTCTTTGAGTTTATATAATGGATTATCTTGATGAATTTTTGTATATTGAATGAACCTTGCATCCCTGGAATGAAGCCTCCTTGATCAGGGTGAATGATCATTTTGAGTGTTCTAGGGTTTGGTTTGCTAGAATTTTGTTGAGTATTTTTGCACCAACATTCATAAGCAAAATTGGTCTGAAGTTCTCTTTGTTGGATCATTGTGTGGTTTAGGTATCAGAGAAACTGTGGCTTTGTAGAATGAATTAGGTAGTATTCTTTCTGTTTCTATTTTGTGTAATAATTTGAGAAGTATTGATATAGGTCTTCGTTGAAGGTCTGGTAGAATTTTGCAGTAAACCTTTGTTTGTTGTTGCTGTTATTGTCATTGTTGGGAGGTTTTTAATGACTTCTGTTTTCTTAGAGGATATTGGACCAGTTTAGTTTACTTGCTCTTGATTTAACTTTGATGCATAGTATCTGTCTAGAAAAATCATCCATTTTATTTAGATTTTCAAGTTTTGTTGAGTATAGGCTTTTGTCATAGGATCTGTTGAGTTTTTTTGAATTTTGTTCATTTCTTTTGTTATGTCTACCTTTTTATTTCTGAATTTGTTAATTTTTATACTGTCTCTTTGCCATTTAGTTAATTTGGCTAGGGGGTTATCTTGTTGTTTTTCTCAAAGAGCTAGATTTTGGTTTTGTTGGTTCTTTGTAATGTTCTCTTTGTTTCTATTTGGTTGATTTCAGCTCTGAATTTGACTATTTCCTGCCATCTATTCCTCTTGGGTTTACTTTATTTTTGTCCTAGGGCTTTCAGCTGTGCATTAAGTTGCCTCTGTAGGGTCTCTCCAATTTCTTTACAAGGGCACTTAATGCTATGAATTTTACTCTTAGCAATACTTTCATTGTGTCACATGAGTTTGAGTATGTTATACCTTCATTTTCTTTTCTAAAAAGGTTTCAATTTTTATTTCTTCCCTGATCAAGTTATCATTGAGTAGATAGTTGTTCAGTTTCCATTGATATGCAGGTTTTCTGTTGTTTTTGTTGTGATTGTAGTCTATCCTTAGTTCATGGAGATCTAATAGGATGCACAGGATTATTTCAGTCTTCTTATATCTGTTGAGACTTGTTTTGTGACAGATTTTATGGTCAATTTGGGAGAACATACCATGAGGTGCTAGGAAGGTCTATTCTTTTGTTTTAGGATGAAATGTTATGTATATGTCTGGTCTAGAAAATCATCCATTTTGTTTATAATCTCTATTGGTTTCACTATGTCTCTGTTTAGTATGTTTTCATGACCTGTCTATTGGTCAGAGGAGGGTGTTGAAGTCTCCTGCTATTATTGTGTGGGGCTAAATGTGTGTTTTGAATTTTAGTAAAATTTCTCTTATGAATGTGGGTACCCTTGCATTTGGGGCATAGATGTTTGGAATTGAGACTTTCTTTGGTGAATTAAGACTTACTTTCCTTTGATAAAATACCCTTCCCCATCTTTCTTGATAACTTTTGGTTGAAAGTCTATTTTATTGGATATTAGAATGGTAACTTGACTTGTTTCTTGGAACTGTTTGCTTAGAAGACTTTTTTCCCGCCTTTTACTCTAAGGTAGGGTTTATCTATGTCGTTAAGGTATATTTTTTTTCATGTGCAGCAAAATGCAGGATTCCTCTTGTATATCCAATCACTTAGATTATGTCTTTTTATTGTGAAATTGAGTCTGTTGATATTGAGAGAAATTAAAGACAGATGGTTGTTACTTTCTGTTATATTTGTTGTTGTAGATGGCATTATGTGTATGATTCCTTACTTTTGTTTTTCTTGTGAGATGATTAATACCTTGTTTTTTCTCTGGTGTAGGAGGATTCCTTATGTTGGGTTTTCCATCAAAGAATCATCTGTAGGACTAGATTGGTAGATAGATGTTGTTTAAATTTGGTTCTGTCCTGGAATATTTTGTTTTCTCCATCTAGGTTGATTGAGAGTATTGCAGGTTATAGTTGTGTTGTCTTAGCATCTGTATAGCTTTAAGGGTCTCTGTTGAGAAGACTGGTGTAATTCTGATAGGTCTGCCTTTATATGTTACTTGGTCTTTTTCCCCTTATAGCTTTTAATATTTTCTTTGTTCTGTGCATTCTTTACTGTTCCTACTTCCATTTTTGAGTCTTGAACTGCTTTATTCAATTCCTTCACCTGTTTTGTTGTGTTTTTCTGTATTTATTTCAATGAGTTATTTGTATTCTCCTTAAAGGACTCTATTTTTAATCTTCATGAGATAAGATTTTAAGGTTAGCATCCTGACTTTCAGATGTGTTGGTGTATCCTGGGCTTGCTGTAGTGGGAAAACTGGGTTCTGATGTTGCCAAAATATATTGGTTTCTGTTGCTTATGATCTTGCGCTTGCATCTCACCATCTGGTTATCTCTGGTGTTAACTGGCCTGGGTTTCTCTGTCTGGAGACTGTCTCCTGTGTCCCTGGGTTGCTGCAGATCTCCTGGGAGACACATGGCCCTGACTGTAGCAGACCTCCTGGGACGCTTTCAGACTGTGGAGTCTTCAGAGGAGCCAACAAGCTGATGATCTGCCCAGGCAGAAGGTGCAGGCCAAAATGGGAATGCAGTTCAAGCAAGGGGTGGGGCTGGAGATGTGTCCCAAGTCTGCTGGGTTCCCTGGGGTTCCAAGTTGCTTATTTGGAAAGGTCCCTTACTTGTGACCCTGGTTGTAGCAAACCTCCTGGGGTGCCTTCAGACTATGGGGGTCTTGAGAGGAGCAGGCAAAATGATGATTTGAAGGCACCAGCCGGAATGGGAGTTTTCTCATTTTTTAAAACACTATTACATATATAACATATTGTCAATATGATGCAATTTTTTACTTTTGAAACAATACTTTAGTAACTGAGATGTTGATGATACAATCTGTTAGTCTTCACTTTGATTTCACAGCAGCTTGAGGCTACACAAAACAGTAATGAAGGAAGCTATGTATTACATATACAGCATTTTCTGGCAAGTAACATTGACCATGTGAATGTTCTCCCGTGTTTTTATTTTTATTTTTTTCAAGATAGGGTTTCTCTGTGTAACCCAGACTGTCCTAGAAGTTACTGTATATACCAGAGTGGCCTCAAACTCACAGCAATCTCCCAGCCTCTGCCTCCAGAGTGCTGGAATTAAAGGCATGTACCACTATTGCCTGGCTACAACTATTTAGGATCATTCATTCATTTAATGCTTACTATTTGACAAATTAATATAGTAATACAATGAATCTTGATCATATCCACCCAACTGTTTCTATTCCATTCCTCCTGGATACGTCCCAAATATTCACCATCATGTTGTCTTTCTGTACTTCTCTCTCTCTCTCTCTCTCTCTCTCTCTCTCTCTCTCTCTCTCTCTCTCTCTCTCTCTGTGTGTGTGTGTGTGTGTGTGTGTGTGTGTGTGTCTGCATGTGCATATACACACATGCCACATGCCAAGTTTTTTGTGGGGCTATAAAAAGGACAACAGACTTAGTTTGGGCATTTCTTAATTTCCATATATGTTCTGGGGTCCAACTTTGGTCATCAAACTTGATACAAAATCCTTTTTTCTGCCAAGTCACATATCTAGCAGGGAAAATCCTCTAACCACATCTTGAGATAGTCTACCATTGCCTTCTTACTAGTTATTGTATTATAATAATATATGACCTCTGTTCTTTGATTCTTTGATGATTTTCTTTACTTTTAAGCCATAGTTAGCAATGTACACTCAGTGTCAGGTAACTTAATAGGAAGAAGTATTTGTTAAATATATACAATGTTTCCAGAAAAAATCTGCCACACTACACACTGATGCATTATTGGTGATTCAAAGTTAACCACTGATGTGTTTAATCCACATGGTAGTCCCTAGAGAAGAACCTCCAATGTCATGGTGTCAAGTTTCTTTCTAAATATGCTTAACACTGAACATTAGGGCATCCATCAGTCCTCATCAGAGATGCTTCCTTATGCAGTGGTCTGTGTTGACTGCACAGACTAATAACAAACTAAGTACATATCAACAAGGCCCTTGTATCACACCCTACAAGGTTTAGGAACTGTTTTGGAGGAGCAGAAGATTCAGGCGAATTCTGTAAAATGTAGTATACAATCATTTGCCCACATTTATGAATACTGACTATATCTATGATTACCTGCACAAGACCACCATAAAACTGGACCATCACCATTTTGTTATTCATGGAGAGAGCCTCATAAGGCCCCACCCCTCAGAGAGGGACTATAGGTATAGAGTATGGGTCCTAGGGAGGTATCATAAAATTAAAAGAAAAGAAATTTCAGGTAAGCAACCACATTTTAATTTTATTGATGTATTAAGAACAGCACTTCTGTGCTGTGATGTCTATTAGCATACCAATGCTTGCACTGGCATCTAAGCTCCCTCAGTATCACAGGTACCTGTTACCCATTTTCAAAATCCATGTTAGTGTATTATTTCCTCTCACTTCTCCCACCCTAAGCTCCCTCTAGCTCCTCTGGGCTTCTCATTCATATGACCATGCTGTTTCTTGTTCTCTCTAGTTCACATTACTCTCTCCCTCCCTCTATCTCTCTGCTCTGCTGGGATTCTCTCATGACCACACTGAGTATGCTACCCATGCTCAGTCTTCTCTAGATGCTTCCTGGTAGCACCAGCTATTTCCTATTTCATGGCTACAATAAAAACCTTCCCCCTAACCACACCCATGGGGTGGCCATAATGTCATTTTATCCAATGTCAAGAGATAGTTTGAAATTTTATAATTTAAAATTTATATTTTATAAATATTTTATAAATTTTTAAAAAGAACTTTAATTATTTCTAGTATAGTATAAATTGTCCTGATTGATGCTTCAAAGGACTGACAATCAACTGCAGCAGTAACTAGAGAGAAAAGCAATAATTACTAGTAGTATCATGAAGAACATCACTGGTGGCATTCTCAGGATGATCATGAGTAGCATCATTAGTGGCATCATCTGTAGCATCTTGTGTAATAATGTAAGTGTCATTGTGTATGGAAGGTATGAGACATGGAGGCTTATCTTTTGCTTGTTTTGGAATGTTTGTTATCAAGACAATGGTATTCCCACAAGTCAATATATCAGTACAGAAAAAGTAAATATTGATTGATATTTAAGAGTTATATATTACTGCATATGCTTAGCTTCTCTGAAAACTCAGAAACCCTGAGGAGAGATAACAATTTTCTCATTCCAGAATAGGAGACAACAATGAACCAACCAACATTAGTTGGTCAGGTTAAACTGACATTTTTATTTTTACATGGTATATTTTCAATATTATTGGGAAACAGATTTTTTTCTGGTACCAGGCAAAGCTTAAATAGCCCCATATGAGGCATGGAATTTATTAACCTAAGTATTAGCACCAAAAGAAAATTTAGTTTTCTAGAACAAAAATCATCTTCTATTTTAAACCATTGTTTGTATGGTAAGCTACCCTGATCATCATTTTTCTTACTGGTAAAAAGCTTTGTGGTTAGATTCCCCAGAACACCCATGCAAAATCTGGTGTATCAACCAACTCCTCAGTCAACAACAGCAGGAAGGGCAGAATGCAGGTCTGTCCCGTTGTCATGATCAGTGGTTTCACTTCTGCCACAAAAAGGAACAGGCTTGGTGTTGGTGTTCATGCTTTGGCTGGAGTGTTCAGTTGAATATGCAGCATGGATATCTAGGTCAGCATCATCAGCAGGGTCCTCCATGTCACAGGGGCCACAAAGAGGAACAGATTCAGGATCAGTACTGAGCCTGTCACCCTTGCCTTGAGCAAGAAGACAAGAGTCAAGAACAAAGTCAACATTATGATGAGGGTCAATGGTCGCATCGGAGCAGTGCTCAGGGTTAATGTGTTGTTGGCCCCTTGGGTGTTCATTTTGAAAAGCTAAAGCAAGTGAGAGTGCCAGTTCAGCCTTTTGAGCTTTGTCCATGGCACCCATGTCACCTGCACCACCAGTGCAGGCAGCAGGAGCTGGCTCAATGTGTGCAGTAGCATTCAAGGCAGCAATTCTATGCTCAAAAGAGCTAAAATGGGGCACATACAAATGCCCTGTCTTCTTTTCTTCAACCTTCAAAGAAATATTGAGATGTTACTTTTCATTAAAAATTGTATGGTTTTCGTTCATTTTATCATTTGTCTGTAGATGTCACAGTCTTGATTTTAGTGCCCAGTTGTTCAGTCTAAATTTATCATTACAGCCATCAATATCCTGTACTCTCTGCTTCCTTTCTGCTCCAATAAAAGTTCCAGAGCTTTCAGAACCCTCAAAATTAGATCTGCTCAGCTTTATGCTTTACTTTCCTCTGCTCTTTGCTACCTAACATCCTCCTCCTCTGTATAATGGGAAGATATAGAAAGAAAAGGACTAAATGTTTCCTCTCCAGGCTTCTTGACTTGGATTTTATATTCCAGCCTTATTAAAATGATGTGCTAATGAGGAGCTTCAGGAATGAAAGGAAACTCTATCTTCTGCATTACATTAGTTCTTGCCTCCTTGGCCTTTCACAATTATCCATCAAATAAAACAGTGAAGGTGACCTCTGAAATGCATGGGCAAAGTATGCGTCTCAGTACTTACAGCAGCAAAGAGCTGCTGAGCTTCAGGTATGGGTCATGGAGATGCCTTCTAACCTCTTACTTTTTAACCATGACTGTCACATGTGTGTGCAATGGCCTGTTGTAGCACCACTGTGGCTGCTTGAATAAGAACAATCCCCCAGTTCCCCAGTGGTTAGAACTATTATGGAAAAGATTAGGATGTGTGACATTATTGGGGGAGATTTGTCACTGGGTGGGCTTTGAGTTTTCAAAAGACTAGTGCCATCTCCAGTGAACTTTCTGCCCACTGTTTGTGAATGAGGATGTGAACCCTCAGCTTCTACAACAGCACTATGCCTGTCTATCTAAAATCATGATGGTAATGAAAGTATATGTATCCTTCTAAAACCATAATATCTGCCCCCAAACAAACCCTCCATCCTATAAGCTGCCTGAGTTTGATCAGAGCAATAGAAAATTACTAATACAACCATTGATTACTTTTAGTAGAAGTGTTGCGACAAAAGCCTGAACAAGTCATTCAAAACTCTGAAGGGGTATTATTCAGTGTCACAAACAAATGAGACAACTCCATAGTTCGAGCTCAGGATGCTAAGAACAACCACTAAATCAGATAAATTTATCAGATGTATGTTTTGAAAACAATTTGATGCTGCTTGATGGGTGGAAAGCCTCCTCTACATTATTTGCTAACAAATGTCTACAGGCCTTGGTCATTCTTCACAACTAAGTGAAACTTGAAACTTAGCAGTCTTCTTTTTCCTTCAATGCCAACAATGCTAATGGTATATGCTACCTAAGTGAAAAACTCACACATTCTAACACTTACCAGTCATCAACAAATAATGTAAGCAGAGAAATGATTGAATAAAATAGCATGAAGAGCATTGTTGGTAAAAGAAAAAAAGATGAAGAAATGTATATGCTACATATGTATGAAACCCCTTCAAAGTGTTCCTGTGAAAATGCTAAGTTTACATATTTCATTGAGAAGGGTGAAGTTGAACACATCAAACACAATGAGTTTGCATGTAATATTTATCAGACTTAGATACAACTTCGTAAGCTACATGTTTTCTCATGTTTCCTCCTCGTTAGTAAAGTACTCTTAAACCATTTACAAAAGGAATGCTGGGTTTGTTTTCCAGGACACATGACACATTGAAGAGAAACACTGAAGATGACTGAGAAAACCCTCAAGATATTCAACTAAACCATTATTTACAGATAGGAGTATTAATGAATACCTAGAAGACATCATTTATTAGAATAGTCAATTTTATATGAAATAGTCTAAAATGTATTTATTATTGGAGTGTGCACATATATATGGGTGCATTTATGTTCTTGTGTGGGCTAGGCTGCTGTGTGTGTGAAGGCCAGAGGATGACTTTCAGGAGTTGTCTCTGGATGAAGCAGTCTCTCTCAGTTTCTCTATGTGTTCCACTCTGGCTGGCTTGTGTTTTCCGAGACTGTTAGATTCTCTCAGCCTCCTACCTGGATTTAAAGGTACTGGGATTACATATGTAAGAAATTTGCTGCTTGTTGCGTTTTCCAGGATGGAACTCAGATCATTAGGCTTGTAAGGCAACTTCCCTGACACACTGAGCCATCTTCAAGGCCCATATATGAGTTTGTTTGTTAGCAGTTCAGAAAGAAAGTGAAAAAGAAAAAACCCTGAACAGCAGCAATTTCTTATGATGTGAGGTTTCTCTTTTTCTAAAGCCAGGCACCATCCTTTGAACCTGCCCGTGCCATTTACAGCTTATGTTACTTTACCTCTTTACAAAGATTTCTGTTTGGTAATCTGTTAGCCTCTGGTGGAAAACTGGCATTATCTTGCTCAGGTCTGGGATGTTATACATTTTATACTGCAGTTAGGAGGTAATGGCTTCTGGAAAACTCTCATGCTAGCTTGGTTTTAATTGTATTTAGCAGCAGAAAAGTGATGTCTTTTTTTGTTTTATTTAGGACACATTGTGCATCACTTCTCAGCCTTTTGGCTAAGATCAAGTGTAAGACACATTGTTCATTTGTTTGAAGGATGAAATCTACAGCCCTTTTGGATTAGTGGATTCAGGCATTTCTAATATCTATCTGTAATTAGTGATAATGAAGTTTATAGTCTGCTCATCTTAATATCAAAGATGTTGGTTCCTCTCATGACCACTCTAATTACTCCATTGTCTTTATATTCAAAATCATTATCATTTACTTTATGTATCATAATAAATATTCTATATTTGTATAAACAGCTTCTATACGTGTTAAACATGCTAACTATCTCAGTTGTTCTTACGTTCTAATGAATTTTCACTTAGATTTTAGAACATGGCTGGTAAATGGATTCTGTGAAAAAGAACATAAGAAAGATGCAAAAATATTTTCAGGGCTGAGTTTTAGGCATGGAAGGTCTGGAACACCCACAGTATTGCAGAGAATCATCTTGTATCTTACAGTAAAAGATTGTACTTTTCAATGTGGTGGTAATTACCTTTATATGCATTACTTTTCTATAGTCATCAGATAGCAGCTCTTCCTTAGGATAAAGAATAACTGCAGAATTTTCAGATTGTTCACAAACCATCTTCTTTAAGTCTTTTTGGAACTGTTCTTTCAGATGTTTGTACTGCTGTGCATTCTGCGCGCCTACTGTTGACTCATTTGTTCTCATAGAAGGCTGTGACTGGAAAGATGCATATTCAACATTGAATTCCTTCTCCATTTTTTGCTCATGAGATACTTTCTGCAGATAAGAAAGTGGAGGGTTATTCTGATTGATTCAACCTCATGAGAGTTTTGTGGTTTGGGGTACTTGCCTTCAGAATGGATTTTCTTTTGTCCATTTCATTACAGGATACAGGCCCAGAAGTAAGGTGTGTAAAGTTCTTACATGGTCTGGTTCAACTGAACACATTGCATTAAAATTTCATAATAATATTTATTTGCTATATGGAAATGAACAATGTTGCAAATAAGAATGGGACTTATTAGATCATATTTTTGAATGTCTGGTATATATTTGGTGGGGCTGCTTTGCTAAGAATTCAGAGGCATTGGTTTGTTGGAGAAGTATGTCACTGAAGGTCTTTCCCACTCTACCTCTGCCTCATACTTTCGTATCAGATATAAACTTTCAGCTGCTGCTTCAGTGCCATGCCTGCATGACTACTGCCAAGATAGCAATATGATGATTATAGATTATCCCTTTGAAACTCTAAGCAAATCCCAAATCTAATTCTTTCTGTGGTAAGTTGCCTTAGTCATGGTGTCTTCTCATACCAGTAGAAAATTCTAAGACTATAACCTATATTAAGAATGACTGTGATGATTTTATGCCTTCCTCTCTCTCAATATAGACACCGAAAACTTCTAGAGAGCACTTAAGCAGAGATAATTCCCTAATATTGGCCTCATTGACTGGTAATAGGAAACTACAAATTTAATCCCTGGAAATGCTTTTTTAGTTCAACCCAAGTTAATGACTATTATTGAAACTTTGTTCATAATTCCAATCTTTATTCAGGTGTCTTAAATTTAAAGATGCATATATCATTTGGGGACATTCTACAAATTGGTAAAAAAAAAAAAAAAAATTCAGAATAAGGCTGATGTGGCCAAACAACATTTCAGCATTACTGAGGGAGAGGCTTATTAAGTACTACCCCTAGGTTAGTAGCTATAGACAACTGATAACTACTGAGGGAA
Source organism: Apodemus sylvaticus (assembly GCF_947179515.1). Lineage (NCBI taxonomy): Eukaryota > Metazoa > Chordata > Mammalia > Rodentia > Muridae > Apodemus > Apodemus sylvaticus. The sequence continues at coordinate 109,318,848 of NC_067481.1, read as the reverse complement.
GATGACAATTTTCTTCAGAGATGCAACCCTCTGAGGCTATTCATGAACCAGTAATTTTCCTACATATACACTCCTAAGTGGACTCTATTTTTTAAGAAAACATGAATTTGGAAAGGAATAGTATTGGTGGCAGATAGGAAAGATTTAGAGAGGTGTAAAGTGTGGGTGGATCTGATCAAAATTTGCTATATGCATTTATGACATTTCAAACATTAAAATAAATTAATTAAAAATCATGTGCTCTTCATCAATACAGTCAGAGTACAAAAACTTAGTGACTGTGTTAAGAATAGCTAGAGCCCCAAACTGCTCCAATATCAGTATTGCAAACCAATCTATATGACATTATTTGATTATCTATGGTGTTTATTAAATAAGATGGAGACAACAGCTAACAGAATAGAATAACAGACAAATATATGTCAGTTACATTGTTTTCAGTTTGTCATAAGAAATTTGAGGGGGGTGGGACTGGAGAGATGGCTTAGCAGTTAAGAGCACTGACTGCTCTTCTGAAGGTCCTGAGTTCAAATCCCAGCAACCACGTGGTGACTCACAACCATCAGTAACAAGATCTGATTCCTTCTTCTGATGTGTCTGAAAACAGCTACACTGTACTCACATAAAAAAAAATCTTTAAAAAACAAAAAAGAAAGAAATTTGAGGGACAGGACTTGGAAGAAAGAACTAAATCACTAAAGTAGAAGGAGGTGTTCTTACAGGGAAAAAGTACCTGGATTTAAGAACTAAATCACTAAAGTAGAAGGAGGTGTCCTTACATGTAATAAGTACATGGATTTAAGTACATAATAGTTGCAAAGGCTACTTAAAACAAAAACCTACACAGAATTCTGACATATTGCATATGAAATTCTAGTGGCAGGGGAGCCACAAATCAAGGTATCCAGTGATGTAGGGCTTTCCAGTAGATCCACATGCTGTTTTATAATCTTTGAATTACAGGAACTATTGCTCTTATGGTTTACTACAACTTGGCACGTATCTAATATTGAAATTATAGTTAATTATTCTTTGATTTATGATGTATTCATTTGCATGACAAACATGTTAGTTCCTTACAATTATAACTACTCTAGAAGTCTTTTCTCATCATCCCCATTATTGGTATTATTATTGTTTATTTTATAAGAATTGTCCTCATTTATGTAGAGAGATTATAAATTTCTGGTTCATTACATTTATAGTCTAATTTGTTTTCATGTAGAATTTTAAGGACTGGTGAGAAGAATGTATCTGGGATTGAGGGTGTAAAGGAGGTATAGGACAAGAACAAAGCTAGGGTCCTATTGTCCAGACACTGCAACACTGCAGACATGGGCTCATAGATGCATCTTTGTCCTCAAATGAAATATTATAGTTTCATAAATTAAATTACCGTTACTCTTGTTTTTCCTTTAAAAATATGATGTAGTCCTTCTTCCTTAGGAAACACATTATTTTCCTGTTGTTCAAGCACTTCACGAATTTTCACTTTGAAATCTTTTTTAATGACTTCTTTATGATGTACATACTGTGATTCACTGTGCACATGTTCTACTTCCTTTGCTGTCTTGACAGCAGCCTGATCCCCAGGCTGTAGGGATCTGTTGTCATATTTATGCTTTAGTTTTTGTTCCTTATATATTTTCTGAAGATGAGAAAGTGCAATGTTTCATGTTGTGGAAGCTTCTTTTCAAAATTACTCTGTCTTTACATATTACAGTGTATGGACAAAGAAAAAGGAGCAGCTACTTAATATTTATCAGTTAATTTTCTTTATAAGTGTTTTGCTATCCACATCATCACTATCTATTGATAAGAAGTGAAAACAATTTCCTTTAATATAAAGTAGGAAAAAAACAGGAATCAACATAATTAACTTAGTAGTGATTACAATGTTAGTTACAGCAAACATACCTTCCTTGATGATAAATCTAAAAAATAAATTAGATGATTTTTAATAATGCAAAGAATGCCTCATGTAAAAGATATTACCTTACCAAACCTACAAATATGATGCCATAAGAATACTTCTAAGCTTTTTATCTGTTTATAAGTAAATAGCTAATAGGCACAAGCCTAAGTTATTGACAACCAAAATTACTAAATATCATCAAAAAGCAAAACAAATTATTAAATTTTACTTTATGTTGCATACTGTATAGTTGTAATAGTGTGTAATGTGCATTAACAAATGATAAGTCAGACAATGAATCTGCTTCTTCTGAGAGAACAGGCAATAGTAAATGAGGAAATAATTGAAGTAAAAGCTCACAGAAAACTACTATATAGAAAGGTATAAGTAAATTAGATGACTATGGGAGACCAAGAGACATAAACTGGCAGATACAACAAGGTCTAAATTGTACTTCAGATGTATATACCATTACAGCATCCTGCAAACATGTCGACTATCTGCACTGAGTGATATGCTAGCATGGTCTAATGTCCATATGAGATACTGAACTATATACCTGATGATCTTTACCTGTTTTCTTCAGTATAATAAGTAAAAGGCTATTGGGTGAATCCTAATGTCATTAAATGAATCTGTTTTCTCCAAGGCCCAGAAAATATTCTCAACAAAATCATAGAATAAAATGTTGCCAACCTAAAGAAAGATGTCTGTAAATATACAAGAAGCTTATTGAACACCAATTAGAATTATCCATAAAATAAAATCTATCTGGCACATAATAGTTGAAACATAAATCTACAGAACAAAGAAAGAATATTATAAAAAGCCAGGGAAAACATCCAGGCAACATACAAAGGTAGACCTATCAAAATTACACCCAACTTCTCAACAGAGATTCTAAATGCAAGAAGGGTCTGGCAACCTCTAAAAAACCACAGATGCCATCCTAGACTACTATATGCAGAAAAACTCAACAGACACAAGAAAATTGAAATAAGGCCTTTTATTTAATAGATTAAACTTGAACTTCAAGAACAGCAGGCACACTGGAAAGCCTCTTAGAAATAACTCTCTACTCAATAATCTCTAGGTCAGGAAAGAAGAAAGAAAGAAATTAAACACTTTCTAGAATTCATTGAAAATGAAGACACAGCACCAGGGACCCAGAAGACTCTACACCCTTCAGAGCATAGCCCAGAGAGAGAGAGAGAGAGAGAGAGAGAGAGAGAGAGAGATCTCCCAGCAGCTCTTTCACTTCTGACCACAAAGGTCAGATCTCCACTTTCTCTCTGAAGGAGACCAGCTAGAAGCACACAGGGCACAGATCAGTGGAGCACCTGGGACAGAAGTCTTCAGTGCACAGCCCACAAGGAGAAAGTGATCTCTCAGCAGTGCTTTCACTTCTGAGCTCAGAGTAGTAAGGACATAGGATTACAAGCCCCCAGGAGGAACAAACTCCAGCCAGAGACAACAATACCAACTAGCACCAGAGATAACCAGATGGTGAAAGGCAAGCACAAGAACCCTACCAACAGAAACTAAGGCCACATGGCAGCATCAGAACCTAATTCTCCCACCACAGCAAGTCCCAGATACCCTTCCCCAACACATTGAAAAAACAAGAGTTGGATTTAAAACTCTATCTCATGATGCTCACGGAGGGCTTCACAAAAGACTTAAATAACTCTTTTAAAGAAATACAGGAGAACATTGGCCAACAGGTAAAGCCCTTAAAGAGGAAACACAAAAATCCCTTAAAGAAATACAGGAGATCATGAGTCAGCAGGCAAAAGCTCGTAAAGAAGAAACACAAAAATCCCTTAAAGAATTACAGTAAAACGCAAACAATCAAGTGAAGGAACTGAACAAAACCATCCAGAATCTAAAAGTGGAAACAATGAAGAAGTCACAAAGTGAGACATCTCTGGAGATGAAAAACCTTGGAAAGAAGTCAGGAGTCATGGATACAAGAATCAACAACAAAATACAGGAGATAGAAGAAAGAATCTCAGGTGCTGAAGATACCATAGAAAACATTGACTCAACAGTCAAAGAAAATGCAAAATACATAAAGCTGGTAACCCAAAACATCCAGGAACTCTAGGACACAGTGAGAAGACCAAACCTAAGGATTGTTTACATCTTAAAGGCCCAGTAAATATCTTCAACAAAATTGTAGAAGGAAACTTCCCTAACCTAGAGAAGCCTTCAAGAAGCCTTCAGAACTCCAAACAGACTGGACCAGAACAGAAACTCCTCCCAGCACATAATAATCAAAACACCAAATTCACTAAACAAAGAAAGAATATTAAAAGCAGTAGGGGAAAAAGGGCAAGTAACTTATAAAGGCAGACCTTTCAGAATTTCACGAGATTTCTCAACAGAGATGATAAAAGCTAGAAGATCCTGGACAGACCTCATACAGCCCCTAAGAGAACACAAATACCAGCCCAGGCTACTATACCCAACAATACTGAGAGCAATATCAAACTCTCAATAATCATAGATGGAGAAACCAAGATATTCCATGATAAAACCAAATTTACACAATATCTCACCAGAAATCCAGCCCTACAAAGGATAATTGATGGAAAATGCCAAAACAAGGAGGGAAAGTACACCCTAGAAAAAGCAAGAAAGTAATCTTTTTCCAACAAACCCAAAGGAAGATACCCATGGAGTATCTTTGGTATCTTTGCTCCCTGATGGAGCAGATGGGCAACACCAGGTACTGAGATATGCCGAGTTTAAGATCTCTGGGGGTGCAAACCCCCCGGGGTCTGCCTGCTCCCAGCACCTGGGTGGTTTGTCTGTGTGCAAGCCGGTTGTGGGTGTTGTGCCCTAGGAGGTGATCAGCATTTGGAGTGACTCCAGTCTCCATCTTCACTCCCTGATGGAGCAGAGGGATAGCATCAGGTACTGAGATACCCCGAGTTTAAGATCTCTGGAGGCGCAAACCACCGGGGGTCAGCCTGTGCCCAGGACCTGGGCAGATCGGCAGTTCATCTGTGTGCCAGCCGGTCATGGGTCCTGTGCCCTAGGTGGCGATCAGAACTTGGAGTAACTCCCTGCCACCATCATCACTCCATGACAGAGCAGAAGGGGAGCACCAGGTTCACTGAGACAATCGAAGTATAACATTGCTTGGGACAAGACACAGCAGGGCTCCAACAGTACACAAGAGGATGGCAGCACATCAGCAATCTATACCAGGGGAAACCAAGTCATCCAGTGTTGTGGAAATAGCCTTACAGGCTTACAGGATGCTGACGCATGAGTCAGTGACAAGACCAACTAACACCAGTGAGAACTAGATGGCAAAAGGCAAATGGAGGATTATTACTAACAGAAATCAAGGCAATATGGAAGCATATGAACCCAATTCTCCAACAACAGCACATCCTTGATACCCCCCAACACACCAAAAAAACAAGATTTGGATTTAAAATGACTGATCATAATGCTTTTAGAGGAAAACGTGAAGGACATAAATAAATCTCTTAAAGAACTTCAGGAGAAAATGGATCAAAAGTTAGAAGCCCTAACAAGAGAAACACAAAAATCATTTAAAGAAATTCAGGAGAATATGGGTCAAAAGATAGAAGCCAATAAGGAGGAAACACAAAAATCACTTAAAGAAATACAGGAGAACTTTGGTAAACAGGTAGAAGTCATGAAAGAGGAAACATAAAAATCGCTTAAAGATTTACAGGAAAACACAAACAAGTAAGTAAAGGAACTAAGCAAATCATCCAGGATCCAAAAACAGAAGTAGAAACAACTGGGGAATCGCAAAGGGAGACAACTTTGGAAATAGAAAACCTTGGGAAGAAATCAGGGGCCATATATGCAAATATCAACAACAGAATACAAGAGATAAAAGAAAGAATCTCTGATGCCAAAGATAACATAGAAACCATGGACTCAACAGTCAAAGAAAATGCAAAATGTAAAAAGCTTGTAACCCAAAACATCCAGGAAACCCAGGACACAATGAGAAGACCAAACCTAAGGATTAAAGGCATAGATGAGAGTGAAGATTAACAAATTAAAAGGGCCAACAAACATCTTCAACAAAATTATGGAAGAAAACTTCCCTAACCTAAAGAGAGAGATGCCCATGAATACACAATAAGCCTACAGAACTCCAAACAGACTGGACCAGACCAGAAATACCTCCTGTCACATAATAATCAAAACCCCAAATGTTCTAAACAAAGAAGGAATATTAAAGGCAGTAAGAGAAAAAGGACAAGTGACATATAAAGGAAAACCTATCAGAATTATACCAGCCTTCTCGCCAGACAAAATGAAAGGTAGAATCCTGGGCAGATTGCATGCAGACTCAAAGCGAACACAAATGCCAGCCAAGACTACTATACCCAGCAAAACTCTCAATCACTATAGATGGAGAAATCAAGATATTCCATGACAAACCAAATTTACACAATGTCTTTCCGCAAAGCCAGCCCTACAAAGGATAATAGAGGGAAAACACCAATACAAAGAGGGAAACTATTCCCTGGAAAAACCAAGACAGTAAATTCTTTCATCAAACCCAAAAGAAAATAACCACTCAAATATAAAATTAACATCAAAAATGACAGGAAGCAATAATCACTACTCATTAATATCTCTTAACATTAATGGACTCAATTCCCCAATAAAAAGACATAGACTAACAGACTGGATTGTAAACAGGACCCTACATTTTGCTGCATACAGGAAACACACCTCAGTGTCAAAGACAAAAACTACCTAAGAATAAAAGGCTGGAAGACAATTTTACAAGCAAATGGTCTCAGGAAACAAGCCGGAGTAGCCATTCTATTATTAGATAAAATTGACTTTCAACCTAAAGTCATCAAAAGAGACACTGAGGGACACTTCTTGCTGGTCAAAGGAAAAACACACCAAGAAGAACTCTCAATCCTGAACATCTATCTATACTCCAAATGGAAAGTCACCCTCATTTGTAAAAGAAACTTTACTAAAGCTCAAAGCACACATTACAACTAACACAATAATTGTGGGTGAGTTCAACATCCCACTCTCCTCAATGGACCGATCAGGAATACAGAAACTAAACAGGGACACAGTGAAATTAATTGAAGCTTTGGATCTTTTAGATTTAACAGATATATAGAGAACATTTCATCCTAAAGCAAAAGAATATACCTTTTTCTCAGCACTTCATGGTACCTTCTCCAAAATCTAACATATAATTAGTCACAAGACCGACCTCAACAAATATAAGAAGATCAAAATAATCCCATGCCTCCTATCAGATCACTATGGAGTAAAAGTGGTCTTCAATAGCAACAAAATCAACAGAAAGCCCACATACACATGGAAACTGAACAATACTCATTGATAACCTAGTCAAGGAAGAAATAAAGAAAGAAATCAAAGACTTTTTATAATTTAATGAAAATTAAGGCACAACATATCCAAATCTATGGGACACAATGAAAGCAGTGCTAAGAGGAAATCTCATAGCCCTGAGTGCCTCCAAAAAGAAACTGGAGAAAGCATAGACTAGAAGCTTAATGGTGCAACTGAAAGCCATGGAACAAAAAGAAGCTAATTCACCCAGGAGGAGGAGAAGACAGGAAATCATCAAACTCAGGGCTGAAATCAATCAAGTAGAAACAAAGAGAACCATACAAAGAATCAACAAAACCAGGAGCTGGTTCTTTGAAAAAAATCAACAAGACAGATAAACCCTTAGCCAGACTAATCAGAGGGCACAGAGACAGTGTCCAGATTAACAAAATTAAAAATGGAAAGGGAGATATAACAACAGAAACTGAAGAAATTCAAAAAATCATCAGATCCTACTACAAAAGCCTACACTCAACAAAACTGGAGAATCTGGAGGAATGCACAATTTCTTAGACAGATACCAAATACCAAAAATAAATCAAGATCAAATAGATCATCTAAAAGGTCCCATAACCCCTAAAGAAATAGAAGGGGTCAGAGAAAGCCTTCCAACCAAAAAAAGCACAGGACCAGTTGGTTTTAGTACAGAATGCTATCAGACCTTCAAAGAAGACTTAACACCAATACTCTTGAAACTATTCCACAAAATAGAAACAGAAAAAACACCACCCAACTCATTCTACAAAGCCACAATTATGCTGATACCAAAACCACACAAAGATCCAACAAAGAAAGAGAATTTCAGGCCAATTTCCCTTATGAATATCAATGCAAAAATACTAAATAAAATTCTTGCCAACCGAATCCAAGAAAACATCAAAACGATCATCCACCATGATCAAGTAGGCTTCATCCCTGGGATGCAGGGATGGTTCAATATAAGGAAATCAATGCAATCCACTACATAAACAAACTCAAAGAAAAAAAACCACTTGGTCATTTCATTAGATGCTGAAAAAGCATTTGACAAAATTCAGCATCCTTTCATGCTAAAAGTCTTGAAAATAACAGGAATTCAAGGCCCATACCTAAACATAATAAAAGCAATATACAGCAAACTGGTAGCCAACATCAAACTAAATAGAGAGAAACTTGAAGCAATCCCACTAAAATCAGGGACTAGACAAGGCTGCTGCCTCTCTCCATATCTTTTCAATATAGTTCTTTAAGTCCTGGCTAGAGCAATTAGGCAACATAAGGAAGTCAAAGGAATACAAATTGGAAAGGAAGAAGTCAAACTATCACTATTTGCAGATGATATGATAGTATAATTAAGTGACCCAAAAAACCTCCACCAGAGAACACCTGCAGCTGATAAACAACTTCAGCAAAGTGGCTGGTTACAATATCAACTCAAGAAAATCAGTAGCCTTCCTATCCTCAAAAGATAAGTGGGCTGAGAAAGAAATTAGTGAAATGGCACCCTTCACAATAGCCACAAACAACATAAAGTTTCTTTGTGTGACTCTAACCAAACAAGTGAAAGATCTATACAACAAAGACTTCAGGTCTCTGAAGAAGGAAATGGAAGAAGACCTCAGAAAATGGAAAAATTTTCCATGCTCATGGATTGGCAGGATTAATATAGTAAAAATGGCCATTGTGCCAAAAGCAATCTACAGATTTAATACAATCGCCATCAAAATCCCAACTCAATTCTTCACAGAGTTAGAAAGAGCAATTCTCAAATTCATCTGGAATAACAAAAAACCCAGGATAGCTAAAACTATTCACAACAGTAAAAGACCTTCTGGGTGAATCAGTATCCCAGACCTCAAACATTACTACAGAGCAATAGTGTTAAAAACTGCATGGTATTGGTAGAATGATAGGAAAGTGGATCAATGAAATAGGATTGAAGACACAGAAATGAACCCACAAACCTATGATCAATTGATCTTCAACAAAGGAGCTGAAAACATCCAGTGGGAAAAAAAGATAGCCTTTTCAACAAATGGTGCTGGTTCAAATGGAGGTCAGCATGCAGAAGAATGCAAATTGATCCATTCTTATCTCCTTGTACTAAGCTCAACTCCAAGTGCATCAAGGACCTCCACATAAAACCTGACACACTGAAACTAATAAAAAAGAAACTGGGGAAAACCCTTGAGGACATGGGCACAGGGGAAAAGTTCCTGAACAGAATACTCTAAGAGCAAGAATTGACAAATGGGAACTCATAAAACTACAAAGTTTCTGTAAAGCAAAGGACACTGTCAAAAGGACAAAACGTCAACCAACAGATTGGGAAAGGATCTTCACCAACCCTAAAACTGACGGAGGGCTAATATCTAATATATAAAAAGTACTCAAGAACCAAGAAGGTAGAACCCAGAGAACCAAATAACCCTATTAAAAAGTGGGGTACAGAGCTAAACAAAGAATTTTCACATGAAGAACTTCAGATGACTGAGAAGCACCTTAAGAAATGTTCAACATCATTAATCATTAGGGAAATGCAAATCAAAACAACCCTAAGATTTCACCTCACACTAGTCAGAATGGCTAAGGTCAAAGAATCAGGAGACAGCAGCAGATATTGGCAAGGATGTGGAGAAAGAGGAACACTCCTCCATTGCTGGTGGGATTGCAAGATAGTGCACCAACTTTGGAAATCAGTCTGGCAGTTCCTCAGAAATCTGGGCATGACACTTCCGGAGGACCCTGCTATACCACTTCTGGGCATATACCCAGAGGATTCCCCGGCATGCAATAAGGACACATGCTCCACTATGTTCATAGCAGCCCTATTTGTAGTAGCCAGAAACTGGAAAAAAACCCAGGTGCCCCTCAACAGAGAAATGGATGCAAAAAAATGTGGTATATTTACACAATGGAGTACTATTCAGCCATTAGAAACAACAAATTCATGAAATGCTTAGACAAATGGATGGAGCTGGAGAACATTATGCTAAGAGAGGTAACCCAGTCTCAAAAGATCAATCATGGTATGCACTCACTGATAAGTGGATATTAGCCTAGAAACTTTGAATGCCCAAGACATAATCCACATATTAAATTATGTCCAAGAAGATCGGAGGAGTGGCCCCTGGTTCTGGAAAGACTCAGTGCAGCAGTATAGGGGAATACCAGAACAGGGAAGTGGGAAGAGGTAGATGGGGGAACAGGGGGAGGGAAGAGGGCTTATGGGACTTTCAGGGAGTGGTGAGCCAGAAAAGGAGAAATCATTTGAAATGTAAATAAAGAATATATCGAATAAAAAAAAAAAAAAAGAAATTGGCGAAGGCCCTTGAGGACATGGGCACAGGGGAAAAGTTCCTGAACAGAACACCAATAGCTTATGCTCTATGATCAAGAATTGACAAATGGGACCTCATAAAATTACAAAGTTTCTGTAAAACAAAGGACATTGTCAAAAGGACAAAATGGCAACCAACAAATTGGGAAAGTATCTTCACCAACCCTAAATTCCGACAGAGGGCTAATATCCAATATACACAAAGAACTCATGAAGTTAGACCTCAGAGAACCAAATAACCCTATTAAAAAACGGGGTACAGAGCTAAACAAAGAATTTTCACCAGAAGAACTTCGGAGGGCTGAGAAGCACCTTCAGAAATGTTCCACATCATTAATCATTAGTGAAATGCAAATCCAAAGAACCCTGAGATTTCACCTCACACCAGTCAGAATGCCTAAGGTTAAAAACTCAGGAGACAGCAACTGTTGGCAAGGATGTGGAGAAAGAGGAATACTCCTCCATTTCTGGTGGGATTGCAAGATGGTACAACCACTTTTGAAATCAGTCTGGCAGTTCCTCAGAAAACTGAACATGACACTTCCAGAGGACCCTGCTATACCTCTCCTGGTCATATACCCAGAGGATTCCCCTGCATGCAATAAAGACACATGCTCCATTATGTTCATAGCAGCCTTATTTATAATAGCCAGAAGCTGCAAAGAACCCAGATGCCCCTCAATGGAGGAATGGATACAGAAAATGTGTATATTTACACAATGGAATAGTACTCAGCAATTAAAAACAATGAAGTCATGAAATTCTTAGGCAAATGGTTGAAACTGGAAAATATCATCCTAAGTGAGGTAACCCAATCACAAAAGAATACACACAGAATACAATCACTGATATTAATTAGTGGATATTAATTAGTGCTAAAGCTCTGAATTCTCAAGACACAATTAGCATATCAAATGATACCCAAGAAGAAGGAAGGAAAGGGCCCTAGTCCTGAAAAGACTTGATCCAGCATTGTAGGAGAGTACCAGGACAGAGAAATGGGAGGGGGTGATTGAGAAATGGGTGGAGGGAAGAGGGCTTATGAGACCTATGGAGAGGAGGGAACTTGGAAAAGGGAAAGCATTCAGAATGTAAACAAAGAATATACAAAATTTTTAAAAATTTTAAAAAAGATACCCACACAAACATAAAAATAACAGGAAGCAACAATCACTATTCCTTAATATCTCTTAACAAAAATTGACTCAACTCCCAAATATAAAGACATAGACTAACAAAATATTTCTCATGTAAATCTTCAATTTTATCAGAAAATGATTGAAATTCCCCTTTTAATTAATTTAGTAATGCTTTTTTATGTCTACCATTTTATCTGCATTATTTTTCATGATAATATTCAATTTTAATATGTCTTTCTATATATTTCCTCTATTTTATCAGAAATGTTTTCAATGTAAATCTTTGATTTTATCACAAATATTTCTAATTCTACCTTTAATTAATTTAGAAAGAGCTTTTATATCTACCATTTTATATGTAAAATTTTCCATGAAATAGTCAATTTTAACATGTTTGTCTAAATATTTCTTGAATTTTACCAGAAATATTTTGTATGTAAATCTTCAATTTTATCTGAATATGTTTACATTTCCACCTTCAATCAACTTAGAATTATCTTTATGCCTATCATTTTATCTGTAAAATTTCCATGATAATCTTTAATTTTAACATGTTTTTCCATATATTTCAATTTTATCAGAAATATTTTCCATGTAAATCTTCAAGTTTATCAGAAAATGCTTATAATTTCACTTTCAATCAACTTAAGAATACTTTTATGCCTACTATTATTATATCTATATAAAATTTTCCATGATTATCTTCAATTCTAACATGCTTTTCTACATTTTCCTACAATTTCATCAGAAATATTTTCCACATAAATCTTCAATTCTATCATAACTGTTTCTATCCCATATTTCAATTAATTTAATTTATCAATGTTTTACATGTCTACCACTTTACTCTTTTTCCATGAAAATTGTCAATTTAACATGTTTATGTGAAATATTTTCCATGTAAATCTTTAATTTTATCACAAAGTGTTTTACTTCCCTTTTCAATAAAAATAATAATAATAAATAAATAAATTTTAAAAAAAGAAAATGAAGATACAACATACCCATATTTATGGGTCACAATAAAAGGGGTACTAAGAGGAAAGTTCAAAACAATAAGTGCCTTGCAAAAACCCTAAGAAATGAGAAAGTTCTCATATGAACAATTTAAAAGCACACCTGAAAACTCAAGCAAAAAAGAAGCAAGTATACCAAAGAGGAGTAGAAAGCAGGAAATAACCAAAATCAGGGGTAAAATCAATCAGAAACAAAGAAAACAATATAGCAATTGACTGACTGAGCAAACAACTGACACTGAGAAAGTTTAAAGAATCATAAGGTCTTCCTTCAAAAACCTGCATACCACAAAATTAGAAAATCTTAACAGAATGGATAATTTCTAAACAGATACCACTTACCAACATTAAATCAAGATTAGATAAACTATTTAAATAGCCCCATAACCTCTAAAGAAATAGAAGCAGTCGTTAAAATTTCCCAACCAAAAAAGCCCAGTTCCAGATAGTTTTGATGCAGAATACTGCCAATTTCCAAGAAGTACCAATTCTAATACTCCTCAAATTATTTCACAAAATAGAAACAAAGAATACTGCCAAATTCATTCTATGAGGCCACAGTCACCCTAATACATAAACCATACAAAGATACAACAAAGAAGGAGAACTTCAGACTTATCTCTTTTATGAGCATTGATGAAAAATATTCAGCAAAACCCTTGCAAACCAAATCCAGAATTACATCAAGGACATTATCCATCAATATCAAGTAGACTTCATCCCAGGGATGCAGAGATGATGGATCAATATATGAAATTCCATCAGCATAATCTACCATATAAACAAAGTAAAGAAAAATCACATGATTATCTCATTAGATGCTGAAAAGGCCTCTGGTAAAATCCAGCATCCCTCATGTTAAAGGTATTGGAGAAATCAAGGATACAGAGCACATACCTAAACCTAAACAAGGCAATCACCAATATCAAACTAAATGGAAACTTAAAGCATTTCATTAAAATCAGGGACAAGACAAGGCAGCCCACTCTCTCCCTATCTATTCAATATAGTACTTGAAATTCTAGCCAGAGCAATAAATGAGATCAAGGGGATACAAAATGTAGAGGAAGAAGTCTGCAGATGATATGATAGTGTACATAAGTAACCCCAAAATTTCTACCAGAGAACTCCTACATCTGATAAACACTTTGGCTGGATACAAAATTAACTCAAAGAAATCAGTAGCCCTCCTTTATATAATGACAAATGGTACAAGAATGAAATTAGGGAAACAACACCCTTTACAACAGCCATGAATAATATAAAATATCATGAAGTAACTATAACTAATCAAGTGAAAGATCTATATGACAAGAACTTCAAGTCCCTAAAGAAAGAGGTTGAAGACATCTGAAGATGGATAGGTAGGATTAACATAGTGAAAATGACCATTTTACCAAAAAGAAATCTCCAGATTCAATGCTTTTCCCATCAAAATTCCAGCACAATTTTTATAGACTATGAAAGATCAATTCTCAACTTCATATGGAAAAAAACAAGAGAGTGAAAACAATTCTCAACAGTAAAAGAACTTCAGGAATCACCATCCCTGATCTCAAGCTGGACTACAGAACAATACTGTAGATAAATACAGATAAAAACTGCATGGTATTGGTACAGAAACAGACACATTGATCAATGGAATATAATCAAAGACCCAGAACTAAATCCATCTACATATAGACACTTAAGTTTTGAAAAGGAAACCAAAAATCATGCAGTGGAAAAAATGAAAGTATCTTCAACAAATAGTGGTGGACTAACTGGATGTCTCATATGTAGAAGAATGAAAACAGATCAATACTAATCACCCTGCACAAAACTCAAGTCCACGTGGATCAAGGACCTCAACATAAAACCAGATACACTAAATCTCATAAATGAGAAGGTGGGAAATGCCCTTGAATGCATTGGTGCAGGAGGACAAGTTCCTGAACAGAACACCAATGCCTCAGACTTTAAGATAAACAACTGACAAATAGGACCTCATGAAACTGCACAGCTTTTGTAAGGCAAAGAACACTACCAATAGGACAAATCGGCATCCCACAAATTGGGAAAGGATCTTCACCAACCCTACACCTGACAGAGGGCTAATATCCAAATTTTACAAAGAACTCAAGAAGATAGACACCAATAACACAACCTAATTAAAAAATGGGGTACAGAACTAAACAGAAAATTCTTAACAGGAATTGTAAATGTTCAAGAAGCACTTAAATAAATGTTCAGAATCTTTAGTCACCAGGGAAATGCAAATTAAAACAAATGTGAGGTTCTATCATACACCCATTAGAATGGCTAAGATCAAAAACTCAAGAGATAGCTTAATTAATAATAGCCAGAAACTGGAAACAACCTGGCTGTCCCTTGTCCCTCATCTAAAATATGGATAAAGTAAATGTGGTACATCTACACAATGGAATACTATTCAGCTACTTAGACCAGGACATTATGCATTTTACAGGCAAATGGAAGGAAATTGAGAATATCATCCTGAGTGAGGTAACCCAGTCCCAAAAGGACATGCATAGCATGTACTCAATTATAAGTGGATATTAACCATAAAATACAGGTACTATATTACACTCCATGGACCCAAAGAAGCTAAACAAGAAGGAAGGCCGAAGTGAGGAAGTTTGAATCTCACTTAGAAAAGGGAATAAAATAGTCTTATGAGGCAGATGGAGGGTGGGGGAATGGAGAAGAGAATGGGGGATTCAGTGTAAGGTGTGTGGAAGGACAGGGGAGATGGCTAGATTGTCATGAAAATGAATGGAAATCTACAACTGGCAGGGGTAAGGAAGTGGAAAGTATCTTCAGAAGACATGGCCTGGGACAAGGGAGGTGAACAAGAATCATTTAGGGTGATCTTAGCTGTGACATTGAAATATGGAACCTGAAAGGCCACCTCCTATAGCCAGACAGGGACCCCAGTGGAATAGTGATACCAACCCACACACAAAATTTTCAACCCAAATTTTATCCTGTCTACAAGAATTGCAGGGCATGGTGGAGGGATCAGAGACTGAGTGAATGGTCAACCAGTAACTGGCTCAACTTGAGACCCATCCCATGGGCAAGCACCAAACCCCAACACTATTATACTCTGCTACATTTGCAGACAGGAGCATCTTGTCCTCCGAGAGGCTCCACTTAGACAGATACAGACACCCAGAGCCAAAATGTGGATGGAGCTTGGAGATTATTCTACTGAAGAATATGAGGAAGGATTTTGGGCCCCAAATAGGGATAAAACTCCACAGGAAGCACAACAGAGTCAACTAACCTGGACCCTTGGAGCTCTGAGAGTCTGAACCACCAATCAAAGAACATACAAAGGCTGGACCTAGGCCTCACCACCCATATGTAGCAGAAGTGAAGCTTGGTCTTTATATTGGTCCCAAAAAACTAGAACAGGGACTATTCCAAAGCTGTTGCCTGTACATGGGATATGTTCTTCTAGCTGGGCTGCCTTTTCTGGCCTCAGTGGGAAATGAGGCACCTTGCCTCGAGACTTGGAATGTCAGTCTAGAAGCAGGGATGCCCAATGGGCCTACTGCCCAGAAAAGAAGGGGATGGGGATGGGAGAAAGATTGTGTCACTGAGAAAGAGGCAGTGAGTGGGCGTCAGGGGTAGAGTAAAAAAGTAAAAAGAAATTAAATTAAAAATTAAATTAAAAATTAAATTAAGAGTCCCAGTGATCCTTCCTTCAGGGACAGACTCCTAGCTAGTCTATTCCCCTGAAGAAACAATATCCTGACCCATCTCAGAGGACCGGCTGTACTCAGAGGAGTTGGTAAGAATCACCCTCATCCGCCCCTCCAGAGTCCCAGAGCAGCCCATCAACCGCCAAAACCCCACCCTCCAAATACCACTCTCCTTCCACCCTTTCTGCTGGATCCTTCCTGCTGAGGCAGACTCCTAGCTAGTCTGCTCCCTTGAAGACACAATCCTGGCCCATCCCAGAGGACCCACTGCAGTCAGAGCAGTTAAAGACCCGCTGCACTCAGGGTAGTTGAGGGCCCACAGCACTCAGAGCAGTTGAGGATTCCACTGCACTCAGCAGTTGAGGATCAGCTGCAGAGCAGTTGAACAACAGCTTGTCTGCTCCACTGAAGACCCAACAATCTGAAGGCCTCCCAGGAGATCTAGTGCAGCCAAAGAAATAGATCAGCAGCTTCTCTGCCCCTGTGAAGAGGTGCTGGTTGGAAGGCCCCACAGGTGGTTCACTGCAATGAAGGCTGCAGGTCTACCCAGAGACCTGAAGAAACCCGGGGACAAAAGAGGCAGTCTCTAGTCAGTAACCCAGACCAACAAACTCCAGGGATATCCAGATAGCGAAAGGCAAGTGCAACAAGATAAGTAGCAGAAGCCAATATACTGAGGCAACATCAGAATCCAGTTCTCCCACCATGGCAAGCCCTAAAAATATACTAACACACCTCAAAGTCAGAAATCTGTCCTAAAATCCTATCTCATGATGATAATAGAGTCCTTTAAAGAGCATATCAATAACTCACTGAAAGAAATGTGTTACAGGAAAACACTGGTAAACAGGTGAGGGAATTGAATAAAGTGATCCAAGACCTAAAGTGGAAGCAGAAACAATAAAGAAAGCACAAATGGAGGCAAACCTGGAAATGGAAAACCCAGGAAATAGGTCAGGAACCACATTTGCAAGTATCGCCAACAGAATACAAGAGAGAGAAGAGAGAATCTCAGGGGTAGAAGATACCATAGAAGAGATTGACACAACTGTTAAAGAAAATTCAAAACATAAAATACTCCTGGACATAAAATAATCCAGGAAATTCAGGACACAATGAAAAGACCAAATCTAAGAATAATTGGAATAGAGGAGAACAAAGATTCCCAGCTCAAAGGACCGGAAAATGTCTTCAACACAATCATAGAAGAAAACTTCCCCAACCTAAAGAAAGAGATGGCCAAAAAGGTACAGAAGCCTATAAAACACCAAATAAAGTGGAACATAAAAGAAAATCCTCTCATCATATAATAATCAAAACGCTAAATTCACAGAACACACAAAAAATATTAAAAGCTGAAAGAGAAAAGGGTCAAGTAACATAAAATGGTAGACTTACCAGAATTACACCAGACTTCTCAACAGAGACTAATGAAAGCCAGAAGAGCCTGGTCAGAGGTCATATAGATTCTAAGAGACTACAAATGCCAGCCCAGGCTACTATACCCAGCAAAACTCTCAATCAACATAGATGGAGAAACCAAAATATTCCATGATGAAACCAAATTCAGAAAGTATCTACGAATAAAGCCCTACAAAAAACCTTAGAAGGAAAACTCCAACATGACGAAGGTACCAGCACCAAGGAAAGGACAAGATATTAAGCATCTCACAACAAAGCCAAAAGGAGAGGACCACAAGCACAAAAAGCTACCTACAAAAACAAGCATATCAGGAACAAACAGTCATCTCTCTTTGATAACTCTCAATATTAATGGACTCAACTCACCTGTAAAAAAGACATAAGCTAACAGACTGGATATGAAAACAAGATCTAGAATTTTGCTGCATACAAGAAACACACCTCAATATCAAAGACAGACACTATTCTCAGAGTAAAAGGATGGAAAAAGCAAATGGTTCCAGGAAACAAGCAGGAGCAGTCATCCTAATATACAATAAAATAGACTTTCAACCAAAAAATTATCAAGGGTATTGAAGAAGGACACTTCATATTCATCAAGAGGAAAATCCACCAAGAGAAAGTCTCAATTCTGAACATCTATGCCCCAAATGCAAGAGCAACCATATTCATAAAAGAAACTTTACTAAATCTCAAAATACACATTGAACCCTACACAATAATAGTAGGAGACTTCAACACACCACTCTTACCAATGGACAGGTCATTGAAACAGAAACTAAACAGAGACACGGTGAAAGTAAGAGAGGTTATGAGCCAAATGAATTTAACAGATGTCTACAGAACATTTCACCCTAAAACAAAAGAAGTGCTTCTTCTCAGCACCTCGTGGTACCTTCTCCAAAACTGACCACATAATTCACCACAAAACAAACCTGAACTGATTCAAGAAGATTGAAATAATACCATTCATCCTATCAGATCACCATGACCTAAGGCTGGTCTTCAATAGCAGCAAAAACTACAGAAAGCACAGATACACATGGAAACTGAACAACTCTTTACTCAATGATGACTTGGTCAGGGAAGAAATAAAGGAAAAAAGTAAAGACTTCCTGGAATTTGATGAAAATATTGACACATCAGACCCAAACTTATGGGACACAACAAAAGCAGTGCTAAGAGGAAAGTTCATAGCACTTAGTGCCCAGGTAAAGAAATCGGAGAGATCTTACACTAACAAATTAACAGCACACATGAGAGCTCTAGAACAAAAAGAAGCAAACCTACCCAAGAGGAATAGAAGGCAGGAAATAGTCAAACTCAGAGTCAAAATCAACTAAATAGAAACAAAGAAATGAAACAACAAAAATCAACAAAACCAGAAGCTGGTTCTTTGAGAGAATCGACAAGATAGATAAATCCCTAGCCAAACTAACTAAATGGCCAAGAAGCAAGTATACAAATTAACACAATCAGAAATGAAAAGGTAGGCATAACAACAGAAATGGAGGAAATTCAAAAAATTATCAACAAAACTGGAAATTCAAAAAATTATCAACAAAACTGGAAAATCTAGATGAAATGGATGGTTTTCTAGACAGATACCACATACCAAAGTTAAATCAAGGTAAACTATGTAAACAGGCCCATATCTCACAAGGAAAAAGAAGTCATTAAAAATCTCCCAACCAAAAAACAAACAAGCAAAAAAACAAAAAAACAGACCTTCAAAGACCTGATACCCATTTTCCTGAAACTATTCCATAAAATAGAAAGAGAAGGAACACTACCCAACTCATTCTGTGAAGCCACAATTACTCTGTTACCTAAACAACATGAGGACCCAAACAAAAAAGAGAACTTCAGACCAATCTCCCTTATGAATATTGATACAAAAATACTTAATAAAATTCTTGCAAACTGAATCCAAGAACACATCAAAACCATCATTTATCATGATCAAGTAGGCTTCATTCAAGGGATGCAAGGTTGGTTTAATATACAAAAATTCATTAACGTAATCCACTATATAAGCAAACTCAAAGAAAAAAATCAGACATGATCATCTCCTTCGATGCAGAAAAAGCATTTGACAAAATACAATGCCTTCTTTCGTGTTAAAAGAATTGGAGAGATCAGGAATTCAAGGCTCATACCTAAACATAATAAAAGCAATTCACTACAAACCAACAGCCAATACCAAATTAAATAAAGACATACTTGAGGCAATCCCACTGAAATTGGGGACAAACAAGGATGCCCACTCTCCCCATATCTATTCAATATAGTACTCAAAGTACTAGCTAGAACAATAAGACAACAAAAAGAGATCAAAGGGATACAAATTGGCAAAGAAGAAATAACGGTATCACCATTTGCAGACATAAATATTTGCAGATAGTAAACATAAGTGAGCCCAAAAATTCTACCAGAGAACTTCCCCAGCTGATAACTTCAGCAAAGTGGCTGGATATAAAATTGACTCAAATAAATCAGTACCCTTCCTTTATACAAATGACAAACAGGCTGAGAAAGAAATTAGGGAAAGAACTCCCATCACAATAGCCACAAATAATATAAAATATCTTGGGGTAACTCTAACCAAACAAGTGAAAGATCTGTATGACAATAACTTCAAGTCTCTCAAGAAAGAAATTGGAGATCTCCGAAAATGGAGAGATCTCCCTTGTTCATGGATTGGCAAAATTAACATAGTAAAAATGGCCATCCTACCAAAGACAATCTATAGATTCAATAAAATCCCCATAAAAATTCCAACACAATTCTTCATAGATATTTCAAGAGCAAATCTCAAATTCCTCTGGAAAGGCAAAAAAAACAGAATAGTGAAAACAATTCTAATTCTTAACAATAAAAGAACTTCTCGGGGAATCACCATCCCTGACCTCAAGCTTTACTACAGAGAACTAGTGATGAAAACTGCATGGATTGGTACAGAAACAGACATGTTGTTCAATGGAATAGCACTGAAGACCCAGAAATAAAACCACACACTTACGAACACTTGATCTTTGACAAGGAAGCCAAAAATATATGCTGTAAAAAAAGAAAGCATCTTCAAAAAATGGCGCTGGTCTAACTGGCTGCTGTATGTAAAAAAATGAAAATAGACCCATATTTGTCACCTTGCACAAAGTTCATGTCCAAGTGGATCAAGGACCTCAACATAAAACCAGATACAGAGAATCAAAATGGAAGAGAAAATGGAAAAGAGCCTTGAACTCTTTGGCACAGGAAGAAACTTCCTAAACAGAACTCCAATGGTTCATGCTCTATGATCAAGAATTGATAAATGGGATCTCATGAAACAAGAAAGCTTCTATAAGGCAAAGGATATAGTCAAAAAGACAAATTAGCAACCTACAGAATGGGAAAAAAATCTTCACTAACCCCACATCAAATAGAGGGCTAATATCCAAAATTTATAAAGAACTAAAGACGCTAATCATCAAAACACCAAACAACCCAATCAAAAACTGGGGCATAGAACTAAACCGAGATTTGACAACTGAGGAATCCTGAATGGCTGAAAAGCACCTAAAAAATGTTCAAAGTCCTTAGTGATCAGTGAAATGCAAATCAAAACGACCCTGAGATTCCACCCTACACCAATCAGAATGGTTAAGATCAAAACTTCAGGTGACAACACATGCTGGAGAGTATGTGGGAAAAGAGAAACACTCCTCCATTACTGGTGGGATTGCAAACTGGTACAATTACTCTGGAATTCAATCTGGGGATTCCTCAAAAAATTTAAAATAGATCTTCCTGAATACCCAGCTATACCACTCTTGGGAATATACCCAAAAAATGCCCCACCATGCCACAGAGGCACTTGTTCCACTATGTTCATAGCAACCTTATTTGTGATAGTGAGAAGCTGGAAACAATCTAGATGTCTGATGACAGAAGAATGGATACAGAAAATGTTCATTTACACAATGGAATACTACTCAGCTATTAAGAAAGAGGACCCACTGAGTTTTTCAGGCAAATGGATGGAAGTAGAAAATATGCTGAGTGAGGTGGTAACTCAGACCCAAAAGTACATGCATGGTACTCACGAATAAGTGGATATTATCCAAAAAAGAAAAAAGTACAGAATACCTGAGATACAGTCTACAGAACTCAGAAAGGCCAACAAGCTTAAGTGAGAACATCTCAGTCCCACTTGAGAGGGAAAAGAAAGCGAACACAAGTAGAGACTGGGACCGTGGTGTGAGACAGTCTATAGCTTGGTTGGGCAAGGCCACTTCAGAGACTCAACTCCATAATCCTTTGGCCATCAATCACGTGTGGCCAGGCCCCTAGTGTTCTAGCTGGACTCCACCTCTCCAATCACCTGGCTACAGCAAGGCTTTCCCCGCCCCTAGTTTACCTGGCTTTTGCCAAACAACTAAGCAATGCTCTTCAACCTAAGATTTTCTCCCTTCTTTATTTAAATACTTATTTCCCTCTCTAAATGCTTGTTTCTTCCCCTAGCATTCATGATACATGCCCAAAATTTTCCACATATTTAAAAAAAATGTTATGCTTCCACAGGTCAAATTAACTACCGCTAAATAACAACCAGTTTTCTTTACAGGCCTAGCATAATATCTTCTTCCTCAGCCACCCAAAGCAGACTTAAGGATGCCTTCCAGAATTATTACAGACCCATCAGCCAACCACCCTATGCAGAAATGCTCCTTTGTTGTTTCTCTACAGGTTTATCCCTACCACTTGCCTGCTGCCACAGCTCCAACTTCCCTATCCCCCTTCTGGACTCTGCCTACCAGAATCCTCTCGCAGGACCTGCAGCCACCCTTTTGCCCCTTCCTTCCTTTTCTTTTTCCCCCCCACAGGGAGGGAGGGAGGGACCTGGGAGGGAAAGTAGAAGAGGTAGGGGAGAGGAGAGAGAGGGGGAAGAGGAGCACATGATCTGACATTGCAGGAAGGAAAAGGACTGAAGCCCTGAGGGCCAGGAGAAAGAATGGAAACAGGCAAACATGCAACCTAGAGAGATAGGAGGTTGGGGGGAACTGTCCAGAATGCACCAGAGGCCTGGGAGGTGAGATACTCACAGGACTAAGATGAAATGCCTGACAGTAGGGAGAGGGAACTTATAGAGCATACCTCCAGCAGGAAGACAGGGCTTCAAATGAAGGAGGGGGGGGGGCATCCCACAGCCATAACTCTGACCCATAATTGTTCCTGTCTGAAAGAATTAAAGGGATGGAAATGGAGAGGAGCCCAAGGAAAAGAAGATCCAAAGACAGGCTCAAAGTGGGATCCAGCTCAAGGGGAGGTCCCAAGGCCTGACACTATTACTGAGGCTATGAAGTGCTCACAAAAAGGGACCTAGCATGACAGCACTCTGGAAGACCCAACAAGCAGCTGAAAGAGTCAGATGCAGATATTTGCACCCAACCAATGAACAGAAGCAGCTGAACCCTGTTGTTGAATCAGGGAAGGCTGAAAGAAGCTGAGGGTGACCCTGTAGGAAAACCAGCAGTCTCAATAAATCTGGACCCCTGGGATCACTCAAACACTGGACCACCAAACAGGCAGCATACACCAGCTGACATGAGGCCCTTAATGCACATACAATAGAGGACTGCCGGGTCTGTGTTCATTCAGAGATGATGCACTTAACTCTCAAGAGACTGGAGGCCCCAGGGAGTTTAGAGGTCAGGTGAGGTTGGGGGGTGGGGGGGGCGGGGACATCCATGTAGAGACAGGGGGAGGAAGGAGGTATGGGATGTGGAACAGTCAGAGGATGGACAGGGGTTGGCAGAGTGGGGAATAAAATATGGAGTGTATAAAAATAATTAATAAAAAATTCTCGCAAAAAAATAAATTAAGGAAAAAGGCATGACTGAAAGCAGTAATGTGATTTCTGTATTTGGATTATGTGACCCACAGCCCTTCTGGTGTACTAGACTTAGACACACACCTAAGGTTCAATTTTTGGCTTATGGTGTTATTTGCATAGCAAGCATATTAGTTCCTTTTATTGAACTGTAAATCCTTTAATGTCTTTATCATTATTTTTCTATACTATTATTATATAAGAAATATCTTTGTCTATCTTAAAGGCACATTTGTCATACTTTTATAACCTAATATTTTTCACTTAAGAAGAATGGAGAGGCTCCTATGGCTGTCCAGATGCTGTTTGTATTCTGATGTTAATTCTGCTTCCTCAAGAGGGGTTGCCCCAAATGAACATGTACTCAGGTTATCTCATGTGAACC
Source organism: Apodemus sylvaticus (assembly GCF_947179515.1). Taxonomy (NCBI): domain Eukaryota; kingdom Metazoa; phylum Chordata; class Mammalia; order Rodentia; family Muridae; genus Apodemus; species Apodemus sylvaticus. Next base: position 109,294,679 of record NC_067481.1, on the reverse strand, counting down.
TTCTCCCCATTTTGACTACACAGTAAAGGCTAGAGCCTGTGCCTAGACAGTGGAGGGGAAAGATGGGACTGCGTTTGAGTGGTGGTAGGTAGAGAAAATGAGAGGACCAGAAGGGAAGGAAAAAAGACTGAAGAGGAGAAGAAACCATGATGCACCAGAACCACTTGGCCAGGAGAAGCCTCAAGTAGCAAGGGGTCTTATAGCTGGGGAACAGGGTAGAATAGTGTTAGATATGCCCAATCTAGGCATATAGCTTATAATTATAACAACTGGGTTGTATGGGTTTTATATGGGCTTATTGGGGTTGGAAATTCCTGCAACACTCCTATGACTGATAAAGTGTAGGGCCAATTCAAGGTTGCAGTCCTGTTGTCTAGATGTCTACAGCACTGCAGACAAGGGCTCACAGATGCATCACCTACCACACATGAAATATTTTGTGTTTAAAATGAGATGAATTTACCCTTAGCTGTCTTCTTTCTTTAGAAATATGAGGTAGTTCTTTCTTCAAACAGGGATCATATTTATTTCTTTCAAATATTTCACAAAATGCTTCTTTTAATTCTTCTTTGATGAATTCATTTAGAGGCATACAATGGGAATCCCTCTGCCTTCCCTCACCAGTTTGCACCAAGGGGTCTTCTGAATGTGAAGGGGAACTGTCATGGTCACCTTCATATTTTTTCTTAACTTTTTGTTGTAGAGATGTTGTCTGCAGGAGGAAAGATGAAGGGTTAATTTGCTTGGTTTCCCAGCAGACATTCATTTTCTTGAGGTGATTGTCTTTAAAATTACTGTTTTTAAAAGTCACAGGGTATAGACCCAGAAAAAGTTAAACGTATTTAATTTTTAATACTTAAACTTTTTAATATATACTTAGGTGATCTTAAGTCACATGATTTAACTTATCCTAGAATGAACTAAAAATCATTAACCTGTTGTCTTAATTGTGTCACTGTGGTTTGGAGGAAACTAATGTCATGATGTGTCACATATCCAAAAACATGAATTAGATGAGATTTAACATGAAAAAACAATTCTCACATCCAAAGATTTGACCTCACCTACCTCTCTCATCAAAGAACATGTAGTATTTCTCCTTAGGAGTGTTGATTAAACTATAATTGTCTTTCTCAAATTAATGATTATTATGTATCAAACTGATTATTTTTAGCTACATATATAAGCAGAAGAAAATGCTTTTTAAAGTATCATGTAAGATTTTTACTTCAGTTAAAAACTTAGCTTAACTATTTTCTAATTTTACCATGTTTACAACACTTTAATAACTGTTGTAGGGGAATATGTAAGTCATATTTCATTTTTAATAGCACATAGTAGATTGGCTTGAGATCACAAAGAATAGAGTTCTATTTAATGTGCCAAGCAGCTAGACATGACTGTATGGATTCAGCTGCTTCTAAGAGAAGGAATAAGCAGTTTGTAAAAACCAAACAAACAAACAAACAAAAACCTTTGGGGATCATAGTTGATGAATAAAGCCACATATGCCTATTATTCAGAGACAAATTAACAAAAATAGAAACAGAAAGTGTAAGAAAGATCAAATATTTTTGTTCTGCAAAAATATTTCAGCATCAGTATAAAGCATTTTTTAAAGGTGAGGAAGAAGAGATAAACAAATTCAGCTCTCTGTCATGAGGACTCTAGCAGCAGGCACAACAAACACACAATTTTATTTCAAATCACATGCAAGTTGTGCATGTACAGGACTATCTGTGCTACATCATGTTTTAATACTATCAACTATCCACCTATGACAGGACAATAAGTAAATAGAGTGACACTCTAACTTCAAGGTTATATTCTGGAAAGGGGGATTCTCTTTCTAAACATTGGTGATGATTCAGTTTCCCCTAACTAGACTGCCTTGTCTGGCCTCAATAGATGTCCCTTGGCCTACTGCAACTTGATATACCAACATGCTTGATATCAACAGAGGGGCTCCCCTTCTCTGAGGACAAAAAAATGGAAGAATGAGAGGAGGGAGATATGAAAAAGGGACTTAGAGGAGAGGAGATGAAGAAGAAGAAACTGCAATCATGATTAAAGCAGATTAATTAATAGGAAAAAATACCATAAACTTTGAAAAGAAAAAGAAGATAAACATTTGTAAATGTCTCTACTAAACCTATAATGTAAAATGCAAAAAAATCAAATATACACAGAAGTCAGAAACACTTACCGTAAGCAAGAGAGAAGATATAACTAAAGTTATTTCAGGCAACTCTATAGTCTCTATACTTGCTGCTAAACAGTATGTTTTATTTTAGTCACATGATTTATTTCTTTGAAATATGTTAAACAATATCTTCTGTTTTCTTAGACTTTAGCATGCACTTATTACATACTTCTTATTCTCCTTTTGTTTGTACATTTACCACTTCCATATCTACCAGGTCTCTTCCTGTCAACTGTAACTACTGTCTGGTTTGTTATTATTCTTCATTTTACATACTTGATGAGAATTGTGTGCATTTGTGTTAACATCATGTTCACTTCCTAATCTGTTATTTTCATATTTAATGCACACTGAAACCTCAGATTACTGGCCAGCGTATTCTAGGGAATGAGAACATGAGGTGCTAAGACCTGATTAAGGCTGGGCACCTGGAGGAGAACTATCTGCAGCACTGTAGGCTCAGGTACATCTACATCAGGTACAGATGTATCTTCCCCTGCCGACCAAACACAGACCTTTCCAGTGAGAAGGACCTACCTGTAAGTCTACAGTTCCTTTAGAGGTACCAGGCAGTGGCTCTTCTTTAGGACAAATAATTTTGGACTTTTTAATCTGTTCATGAACCACCTCCTTTAAGTCCCTTCTGAAAAGGTCCTTCAGCTGTAGGTACTGCAGATTCACCTGCTCTTGCTGTGTCTCCTTCACCTGCGCTTGCAAAAGAGCCACCTGCTCAATGCATATTTGCCTTAATTCATTTCTAATTAGTGCACTAATTTCCTTCACATCCTTTCTAAGGAGTTTCCTCATCCTTGCATGCTCTATAGCCAATTGCTCCTTCAGTATTTCCTTTATGTCATTTTTGAGGCGTTCCTTCAGTTGTTCATGGTGCCAGTCAGCCTGCTCCTTTATGTCTTCATTCCTCTTGACTGAAGAATGCCTTGAATGCATATATGCACCCTTTCTTTCATTTTTCTTCTTTTTCTCTGTCATTTTCTGATGATGAGAAAAAAGGAGATTAATTTGTTTGGCTTTATTGTCATTGTTGTTTTGGGACACTTGTTTTCAAAATGATTGTGTCCTTAAAGATTATAGGAAACAGAAAAGGAAAGTAGAAAGAACATTTCAACAGTTCTTCATATCTTTACCTACTTACAAATCACTAGGCTATCATCAGCAACGGAAAATGATTTATTTACACCAAGAGTAGGAGACAAATGATGAACCAGTAAACTTTCTCAGTCCTGCTTGACATAAACATTGTCAGGAGCCACAATGGGACAGGCTAATAACTAGCAGGTGAACGTCCTGAAATGGCCTTCTTCAGATCATTATATGATCTGTGACAGGTTCGCCTTTATTAAGCAAGGCTGTAAGAGATTCATTTTAGGAAAGATTCCTGCTATTAATATACTTTTCCTGTTACTAAACATATATAACAATCACTAGTTAATAGTACACCCTGTTGGAGCAGATCTCTGAAGATCCACGAAGATGTACTGTCTTGTTGTGATGCTATAATAGACAAATAGATGACTTATGTCTTAATGATGATCCTATAAGAATTCCTAAAATTATATCTGTGATTATTAAGTTCTTTTATAGTGGAACTGCTATTAGGCTTTTTTCTGATAGTCAAAACTGCCATGAGAACTTTGCCAGTCTCCCATGTGTTACCATATAATTGTTCTTAGATCGTAACTAGACTTTCTCCTACTCAGAGCACATTCCAAGAAGTACAAAATTCATAAAAAGGGAACTAATGATTTATTATAGGTGCTAGTATAGAAGATAAAATATTGACTGGATTTATCTATATGAAATGTCACTAATAACTTAGTATGGTTTTTAAACTTTCAGTGAACCTGTGGAGCTAAGACAAGTGATGGATGTTTAGCCAGATAATTACTCCTTTTTTTATTAGATATATTCTTTATTTACATTTCAAATACTGTCCCCTCTCCTGGCTTCCCCCTCCCCTGAAAATCCCATAAGCCATATCCCCTTCCCCAATCAACCCTCTCCTGCTTCCCTGTCCTGGTATTCCTCTACACTACAGCATCAAGTCTTTCCAGGACCAAGGGCCTCTCCTCCCTTTGGTGTCTAACAAAGCCATCCTCTGCTGCCTATATGTCTGGAGCCATGGGTAGCTCCATTTGTATTCTTTGGGGTACTGGGAGTACTGGGTGGCTCATATTGTTGTTCCTCCTATGGCTCTTCAAACACCTTCAGCTCCTTGGGTCCTTTCTCTAGCTCCTTCATTGGGGACCCTGTGATCAGATCAATGGCTGGCTGAAAGAGTCTCCCCCTCTGTATTTCTCATGCACTAGCAGAGTCTCCCAGGTGACAGCTATACCTGGCTCCAGTCAGCAAGCACTTGTGGGCATCCAGGATAGTGTCTGGTGGTGTCACACTCATAGGATTGGCTGAAAGGGGCAGATGCAGGAGGATCACGAGATTGAGGCCAGCCTGGGCTACAGATAATTACTCCTAATGAATATACATGTAAACATTTGCTGCTATAAATGTCTATTTCAATTTATGATTTGGTTCTTTGTGTGAACTTGTGATGAACTTTATAACATGTTATCATGTATTCTGAAAGATGTGTAAGTACTGAAAACAAAAGAAGAGTAGAATTTTTTTCCTTTTCCCCTCCTGGAAGAATCTTTTCCCTTACTAGAATCTTTGCCCTCTTTCCCCACTTAGAAGAACTTTTCCCTTTCCCCACTTAGGATCTTTCTGCTTTTTCCCCTTAATTAGCTTTCATAGGAAACTTTTTACAACTTAGTAATAAATGCTATAATCATTTTTCTAAGTGTCCATTTTTCTTCGCACTACTTCCGAATAGCAGGCTGAAAGTTAGAACTGAGCAGTTCCTCCTGAGATAGAACAAAGGCCACATTACTCCCACCCCCACCCCACCCCTGCTGTTAGGCTACAGGTATTAATCACCTAAGCCAGCAGCCTTGTACCCTCAGAAAGAGCAAGAAAGTTTTTAGGACTTTTTAAAAGTTATCATCAGCATTTCAGTATAGAGAACTAGAAGGTCCTGAGACCCTCATACTTTAAATCCATCACCAGAGTCCTACTCTGTGCCACTGCCACTTCCCTCTCTGGGCCAAGAGGCTCCTGGCAAAACATATTTTATGATATGTTAAATTTACCAAAAATAGTGAATTGCATAATTTATAACATAACAAAGCAGTTCTCAAACACAAAGATTTTACACCCTGTCTTAGGGTTTTACTGCTATGAACAGACACCATGACCAATGCAAGTTTTATAAAAGACAACATTTAATTGGGGCTGGCTTACAGGTTCAAGGTTCAGTCCATGGTCATCAAGGCAGAAGCATGGAAGCATCCAGGCAGGTATGGTGCAGGAGAAGCTGAGGTTTCTATATCTTTAGCCAAAGAAAGCCAGGAACAGACCGGGCATGCTCAGGCATCTAGGAGGAAGATCTCCCACAGTGACACACTTCCTCCAACAAGGCCACACCTTCTAATAGTGCCACTCCCTGGGACAAGCATATACAAACCATCACATTTTACTCCCTGGACCCTATAGGCTTGTTCAACCATGACATACCTAAACATAGCATAATGCGAAATACACTTAGTCCAACTTAAAAGCCCCCATAGTCTATAGCAGTCTCAGTGGATTAAAAGTCCAAAGGTCAAAGTCTCTTCTGAAATTCATCCAATCACTTAACTGTAATCCCTAAAGCAAGACAGGAAACCAGCAGGGAAAACTCTAAACTCTGAATCTCTATGTCTGATGGCAAAGCAAGTCTTCAGATCTTCAACTCCTTTTTCATCTTTGTTGACTGCAACAAGTTTCTTTGTCCTGGGCTGGTTCCACTTCCTGTCAGCAGCTTTCCTTAGCAGGCATCCTGTTGCTCTAGAATCTTTAACATCTTGGGGTCCCCAAGTCAACTTCAGCTTCACAGCTTCTTGTTCTAATGTCTGAGATCCACCATAATCTTCTGTGCATCTTCAAAAGACTGGTGTCGCTTCTCCAGTTCTGCCCTCTGTAGCACTCTAATTTCAGATTGATCCACTCCACTGCCACTGCTATTCTTGGTGGTTATCCCATGGTACTGGCATCTCAAATATCCTGAGGTCTTCCACTGCAACTAGGTATCACCAAAGCCTCTCATAGGCTCTCTTCATGGTGCCAAGCCTCAACTCCTTTGCATGACCCCTTCAGTCCTAGGCTGTCAACTAAAACTGAGGCTGCACTTTGACCAATGGTCTTCCATGACCTCTCACAGTGCCAAACCTCAGCTGTTCTTCATAATGCCTTCATGACTTCAAAACCAGTACCACCTGGGTGATCCTTAAACATTTCCAAGTACAGCTGCAACATGAGGTACAACCTTGGCTATCTCTGAAACACTTCCCAGAAGATTTCACCTAAGTAATGTCTCTTCTTAAACACCACTAATTTCTTAGCTCCAGCTAACTAGCATCAATTGTCCCAGTAGTCTCCTCCTCTTGTATAAAGCCAGAGACACATGGCCGAAGCTGCTGAGTTCTGCTGCTTATAGGAGCTGGAACATTGCCCCCCTTGTCCTGGCTCCATTATCACTAACTTCCTTTTGTCCAACTCCTTCACTACCTAAGATTGGCTATCCTGGATCTTGCTCCATAGACTGACTTTGAACTCAGAGATCTGCATGCTGGTCCCTTAAGCACTGGGATGAAAGATGTGATCCACCAAGCCTGAATTTAAATTTTTCTTTACCTAGAATTTGCTCTGTTCTAGGCTGGCATTGAACTTAGAGATGTGCTTATATTGGCCTCCTGAGATTAAAGGCTTGTTTACTACCAAGCCTGGACCTAAATTTAACTGAGTAGAATCTGGCCCCAAGGTCACTATTCCCTTAATTCAATTTAATATCCTTGAATTCAGCTCCATTTCACTTCCTGGAACCCCTTTTGTATTTTTTCATTTGTATTTTTCCTTTCTGAGCTTGTGATGTTTGATCAAAATGCTCTTCAACAGACTTAACCAGAAAACAAAGTCTCTGTTGGGCTTTTTTTAAACGTCCTTTGTTGATGCAATTAATATAAATCTTTTTTATGTTAGCCTTAGGCAGTCGCATCAGACAATGGCAAAAAGCAGCCATGTTCTTCACCAAAACATCATAAAAACAGTCTTTCAGCCACATATTAAAGTTCTTCTCTACTGAAACCTCTTGGGCCATCAGGCTTACACAGTTCAAAAGATCCTCAGCACCACTGTCTTCCATATTCCTACTAAGCTAGCCAATTAAACACCAATTAAAGCATTCCATGACTTTTCAAATCGAAAATCTACATTCTTCCAAACAAAAGCATGGTCAGGCCTATCACAGCAATACCCCAGTTCCTGGTACCAATTTCTGTCTTAGTTAGGGTTTTACTACTGTGAACCCACAACATGACCAATGCAAGTTTTATAAAAAACAACATTTATTTGGGGCTGGCTTACAGATTCAGAGATTCAGTCCATGGTCATTTGGCAGAAGAATGGCAGCATCCAGGCAGGCATGGTGCAGAAGGAGCTGAAGGTTTTACATCTTTATCCAAACAACTGCTCAGGCATCTAGGAGGAAGAGCTCCAAGTCGATCCCCACAGTGACATACTTCCTCCAACAAGGCCACACCTTCTAATAGTGGCACTTCCTGGGACAAGCATATACAAACCATCACACACACCCTCACATCTAAAAAATGTAATCCAGACTTGACATACAAATATTTTCTGGATATTAGTAAACTTTAAATTATATAACTGATTTATAACCCAAATCAGTAAACCCATTAATAAAGCAAAGCAAATTCCTATTTTAGTGATGAAAATAGATTTGGTGTCAATAAACTGTAATACTTGAAAGTCTATGGGATCTCACAGGCCAAAAAATTTGAGCTAACCTCTTCTTGACAATGAGTTTTGTATTATTAACAATTGTTAACCTATGGTGTCTAATAAGGGTATTTCTCTGTTTTAAATAACTCCATTTTAACTTTTAAGGTATTAATATGTACATATATATACATGTACACATATAAATGTAAGCACACATACATATATGTATGTATATATTGAAACATATATTTGAATATATGTGGGTGTTTTAGGCATATACACACATACATGTATATACATATATTCACAAAAAATGTGTATGCATGTCTTGAATATTTGAATGTAGAGTCTGGATTACAATTTTTTAAATATGAAGGGTATAAAATCTTTGTGGTTTTGAACTGCTTTTTTATATAATATGCAATTATTTTTGGTAAATTTAGCATACCATAAGATACATTTATTTCAAACAGCACTGAGGAAGTTTGCTGATATACAAATGTGTATATATGTATATATACTGGTTATGATATGTTAAATATTTTTATATACATATATATTCATGTGTGTGTGAGTGTGTGTGTGTTTTCTTTACATGCCCGTTCTACAGTGCCACTAGGCTGAGTGTCTCGGTGTTGATTTTTCTCTCTAAACACAGGCACTGATGACAATCAGAAATTGAGATAGAATTAAATCTTTAAACTTTCCATGAGTGAGACTACAATTTTTAGTCCCAGTGAGTGAACTCCTTTAGCCTATACTTATGTGCTGAATATTACAGAGACATTTTTCATAATGTCAGTCACTTAATCAGGAGACTTAAACTTATCATACATATATCATTAGGGGACATTATACAGGTGAGAGAGTGCAAGTTATTCCATATAAAATTTACCCCAATTATTTTGGGGTAATTTACTAGATTCTAAGAGTTTGTTTACGTAAATGTGCACCTAGTTGTCTTTATGTGTGTGCTGGAGCCCTTGGAGCCATGAATCAGCCATCGTAATCATTGGAATTCAAATTGCAGGTGATTGTATATTACTATGTGGATGCTGGAAGCTGAACCCAGGTTCTTTTGAAATAGTAGTATGGATTTTCAATTCTGAGTTTTCTCTCCATCCCTTTAAAAATAAGTGTTATTGCTTATGTGTAAATATATTATACCTTATGAAATACTTCTAGATAACTTTTTGGCAAAATTTAGTCAGAAATAAAGATACAAGGGTTTATGAAGGAGAATTCAGGCATAATTTATATAGATTGCATATAGAATGATAAACTGTCTGTACTGGCTGGTTTTGTGTGTCAACTTGGCACAGGCTGGAGTTATCACAGAGAAAGGAGTTTCAGTTGGGGAAGTGTCTCCATGAGATCCAACTGTGAGGCATTTTCTCAATTAGTGATCAAGGGGGAGGGCCCCTTGTGAGTGGTACCATCCCTGGGCTGGTATTCATGGGTTCTATAAGAGATCAGGCTGAGCAAGCCAAGGGACGCAAGCCAGTAAAGAACATCTCTCCATGGCCTCTGCATCAGCTCCAGCTTCCTGACCTGCTTGAGTTCCAGTCCTGACTTCCTTTTGTGATGAACAGCAAACTCGCTTCTTGGTCATGATGTTGTGCAGGAATAGAAACCCTGACTAAGATACTGTCCAAGTCATGTACACATTTCAGGAATGAAAATAAAGAGAGGGATATGTTTGAGAGTAATGCATGTCCCACCATCCAGTCCTTTCTGCTGGGGCACACTCTTGGCTGGTCTGCTTCAGTGAAGACACCATCTCCTGATCCACCCTAGAAAACTTGCTACAGTCAGAGCAGTTGAGAACCTTCTGTACTCAGAGCAATTGAGGACCTGCTGCACTCAAAGCAGTTGAGGATCCACTGCACTCAGAGTAGTTGAGGGCCAGCTGCATTCAGAGCAGTTGGACAACATTTGGACTGCTTCACTGAAGACCCAACAGTCTGAAGTCCTCCCAGATTTACTGCAGCCAGAACAACAGATAAGCAACTTCTCTGCCCCTGTAAAGAGCCCCCAGTTGAAAGGCCCCACAGGTGGTCTGCTACAGCCATATCTGCAGGACTACCAGGAGACCTGAAGCAACCAAGGGACAAAAGAGACAGACTCCAGAACAACAAACACCAGGGATGTCCAACCAGATGGGTAAAGGCAAGCACAAGAGCATAAGCAACAGAAGCCAGTATACGTGGGCATCATCAGAACCCATTTCTCCAACCACAGCAAGCCCTGAATACAACAACACATCTGAAAATCAGGAAGCTGACCTAAAATCCTATCTCTTAAAAATAATAGAGTTCTTTAAGGAGGATATCAATAACTCACTGAAAGAAATATAGAAAAACACAGATAAACAGGTGAAGGTATTGGATAAAGTGATCTAAGATCTAAGAGTAGAAGTAGAAACAATAAAGAAAACACAAATGGAGGCAAACCTTGAAATGGAAAACCTAGGAAAGAGGTCAGAAATTATAGATGTAAGTATCACCAACAGAATACAAGAGAGAAGAGAGAGAGAATCTCAGGTATAGAAGATACTGTAGAAGAGATTTACACTCCTAACCCAAAACATGCAAGGAAATCAGGACACAATGAAAAGACCAAATCTAAGAATAATCAGAATAGAGGAGAATGAAGATTCCCAGCTCAAAGAACCCAAAAATGTCTTCAACAAAATGATAGAAGTAATGTTCTCTCCAGTGTCTGAGCAGCAGAGCAGCTGGGTCCATCCAGGCTTCACCTGCATCAAGGAGCTGGGTCCACAGTCCTCTGTGCACCAATATTGCCAGGAGAGAAGCACTCTGCAGGGAGTAATTTGACTCCCCACTTTGGAGGTGAGGCCTCCATCTTCTCTCTGGTAACTGAGCAGGCAGATTCAGCCTGGAATGCAGAGAACATAAAAGTGGCAGGGCAGCTGAGACAGAGTCAGTCCAGGATCCACCTGCACCCAGGATCTGGGCAGTGCCACAGTATCCTGTGCCAGGGGAGAACCAGTCACACAGGGGTGCTGAGACAGGCTTGCAGGCCCACAGAAGAGACAAGTGCCAGCCAGAGACTTCAGCACCAACTAAAACCAGAGATAACCAGATGGCAAAAGGCAAATATAGGAACATTACCAACAGAAATCAAGGCAACATGACACCATCCGAACTCAATTCTCCCACAACAGCAAGTCCTGGATAACCCAACACATCAGAAAAGCAAGATTTGGATTTAAATTCACAGCTTCTGATGCTGATAGATGGCTTTGAGAAGGACATAACTCCCTTAATGGGAGAACACAAGTAAAAAGACAGAAACCCTTAAGGGGACTACAGGAAAGCTCAACAAAACAGGTGAACTAATTGAAAAAAACCATCCAGGATCTAAAAATGACACTAAAAACAATAAAGAAATCACAAAGGGAAACAACAATGGACATAGAAAACCTAGGAAAGAAGTCAGCAGTCCTGGATCCAAGCATCAACAACAGAATACAGCAGATAGAAGAGAGAATCTCAGGTGCAAAAGATACTATAGAAAGCATCGAAACAACAGTCAATGAAAATGAAAAATGCAAAAAGCACCTAACCCAAAACATCCAGGAAATCAAGAACAAAATAAGGAGACCAAACCTAAGGATTACAGGTATGGAAGAGAGTAAAGATTTCCAGCTTAAAGGGCCAGTAAATGTCTTCAACAAAATTATAGAAGAAAACTTCCCTAACCTAAAGAAAGAGATGCCCACAAATATACAAGAAGCCTACAGAACTCCAAGTAGTTTGAACCCGAAAAGAAACTCCTCCCATCACATAGCAATGAAAACACCAAATACACTAAACAAAGAAAGAATATTAAAAGCAATAAGGGAAAAGTTCCAAGTGACATATAGAGACAGACCTATCAGAAATACACCAGACTTCTCTCCAGAAACTATGAAAGCCAGAAGATCATGGGCAGATGTCATACAGACCCTAAGGGAACACAAATGCCAACCCAGGCTACTATACACAGAAAAGCTCTCATTTACCATAGATGGAGAAACCAAGGTATTTCATGACAAAAACAAATTTACACAATATCTTTCCACAAATCCAACCCTCCAAAGGATAATGAATGGAAAACACCAACAAAAGGAAGGAAACCACACACTAGAAAAAGTAACAAATTAATCTCCTAACAAACCAAAAAGAACAGAGCCACACAAACATAACTCCACCTCTAATAACAAAAATAATAGGAAGCAATAATCACTTCTCCTTAATATCTCTTAATATCAATGGACTCAATTCTCCAATAAAAAGACATAGATTTGCAGACTGGATACATAAGCAGGACCCAACATTTTGCTGCATATAGGAAACTCACCTAGACACAAAGACAGACACTACCTCAGAGTAAAAGACTGGAAAACAATTTTCGAAGCAAATGGTCCCAAGAAACAAGCTGATGTAGCCATTCTAATATCAAATAAAATCGACTTCCAACCTAAAGTAATGAAAAAAGATAAGGAAGGACACTTCATACTCATCAAAGGAAAAAATCTACCAAGATGAACTCTCAATTCTAAACATATATGCTCCAAATACAAGGGCAAGACATTCATAAAAGAAACTTTACTAAAACTCAAAGCACACATTGAAACCCACACAACAATAATGGGAGACGTCAACACCCCACTCTCATCGATGGACAGATCAGGGAAACACAAACTAAACAGAGACACAGTGAAACTAAGAGAAGTGTTGGATCAAGTAGATTTAATAGATATCTATAGAATAATTCATCCTAAATCAAAAGAACAAACTTTCTTCTCAGCACCTCATAGTACCTTCTCCAAAATTGACCATATAATTGGTAACAAAACAGACCTCAACAGATATAAGATGGAACTAATTCCATGCCTCCTATGAGATCACTATGGAGTAAGGGTGGTCTTCAATAGCAACAAACACAACAGAAAGCCCACATACACATGGAAGCTGAACAATGCTCTAGTCAATGATACCTTGGTCAAGGAAGAAATAAGGAAAGAAATCAAAACCTTTATAGAATTTAATGAAAATGAAGGCACAACATTGTGGGAAGCCATCCTGAGCTATTCGGACTTATGCTTACTCATGGCCCTAAGGTGGTGGCTGCTAAAATATGAGAACAATTAACTAGAGCCTTCCCCATGAGCTATCAGTGCAAGAAGATTCCTGAGAATACCACAAGATGTTCCTGCCCTAACCAAGGAATGTTCCTGCCAGCGTTAACTCCGGGTGTCCCCACCTGGATGACCTCCTCGCTTCCTGCTTCCATTGCTAGGGGTGTCTCTGCCCTTCCCTCCTTTGTCTGGTGTGAAGGTCAATTCCTTCTCTGTAAGCCTTAAAACCCACTTACCTCCCCAACATTAAATGAAGCCATGACACAACCCAGACTAACTTGTCTTTCTTAGCATGCTTGGCTTCCCTTTTCTCTCCCCCCCCCCCATTTTTGACCCTCAGGTAGTGCCCCTTCTGGACCCGGGAATAACTGGACCTGCCGGACGGGTCATACAACATACCAAATTTATGGGACACAATGAAAGTAGTGCTAAGAAGAAAACTCATACTTTTGAGTGCCTCACAAAAGAAGCTGGAGAGAGTATACACTAGCAGATTAACAGCACACCTGAAAGCTTTAAAAAGGAAAGAAGCTAATATAGCCAAGAGAAATAGAATGCAGGAGATCATCAAACTCAGGGCTGAAATCAACAAAGTAGAAACATAAAGAACTATACAAAGAATCAACCAAACCAGGAGCTGAATCTTTGAAAGAAAACAAGATAGATAAACCCCTTGCCAAACTAACCAGAGGGCACAGAGACAGTATCCAAATCAACAAAATCAGAAAGGAAAAGGGAGGCATAACAACATATACTGAGGAAATAAAAAAAAAAAAAATCAGATCCTACTACGAAATCAACAAAAGTGGAAAATCTAGATGAAATGGACAATTTTCTAGACAGATACCAGGTATCAAAGTAAAATGGGGCTCAGACAAAAAATCTATACAATCCCATAACACCTAAAGAAATAGAAGTAGTCATTAAGAGTCTCCCAAATAAAAAAGTCCAGGACCAGATGGATTCAATGCAGAGATCGATCAGACCTTCAAAGAAAACCTAATACCAATACACTTCAAACTATTCCACAAAATAGAAACAGCTGGAACACTATCCAATTAGTTCTATTAAGCCAAAATTACTATGATACCTAAACCACACAAAGACCCAACAAACAAAGAGAACTTTAGACCAATTTCCTTTATGAATATTGATACAAAAATACTCAATAAAATTCTTGCCAACCAAATCCCAGAACACATCAAAACAATCATCCACCATGATCAAGTAGACTTCATCCCAGGAATACAGGAATGATTCAATGTATGGAAATCCATCAATGTAATCCACTATATAAACAAACTCAAAGAAAAAAACCACATGATCATTTCATTAATTGCTGAGAAAGCATTTGACAAAATCCAACACCTCTTCATGATAAACGTCTTGGAAAGATCAGGAATTCAAGGCTCATACCTAAACATAGTAAAATCAATATACAACAAACAAGTAGCCAACATCAAACTAGATGGATAGAAACTTGAAGCAATCCAACTAAATCAGGGACTAGACAATGATGTTCACTCTGTCCCTACCTGTTCAATATAGCATTTGAAGTCCTAGCCAGAGGAATTAGACAACAAAAGGAGGTCAAAGGGATTCAAATCGGAAAGGAAGAAGTCAAAGTATCACTATTTTCAGATGATATAATAGTATACTTAACTGACCCCAAAAATTCCAACAGAGACCTTCTAAACCTGATAAACAACTTCAGCAAAGTGGCTGGATATAAAATTAACTCAAACAAATCAATAGCCTTCCTATGCTCAAAGGATAAAGAGACTGTGAAAGAAATTAGGGAAATGACACCCTTCACAATAATCAGAAATAATATAAAATACCTTGGTGTAACTCTAATCAAGCAAGTGAAAAATCTGTATGCTCTTCAAACTATTCCACAAAATAGAAACAGAAGGAACACTACCCAATTTGTTCTACAAAGCCACAATTATGCTGGTACCAAAACCACACAAAAGTCCAAAAAAAGAAAGGAAACTTCAGGCCAATTTCCCTTATGAATATCGATGAAAAATACTCAATAAAATTCTTGCCAACTGAAAACAAGAACACATCAAAATGATCATTCACCATGATCAAGTAAACTTCATCCCAAGGATGCAGGGATGGTTCAATATATAGAAATTTGCCAATACAATCCACTATATAAACAAACTCAAAGGAAAAAAAAAAAAACGACATGGTCATTTCATGAGGTGTTGAAAAAGCATTTGACAAAATTCAGCATCCTTTCATGTTAAAAGTCTTGGAAAGAACAGGAATTCAAGGCCCATACCTAAACATAGTAAAAGCAATATAGAGCATACCAGTAGCCAACATCAAACTAAATAGAAACTTGAAACCATCCCATTAAAATCAGGGACTAGACCAGGCTGCCTCTTCTCTCCATATCTTTTCAATTTAGTACTTGAAGTCCTAGCTAGAGCAATTAGACAACATAAGGAAGTCAAAGGGATACAAATTAGAAAGAAAGAAGTCAAACTATCACTATTTGCAGATGATATGATAGTCTACTTAAGTGACACAAAAACTCCACCAGAGAACTCCTACAGCTGATAAACAACTTCAGCAAAGTGGCTGGTTATAAAATCAACTCAAGCAAATCAGTAGCCTTCCTATACTCAAAGGATAAGCAGGCTGAGAAAGAAATTAGGGAAATGACACCTTTCACAATAGCCACAAACAATATAAAGTATCTTAGTCTGACTCTAACCAAACAAGGGTTGTTCTGTATGACAAGAACTTCAAGTCTCTGAAGAAGGAAATCGAAGAAGACCTCAGAAAATGGGGGAAAAAAATCTTCCATGCTCATGAATTGTCAGGATTAATATAGTTAAAATGGCCATTGTGCCAAAAGCAATATACAGATTCAATGCAATCCTCATCAAAATCCCAACTTGATTCTTCACAGACTTAGAAAGAGCAATTCTCAATTTCATCTGGAATAACAAAAAATCCAGAATAGCTAAGACTATTCTCAACAGTAAAAGAACTTCTGGGGGAATCAGTATCCTGGACCTCAAGCAATACTACAGAGCAATAGTATTAGAAACTTCATGGTATTGGTACAGTGACAGGCAGGTAGATCAATGGAATAGGATTGAAAACCCAGAAATGAACTCACACACCTATGGTCACTTGATCTTCGACAGAGGAGCTGAAAACATCCAGTGGGAAAAGGCCCTTTCAATAAATGATGCTAGTTCAACTGTAAGTCAACATGCAGAAGAATGTGAATTGATCCATTCTTATCTCCTTGTACTAAGCTCAATCCCAAGTGGATCAAGAACCTTCACATAAAACCAGACACATTGAAACTAATAGAAAAGAAACTGGGAAAGACCCTTGAGGACATGGGCACAGGGGAAAAGTTCCTGAACAGAACACCAATAGCTTATACTCTATGATCAAGAATTGACAAATGGGATCTCATAAAATTATAAAGTTTCTGTAAGGCAAAGGACATTGTCAAAAGGACAAAACGGCAACCAACAAATTGGGAAATGATCTTCACCAACCCTACATCCGACAGAGGGCTAATATCCAATATATATAAAGAACTCAAGAAGTTAGACCCCAGAGAACCAAATAACCCTATTAAACAATGGGGGTACAGAACTAAACAAAGAATTTTCACCTGAAGAACTTCGGATGGCTGAGAAGCACCTTAAGAAATGTTCAACATCATTAGTCATTAGGGAAATGCAAATCAAAACAACCCTGTGATTTCACCTCATACCAGTCAGAATGCCTAAGATTAAAAACTCAGGAGACAGCAAGTATTGGCGAGAATGTGGAGAAAGAGGAATACTCCTCTAGTGCTGGTGGGATTGCAAGCTGGTACAACCTCTCTGGAAATCAGTCTGGCAGTTCCTCAGAAAACTGGGCATAACACTTCCGGAGGATCTTGCTATACCACCCCAGGGCATATACCCAGAGGATTCCCAAGCATGCAAATAAGGACACATGCTCCACTATGTTCATAGCAGCCTTATTTATAATAGGCAGAAGCTGGAAAGAGCCCAGATGTCCTTCAATGGAGGAATGGATAGAGAAAATGTGGTGTTTTTACACAATGGAGTACTACTCAGCAATTAAAAACAATGAATTCATGAAGTTCTTAGGCAAATGGTTGGAACTGGAAAATATCATACTAAATGAGGTAACTCATTCACAAAACAACACACAGGGAATGCAGTCAGTGATAAGTGGATATTAGCCCAGAAGCTCTGAATACCTAAGACACAATTCACATATAATATCATTCCCAAGAAAATGGAAGGAGAGGTCCCTGGTCCTGGAAAGGCTTGATGCAGCATTGTAGGAGATTGTCAGGACAGAGAAGTGGGAGGGGGTTGATTGGGGAATGGGCAGAGGGAAGAGGGCTTATGGAACTTATGGGGAGGGGGGGAACCGGGAAAGGGAAAATCATTTGGAATGTAAACAAAGAATATAGAAAATAATAATAAAAAAAGAAAAATCTGTATGATAAGAACTTCAAGTCTCTGAAAAAAGAAATCAAAGAATATCTCAGAAGATGGAAAGATCTCCCATGTTCATGGATTGGCAGGGCTAATATAGTAAAATTAGCCATCTTGCCTAAAGCAATCTACAGATTCAATGAAATCCTCATCAAAATTCCAATTCTTCATAGAGTTAGAAAGAGCAATTTCCAAATTTATCTGGAATAACAAAAAACTCAGGATAGCGAAAACTATTCTCAACCATAAAAGAACTTCTGGGAGGATCATCTTCCCTGACCTCAAGCTATACTAGAGAACAATAGCAATAAAAACTGCATTGTATTGGTACAGTGCCACAGTGGCCCAGTGATATCTGTAAAACAAAATTTTACAGACAGAGGCGAGAAATGTCTCCTGGGAAATTTGTGGAACACCCTGTATGTACAGAAACTGATCATCTCACTTGGCAATTTACTATACTTCTGAAACTCTCCTTCCTAGTGGCTGGATCTAAGAAATACCGAGCATATTAAGATGTAAAAGAATTCATCTTGTAGCCAAAAAAGTTCTGCAATGCTTTGCTCCAATCGTTTATGTGGTTACATTTACCTCCCAATAGGATATATTGTAGTATGGCTCTAGATATGGTAGAAAGGGCATTTTTAGCAGGCTGTAGAATTTTCCAGAACTCTAAGTCACAGGTTCTTTCTTGATTTTTAGTCATCCTGGCAGGGCAGAAGGATTTGAAACAATAGGGACAGACTGGGGATATTTACATCTCAAGAACCCCATACAGTGACCTTGCCTTGCAAGTGGGTGTTGGGCAAGGTAAAAAGAATTTACCTTTGAGTTGGTGTAAGGCTCAAGGCTGCCTCCCCCATCCCAGAGGCCAGGCTTTGTCTTTTCAGTTGCTAATTTGCAGCTGAATTGGATATCTCCGGGACATCCTCCCAGTAGACAAGTTAATCTTTAACTCTTGACCTTGCTTGTTATTCAGACCAGCTATCTCTACCCAGGCTCACCTGTATAGCAAGGGAAGCTTGTGAGGAGCTATTTTTGTTTTGCAGACCCCACCCAGGGAGTCCTTGGGCAAAACAACCTTCTTAGCTTATCCAGGTGTGATTCAGGAGACAGTAGATACTTTTTACTCAGAGTGACACTGGGTAGTTAGTTAGTTCACCGGGCTGGGCCTAAGGGCTGCAGCCGGTTAGTTCACTGGGAAGAGCCTAAGGACTTGCTGGTTAGTTCACCAGACTGGGGGCTAGAGGCTGCTACAGGAGCTGATCTCCAGGGGCCTACGGCGGTCCCAGGCATGGCACCGAGAAGAATGCAACAGGCAGACTAGGCAGACATGCTTTTGGAGGACAGAGCAGGCCAGGCAGCTCTCCAAGCTTTGCAATGCCACCATCTTCATGTTTCTAAGCACGAAAACATCCTTCCCCAGCTCCCAGGCTAGCGCGACAATGGAGCCACAATGAAGGAGCAGTTTAACCGCATGCACCAATTGGCCAACTGGATTATGGGTAAACACCCTGTACTGCCCAAGAAAACTGAAGCTTTAACAGATGAATGTGATGCTTAATTTGAGATGTTAACTTGACTGGATTAGGAGATACCCAGAAAAATACATTCAGATTCAAACCACCTCTGTGGTTGTGTCTGTTTGTCACCTACCAGACCTGTTTCCTCACCTGATATCCAGAATTCCCCCTCGAATTTAGTTCCCGGCTGGACAGACCTTGGCAGTACAGTCACAGACAGGTAGATAAATGGAGTAGAATTGAAGACCCATAAATAAACCCTCACACCTATGGTCACTTGATCTTTGACAAAGGAGCTAAAGCCATCCAGTAGAAAAAAAGACAGCATGTTCCACAAATGGTGCTGGATCAACTGGCAGTCAACATGTAGAAGAATACAAATTGATCCAGTCTTATCTCCCTCTACAAAGCTCAAATCCAAGTGGATGAAGGACCTCCACATATAACCAGATAAACTGAATCTAATAGAAGAGAAAGTGGGGAAGAACCTGGAGCACAGGTTCCTGGGCACAGGAAAAAAATTCCTGAATAGAACACCAATAGCTTATGCTCTAAGATCAAGAATTAACAAAAGAGACCACATAAAATTGCAAAGCTTCAATAAAGCAAAGGACACTCTCAATAGGACAAAACTGCAACCAACAGATTGGGAAAAGATCTTTACCTATCCTACATCCAATATAAGGCTAATATCCATCATATACAAAGAACTCAAGAAGTTAGACTCCAGAGAACCAAATAACCCTGTTCTGTTAAAAAAAAACTGGGGTACAGAGCTAAACAAAGAATACTCAGCTGAGGAATACCAGATGGTTGAGAAACACCTAAAGAAATGTTCAACATCCTTTTCATCAGGGAAATGCAAATCAAAACAACCCTGAGATTCCACCTCACACCAGTCAGAATGGCCAAGATCAAAAACTCAGGGGACAGCAAATTCTGGAGAGAATGTGGGGAAAGAAGAACACTCCTCCATTACTGGTGGGATTGCAAGCTGGTGAAGCCACTCTGGAAACCAGTTTGGTGGTTCCTCAGAAAACTGGACATAGTACTACCTGAGGACCCAGCTATACCACTCCTGGCATATACCCAGAGGATCCTCCAACATGTAATGACACATGCTCCACTATGTTCTTAACAGCCTTATTTATAATATCCAGAAGCTGGAAAGAACCCAGATGTCCCTCAATAGTGGGATGGATACTGAAAATGTGGTACATTTATACAATGGAGTACTACTCAGCTATTAAAAACAATGAATTCTATTTTGTGACTAAGTATATGGTCAATTTTGGAAACAGTACTATGAGGTGCTGAGAAGAAGGTTTATCCTTTTGTTTTAGGATAAAATGTTCTATAGATATCTGTCAAATCCATTTGGTTCATAACTTCTGTTAGTTTCACTGCTTCTCTGTTTAGTTTGTATTTCCCTGATCTGTCCTTTGATAAGAGTGGGATGTTGAAGTCTCCCACTGTTATTGTGTGATGTGCAATATGTGCTTTGAGTTTTAGTAAAGTTTCTTTTATGAATGTGGTTACCCTTGTATTTGGAGCATATATGTTTAGAATTGAGAGTTCATCTTGATAGATTTTTCCTTTGATGACTATGAAGTTTTTTTTTTTTTTTTTTGATTACTTTAGGTTGAAATGTCCCTCAACAGAGGAATGGATACAGAAAATGTGGTACATTTACACTTCATTCAAATGAAGTACTACTCAGCTACTAAAAACCACAAATGCATGAAGTTCTTAGGCAAATGAATGGAACTAGAAAATATCATCCTGAGTAAGGTAACCCAATCACAAAAGAACACGCATGGTATGCACTCACTGATAAGTGGATATTAGCCCAAAAGCTCAGACTATCCAAGATACAACTTACAGAATGAATGAAGCTCAAGATGAAGACCAAAGTATGGATACTTTGATCCTTATTGGAAAGTGGATCAAAACACCCATGGCTCACAGCCAACCAATACAATGAGCATAGGGTCCCCAATGGAGCTGCTAGTGGGAGGACCCAAGGAGCTGAAGAGGTTTAAAGCCCTGAAGGAGGAACAATAATATGTACCAACCTGTACACTCAGAGTTCCCAGGGACTAAACCACCAACCAAAGAGTACACATGGAGGAACCCATAGCTCCAGCTACATATATAGCAGAATATCACCATTTCAGACATCAATGAGAGGAGAAGCCATTGGTCCTCTGAAGGCTTAATTCCCCAGAATAAGGTAATGCAATTCAGTAAATTGGGGGGATGGAGTTCCAGGGGGAGGAGATAGGGGTTTTTGGAGGGGTAACTTGAAAAGGGAACACCATTTGATGTAAATAAAGCAAGTATCTAATAAAATTTATAAAATCATAGAATACTTCTCCAACCTAAAGAAAGTGATGGCCATAAATGTACAAGAAGCCTATAGAATACCAAATAAATGGGAACAGAAAAAAATCCTCTTATTGCATAATAATCAAAACACTAGATTCACAGAACAATGACAGAATATTAAAAGCTGCTAAAGAGCAGGGCCAAGTATCATACAAAGGTAAACCTATCAGAATCACACCAGACTTCTCAACAGAGACTATGAAAGCCAGAAGAGCCTGATCAGAGGTCATGTGGACTCTAAAAACAAGGACATCTTGAGTTTTACAGGCAAATGGATGAAACTAGAAAAGATCATCCTAAGTGAGGTAACTAAGACCCAAAAGGACATACATGAATTACAGGAATGGAAATGGAGAGGATCCCAAGAAAGAGAAGGTCCAGAGACAGGCCCAAAGTGGAGTCCAGCTCAAGGGGAGGTCCTAAGGCCTGACACTATTATTGAGGCTATGGAACACTCACAAAAAGGGACCTACCATGACCACACTCTGGAAGATCCATCAAGTAGCTGAAAGAATCAGATGCAGATATATGCACCCAACCAATGGACAGAAGCAGCTGACCCCTGTTGTTGAATTAGGGAAGGCTGAAAGAAGCTAAGAAGAAGGGCAACCCTGTAAGAGGACTAGCAGTCTAAATTAATCTGGACCCCTGAGATCTCTCAAACACTGGACCACCAAACAATCAGCATGCATCAGCTGATATGAGGCCCCCAACACACGTACAGTATAGGACTGCCAGATCTGTGTTCATTCAGAAATGATGCACCTAACCCTCAAGAGACTGGAGGCCCTAGGGAGTTTCATGTTCATGGGGATGAGAGGAGGTATGGGATGTGGAACAGTTGGAGGGTGGACAGGGGTGGAGGGTAATAAACTATGGAGTGTTAAATAGATAGATAAAATTTTAAAAAGGGGGTAATACATAACTTATCCAAATACAACCACTATATGCTTTATGGAAATATGGTTATAGTATAAATGAAATACAAGATTTTTTAGTATTGGATTCAAACCAACTGTTTTATGCTAGAAAAGGATTCCAACACTGAACATCAGCCACTATCCTGTAAGCAACAGTTCTTAAATTAACAACTTCTAACACTAGATATGCAATCCTATATTCAAGGATTAACATGTAATTCAAACTTTCTTATCATAAACTAATATAAAGCATCTTGAAAACGCTAAAATCTTCATTACAGTATATGACAAATCAGCATTAATATACTTAAAGAGGAGGAGTAGGTGACATTTGCTATGAGTTGAGAGATCAGAGTAGCTACATCCATTGAGTCTTATCAATAAAAATGCCTAAAAATGACCTGAACAAATACAACACCAACTAATGTGGAAAGAGAAAGCACATTGGACCTCAACTCTATATGAAGAACTGTGAGCAAATACGGAGTGCCAAGAGGGGGAGAAATCATCTTCCCCAGGGAAGAGCCTCTCCAAATCAATTTATCTAATACTAGTGACCATCCCTGAGATCATATATGTACATGTAAAACTATACTGATTAAGCATATGTACTTAGGAATATGTATGTATGTATGCATGTATGTATGCATGTATTATGCATGTATTTAACAACTAAAGAAAAACAGCTATGCATTTGAGAGCAAAGGGGCCTATGCAGGGAGTTGCTTGGAGAAAAGGAAAGGAAAATTATGATGTAATTGTATCATTATTTCAAAAACTTTTAATTAGAAGAAACAGCACAAATTGGATCTTTAGCAAACAGATGCACATATGTGCCTGATATATCAAAGGAAACATGAATACATACTCAAAATACACTGGATTCAGCTCCTTATAGGTAACTAAAAAATCCATATTGTTAAAGAAATCTCTGAAATTTTGATTACTAATTCAGTTTATGTAAGCAACTATGTGTATCTTCTCTGGGTCACATTTCTGTTTTGGAGACTTGATTTTGAAATAGTGTGTACAATGCAAATATATGAGTGTGAAATATGTTTTTGTTTTAATATACAGTTTTCTCTAAAGTGCTGTAAGATGAGATGAGGTTGGAATGATGGCTGAAAGAATGACCCACTTTGCTTCCTGATGCCCTGGTAAAGCGCATGACCAAAAGTAACATGGGGAGGAAAGGCATCTATATCTTTGATCAGAATCTATTGAGGGAGGTCAAAACAGAAACTCAAAGGAGGAACTCAAGCAGAAGCCATGGATTCTTACTTAACTGCTTACTGGTTTGCTCCTTGTGACTTTCTCAACCTGTTTTCATATACAGCCCAGGGTTGTTCACCCATGAGTAGTACTGTCTATATTGAACTTCGCCCCCACACCAAACATTAAGCCAGAAAATACCTCATACTCTTGCTTACAAGCAATTTGATGAAGACATCTTCACAACTAAAATTTCTCAAGGCCATGATGACATTTTCTTGGTTGGAGAAAACAGATGATAGAGCAGAATAATGGGCAAGTAAAATTCAGAAAGGATAAGAGTCAATGTCTTCAGTTTGTTACATGAAATCTGAAAGACTCAGAATGTTTGGAGCCGTTTTAATAACTCTACCTGGGAACATGAGGCTGAACTCTTGCCCCTTCTGGCTCCCTTTTGTTCTACCAGCCTTATCTCCAGGATTGGCTGCTGCCAGTGCTGACCCAGCTTCTCTTTCCACCTGCCTCTGTGGGAAAGGGGAGGAATTCACTACCAGCCCACTCCTGAGATGCTTGAGTCCTCGGGTAAAACACACACACACACACACACACGCACGCGCGCGTGCACACACACACACACACACACACACACACACACACACACACACATCCTTGTTACCTTAACTTGCCTGCTAGGCACAAATATCTCCTGCCTGAAAATGCATGCCCTTTCTCTGTCTCTCCTGGCTAAACTTAGTAGCTTATTCCACTAAGCCCCTACCACACATCTTTGGCCACCTGCCAATAGTGGAGGCCACAGGCCCCAGCTGCCCCTGAAGCCTTACATGATTGTTGTGTCCTTTTTCCTCCAAATCATAGCAGAAAAAGCCTTTCTCCTTTCTTGAATCTCCTCCTGGGACCCAGAAGTCACACCTATACCCTCCACCCAGAAATTGGGCCCCAGGCTTTCTTTACTGACAAATCAAGGGGAGGGGATTTTAACCTCAGGTTCTCCCTTTATACAGAAAACTTAGAAAACTCAACTGAGTCAATGCATACATAATGAAAGGTGAACTTAACTTGTAAAGTTGCATAGGGACATAAGATTGTAAATATCTGTAAAGTTCAATAAATTTAAACCTTTATGATTCAAACTTATATAAAGCCTGGATTATTTAATTTTTAAAAATCAAAGATGAAACAAGCCAGAGTATTCAACTATTTGATTAGGTAAGTCTAGAGTGGGAAACTATAGTGTGATTTTCATTTCAGTCACATGACTCTGGATATGTTTGGTTTACTAGACTTTGCTATGTGTCTACTAAGTAATCCCCAGATCCTTATGATACTGTTTGTGCTATTATTACTTTCAGAGCCACCATGTTGGTTTTTTTTCATGTCAACTGTAATGATTCCTGGCCATTATTTTTACTATTATTTATTTTCAGTATTGTTATATGAATTTTTCTTATAGTGTTAAAAGCATGTTTGCTTTTCAGTTTGGAGTCTTCAAAGCCTAGTTCATTTTTTTTATTAAATCTTAAATGATGACTGGCTAATGTATTCCTAGAACTGAAAGCATGAAGGAAATGACAGTTATTTTCATGATTTGGGTTTTGCTGTTGTTTGGAAAATATCTACCATACTGCAGACAGGCACATCAGATTATTGTTTCCTTCACACTCAAATGGGTAATTTTTCAGATCAGAGGGAAAAGAATTACCTTAAAGTGTTTTCTTTGTTTGGGCTTATCAGGAATTGGTGCCTTGTTAGAACAGACATTACTTTCAGAGTTTCCATGCATTTTATAGATTTTCTTCTTTAAATCCTGCCTGAGGAGTTTGTTAAGATGTGCATACTGGAGTGCACTCAGCTGGGCCCACTCTTCCTCACTCCTTTTTGCAGAGAGATCTTCTGATTGTGTAGATATATATTCTCTGTCATAGTTAGTCCTTACTTCTTGGTTTGGGGACATTTTTTGCTAAGGAAAAGATGGAAGATTAATTTGATTTGTTTTATTCTAAATGATTTTTATTTGCAGTACTTATGTTTTTAAAATAACTATTTACAAGACAAAGGTTTTGGACACAGAGAAAGGAGAAAATGGTAATTAACAGATAAATATCTGAAATAAATTAAATTAGGTAAGAGCCTATGACTTTCACACTCAGAGTTTCAGTGCTATTTACCAGGCACCACCTACAATCATGGAAAAAATTATAACAGAGTAGACTAGTATCAAAAAATAGTAGCAGCCTGAAAGGTATCAGGAAACAGTAAAGGATGTCTTGGGGACAGAGTACTTGTAAGACATAATTGAATTCATACATGAAGAAAAGGTATCCTTAATTGTAAAATTCACATGATTTCCAGAAGATATATTTATAAGACACACTGAATTTATAAGCGAAAATGTGATCGACATATATGTGTATATGTGTGTGTGTCATACTATACATATGCAATGGAAATATTTGTATTTATACAAACCTAGAGTAGTTAAAAGATCATGTTTCTGACATGAAAATGTTGATCAGTGGAATAGAACTTGAGGGCCCACATATAAGTATACAGCCTAAACTCACATAGCCACTTGGCTTTTGACAAAGAGGCCAATAGCACACCTTGTTGCAAAGAAAGCATCTTCAACAAATGATAGTGAATAAACAGGGAGGATATATATAGAAGAATTCTTATTATCTTACCCTGAGCAAAACTAAAGTCCATATGAGTTGAGGATATTAATATAAATAAGATCTGGGACCCTATTAGATATACATGTTTCAATTGGAAAAGCCATAGAGGTCAGCATTAAACTGACTCCTAATTACATACACATCTCATTCATTAAACCCATAGATTAGTGTGTGTATGTACATTCATCAAAGAAGATTCTTTTTTGCAATAGATGGTGATTGACAGAGACACTTGCCTTTTCAAAATGTCCTAATTGAAACACCTATCGCCCATACCCTCTCCTAAGGCTCATGAATCATTGCAGAAGAGAGAATATAAGAACCGAAGTTGATGGATAACTACAAAGAAGCAATGTTTTCTGAAAGAAACAAGAGAGTTGAATATATAAACTCCACAGCAGTTGCGATAACATATGTAAGATCTGTGTGAGCCCAAACCACAGAAGAAAAAAAACCTATACGATAAGGGGAGGTGAATATGCATGAAGTATCATCCCTGCTAAGGAGCTAATGGCAATAATTGCTGTGAGAAGAGGAAGAGTTAGTTTTCTTTAAGGGTGTATGTAGCCCTTGTCAGGTAACTCATAGCTGATGGCAACACAAATCTGACTCTAAGAAATTTAATGGAAAAAGCTGAGGATACAAAATTAATTGGTAGAAGAGAGGGATGTAATCTTTGAGGAAATATGAGATGAATGTAATCAAAGTACATTGTATGAAATTCTCAATGACCTAAAATGTAAATCTAGACAAATTTCTGAAACATTTAAAATAATTCATGATAGAAAGGTAAAAAATAAAAAAATAAAATAAAAAATAAAATAAAATAAATGTGAATTCAATTGCCCCCATGCATACCTCTTTAACTACAAAAATATGGTGTCTTATTTCAATTGCCTGACTTGTTGCTTTGAAGTGTATAAACACTTGGGTTTACTAGACTTAAACATATATCTGATATCAAATTTTCAATTACTTGTGTTTTGGCTTGCTTATATCAACTATCATTTCAACTATAACAATGCTCCATTCCCTCATTACTATTATTCTCATTTATTTTTGTGTCAGTAGTAGAATTCTTACTTGTGTTTAAACCATGGCAGCTTTAAGATTTGTTATTCTTGCAGCTTAAATTATTTGCATAAAAATTTTGGATGATGACTATCAAGAGTGTTCCTGTGACAAAGAGAACAAGAAGGTACAAGGGCATGTTCAAGGCCAGACTCTTATGTTTGAAAACCCTCTGCAGTACCTCAGAGAGACTTCTATATTCATACTTCATGAACCAGACCACTTTCCAAATTAGGGGGAACTTCTTACCACTGAGTGTGTTCTTCCTGCGGAGGTACTAGGTAATGGTTCTTCATCAGAAGCATCAGATTCAGAGTTTTCAGTACCTTCTTTCATCCTCTCCTTTAATTTTTCCTTGAGGTACTGGTTAAGAAATGAATACTGTGTTGCAACTAGCTGGGCCCATTTTTCTTCATTTGAGTCCTCAGATGGAGGCTGGAAAAAGACAGTTGTATATTCCCAGTAATACTGATTTTTTTTCTTGGTCTTGAACTATTTTCTACATATAAGAAAGCTGGAATATACATTTGCCTGTAGTACCCTTAGTTTTGTTTTTTGTTTGTTTGTTTGTTTGGGGGTTCATGTCTTCAAATGATTCTTTTTCATTCAGATAGTAACAGGAAAAATAGAACTAATAATATTTTTATAGTTGCTTGTCCTTGTAAGTGCTTAGCGACTCATAAATTAATGTTCATTAAAAAGTGAAAATAGTTACATCCTCTCTTCACATATACCATCTCAATACCCAAGAATATACTTTAAACTCTCAGTCTCTGACTTTAACTGGTGAGTGCCTCCCTTTACTCCGAACTATGCCATATCCACACCCATAGGCATAGCTCCAGACGATGACTCACATTAGCTTTGCCTGGTATAGGCCCAGTCTAGCAGCTCATGTACCAGCTTTATCTGTCCTAGCTCTAGTCCAAAGTTATGGTATTGATCCTACTAAGACAGGTTGTAATCTGACACCAGACACACAACCAAAAAAGGCTACAAGATGACATCAGGTCAAAAAGAGAAAGAAAGAAAAAGAAATTCACTTTCCCAGAGATTAATGAAATAGAAACAAGTAAACAATAGAATCAATGAATCTATGATTGGTTATTTGTTTGTTTGCTTGTTCTTTAAGACAAGATTTTCTCTACGTAGTCTCTATGTAGACCTCTAAGAACTGTCCTCTGCATCCTGAGTTCTCAAATTAAAGGCATGCACCACCAACTGGCTAGAATTAGTTCTCTAAGAAGATAAATCAATAGACCCTCACCCAACAGACTAAAAGAAGGAAAGAGGTGAATTGGGAAACATTATAAGAGGCATCAAGAAATTCAGAATATAATAATGTAATGCTTTCAAATAATGTAGTTCTGGGGCTCAGATGATAAGAGCACTGGCTGCTTTTCCAGAAGTTCTGGGGTTTGATTCCATTCCCAGCACCTATTTGCTGGCTCACAATCATCTACAACTAGACCAGAGGATTTGGTGCCATTTTCTTGCCTCTGTAGGTACTGTATGGACATGGTACATGAACACACTTGCAGTCAAAAGACCAATACACATAAGAATAAGTAAAAATGTGGGTGGTCAAAATTATTTTTAAAACCGGTTCTTCTTTAAGTTGGAAAATCTAAAAGAATTTCACAAATTTCCAGATTCATCTGAACTACGAAAAATTAAACCAAAATGAGATCAACAATCTAAATGAAATGAGAAGATTAAAAAGTAATGAAAAAACCTCTTGTTTAAAAAAATAAAGGAAAAAGAAAAAGCCATGTCCAGACGGGTTTACAGCAGGATTCCACCCAGATTTCCAAAGAGTAAGAGTTAATCCTTCTTAAATTATTTTTTTTATAAAAAGCAAGAAGGAAAGAAGAGGCTCTTCCAACTTCCTTTCTGTGAAGTCAGTATTACATTAATACTTAAAATCAAGACAAGACACAACAGAAAATAAAACTACAATACAATAAATAATAATCTTAGAAAATTAATAACTTTTTTTATATACCAATAACAAGCATTCTGAGAAAGAAATTCAAAATAGTTCAAGAAAACATCTAGAAATAAACCTAACCAAACATGCCCATCAGGCTCATTAATGAAAATGTTAAGACACAAAATGGAGGAAACATTGAGAACATTAATAGAAAATGCAACAATCTTTCATGGTTGTGGATTGGAAGATTTCAACACTGTGAGAAATGGCTATTTTACCAGAAGCAATCTAGAAATTCAATGCAATTATAGTTGAAATCCCAATGGAATTATTCACAGAAATTAGGGAAAGAATTTTAATCTTCATATAGAAGCACAAAAAACCCTGATTAACTAAAATAATCCCAAGTAAAATGAACAATGCTTGGAGTGTCACCATAAATAATTCCAAGTTATTCTACAGAGCCATAGTAATAAAATTACTATGGTACTGACACAGATACATTCAGAGATCACTAGAATAGAATAGAGAACCTAATTATAAGGCCACGCAACTAAAGCCACATGCTTTTTAACCAAGATACATTGGTATAAATGTGGTGCAAAGATTAAGGATATATTCAACCAGTTTTGAATAGGACTTTAGGCCTGCTTTATAGGCAATAAGTCATTCTTAGTACTGAAAACTAGGCCAAAAGACAGCTTGGGAAGTCACAGGCCCTAGGGAGGAAGCTAATGGTGTTGTCTTATTAAATGGACATGTTCTCAAACTGCTTTCTAAAAATTTATGGTTATTCACAAAGAAGAACACTTTTCAAATTAATGGGTTTTACCGTAGAGTTTGTTTTTCCTTCAGAGGTACTAGGTAGTAACTCTTCTTCAAGAACATTAATTTCAGTTTTTTCAGAGAGCCCACAAACCATCTGTGTTGTCTCTTTTCTGATGGGGCTGTCACCCTGAGTATTCATTTGCACCAGCAACATTTCATCACTATAGTCCTCAGGGGACTTAGTGACTATTCCCCCCTCAGGGGGAAGCCCCAAAGGTACAGATTCTCTATCAAGCATCTCTATTGTTGAGTCTGGAGACAGATTCTGCAGATGAGAAGGTAAATGATTAGTTTCCTTGATTTCATTACCAAATATTCTGTTGTTTTTATTTAGAAGTAGTTGTTTTTAAAATGACATTATCCTTCAAAGGCATAGGGTATGGACATATCAAAATAGAAAAAAGTAAGTATTTAATAACTAAATATCTCTGTAAATGCTTAGCAATTAACACAAAGCTCTTATTGATAAGTCAGGATAACTTAAATTAGCCTGGAATAGAAGTAAAACAGAAAACACAAAGATTACTCAGTTTGAATTGGAATAAACAAACAAAAGTAGATATTGTTTGCAAAAAAGAATTATATGGTTTTAATACAGAAAAGCAATGTGTGCATTAAAAGATTTTATACAATGCTATCTGAAATGTGAAAAACTAACTTAAGACACTTAGGGCAGGAGTCCATCACAACATGAAACTACATATGTAAAGCACCAGGAAAGAATTTCTTTTCCTTAGATCTAACCTACTGGCCATCAGGATCTTGTTGCTCATAACTTGAAACACCTAGGTAGTATCTCAAAGTTGAGCTCATTTTCATCTTATAAGAAAATTATCTACATGACTGAAGAAAGATTATCAGGCAAAGAAATTGACCTTGAGCCTGCCCAGCCAGAGAAACAAGTTCCTTCTGATTTGTAGCTGAGCCTGACAGTGGAGCCTATGTTCAGGATCCCCACCCACTCAGCCCACACCCAGATAAAGCTTGACCCCCAGGAGTTCTGACACATTCAGGACCACAGGTGAGGCACCAGCCCCCACCCTAAAACCTGACCTAACTTGAACCCACAGGACATAGGGGACACAGGAACCCCACCCAGCTCAAGACAAAAGTTCCTTCCAGTTTGCATATGTACCCAGAAATAAAGCCTATGCTCTGATTCCCACCCACTCAGTCCACACACAAATGCAACTTGACCTCCAGGAGTCTTTTTTTTTTTTTTGAGTCAGGGTTTCACTGTATAGACCTGGGTGTCCTGGAACTTACTCTATAGACCAGGCTGGCCTCGAACTCCAAATCTGCCTGCCTCTGCCTCACAAGTTCTGGGATTACAGGCATGCACCACCATGCCCGGCTGACCTCCAGGCGTCTTGACACTTCCAGAATCACAGGATCACAGGATCACAGGTGCGCAGTATGGACAGGCTCCAATCAGAGACATCCAGGCCAGGTAACCCCAGAGATAACCAGATAGATGTTGAGAAGCAAGTTATCAGGGAAATACAAATCAAAACAACCCTGAGATTTCACCTCACACCCGTCAGAATGGCTAAGATCAAAAACTCAGGAGAAAACAGGTGCTGGCAAGGATGTAGAGAAAAAGGAACACTCCTCCACTGCTGGTGGGGTTGCAAGCTGGTACAACCACTCTGGAAATCAGTCTGGCAGTTCCTCAGAAAACTGGGCATGATACTACCAGAAGACCCTGCTATACCACTCCTGGGCATATATCTAGAGAATTCCCCAGCATGTAATAAGGATACATGCTTCACTATGCTCATAGAAACCCTATTTATAATAGCCAGAAGCTGGAAAGAACCCAAATGCCCCTCAGTGGAGGAATGGATACAGAAAATGTGGTATATTTACACTATGGAATACTACTCAGCTTTTAAAAACAATGAATTCATGAAATTCTTAGGCAAGTGGGTGGACCTGGAGAATGTCATCCCGAGTGAGGTAACCCAATCACAAAAGAACACACATGGAATGCACTCACTGATAAGCAGATATTAGCCCAGAAGCTCAGAATTCCCAAGAAACAATTCACATATCAAATAAAGCCCAAGAAGAAGGAAGGAGAGGTCCCTGGTACTGAAAAGGCTTGATGCAGCAGTGTAGGGGAATACCAGGACAGGGAAACAGGAAGGCCTTGATTAGGGAACAGGGGGAGGGAAGAGGGCTTATGAGACTTTAAGGGAGGGGGACCCATGAAAGGGGGAATCATTTGAAATGTAAATAAATATATTGAATAAAAAAAGAAAAAGAAATAAATAAATAAAAAAGCAATGAAAACCAATACTACTTAGCAACATGAAAATTCAGTTCTCCCACCAAAGCAAACTCTGGATACACCTGGAAAGCAAGATTCTGACCTAAAATCCCATCTCAGGAAGGTGATAGAGTACTTTAAGAAGGATATAAATAACTTCCTTTAAAAAACACAGGACAACTCAGGCAAACAAATAGAAACCCTAAAAGAGGAAAGACATAGATCTCCTAAAGAAATACAGGAAAACACAGTCAAACAGGTAAAGGAACTGAACAAAACCATCCAGGATCTAAAAATGGAAATAGAAACATTAAAGAAAACACAAAGAGAGACAATCCTGGAGATGAAAAAACCTAGGAAAGAAAGCAAGAGTCACAGATGACAGATGCAAGCATCACCAACCAAGTACACGAGATAGAAGACAGAATCTCAGGTGTAGAAGATACAATAGAAGACACTGACACAATAGTAAAAGAAAATACAAAAAAAGTAAAAAGCTTCTAACTTAAAATATTCAAAAAATCCAGGAAAAAAAATTGAAAGACCAAACCTAAGAATAATGGGTATAGAAGAAAGTAAAGATTCCCAACTCAAAGGGCCAGTAAATATCTTCAACAAAATTATAGAAGAAAATTGCCCTAATCTAAAGAAAGAGATGCCCATAAACATACAAGAAGTTTACCAAACACCAAATAGATGGGACCAGAAAAGAAATTTCTCATATCACATAACAATCAAAATACCAAATGCATAGAACAAAGAAATACTATTGAAAGCTGTAAGGGGGAAAGGACAAGTAATAAATACAGACATATCAGAATTACATCATACTTTTCAACAGAGACTCAAAAACACAGAAGATCTTGGGAAAGATTTCATACAGACCCTAAAAGAACAAAAAGGCCAGCCCAGACTACTATACCCAGCAAAATTCTGAACTACCATAGATGGGGAAACCAAGATATTCCAAGATGAAACCAACTTTAAACAATACCTTTTGACTACCCAGATCTACAGAGTATAAAAAAAGGAAAACACAAGGACAAAAACTACACACACACCCCAAAAAACAAGCAAAAAAAAAGAAGAAATTATCTTCTCACAACAAATGTAAAAGATGAGAACCACACAAACATAATTCCACCTCTGACAAAAATAAAAGGAAACAAAAATTACTGTTATTTGATATCTCTTAACTTCAATGATCTCAATTTCCCAATCAAAAGACATATGCTAACATTCTAAACAGGACCCAGCATTTTGCTGCTTATAAGAAACCAACCTTGGTGACAAAGACAGCCACTACTTAAAAGTAAAAGGCTGGGGAAATTTTTCCAATCAAACGGTCACAAGAAACAAGCTGAAGTAGCCATTCTAATATCCAATAAAACAGCCTTTCAATCAAAAGTCTATTTTATTATCAAAAATATGGGGAAGAACACTACATACTCATCAAAAGAAAAATCTACAAAGGTGAGCTCTCAATTCTGAACATCTACACCCCAAATGCAAGGACACCAACATTTGTAAAAGAAACATGACTAAAGCTCACAGAACACATTGAACCTCACCCAATAATAGTGGAACTCTTCAACAGACTACTCTCATCAATGGACATACCATGGAAACGGACACTAAACAAAAGAATATACATTCTCAGCATCTTATGGTACCTTCTCCAAAACTGACCATATAATTGGTCACAAAACATTCCTCAACAGATATAAGAAGATTGAAATAATCCCATGACTCCTAACATCACTCTGGATTAAGGGTGGTCTTCAATAGCAAAAAAAAAAAAAAAAACAAAAAAAAAAAAACAAAAAAAACAAAACAGAGAGGCCACAAAGACATGGAAGCTGAACAATATTCTACTCACTTATAACTTGGTCAAGAAAAAAATAAAGAAATTAAAGACTTTTTAAAATTTAATGAAAATGCAGGTACAATATACCCAAACTTATGGGACACAATGAAAGCAGTGCTAAGAGGAAAGAATATCTCTGAGTGCCTCCAAAAAAACTGGAAAGATCATACACTAGGAGCTTAAGAGCAAACCTGAAAGTTCTAAAACAAAAAGAAGCAAATACACCAAAGAGGAATAGACAGCAGGAAATAATCAAACTCAAGACTGAAATCAACCAAATAGAAACAAAAAGACCTGTACAAAGAATCAACAAAACCAGAAGCTGGTTCTTTGAGAAAATCCACAAGATAGATAAACCCATAGACAGACTAACCAGAGGGCACAGAGACAGTATCCAAATTAACAAAATCAGGAATGAAAAAGGAGATAAAACAACAAAAACTGAGGAAATTCAAATACTCTTCTGATCCTACTACAAAGGCTTATACTCAATACAACTGGAAAATCTGGATGAAATGGACAATTTTCTAGACAGATACCAAATACCAAAATTAATTCAGGATCAGATAAACTAACTAAACAATCCCATAACTCCTAATGAAAGAGAAGCAGTCATTAAAATTCTACCAACTAAAAAAAAGCCCAGGACCAGGTGGCTTTAGTACAGAATTCTATCAGACCTTCAAAGAAGACCTAATACCAACATTCTTCAAATGATTCCACAAAATAGAAACAAAAGGAACACTACCTAATTCATTCTATGAATATACAGTTATGCTGATACATAAACCACACAAAGACCCAACAAAAAAAAGATCTTTACACAAATTTCCCTTATGAATATCAATGCAAAAATACTCAATAAAATTCTAGCAAATGGAATCCAAGAACACATAAAAACCATCATTCACCATGATCAAGTAAGCTTCATCTCAGGGATACAGGGATGGTTCAATATATTGAAATCCATCAATGTAATCCATATATAAACAAACTCAAAGAAAAAATCCACACGATCTTCTCATAAGATACTGAAAATCCTTTGGCAAAATACAACACCCCGTCAAGATAAAAGTCTTGGAAAGACCAGGAATTCAAGACCCATACCAAAACATAGTAAAAACAATATGCAGCAAACCAATAGCTAACATCAAACTAAATGGAGAGAAACTTGAAGCAATCACACTGAAATCAGAGACTAGGCAAGACTGTCTACTCTCTCCCTACCTAGTCAATAAAGTACTCGAAGTCCTAGCCAGAGCAATTAGACAACAAAAAGAGGTCAAAGGAATACAAATTGGAAAGGAAGAAGTCAAAATATCACTATTTGCAGATGATGAGATACTATATTTAAGTAACCCCAAAAATTCCACCAGAGAACTCCTAAAGCTGATAAACAACTTCAGTAAAGTGGCTAAATATTAACTCAAAAAATCAGTGGTGTTCCTCTACTCAAGGGATAAAAACACTGAGAAAGAAATTAGAGAAACAACTCCATTCACAATAGTCACAAATAATATAAAATACCTTGGTGTGACTCTAACTAAACTAGTGAAAGATCGATATGACAGGAATTTCAGGTCTCTAAAGAAAGAAAGCAAAGATCTTTACTTCTGAGCAGAGGTGAGATCTCCAACTTCCCTCTAGAGAGGACCAGCAGCTAGGAGTATAAGATCAGTGGAGCAAGTAGGATGAAAGTCTTCCTGCCACCACTGGCACCAGGGAGCTGGGAGACTTCATAGTCTTCTGTGTTCAGTGGAGCAGCTGGGACTGAAGTCTTCCCACTGCCCTTTGCACCAGGGAACCAGAAGAATCCACAGTCTTCTGTGCATAGCCCACCAGGAAAGAGTGATCTCCCAGCAGCGCTTTCACTTCTGAATGCAGAGGTGAGATCTCCACCTTCTATCTGGAGGGGAACAGCTAGGAGTACACAGGGCATTAGATCAGTGGATCAGCTGGGACAGAAATCTTCCCCCCACCATTTGCACCAGGGAGCCAGGAAACTCCACAGCCTTCTGTGTATAGCCTGACAGAAAAGATAGATCTCCCAGCAGTGCTTTCACTTTTGAGTTCAGAGGAGTAAGAACACAGGCTTACAGGCCCACAGGAGGAATAAACTCCATCCAGAGACAATAATAACAAATAGCACCAGATGGTGAAAGGCAAGCACAAGAACCCTACCAACAGAAACCAAGGTCACATGGCAACATCAGAATTCAGCTCTCCCACCATAGCAAGTCCCGGATACCCAAACACTCTGGAAAAGCAAGAGTTGGATTTAAAATTGTATCTCATGATGTTGATAGAGGGCTTCAAGAAACACTTAAATAACTCCCTTAAAGAAATACCAGAGAACATCAGTCAAGAGGTAAAAACTCTTAAAGAGGAAACACAAAAATCCCTTGAATAAATACAGGAGATCATGGATCAACAGGCAGAAGCCCTTAAAGAAGAAACAAAAATCCCTTAAAGAATTATAGGAAAACACAAACAATCAAGTGAAGGAACTAAACAAAACCATCCAGGATCTAAAAACGGAATTAGAAACAATAAAGAAATCACAAGGTGAGACATCTCTGGTGATAGAAAACCTTGGAAAGAATTCAGGAGTCACAGATGCAAGCATCAACAACAGAATACAAGATATAGAAGAAAGAGCCTCAGGTGCTGAAGATACCATAGAAAGCATTGACTCAACAGTCAAAGAAAATGTAAAATGCATAAAGCTGGTAACCCAAAACATCCAGGAACTCCAGGACATAGTGTAAAGACCAAACCTAAGGATTATTGGTATAGACAAGAGTGAGGATTTACATTTTAAAGGCCCAAGAAATATCTTCAACAAAAATGTAGATGAAAACTTCCCTAACCTAGAGAAAGAGATGCCCATGAACATACAAGAAGCCTTCAGAACTCCAAATAGACTGGACCAGAACAGAAACTCCTCCCAGCACATAATAATCCAAACACCAAATTCACTAAACAGAAAAAGAATATTAAAAGGAGTAAGGGGAAAGGGGCAAGTAACTTATAAAGGCAGACCCATCAGAATCACACTAGACTTCTCACCAGAGACGATGAAAGCTAGAAGACCCTGGGCAGACTTCATACAGACCCTAAGAGAACACAAATGCCAGCCCTACAAAGGATAATAGATGGAAAATGCCAACACAAGGAAGGAAACTACACCCTAGAAAAAGCAAGAAAGGAATCTTCTTCCAACAATCCCAAAAGAAGATACCCACACAAACATAAAAATAACACCAAAAATAGCAGAAAGCAACAATCACTATTCCTTAATAAGACAGAGACTAACAAAATATTTCTCATGTAAATCTTCAATTTTATCAGAAAATGTTTGTAATTCCCCTTTTAATTAATTTAGTAATTAATTAAATTAATTCTACCATTTTCTGAATTTTTTCATGATAATCTTCAATTTTAATGTCTTTCTATATACTTAAATCTATTTTATCAGAAATGTTTTCAATGTAAATCTTTGATTTTATTACAAATGTTTCTAATTCCACCTTCAATTCATATAAAAAGAGTGTTTATATCTACCATTTTATATGTAAAATTTTCCATGCAATAGTCTACTTTAACATGTTTGTCTATATATTTCTTGAATTTTACCAGAAATATTTTCCATGTAAATCTTCAGTTTTATCTGAAAATGTTTATAATTCCACCTTCAATCTACTCAGAATTATCTTTATGCTTATCATTTTATCTGTATAAATTCCGTGATAATCTTTAATTTTAAGATGTTTTTCTATATATTTCTTCAATTTTATCAGAAATATTTTCCATGTAAATCTTCAAGTTTATCAGAAAATGTTTATAATTCCACTTTCAATCAACTTAGGAATGCTTTTATGCCTACCATTATTATATCTATATAAAAATTTCCATGATAATATTCAATTCTTTTTTTTTAATATTTTTATTTTCTATATTCTTTATTTACATTACAAATGATTTCCCCTTTCCAGGATCCCCCCTTCCCATATGTCCCATAAACCTTCTTCTCTCCATCCATTCTCCAATCACCTCCCTCCTTTTTTTCTCTGTCTTTATATTCCCCTCCAGTGCTAGATCAATCCTTTCTGAGATCAGGGCCTTCTCCATACTTATTCATGGGAGTTATTTGTTATGCAATTTGTGCCTTGTATATTCAGGGCTTCTGGGCTAATTAATATTCACTTATCAGAGATTGCATTCCATGTGTATTCTTTTGTGACTGGGTTACCTTACTTAGGATGATATCATCCAGATCAAACCATTTGCCTAAAAATTTTGAGAATTCATTGTTTCTAATTGCTGAGTAGTATTCCATTGTGTAAATATACCACATTTTCTGTATCCATTCCTCCTTTGAGGGGCATCTGGATTCTTTCCAGCTTCTGGCTATTATAAATAAAGCTGCTATGAACATAGTGGAGCATGTGTCTTTATTGCATGCCGGGGAATCCTTTGGGTATATGCCCAGGAGAGATATAGCAGGGTCCTCCAGAAGTGTCATGCCCAGTTTTCTGAGGAACCGCAGACTTATTTCCAAAGTGGTTGTACCATCTTACAGCCCCACCAGCAGTGGAGGAGTGTTCCTCTTTCTCCACATCCTCCCAACACCTGCTGTCTCCTGAGTTTTTGACCTTAGCCATTCTGACTGGTGTAAGGTGAAATCTCAGGGTTGTTTTGATTTGCATTTCCCTAATGACTAATGATGTTGAGCACTTCTTAAGGTGCCTCTCAGCCATCTGAATTTCTTCAGGTGAAAATTCTTTGTTTAGAAGTGTACCCCATTTTTAATAGGGTTATTTGGTTCCTTGGGGTCTAACTTCTTGAGTTCCTTGTATATATTGGATATTAGCCCTCTATCAGATGTAGGGTTGGTGACTATCCTTTCCCAATTTGATGGTTGCCGTTTTGTCCTTTTAACAGTGTCCTTTGCCTTACAGAAACTTTGTAATTTTATGAGGTCCCATTTGTCAATTCTTGATCTTAGAGCATAAGCTATTGGTGATCTGTTCAGGAACTTTTCCCCCCTGTACCTGTGTCCTCAAGGGTCTTCCCCAGTTGCTTTTCTATTAGTTTCAGTGTGTCTGGTTTTACATGGAGGTCCTTGATCCACTTGGAGTGAAGTTTAGTACATGGAGATAAGAATGGATCAATTCGCATTCTTCTGCATGCTGACCACCAATTGAACCAGCACCATTTGTTGAAAAGGCTATGTTTTTTCCACTGGATGTTTTTGGCTCCGTTGTCAAAGATCAAGTGACCATAGGTGTGTGGGTTCATTTCTGGATCTTCAATTCTATTCCATTGGTCCACTTGTCTGTTACCGTGCCAATACCATGCAGTTTTTAACACGATTGCTCTGTAGTATTGCTTGAAGTCAGGGATACTGATTCCCCCAGAATTTCTTTTGTTGTTGAGAATAGTTTTAGCTATCCAGGGTTTTTTGTTATGCCAGATGAATTTGAGAATTGCTCTTTCTAACTCTGTGAAGAACTGAGTTGGGATTTTGATGGGGATTGCGTTGAATCTGTAGATCGCTTTTGGCAAGATGGCCATTTTAACTATATTAATCTTGCCAATCCACGAGCATGGAAGAGTTTTCCATTTTCTGAGGTCTTCTTCGATTTCCTTCTTCAGTGACCTGAAGTTCTTGTCGTATAGATCTTTCACTTGTTTGGTTAGAGTCACACCAAGATACTATATATTGTTTGTGTCTATTGTGAAGGGTGTCATTTCCCTAACTTCTTTCTCAGCCTGTTTATCCTTTGAGTATAGGAAGGCAACTGATTTGCTTGAGTTGATTTTATAACCAGCCACTTTGCCGAAGTTGTTTATCAGCTGTAGGAGTTCTCTGGTGGAGGTTTTCGGGTCACTTAAGTAGACTATCATGTCATCTGCAAATAGTGATAATTTGGCTTCTTCCTTTCCAATTTGTATCCCCTTGACGTCCTTATGTTGTCTAATTGCTCTAGCTAGAACTTCAAGCACTATATTGAAAAGATATGGAGAGAGAGGACAGCCTTGTCTAGTCCCTGATTTTAGTGGGATTGCTTCAAGTTTCTCTCCGTTTAGTTTGATGTTGGCTACTGATTTGCTGTATATTGCTTTAACGATGTTTAGGTATGGGCCTTGAATCCCTGTTCTTTCCAAGACTTTTAGCATGAAAGGATGCTGAATTTTGTCAAATGCTTTTTCTGCATCTAATGAGATGATCATGGTTTTTTTTTTGAGTTTGTTTATGTAGTGGATAGCATTGATGGATTTTCTTATATTGAACCATCCCTGCATCCCTAGGATGAAGCCTACTTGATCATGGTGGATGATCATTTTGATGTGTTCTTGGATTCAGTTGGCAAGAATTTTATTGAGTATTTTTGCATCGCTGTTCATAAAGGAAATTGGTCTGAAGTTCTCTCTTTGTTGTATCTTTGTGTGGTTTTGGTATCAGCGTAATTGTGGTATCATAGAAGGTGTTGGGTAGTGTTCCTTCTGTTTCTATTTTGTGGAATAGTTTGAAGAGTATTGGTGTTAGGTGTTCTTTGAAGGTCTGATAGAATTTTGCACTGAAACCATCTGGTCCTGTGCTTTTTTTGGTTGGAAGACTTTCTATGACCCCTTCTATTTCTTTAGGGGTTATAGAACTGTTTAGATGATCTATTTGGTCCTGATTTAATTTTGGTATTTGCTATCTGTCTAGGAAATTGTCCATTTCCTCCAGATTCTCCAGTTGTGTTGAGTATAGGCTTTTGTAGTAGGATCTGATGATTTTTTTAAATTTCCTCAGTTTCTGTTGTTATATCCCCCTTTTCATTTCTAATTTTGTTAATTTGGATACTTTCTCTGTGCCCTTTGGTCAGTCTGGCTAAGGGTTTATCTATCTTGCTGATTTTTTCAAAGAACCAGCTCCTGGATTTTTTGATTCTTTGTATGGTTCTCTTTGTTTCCACTTGATTGATTTCAGCCCCGAGTTTGATGATTTCCTGTCTTCTTCTCCTCCTGGGTGAATTAGCTTCTTTTTGTTCCAGAGCTTTTACGTGTGTCATTAAGTTGTTAGTGTATACTCTCTCCCTTTTCTTTTTGGATGCACTCAGCACTATGAGTTTTCCTCTTAGCATTGCTTTCATTGTGTCCCAAAGCTTTGGGTATATTGTGACTTCATTTTCATTAAATTCTAAAATTTTTCTGATTTCTTTCTTTATTTCTTCTTTGGCCAAGGTGTCACTGAGTAGAGTATTGTTCAGCCTACATGTGTATATGGGCTTTCTGTTGCTTTTGTTGCTATTGAAGACCACTGTTAGTTCATAGTGATCTGATAGGAGGCATGGGATCAGTTTGATCTTCTTATATCTGTTGAGGTCTGTCTTGTGACCAGGTCGATTTTGGAGAAGGTATGAGGTGCTGAGAAAAATGTATATTGTTTTGCTTTAGGGTGAAATGTTCTATAAATATCTGTTAAATCCAATTGGTCCAAAGCTTCAATTAGTTTTACTGTGTCCCTGTTTAGTTTGTTTTCCTGATCAGTCAATTGAGGAGAGTGGAATGTTGAAGTCACCCACAATTATTGTATTAGGTGCAATGTGTGCTGTGAGCTTTAGTACAGTTTCTTTTACAAATGAGGGTGCCCTTGCATTTGGCGCATAGATGTTCAGAATTGAGAGTTCTTCTTGGTGGATTTTTCCTTTGACCAGAAGTGTTCTTCAGTGTCTCTTTTGATGACTTTAGGTTGAAAGTTCTTTTTTTTCTTTTTTTTTTTAAATATTTTTATTTTCTATATTCTTTGTTTACATTCCAAATGATTTCCCCTTTCCCAGATCCTCCCTCCCCATATGTCCCATAAACCTTCTTCTCTCCATCCCTTCTCCAATCACCTCCCTCCTTTTTCTCTGTCCTTATATTCCTGTATCTGATATTAGAATGGCTACTCTGGCTCATTTCCTGAGACCATTGACTTGTAAAATTGTCTTCCAGCCTTTTACTCTAAGGTAGTTTTTGTCTTTGACACTGAGGTGTGTTTCCTGTATGCAGCAAAATGTAGGGTCCTGTTTTCTTATCCAGACTG
This sequence comes from Apodemus sylvaticus, assembly GCF_947179515.1. Lineage (NCBI taxonomy): Eukaryota > Metazoa > Chordata > Mammalia > Rodentia > Muridae > Apodemus > Apodemus sylvaticus. Next base: position 109,252,191 of record NC_067481.1, on the reverse strand, counting down.
CTAGTCTTTGTGTTTTCATTGGGGAGTTGAGTCCATTGATGTTCTTGGATTCAGTTGGCAAGAATTTTATTAAGTATTTTTGCATCAATATTCATAAGAGTAATTGGCCTGAAGTTCTCTTTCTTTGTTGGATCTTTGTGTGGTTTTGGTATCAGCATAATTGTGGCTTCATAGAACGATTTGGGTAGAGTTCCTTCTGTTTCTATTTTGTGGAATAGTTTGAAGAGTATTGGTGTTAGGTCTTCTATGAAGGTCTGATAGAATTCTGCACTGAAGCCTTCTGGTCCCATGCTTTTTTGGTTGGGAGACTTTCTATGACCCTTTTTATTTCTTCAGGTGTTATGGGGCTGTTTAGTTGATCTATTTGATCCTGATTTAGTTTTGGTGTCTGATATTTGTCTAGGAAATTGACCATTTCCTCCAGATTCTCCAGTTGTGTTGAGTATAAGCTTTTGTAGTAGGATCTAATGATTTTTTTGAATTTCCTCAGTTTCTGTTGTTATATCTCCCTTTTCATTTCTAAGTTTGTTAATCTGTATACTGTCTCTGTGTCCTTTGGTTAGTCTGGCTAAGGGTTTATCTATCTTCTTGATTTTCTCAAAGAACCAGCTCCTGGTTTTGTTGATTCTTTGTATGGTTCTCTTTGTTTCTACTTGATTGATTTCCTGCCTTCTACTTCTCCTGGGTGAAATGGCTTCTTTTTGTTCCAGGGCTTTCAGGTGTGTCATTAAGCAGTTAGTGTATGCTCTCTCCATTTTCTTTTTGGAGGCACTCAGGGCTATGAGTTTTCCTCTTAGCACTGCTTTCATTGTGTCCCATAGATTTGGGTATGTTGTATCTTCATTTTCACTAAGTTCTAAAAAGTCTTTAATTTCTTTATTTCTTCCTTGACCAAGGTATCATTGAGTAGAATACTGTTCAGTTTCCACATGTATGTGGGTTTTCTGTTGTTTTTGTTGTTATTGAAAACCAATTTTACTCCATAGGAATCTGATAGGAGGCATGGGATTAGTTCGATCTTCTTATATTTGTTGAGGTCTGTCTTGTGACCAATTATATGGTCGATTTTGGAGAAGGTAGCATGAGGTGCTGAGAAAAATGTATATTCTTTTGCTTTAGGATAGAATGTTCTATATATATCTGTTAAATCTAGTTCGTCCAAAGCTTCAATTAGTTTCATTGTGTCCCTGTTCAGTTTCTGTTTTCCTGATCGGTCCATTGAGGGAAGTGCAGTGTTGAAGTCACCCACAATTATTGTGTTAGGTGCAATGTGTGCTTTGAGCTTTAATAAAGTTTCTTTTATGAATGAGGGTGCCCTTGCATTTGGAACATAGATGTTCAGGATTGAGAGTTCTTCTTGGTGTATTTTTCCTTTGACCAGCAAGAAGCGTCCCTCAGAGTCTCTTTTGATGACTTTGGGTTGAAAGTCAATTTTATCTGATATTAGAATGGCTACTCCAGGCCCCTGGTTCTGGAAAGACTCAGTGAAACAGTATTCGGCAAAACCAGAACGGGGAAGTGGGAAGGGGTGGGAGGGAGGACAGGGGAAGAGAAGGGGGTTTACGGTACTTTCGGGGAGTGGGGGGGGGGCTAGAAAAGGGGAAATCATTTGAAATGTAAATAAATTATATCGAATATAAAAAAAAAGAAAAGAAAAACAAAGTGAAAAGAGGTAACCTTGGGAGGTAGGAGGTGGGGGGACTCTCTAGGATGTACCAGAGACTTGGGAGGTGAGAAGTGCTCAGGACTCAAAGATGTGGGGCACCTTAGATGACGTGCCCTACAGTGGAGAGAGGGAGCTTGTGGAGTCTATCTCCAGTAGAAGATGGGGTATCAAGTGGAGGGATGGGGTTGCCAGCCCATAGTCAGAAATTCTGATGCAGAATTGCTCCTGTCTAGGAGTACTGCGAGGACAAGGATGGAGAGAAGACTGAGGGAAAGAAGGATCAGTAACTGGACCAAATTGGAATCCAGCTCCAGGGGAGGCTCCAAGGCTTGACACTACTACTGATGTTATGGTGTGCTTACAGACAGGAGGGCAGAATGGCTGCCCTCCAAGAGGTCAAACAAGCAGCTGAAAGAGTCAGATGCAGATATTTATACCCAAACAATTACAGAAACCAGGGATCCCTGTAGATGAATTAGGGAAAAGCTGGAAGAAGCTGAGGAGGAGAACAATACCATAGAAAGACCAGCAGTCGCAACTAATCTGGACCCTGCATCTTTCAGACACTGAGCCACCAACCAGGCAGCATGCATGAGTTGTTCCAAGGCCCCTGACACGTATACAACAGAAGACTGCCTTGTCTGGCCTCAGTGAGAGAAGACACATCTAACCCTTGAGAGACTTGAAGTCCCAGGGAGTGGGAAGGTGTGAAGGGGGAGTAGAGGTGGGTGGGGACATCCTCTTGGAGACAGGAGGAGGAGGAATGGGATGGAGAATGGTTAGAGGGTAGACAGGGATGGGGGGAAACAACCGAACTGTAAAAAAAAAAAAAAAAAAAAAAAAAATTAAAGAATAATAAAAGATTTTAGAAAAAAAAAAAAAGAAAGAAAGAATTGCTACTCCAGCTTGTTTCCTGAGACCATTTGCTTGTAAAATTGTCTTCCAGCCTTTTACTCTAAGGTAGTGTTTGTCTTTGACACTGAGGTGTGTTTCCTGTATGCAGCAAAATGTAGGGTCCTGTTTAAGTATCCAGTCAGTTAGTCTATGTCTTTTTATTGGGGCATTGAGTCTATTGATGTTAAGAGATATTAAGGAATAGTGTTTGTTACTTCCTGTCATTTTTGATGTTATTTTTTAAATTTGATTGGTTAACTTCTTTTGGGTTTGATGAGAGAAGGTTACTATCTTGCTTTTTCCAGGGTGAAGTTTCCCTCCTTGTATTGGTGTTTTCTTCCTATTATCCTTTGTAGGGCTGGGTTTGTGGAAAGATATTGGGTAAACTTGGTTTTGTCATTGAATATCTTAGTTTCTCCATCTATGGTGATAGAGAGTTTTGCTGGGTATAGTGGTTTTGGCTGGCATTTGTGTTCTCTTAGTGTCTGCATGAGATCTGCCCAGGACCTTCTAGCCTTCATAGTGTCAGGTGAAAAGTCTGCTGTGATTCTGATAGGTCTTCCTTTATATGTTACTTGGCCTTTTTCTCTTACTGCCTTTAATATTCTTTCTTTGTTTAGTACATTTGGGGTTTTGATTATTATGTGACAGGAGGTATTTCTGTTCTGGTCCAGTCTGTTTGGAGTTCTGTAGGCTTCTCGTATATTCATGGGCATCTCTCTCTTTAGGTTAGGGAAGTTTTCTTCCATAATTTTATTGAAGATATTTGCTGACCCTTTAAGTTGTAAATCTTCACTCTCATCTATGCCTATAATTCTTACATTTGGTTTTCTCATTGTGTCCTGGATTTCCTGGATATTTTGGGTTACAAGCTTTTTGCATTTTGCATTTTCTTTAACTCTTGAGTCCATGGTTCCTATGGTATCTTCAGCATCTGAGATTCTTTCTTCTATCTCTTGTATTCTGAAACTAATAGAAAAGAAACTGGGGGAAACCCTTGAGGACATGGGCACAGGGGAAAAGTTTCTGAACAGAATACCAATAGCTTATGCTCTAAGATTGAGAATTGACAAATGGGACCTCTTAAAATTACAAAGATTCTGTAAGGCAAAGGACACTGTTAAAAGGACAAAACGGCAACCAACAAATTGGGAAAGGATATTCACCAACCCTACATCTGATAATTTCCAATATATACAAAAAACTCAAGAAGTTAGACCCCAGGGAACCAAATAACCCTATTAAAAATGGGGTACAGATCTAAACAAAGAATTTTCACCTGAAGAAATTCGGATGGCCGAGAGGCACCTTAAAAAGTGCTCAACATCATTAGTCATTAGGGAAATGCAAATCAAAACAACCTTGAGATTTCACCTTACACCAGTCAGATTGGCTAAGGTCAAAATCTCAGGAGACAACAGGTGTTGGGGAGGGTGTGGAGAAAGAGGACCACTCCTCCACTGCTGGTGGGGCTGTAAGATCGTACAACCACTTTGGAAATCAGTCTGGCGGTTCCTCAGAAAACTGGATATGACACTTCCGGAGGACCCTGCTATACCTCTCCAAAGGATTCCCCGGCATGCAATAAAGACACATGCTCCATTATGTTCATAGCAGCCTTATTGATAATAGCCAGAAGATGGAATGAACCCAGATGTTCCTCAAAGGAGGAATGGATACAGAAAAATGTGGTATATTTAGACAATGGAATACTACTCAGCAATTAGAAACAATGAATTCACAAAACTTTTAAGCAAATGGTTTGATCTGGAAAATATCATCCGAAGTGAGGTAAACCAATCACAAAAGAATACACATGGAATGCAATCTCTGATAAGTGGATATTAATTATCCCAGAAGCTCTGAATACCCAAGGCACAAATCGCATAACAAATGACTCCCATGAAGCAGTATGGAAAGGGTCCTGATCCTGGAAAGGATTGATCTAGTGTTGGAGGGGATTATAAGGACAGAGAAAAAGGAGGGAGGTGATTGGAGAATGGGTGGAGAGAAGAAGGTTTATGGGACATGTGGGGAGGGGGGATCTGGGAAAGGGGAAATCATTTGGAATGTAAACAAAGAATATAGAAAATAAAAATATTAAAAAAAATCATAGGTCATGATGTTGATGGAGAGCTTCAAGAAGGACATAAATAACTCCTTTAAAGACATACAGGAAAACACAAACAGGAAGAAGCGCTTGAAGAACTAAAGGAAAAAAAAACAAAAGAAGTGAAGGAATTGAACAAAGTCATCTAGGATCTAAAGATGGAGGTAGAAACAATAAAGAAATCAGAAAGGGAAAAAACTTGGGAAATAGAAAACCTAGGAAAGAAGTCAGGAGTCCTGGATCCAAGCATCAACAACAGAATACAAGAGATAGAAGAGAGAATCTCAGATGCAGAAGACAACAGAAAGCATTGACACAACAGTCAAATAAAGTGAATAGTGCAAAAAGGTCCTGACCCAAAACATCCAGGAAATCCAGGACACAATGAGAAGACCAAACCTAAGGATTATAGGCATAGAAGAGAGCATGGATTTATAACTTAAAGAGCCAGTAAATGTCTTCAACAAAATTATAGAAGAAAATTATAGAAAAGAGATGCCCATGAACATACAAGAAACCTACAGAACCCCAAATAGATTTGACCAGAAAAGAAACTCCTCCCACCACATAATAATTATGTGATTATAGGAAGATGGATTTCTGAGTTCGAGGCCAGCCTAGTCTACAGAGTGAGTTCCAGGACAGCCAAGACTATAAAGATAAACCCTGTCTCGGGAAGAAAAACAACAACAAAATAATAATAATTAAAACACCAATTATACTAAACAAAGAAAGAATATTAAAAGCAGTAAGGGGAAAAGGTCAAGTAACATATACAGGTAGACCTATCAGAATTACACCTGACTTCTCAACAGAGATAATGAAAGACAAAAGAGCCTGGGCAGATGTCATACAGACCCTAAGAGAACACAAATGCCAACTCAGACTGCTATATCCAGCTAATTTCTCAACCACCATAGATGGAGAAAACAAGGTATTTCATGACAAAGACAAATTTACACAGTATCTTTTCACAAATCCAGCTCTTCAAAGGAAAATAGATGGAAAACACCAACAAAAGGAGGGAAAATACACACTAGAAAAAGCAAAAAATTAATCTTCTCTTAATAAACCCAAAAGAAGATAACCACACAAACATAAAACTTACATCAAAAATAGCAGGAAGCAACAATCACTATTCCTTAATATCTCTTAACATCAATGGACTCAATTCCCCCATAAAAAGACATAGACTAACAGACTGGATACATAAACAAAACCCAACATTTTGCTGCATACAGGAAATGCATCTCAGTGTCAAACACTACCTCAGAGTAAAAGGCTAGAAAACAGTTATCCAAGCAAATGGTCCCAGGAAACAAGCTGGAGATGCCATTCTAATATCCAATAAAATAGACTTTCAACCAAAAGTCATCAAAAAAGACACAGAAAGACACTTTATACTCATCAAAGGGAAAATCTACCAGGAAGAACTCTCAGTTCTGAAAATCTATGCTCCAAATACAAGGGCACCACCATTTGTAAACGAAACTTTACTAAAGCTTAAAGCACACATTGCACACCACACAAAAATAGTGGGTGACTTCAGCAATGTGCTCTCATCAATGGACAGATCAGGGAAACACAAACTAAACAGAGACACAGTGAAACTAACAGAAGTTTTGGACCAAATGGATTTAATAGATATCTATAGAACATTTCATCCTAAGTCAAAAGAATATACCTTCTTCTCAGCACCTCATTGGACCTTCTCCAAAACTGACCATATAATTGGTTACAAAACAGACCTCAACAAATATAAGAATATCAAACTAATTCCACGCCTCCTATCAGATCACTATGGAGTAAAGGTGGTCTTCAATAGCAACAAAAGCAATAGAAAGCCGACATACACATGGAAGCTGAACAATGCTCGACTCAATGATACCTTATTCAAGGAAGAAATAAGGAAAGAAATCAAAACCTGTTTAGAATTTAATTAAAATAAAGGCACAACATACCGAAAGTTATGGGACACAATGAAAACAGTGCTAAGAGGAAAACTTATAGCTCTGAGTGCCTCCAAAACGAAGCTGGAGAGAGCATACACTAGCAGCTTAATAGCATGCCTGAAAGCTTTAGAACAGAAAGAAGCTAATACACCCAAGAGGAGTATAATGCAGAAAAAAGAATCAACAAATCCAGGAGCTGGCTTTTTGGGAAAATCAACAAGAGAGATAAACTTTTAGGCAGACTAAACAGAGGGTACAGAGACAGTATCCAAATTTACAAAATCAGAAATGAAAAGGGAGAAATAACAGAAACTGAGGAAATTTTTTTTTAAAAAAAAGGTCAAAGGGAAACAAATTGGAAAGGAAGAAGTCAAACTATCACTATTTGCAGATGGTATGATAGTATAATTAAGCGACCCAAAAAACTCCACCAGAGAATTTCTACAGCTGATAAACAACTTCAGCAAAGTGGCTGGATATAAAATTAACTCAAGCATATCAGTAACCTCATTGTACTCAAAGGATTAAGAGGCTGAGAAATAAATTAGAGAAATGGCACCCTTCACAATAGACACAAAAATATGAAGTACCTTGATGTGACTCTAACCAAACAAGTGAAAGATCTGTATGACAGGAACTTCAAGTCTTTGAAGAAAGAAATTGAAGAGACCTCAGAAGATGGAAAAATGTTCCATGCTCTTGGATTGGAAGGATTAATATAATAAAAATGGCCATCTTGCCAAAAGCAATATACAGATTCAATACAATCCCCATCAAAAATCCCAAGTCAATTCTTCATAGAGTTAGAAAGAGTAATTCTCAAATTCATCTGGAATAACAAAAAACCCAGGATAGCTAAAACTATTCTCAACAGTAAAAGAATTTCTGGGGGAATCAGTGTCCCTGACCTCAAGCGGTACTACAGAGCAATAGTGTTAAAAACTGCATGGTATTGGTACAATGACAGGCAGGTAGATTAACGGAATAGAATTGAAGACCCAGAAATGAACCCACACATCTATGGTCACTGGATCTTTGACAAAGGAGCTGCAGTGGAAAACAGACAGCCTTTTCAACAAATGGTGCTGGTTCAACTGGAGGTCAGCTTGCAGAAGAAAGCAAATCAAATCATTCTTATCTCCTTGTACAAAGCTCAAGTCCAAGTGGATCAAGAACCTCCACATAAAACCAGACACACTGAAACTAATAGAAAACAAACTGGGGAAGACCCTTGAGCACATGGGCACAGGAGGAAGTTTCCTGAACAGAACACCAAGAGCTTATGCTCTAAGATCAAGAATTGACCAATGGGACCTCATAAAATTACAAAGTTTCTGTAAGGCAAAGGACACTGTCAAAAAGATAAACCAGCAACCAACAAATTTGGAAAAGATCTTTACCATTACTATGTCCTACAGAGGACTAATATCCAAGATATACAAAGAACTCAAGAAGGTAGACTCTAGAGAGCCAAATAACCCTATTAATAAATGGGGTACAGAGCTAAACAAAGAATTTTCTCCTGAGAAATATGGAATGGCTGAGAAGCACCTAAAGAAATGTTCAACATCATTAATCATTAGGGAAATGCAAATCAAAACAACCCTGAGATTTCACCTCACACTAGTCTGAATGGCTAAGAACAAAAACTCAGGAGATAACAGGTGCTGGTGAGGATGTGGAGAAAGTGGAACACTCCTCCACTGCTGGTGGTGTTGCAAGCTGGTACAACCACTCTGGAAATCAGTCTGGCAGTTCCTCAGAAAACTGGGCATGTTACTATCAGAGAACCTCGTTATACCACTCCTGGGCATAAACCCAGAGGATTGCCCAACATGTAATAAGGACACATGCTCCAGTATTTTCCTAGCAGTCCTATTTATAACAGCCAGAAGCTGGAAAGAACCCAGATATCCCTCAACGGAAGAATGGATACAGAAAATGTGGTATATTTACACTATGGAATACTACTCAGCTATTAAAAATAATAAATTCATGAAATTCTTAGGCAAGTGGGTAGAACTGTAGAATGTCGTACTGAGTGAGGTGACCCAGTCAGAAAAGAAGACACATGGTATGCACTCACTGATAAGTAGATATTAGCCCAGAAGCTCGCAATACCCAAGAAACAATTCACATACCAAATGATGCCCAAGAAGAAGGAAGGAGAGACCCCCAGTCCTGGAAAGGCTCAGTGCAGCAGTGTAGGGGAATACCAGGACAGGGAAACAGGAAGTGGGTGATTGGGTAACAGGGGTAGAGAAGATGTCTTATGAGACTTTTAGGGATGGGAGATCCAAGAAAGGGGATATCATTTGAAATGTAAATAAAGAATATATCAAATAAAGAATAAATAAATTTAAAAAAAGACTTTATTGCTATGACAAGACTCCATGACCATAGCAAGTTTTATAAAGGAAAAAATTTAATTTTTGCTAGCTTAGAGGATCAGAGCTTTAGTCTGTTATCACCATTGCAGAAAGCATGGCAGCACTAGGGCACATACAGTACTGGAGAGGCAATTGAGAGTTCCATGACCAGATTATCAGGCAGCAAGAAGAGAGATAAACACTGGGACTAGCTTGAGTTTCTGAAACCACAACCCACAGATCCAGAGATATTTTCCTCTAAGGAAGTAACACATACTCTAACAAGGACACACCTCCTAAAAGTTCCACTCCCTGTCAGGTCCATTTTCATTCAAGCAGCCACACACAAAGTAACAAATATTAATTTGATAACCAAATTGAATTACACTTAAAAAAAGATTTAGGTAAGAATTCTGACCATATTAAAACCACAGTAAGTCAGATTCATTGGGTATAATAATTATGGCTAATCTGCCACCCTTTTTTCCTAATGTTGAAGTTAGATGCTTTAAGGCAATTACCTAGTTACAGTGAAGATCAGCATTTGGAATAAGTGGTCTGTAAAAATAGTTATCTCTTCTGCTTGCTTTCTACCTTCTAAGTGGGCTTCAAAACAAACAAAAGGATATTACTTTTTTAGTTGCTTTGACAAAATTCTGACACAAATTATTTAATGAACAAAATCTCATGGCTGCCAGAAATTTCAGTATATTACAGTGCATAAGGCACCCAGTTTGGCTTGGTCTGTGTCAGTAGTCAGTTGTTTCTCACACTGTGGTAGACCAGGAAGCAGACAATTCAGAAAAGTGCCAGAAGTGACCATTAAGATTCATCATAGGCAATCTTCTTCTGGGAGGTAGGCCATATCCCAAAGGTTAAACAATTACCCAATATAGGAACCAAGTGTTCAAACACACAAACCTCTGTATTTGTGTGTGTTTGTGTGTGTGTGTGTGTGTGTGTGTGTAAATGCTAAAATGTTTTTAGTCAAAGTGTAAATGTCCATGGGATGGCTAAGTGGATAAGGGTACTTGCTAGCAAAATTGACAACCAAAAATAGATTGATCCCTGAGACTGAGGCAAGAACTACCACCATAAATCATCCTTTTTACCCCCACTCTGCAATGGCACATATGTACATTGCCTTCTATTCTGCCAAATAAATTAGACTAGGCTGTCTTTGTCCATGTCACTCACAGAGACATGGCTGCTGCTGTCTCCTGAGTGCTGGGATTAAAGGCATGTGCATCAGGCCCAGCTTCTTATTGCGGTTCTTACTGCCATATATTCTCTGGATTTCCATGTGTAAAACTAGCAAGATAATGATGCCAGGGCTCCAAGAGGTTAGCAAAAATTCTGAGAATGGTTACTTATTTCTGCTTCTTTTATCTTGGCTTATACTGTAATCATTTGTATATCAAATATATTTGTCCTGGGGACCAAGATATGGCTCAGTGGTTTAGAACACTTGTAGCTTTTGCAGAGAACCTGGGTTGAATTCAAAGCCTCCATGTGGTAGCTGACAACCAACTGTAAGTCCAATTTCTTGGCATACAGGTTGGTCATACAATTTGGCCTCTGTGGTCAATGGACATACACATAGTACCCAGATTGAATGCAGGTAAAACATTCATGTAAATCTAAAGCACAAACACTAATTTCATGCTAACTTTAACTACTCTAAGAGTCTTTATTATTTAATACCTGTATTTTGATGATGTCTCCTGACTTGTGTTAAAAGTATGTTCACTTTATGAATTTTTATTTCCATAGCTTATTTTTTTAATTAGGTGTTTGCTTTATTTACATTTCAAATGGTATCCCCTTTCCGAGTTACCCCTCCAAAAATCTATCACATCCCCCAACCCCTGATACCCCCCACAATTTCCTGACTTGTATTCCCCTATTCTGGGGAATTGAGCTTTCACAGCACCCATGATCTCTCCTCTCATTGATGTCTGATATGGTTATCTTCTGCTACATATGTAGCTGGAGCCATGGGTCCCTCCGTGTGTACTCTTTGGTTGGTAGTTTAGCCCCTGGTAGCTCTGGGGGTACTGGTTGGTACATATTATTTTTCCTCCTGCAGGGCTGCAAACCTCCTCAACTCCTTAGGTCCTTTCTCTAGCTGCACCATTGGGGGCCCTATGTTCATTCTATTGGATAGCTGTGAACCATGGGTATTTTGATCCACTTTCCAATAAAGACCAAAGTATTCACACTTTAGTCTTCCTTCTTCTTGAGCTTCATGTAGTCTGTGGTTGTATCTTGGGTGTTCCAAGCTTTTGGGCTAATATATACTTATCAGCAAATGTATGCCATCTGTATTCTTTTGTGATTGGGTTACTTCAGGATATTTTCTAGCTCCAACCATTTGCCCAAGAATTTCATGAATTCATTGTTTTGTGTAATTCATGAATTTGTGTAAATGTACTCTACTGTGTAAATGTGCTACATTTTCTGTATCCATTCCTCTGTTGAGGGACATCTGGATTTTTTCCAGCTTCTGGCTATTATAAATAAAGCTACTATGAACATAGTGGAGCATGTGTTCTTATTACATGTTGGAGCATCTTCTGGGTATATGCCCAGGACTGCTATAGCTGGGTCCTCAGGTGCAGTTTTCTGAGGAACCGCCAAATGGATTTCCAAAGTGGTTTCAACAGCTTGCAATTCCACCAGCAAAGGAGGAGTGTTCCTCTTTCTCCATATCCTCTCCAGAATTTGCTGTCCCATGAGTTTTTGAACCTGGCCATTCTGACTGGTGTGAGGTGAAATCTCAGGGTTGTTTTGATTTGCATTTCCCTGATGAATAAGGATGTTGAATATTTCTTTAGGTGTTTCTCAGCCATCTGGTATTCCTCAGTTGAGAATTCTTTGTTTAGCTCTGTAACCCATTTTTAATAGGGTTATTTGGTTCTCTGAAGTCTAACTGTTTTAGTTTGTTGTGTATATTGGATATTAGCCCTCTATAGGATGTAAGTTTGATAAAGATTTTTTTCCAATCTGTTGGTTGCTATTTTGTCCTATTGACAGTGTCTTTGCTGTCCTATTGACAGTAACTTTGCAATTTTATGAGATCTCATTTGTCAATTCTTGATCTTAGAGCATAAGTTATTGGTGTTCTATTCAGGTAATTTTCCCCTATGTGTATGTGCTCCAGCCAGGTTTCTTCCCCACTTTCCCTTCTATTAGATTGAGTGTACCTAGTTTTATGTGGACTTGACCTTTGTACAAGGAGATAAGAATGGATCAATTTGCATCCTTCTACATGTTGACTGCACCATTGTTGACCCAGCACCATCCAGTGGAAAATGCTTCCACTGGATGGTTTTAGCTCCTGTCAAAGATCAAGTGACCGTAGGTGTGAGGGTTCATTTCTGGGTCTTCATTTCTAGTCCATTGATCTTTCTGCCTGTCTCTGTACCAATACCATATAGTTTTTATCACTATTGCTCTGTAGTAGAGCTTGAGGTCAAGGATGATGATTCCGCCAGAAGTTTTTTATTGTTGAGAATAGTTTTTGCTATCCTGGGTCTTTTGTTATTCCAGATAAATTTGGAAATTGTTCTAACTCTATGAAGAATTGAGTTTTGAATTTTGATGGGGATTGGCGCGAATCTGTAGATTTCTTTAAGCAAGATGGCTATTTTTACTATATTAGCCCTGTGAATCCATGAGCATGGGAGATCTTTTCACCTTCTGGGATCTTCAATTTCTTTCTTCAGAGACTTGAAGTTCTTGTCATACAGATCTTTCAATTGCTTTGTTCGAGTAAAACACCAAGGTATTTTATATCATTTGTGACTATTGTGAAGGGTGTCATTTCCCTAATTTCTTTTTCAGCATCTTTATCCTTTGAGAATAGGAAAGCTACCGATTTGTTTGAGTTAATCTTGTCTCCAGCCACTTCACTGAAGTTGATTATCAGGCTTAGGAGTTCTCAGATGGAATTTTTGATATCACTTAAGTATACTATCATATCATCTGTAAGTAGTGATACTTTGACTCCTTCCTTTCCAATTTGAATGCCTTTGACCTCCTTTTGTTGTCTAATTGCTCTGGCTAAGACATCAAGTACTGTATTGAACAGGTAGGGACAGAGTGGACAGCATTGTCTAGTCCCTCATTTCTGTGAGATTGCTTCAAGTTTCACTCCATTTAGTTTGATGTTGTCTGCTGCATATTGCTGTATATTGCTTTTACTATGTTTAGGTATGGACATTGAATTCCTGATCTTTCCAAGACTTTTATCATGAAGGGGTATTGGATTTTGTCAAATGCTTTCTCGGCATTTAATGAAATGATCATGTGGGGGGGTTTTAGTTTATTTATATAATGGATTTCATTGAGAGATTTCCTTTAAACCATCCATGCATCTCTGGGATGAAGTCTACTTGGTCATGATGGATGATCATTTTGATGTGTTCTTCCATTTGGTTGGCAAGAATTTTATTGAGTATTTTTTGCATCAATATTCATAAGGTAAATTGGCCTAAAGTTCTCTTTCTTTGTTTGGTCTTTGTGTGGTTATTTTGGCTTTAGAAAATGAGTAGTGTTCCTTCTGTTTCTATTTTGTGGAATAGTTTGAAGAATATTGGTGTTGTCTTCTTTGAAGGTCTGGTAGAACTCTGCATTGAATTCATCTGGTCCTAAGCTTCTTTTGGTTGGGAGACTATTAATGACTGCTTCTATTTCTTTAGGGGTTATGGGATTGTTTAGATCATTTATATGATCCTGATTTTACTTTGGTACCTGGTATCTGTCCAGAAAATTGTCCATTCCATCTAGATTTTTCACTTTTCTTGAGTATAGGCTTTTGTAGTACAATCTAATGAGTTTTTGGATTTCCTCAGTATGTCTCCCTTTTCATTTCTGATTTTTCTGATTTGGATACTGTCTCTGTGGCCACTGGTTAATTTGACTAAAGGTTTATCTATCTTGTTTATTTTTTCTAAGAACCAGCTCCCGGCTTGGTTGATTCTTTGTATAGTTCTTTTTGTTTCTTCTTGGTTGATTTCAGTACTGAGTTTGATTATTTCCTGCCATCTACTCCTCTTGGGTGTATTTGCTTCTTTTTGTTCTAGAGCCTTCATCTGTGCTGCTAATGCTCTTTCCAGTTTCTTTTTGGAGGCACTCAGAGCTATGGGTTTTCCTCAGCACTGCTTTCATTTTGTCCCATAAGTTTGGATGTGTTGTGCCTTCATTTTCATTAAATTCTAAAAAGTCTTTAATTTCTTTCTTTATGTCTTCCTTGACCAAGTGTCTACTTGATGAGTAGACTGTTGTTCAGTTTTCATGTGTATGTGGACTTTCTGTTGTTTTTGTTGTTATTGAAGTCCACCCTTAGTCTGTGGTGATCTGATTATTTCAATCTTCTTATATATGTTGAGGTCTGCTTTGTGATCATGTATATGGTCAATTTTGGAAAAGGTGCATGAGGTGCTGAGAAGGTATATTTTTTTTTTAGGATAAAATGTTCTATAGATATCTGTTAAATCCATTTGGTTCATAACTTGTTATTTTCACTGTTTCTCTTTTTAGTTTGTGTTTCCCTGATCTGTCCCTTGATGAGAGTGAGGTGTTAAAGTCTGCCACTATTATTGTGTGGGTTGCAATGTGCACTTTGAGCTTTATTAAACTTTCTTTTATGAATGTTGGTGCCATTGTATTTGGAGAATATATGTTCAGAATTCAGAGTTCATCTTGGTAGATTTTTCCTTTGATGAATATAAAGTGTTCTTCCTTATCTGTTTTGATTACTTTAGGTTGAAAGTCAATTTTATTTGATATTAGGATGGATACACCAGCTTGGTTCTTGACACCATTTGCTTGGAAAATTGTTTTCCAGTCTTTTACACTGAGGTAGTGCCTGAGGTGGGCTTCCTGTATGCAGCAAAATGTTGGGTCCTCCTTATGTATCCAGTCTGTTAGTCTATGTCTTTTTACTAGAGAATTGAGTCCATTGATATTAAGAGATATAAAGGAGAAGTGATTGTTGCTTCCTGTTATTTATTAGAGGTGGAGTTATGTTTGTGTGGCTCTCTTCTTTTTGGTTTGTTAAAAGAAGATTAATTTCTTGCTTTTTCTAGTGTGTAGTTTCCTTCCTTTTGTTGGTGTTTTCCATTCATTATTTTTTTGGAGGGTTGGATTTGTGGAAAGATATTGTGAAATTTGTTATTGTTGTGAAATACGTTGGTTTCTCCATCTATGGTAATTGAGAGTTTTTCTGTGTATAGTAACCTGGGCTGACATTTGTGTTCCCTTAGGATCTGTATGACATCTGCCCATGGCTTTCATAATCTCTGGAGAGAAATTTGGTGTAATTCTGATAAGTCTGCCTTTATAGGTTACTTGACATTTTTCCCTTACTACTTTTAATATTCTTTGTTTAGTATAATTGGTGTTTGGATTATTATGTGATGGGAGGAATTTCTTTTTTTTTTTTTTTGACTATTTTTTTCTTTATTGGTATATTTTTTTATTTACATTTCAAATGATTTCCCCTTTTCTGGGTCCCCACTCCCCGCAGTCCCATAAGCCCTCTTCCCTCCCCCTGTTCCTCCATCTACCCCTTCCCACTTCGCTGTTCTGGTGTTCCCCTATACTGTTGCATTGAGAATTTCCAGAACCAGGGGCCACTCCTCCATTCTTTTTGGACATCATTTAATATGTGGATTATGTCTTGGGTATTCAAAGTTTCTAGACTAATATCCACTTATTGGTGAGTGCATACCATGATTGATCTTTTGAGACTGTGTTACCTCACTTAGTATGATGTTCTCCAGCTCCATCCATTTGTCTAAGAATTTCATGAATTCATTGTTTCTAATGGCTGAATAGTACTCCATTGTGTAAATATACCACATTTTTTTGTATCCACTCCTCCGTTGAAGGACACCTGGGTTCTTTCCAGCTTCTGGCTACTACAAATAGGGATGTTATGAACATAGTGGAGCATGTGTCCTTATTGCATGCTGAAGAATCCTCTGGGTATATGCCCAGGAGTGGTATAGCAGGGTCCTCAGGAAGTGTCATGCCCAGTTTTCTGAGGAACCACCAGACTGATTTCCAAAGTGGTTGCACCATCTTGCAATCCCACCAACAGTGGAGGAGTGTTCCTCTTTCTCCACATCCTCGCCATCCTCGCCAACACCTGCTGTCTCCTGAGTTTTTGACCTTAGCCATTCTGACCAGTGTGAGGAGAAATCTCAGGGTTGTTTTGATTTGCATTACCCTAATGATTAATGATGTTGAACATTTCTTAAGGTTTTTCTCAGCCCTCAGAAGTTCTTCATGTGAAAATTCTTTGTTTAGCTCCATATCCCACTTTTTAATGGAGTTATTTGGTTCTCTGGGTTTACCTTCTTGAGTTCTTTGTATATATTAGATATTAGCCCTCTGTCAGATTTAGGGTTGGTGAAGATCCTTTCCCAATCTGTTGGTTGACGTCTTGTCCTTTTGACAGTGTCCTCTGCCTTACAGAAACTTTGTAGTTTTATGAGGTCCCATTTGTCAATTCTTGATCTTAGAGCATAAGCTATTGGTGTTCTATTCTGGAACTTTTCCCCTGTGCCCATGTCCTCAAGGATCTTCCCCAGTTTCTTTTCTATTAGTTTCAGTGTGTCAGGTTTTATGTGGAGGTCCTTGATCCATTTGGAGTTGAGCTTGGTATAAGAATGGATCGACTCGCACTCTTCTGCATGCTGACCTCCAATTGAACCAGCACCATTTGTTGAAAAGACTATCTTTTTTCCACTGGATACTTTCAGCTCCTTTGTCAAAGATCAAGTGACCATAGGTGTGTGGATTCATTTCTGGGTCTTCAATCCTATTCCATTGATCCGCTTGCCTAACATTGTACCAGTACCATGCAGTTTTTCTCACTATTGCTCTGTAGCAAAGTTTGAGTTCTGGGATACTGAATCCCCCTGAAGTTCTTTTACTGTTGAGAATAGTTTTAACTATCCTGGGTTTTTTGTTATTCCAGATGAATTTGAGAATTGCTCTTTCTAGCTCTATGAAGAACTGGGTTGAGATTTTTATGGGGATAGCATTGAATCTGTAGATTGCCTTTGGTAAGATGGCCATTTTAACTATATTAATCCTGCCAATCCATGAGCATGATTTTTCCATTTTCTGAGATCTTCTTTGATTTCCTTCTTCAGAGATCTGAAGTTCTTGTCATATAGGTCTTTCACTTGTTTGGTTAGAGTCACCCCAAGATACTTTATGCTGTTTGTGGCTATTGTGAAGGGTGTCATTTCCATAATGTCTTTCTCGGTCTGCTTATCCTTTGAGTATATAAAGGCTACTGATTTGCTTGCAATGATTTTGTAGCCAGCTACTTTGCTGAAGTTGTTTATCAGCTGTAGGAGTTTATTGGGTCACTTAGGTAGACTATCATATCATCTGCACATAGTGATAGTCTGACTTCTTCCTTTCCAATTTGTATCCCTTTGACCTCCTTATGTTGTCTAATTGCTCTAGCTAGGACTTCAAGAACTATATTGAAAAGATATGGAGAGAGGGGGCAGCCTTATCTAGTCCCTGATTTTAGTGGGATTGCTTCAAGTTTCTCTCCATTTAGTTTGATGTTGGCTACCAGTTTGCTGTATATTGCTTTTACTATGTTTAGTTATGGGCCTTGAATTCTTGTCCTATCAAAGACTTTTAGCATGAAAGGGTGCTGAATTTTGTCAAATGCTTTTTCAGCATCTAATGAAATGATCATGTGTTTTTTTTCTTTGAGTTTATTTATGTAGTGGATAGCATTTATGGATTTCCTTATATTGAACCATCCCTGCATCCCTGGGATGAAGCCTACTTGGTCATGATGGATGATCATTTTGATGTGTTCTTGGATTCGTGGGCAAGAATTTTATTGAATATTTTTGCATTGATATTCATAAGGGAAATTGGCCTGAAATTTTCTTTCTTATTTGGATCTTTGTGTGGTTTTGGTATCAGCGTAATAGTGACTTCATAGAAGGAGTTGGGTAGTGTTCCTTCTGTTTCTATTTGGTAGAATAGTTTGAAGAGTATTGGTGTTAAGTCTTCTTTGAAGGTCTGATAGAATTCTGCACTGAAACCATCTGGTCCTGTGCTTTTTTTGGTCGGAAGGCTATCTATGACCCCTTCTATTTCTTTAGGGGTTACGGGTCTGTTTAGATGGTCTATTTGATCCTGGTTTAATTTTGGTAATTGGTATCTGTCTTAGAAAGTGTCCATTTCCTCCAGATTCTCCACTTGTGTTGAGTACAGGTTTTTGAAGTAGGATCTAACGATTTTTTTTGAATTTCCTCGGTTTCTGTTGTAATATCTCCCTTTTCATTTCTAATTTTGTTAATTTGGATACTTTCTCTGTGCCCTTTGGTTAGTCTGGCTAAGGGTTTATCTATCTTGTTGATTTTTTTCAAAGAACCAGCTTTTGGGTTTTGTTGATTCTTTGTATGGTTCTCTTGGTTTCTACTTGATTGATTTCAGCCCTGAATTTGATGATTTTCTGTCTTCTTCTCCTCCTCGGTGAATTAGCTTCTTTTTGTTCCAGGGTTTTCAGTTGTCCCGTTAATCTTCTAGTGTATGCTCTCTGGAATTTCTTTTTGGAGGCACTCAAAGCTATGAGTTTTCCTCTTAGCACTGATTTCATTGTGTCCCATAGATTTGGGTATGTTGTGCCTTCATTTTCATTAAATTCTAAGAAATCTTTGATTTCTTTATTTCTTCCTTGACCAAGGTATCATTGAGTAGAGTATTGTTCAGTTTCCATGTGTATGTGGACTTTCTGCAGTTTTTGTTATTAAAGACCACTTTTACTCCATAATGATCTGATAGGAGGCACGGGATTATTTCAATCTTCTTATATTTGTTGAGGTCTGTCTTGTGACCTACTATATGATCGATTTTGGAGAAGGTACCATAAGGTGCTGAGAAAAAGGTATATTCTTTTGCTTTGAGATGAGTTTCACTGGGTATAGTAATCTCGGCTGGCATTTGTGTTCTCTTAGAGGCTGCATGAGCTCCGCCCAGGATCTGCTAGCTTTCATGGTTTCTGATAGGTCTTCCTTTATATGTTACTTGCCCTTTTTCTCTTACTGCCATAAGTATTCTCTCTTTGTTTAGTACATTTGGGGTTTTGATTATTATGTGACGGGAGGTATTTCTGTTCTGGTACAGTCTGTTTGGAGTTCTGTAGGCTTCTTGTATATTCATGGACATCTCTCTCTTTAGGTTAGGGAAGTTTTCTTCCATAATTTTGTTGAAGATATTTGCTGGCCCTTTAAGTTGTAAATCTTGACTCTCATCAATGCCTATAATCCTTAGATTTGGCTTTCTCATTGTGTCCTGGATTTCCTGGATGTTTTGAGTTACAAGCTTTTTGCATTTTTGCATTTTGCATTTTCTTTAACTGTTGAGTCCATGGTTTCTATGGTATCGTCGGCATCTGAGATTCTTTCTTCTATCTCTTTTATTCTGTTGTTGATATTTGCATCTATGGTCCCTGATTTCTTCCCAAAGTCTTCTATCTCCAAAGTTGTCTCCCTTTGTGCTTTCTTACTTGTTTCTACTTCTGTTTTTAGATCCTGGAAGTTTTTGCTCAGTTCCATCATTTGCTTGTTTGTGTTTTCCTCTAATTCTTTAAGAGATTTTTGTGTTTCCTCTTTCATGACTTCTGCCTGTTGATCAAAGTTCTCCTGTAATTTTTTAAGTGATTTTTGCATTTCCTCCTTATTGGCTACTAACTTCTGACCCATATTCTCCTGAATTTCTTTAAGTGATTTTTGTGTTTCCCTTGTAAGGCCTTCTAGCTTTTGATCATTTTTCTCCTGAATTTCTTTAAGAGATTTATTTATGTCCTTCATGTGTTCCTCTATCAGCATCCTTACCAGTGCTTTTAAATCCAACTCTTGTTTTTCTGGTGTGTTGGGGTATCCAAGACTTGCTATTGTTGGAGAATTGGGTTCAGATGCTGCCATAATGCCTTGGTTTCTGTTAGTAATGTTCCTACGTTTGCCTTTAGCCTTCTAGTTCTCCCTGGTGTTAGATGGTCTTATTGTCACTGGCTGGAGCTTCAACCTACTGTGGATCTTTAAGGTTATTTCTGCAACACTGGATGACTGGGTTTCCTCTGGCACAGATTACTGATATGCTGCCTTCCTTTTGTGTGCCTTTGGAGCCCTGCTCTGTCTTGCCTCAAGCAATGTTATACTTAGATTGTCAAGGTCAACCAGGTGTTCTCTGACTGCTCTGATATGAAGCGAAGATGGTGAGTGGGGGGGGGGTCACTCCCTCTGTTGATTCTCACATAGGACACAGGTCCTGCGATGGACCGGCTTGCAGATGAACCACCTATGTGCTCAATTCCTGAGTGCAGGCAGAGCCCTGGAGATTTGCACCCCCAGAGATCTAAAGCTCAGAGTGATCCTGTACCTTGTGACCCTTTTCTGTCCCAGCAGGAGCGAATATGGCCACGGGGAATCTCTTCCTCTGCTGCTCTCTGGACTGGACACAGGTCCCATGCCCAGTGGGCTGGCAGACAAACCAACTATGTGCTCAGTTCTTTGGCACAGGCAGACCCCTGGCGGTTTGCACCACCAGCGATCTAAAGCTCAGGGTGATACAGTACCTCGTGGCCCTTTTCTGTCCCGGCAGGGAGTTAATATGGCCATGGTGCTTCTCTCTTTCTGCTACTCTCTGGGAGGAATTTCTTTTCTGGTCAAATCTATTTGGAGTTCTGTAGGCTTCTTGTATGTTCATGGGCATCTCTTTCTTTAAGTTAGGGAAGTTTCCTCCTATAAATTTTAAGACATTTACTGGCCCTTTAAGTTGGAAATCATCACTCTCTTCTATACCTATAATCCTTAGGTTTGGTCTTCTCTTGTGTCCTGGATTTCCTGGATGTTTTGGGTCAGGAGCTTTTTACATTTTACATTTTCTTTGACTGTTGTGTCTTCCCTGGTATCTTCTGCATCTGAAATTCTCTCTTCTACCTCTTGTATTCTTTTGTTTATGTCCAGGACTCCTGACTTCTTTCCTAGGTTTTCTATGTCCACTAGGTTTCCCTTTGTGATTTCTTTATTGTTTCTACCTCTATTTTTAGATCCTGGATGGTTGTGTTTAATTCCTTCACCTGTTTGGTTGTGCTTTCCTATAATTCTTTAAGGGATTGTACCTGTTTACCTGTGTTCTCCTGTATTTCTTTAAGGGAGTTATTTATGTCATTCTTGAAGCCTGGTATCCAGGACATGCTGTTGTTGGAGAATTGGGTTTGGATGGCAACATGTTGTCTTAATTTCTGTTGGTAATATTCCTATGTTTGCCTTTCACCCTCTGATTATCTCTGGTGTTAGTTGGCCTTGCTGTCTCTCACTGGTGCTTGTCCCTCCTGTGGGCCTTCAAGCTTCTCTCAGCACACCTGGGTGATTGGCTCTCTACTACACAGAGTGCTGTGGCACTGCTCAGCTTCTGGGTACAGGTGGGGCCCTGGTGGACCCTGTACCAGCTGTTCTGGCACTTGGTGTTCCCTGTGCTCCTGACTGTACCCACCTGCTCAGTTGCAGGAGAGAAGATGGTGGCCTCACCTCTAAACTCAGGAGTCAAATCACTCCCTGCAGAGCAGTTCTCCCCTGGCAGAATTGGTGCACTGTCAACTGTTGCACTGCCCAGCTTCTCGATGCAGGTGGGACCCTAGTGGACCCTGTCCCAGCTGTTCTGATACTCAGTCATTCCCTGTGCTTCTGGCTGTACTGGCCTGCTCAGTAGCTATAGAGAAGATGGAGGCCTTACCTCTAAATGCCAGACTCCCTGCAGAGCAGTTCCTAACTTATTTTTATTTAAACCTGGCAAGTGTTTTTAAGAATGGAGGTGTGAAGGAAGTATAGGACATGTTTGATGCTGGGCTCTTCTTTTCTGACACTATTTAAAATACTGCAGACATAATCACACATGTGCATCCCTCCTCCCCCCTACAAGCACACACACAAGCAAGTATGTCACTTCCCAAATTAGTGTAAATTACCTTCATGGGTGTTTGTCCTTCAGAAGTAATAGGTAGTGGCACTCCCTGAGAACAAATATTAGCTTCACATCTTCCTAAAAGTTTTCGAACTCTATTTTCTACCCTTCTTCTGACCAATTTGCTCTGATGAAAAAATCTCGATGAAGTTTTAATAGATATACATTCAGTGTTACCTATATTCATTTCTGGGTCTTTAGATATTTTCTGTAATGGAAAAATAGAGAATTAGCTGTCTTACTTTCATTCCAAAATTAACATTTTTAGCGATGTGGGAGGCATGTTTTCAACACTTCTTTATTCTTTCATAGTTACAGGATATTGACATACAAAATGTAAAAACAAAAACAATAAAATGGCTTCAAATATGCTTAGATGTTTACATGTTACTAGAGCATTATTAAGAAGTAAAAATATTTATGCTAGCCTAGACTACAAGAAATCATGTACTGGCTGGGCAGTGGTGGCACACACCTTTAATCCCAACACTTGGGAGGCAGAAGCAGGTGAATTTCTGAGTTTGAGGCCAGGCTGGTCTACAGAGTGAGTTCCAGGATAGCCAGAGCTACACAGAGAAACCCTGTCTCAAAAAAAAGAAAATCATGTACTGAGAATCTTGGCCTTGTCATTGTAGTTTGGACTAAACTTAATTCATTATGTTTCAAAACCTCCAAACCCTGTAAGATGATTATCAAAATTAATAGCCCCATTTTCACCAATCTTTGTCTTCTTTCATGATTGTGAAACATAAATACACATTATTTTCCATTTATATTTTTTCTTTAAATAATTAAACAGTGATTTAATTAATAGTGTTGTCCATATCATAGCCCCTGTGAAATTAGTTTAGGAACTCATTTATCCATTATTCACATTCAAATATCATTAAAAATGCAACTTATAATTCAGATAACCCACTACTTTGGGGTTCCAGGTAACAAACATCTCTAGGAGCTCATGGTTATGAAGTTGCTTTAAAGTGAATATATACTATCTAAATAAAAGCCTTCTAATATTTCACATCCTAAAATTTGGCACAAATAGTATAAGTTTATAATATCTCAAAATGCAAAACAAAAATTTCAAAATTACAATGCTACTATGGTGTGAGAATAATCACTTCCAAAACAGATGAATGATTGGAGAAAACTGGAGAAATTGTTTAACTGGATGAAGAGTTTTAAACATAATCTTAGTGGAATCAAACACAAAACACAGTGCAAATGCTTTATACTGCTAATTTAGAGATTACAAATAACTAAATTTCCACAATTTTTTCTTAATCTAACTATAGGTGCAAAAATGGAAACAGAGGTGATGCTCTCATATATGATACTGAAATATAAGTGTTCAAGGGAAGGAAAAAAACCTACTGGTATTTATGCTGGAGGTAAAAGATCCTGAGAAACTCCTGGATCGTTAAAATAACTGGACTCATTGAACTGCATTCACTTTAATGTGTATTTATTTCTGCAAACCACCCTTGGCAAAACATCAGAGATGTTCTTTTGAAGACGTGCACTCAGTCTTCCACTCACTATGTGTTCACAGGCCATTCTCCTGTGTAACTGCCACTAGCTGCAAGAACTTACTGTTCACTTGGAATTTATAGAAAGTGCCACATCTACAAAATGGTTTTCTCTGACCACCTTTCCATATAAAACTACTACTCTAATTTTGACAAAATTTGTAAGAAAATAAATTTCACAAACTATTTACCTTTATAATGGAAATACTGTCACTGTCCTCTATTGTATGCTCAGGAATATCAGAGTCAGGTTTATCAGGGAGCCTTTAGAATAAAAACATACAGTAATGTGTAGGTTTGGTCATTTGAGAAACATTGGTGAGATAAACATTACCTATGTATTGAGTGATATTTCTACATTTATATGATTCAAAGTTAATGGGTATTTTAAAACTTTTGGTTCTCTTTATGAGCTTTAGCTTATCTCAATGTATAAAACATTCAAGAAAGACTAATTTCCTAATCTAATTTTTTAAGAAGTCATTAATGGCTCAGAAAATAAGAGTGCTTGCTGCCCACACACAACAACCTGAGTCTGAATCCTCAACATATGCATAAATACTTGGGCATTCTCTTGTAACAACAGTACTATTGGTGACACAGATGGGGGATACTGGGGACTTGTTGACTTCAAGTAAAGCTCCAAGTTCATTGAGACCCCCTACATCAACAGGACAAGATAGAGATTAACAGAACAAGACACTAATATCCTCCTCTTATCTGCAAGCTTGCATACATCTTAACATCTGTGTGTGTGTGTGTGTGTGTGTGTGTGTGTGTGTGTGTGTGTATGTGTGTGTGTGTGTGTGTGTGTGTGTGCTTAGGACAGGGGACATCAGTGTTCTTTCTCATTGGATTCCATCCACCACACAATGGTGTCTCACTGTAACAGGAAACTAATTCTTCTAGATTGGTTTTTCAGCAAGCCATAAGGGATAACCCTAACTCTGCCTCCTCAGTAATGGATAGACACAAGCATATGCAATCAAGCCTGTATTTTTATTTGTATGCTGAGATCAAACTCAGTACCTCCTGTTTATAAAATTTCACTTCATTAACAGGTCTCCCTCCTCAGCCCCAAACTGGTACCTTTCAAGAGATAAATTGATATTCTCAGGCCCTCTAATTGGCCAGTCTTAACAGCAACAGCATTTTCAGGAGTCTTCAATTTTTTTTCTTGCTTTAATGAGTTTTTGCAATAATTTTAGTATCTCTACATCCAAGTTTTAGTATTATTACTGTCAATCTGTCATATACGGTTATTTTTATCACTTCTCTAAAACCCTCACTACTACACAAATTAGTGTTCTTAAATCCCTACTATCCATTGTAAATTCATTTCCATCTTCCTTTACAAGATTAACTTACTATTTCCACACCCACCTTCTTCCATGAGCCTTGCTACTTGTGCTCTCCTATTTTATTACTAAATATCCACTTATCTGTGAATAAAAAAAAAGAGACCACCTCCTTTAAAACTACAGTTAGAGTACAAATTCCATTTCTGACACATGCTGTGTTTGACATAAGTTTCTTTCATGTGTTTGAACTTCAGGACCCCAATAGAACAATTAGACACAAGGAAGTTGTCTTAGTTAGGGTTTTACAGCTGTGAACAGATACCATGACAAAGACAACTCTTATAAGGACAATATTTAATTGGGACTGGCTTACAGGTTCAGAGGTTCAGTCCATTATCATCAAGGCAGGAACATAGCAGCATCCAGGCAGTCATGATGAAGAAGGATCTGAGAGTTCTACATCTTCATCTGAAGGCTGAAACACAATACTGACTTCCAGGCAGCTAGGATGAGGGTCTTAAAGCCCACACCTACAGTGACACACCTACTGCAACAGGGCCACACATAATTCAACAGGGCCATACCTTCTAATAGTGCCACTCCATGGGCTGCACATATACAAATCATCACTTTCCACTCCATGGCCTCCACAGTCTTGTTCAAATATATGTCTATGGGGCCACATATAAAATAGCAGAATACAAAATTCAACTTCCAGAGTCCCCATAGACTATATCAGTCTCAACAATATTAAAAGTCCAAAGTTCAAGATCTCATCTGAGATTCATCCAATCACTTAACTGTAATCCCCAGAGCAAAACAGGAAAACCACTGGGGAAACTCCAAACTCTGCATCTCCATATCTGATGTCAAAGTGTTCTTCAGATCTCCAACTCCCTTTTTATCTTTGATGACTGCAACAAACTTCTTTCTGCTTTGCTGGTTCTAATCCCTTTTAGCAGCTTTCCTCAGCAGATACCCCATGGCTCTGGCATCTGAAATATCTAGGAGTCACCAAGGCAACTTCAATGTCACAACTTTTTGTTTCAATGTCTGGAATCCACGCATGATCTTCTGACCTCCTCTGACAGGCTGGCTTCATTCTTCAGCTCTACCCTCTGTAGCACTCTAAGCTCAGGTCGATCAACTCCACAGCTGCTGCTGTTCTTGGCAATCACCCCATAGTATTGGTGTCTCCAATAAACTGGGGGCTTCTGCTGCAACTACACTTCACCAATAGCCTCCCACAGTCTCTCTTCATGGTGCCAACTCTCAACTCCTTTGCATGACCCCTTCAGTCCTGGGCTGTCAACTGGAACAGGCTGAACCTTCACCAATGGCCTTCCATGGCTTCTCAAAGTGCCAAGCCTCAACTGCTCTTCATATCCCCTTCATGCCTTCAAAAACAGTACCACCTGGGTGAGTCTTACACATTACCAAGTACAGCTGAAGCACAAGGTACAACCTTGACTGTCTCAGGAACACGGCTTCTTTGTTCTTTCAGAAAAGACTTCCCAGAAAGTTTAATAAGAAGAGACCTCGGTGATGCTGGTGTCTTCTTAACCACTGCTAATTTCTTAGCTCCAGCTAACCAGGATCAATTGTCCCAGCAGTCACTTTCTCTTTTTGACAATAAAGCCAAACCCACATGGCTGGACCTGCCGAGTTCTGCTACTTTCAGGAGCTGGAACATATCCTCCTTGTTCTATTACACTATCACTAGCTTCCTCTTTTGCGAATCCTTCACTGCCTAAACTTGGTTGTCCTGGATCTTACTTTGTAGATTGACCTTGAACTCAGGGATCTGCATGCCTGTCTCCTGAGAATAAAGGTGTGTACCACCATGCCTGGATTTAAGCTTTTCTTCACCTAGAGCTTGCTCTGTCTCAGACTGGCTTGAATTCAGAGAACTGCTTGAGTTTATTTCTTAGGATTAAAGGTGTATACTACCATGCCTGAATCTACACTTAGCTGGGTAAGATTTTGCCTCAAGGTCACTACTCTCATAATTCAATTTAGTATCCTTGAACCTAGGATTCAGCTCCATTGCCCTTCCTGGGGCCCCTTTAATACTCAAACCATATAATTTATATTACTCCTTTCTAATCTTGCTACTTTTCATTTTTATTTTTATTTTTAATATTTTTATTTTCTATATTCTTTGTTTACATTCCAAATGATTTCCCCTTTCCCGGATCCCCCCTCCCCATATATCCCATAAACCTTCTCTCCATCCATTTTCCAATCACCTCCCTCCTTTTTTTTCTCTGTCCTTATATTCCCCTCCAATGCTAGATCAATCCTTTCCAGGATCAGGACCTTCTCCATACTTCTTCATGGGATTCATTTGTTATGCGATTTGTGTCTTGGGTATTCAGGGCTTCTGGGCTAATTAATATCTACTTATCAGAGATTGCATTCTATGTGTATTCTTTTGTGACTTGTTTACCTCACTTAGGATGATATTTTCCAGATCAAATCATTTGCCTAAAAATTTTGTGAATTCATTGTTTCTAATTGCTGAATAGTATTCCATTGTGTAAATATACCTACCACATTTTCTGTATCCATTCCTCCTTTGAGGGGCATCTGGGTTCTTTCCAGCTTCTGGCTATTATAAATAAGGCTGCTATGAAAATAATGGAGCATGTGTCTTTATTGCATGCCGGGGAATCCTTTGGGTATATGCCCAGGAGAGGTATAGTGGGGTCCTCCGGAAGTGTCATGTCCAGTTTTCTGAGGAACCGCCAGACTGATTTCCAAAGTGGTTGTACCATCTTACAGCCCCACCAGCAGTGGAGGAGTGGTCCTCTTTCTCCACATCCTCACCAACCCCTGCTGTCTCCTGAGTTTTTGACCTTAGCCATTCTGACTTGTGTAAGGTGAAATCTCAGGGTTGTTTTGATTTGCATTTCCCTAATGACTAATGATGTTGGCTACTTTTCTTTTTTATATTCGATATATTCTTTATTTATATTTCAAATGATATCCCCTTTCATGGATCTCCCCTCCCGTAAGTCCCATAAGACATCTTCCTGCCCCCTGTCCCCAACCACACACTTCTCGATTCCCTGTCCTGGTATTCCTATACACTGTTGCTCTGGGCCTTTCCAGATCCAGGGACAGGCCTCTCCTTCCTTCCTCTTGGGCATAATTTGATATATAAATTGTTTCTTGGGTATTCCAGGCTTTTGGGCTAATGTCCGCTTATCAGTGAGTGCATACCATATGTGTTCTTTTGTGATTGGATCACCTCACTCAAAATGACATTCTACATTTCCACACACTTGCCCAAGAATTTCATGAATTCATTATTTTTAATAGCTGAGTATTCCATAGTGTAAACATACCACATTTTCTCTATCCATTCCTCCGAGGGATATCTGGGTTCCTTTCAGTTCCTGGAAATTATAAATAGAGCTGCTGTGAACATACTGGAGCATGTATCCTAATTACATGCTGGGGAATCCTCTGGAGTGGTATAATGGGGTTCTCTGATAGTGACATGCCCAGTTTTCTGAGGAACCACCAGACTGATTTGCAGAGTGGTTGTACCAGCTCAGGAGTGGAGGAGTGTTCCACGTTCTCCACATCCTCACCAGCACCTGTTTTCTCCTGAGTTTTTGTTCTTAGCCATTCTGACTAGTATGAGGTGAAATCTCAGGGTCGTTTTGATTTGCAGTTTCCTGATGACTAAGGATGTTGAACATTTCTTTAGGAGCTTCTCAGCCATTCGATATTCCTCAGGAGAAAATTCTTTGTTTAGCTCTGTACCTCATTTATTAATAGGGTTATTTGGCTCTCTAGAGTCTACCTTCTTGAGTTCTTTGTATATCTTGGATATTAGCCCTCTGTTGGAAGTAGTGTTGGTAAAGATCTGTTCCCAATTGGGTGGTTGCCATTTTGTCCTTTTGACAGTGTCCTTTGACTTACAGAAACTTTGTAATTTTATGAGGTCCCATTGGTCAATTCTTGATCTTAGAGCATAAGCTCTTAGTGTCCTATTCAGAAAATTTTCCCCTGCGCCCTTTTGCTCAAGGCTCTTCCCCAGTTTCTTTTCCATTAGTTTCATTGTATCTGGTTTTATGTGGAGGTCCTTGATCCACTTGGACTTGAGCTTTGTACAAGGAGATAAGAATGATTTGATTTGCATTCTTCTGCATGCTGACCTCCAGTTGAACCAGCACCATTTGTTGAAAAGGCTATCTTTTTTCCACTGGATGGTTGTAGGTCCTTTGTCAAAGATCCAGTGACCATAGGTGTGTGGGTTCATTTCTGGGTCTTCAATTCTATTCAGTTAATCTACCTGCCTGTCATTGTACCAATACCATGCAGTTTTTAGCACTATTGCTCAGTAGTACTGCTTGAGGTCAGGGACACTGATTCCCCCAGAAATTCTTTTACTGTTGAGAATAGTTTTAGCTATCCTGGGTTTTTTGTTCTTCCAGATGAATTTGAGAATTGCTCTTTCTAACTCTATGAAGAATTGACTTGGGATTTTGATGGGGGATTGCAATGAATCTGTATATTGCTTTTGGCAAGATGGCCATTTTAACTATATTAATCCTTCCAATCCAAGAGCATGGAACATTTTTCCATCTTCTGAGGTCTTCAATTTCTTTCTTCAAAGACTTCAAGTTCCTGTCATACAGATCTTTCACTTGTTTGGTTAGAGTCACACCAAGGTACTTTACATAGTTTGTGTCTATTGTGACAAGTGTCATTTCTTTAATTTATTTCTCAGCCTCTTAATCCTTTGAGTACAATGAGGCTACTGATATGCTTGAGTTAATTTTATATCCAGCCACTTTGCTGAAGTTGTTTATCAGCTGTAGGAATTCTCTGGTGGGTTTTTTTGGGTGACTTAAGTATACTATCATACCATCTGCAAATAGTAATAATTTGACTCCTTCCTTTCCATTTCGTTCCTTTTGACATCCTTTTGTTTTCTAATTTCTCTAACTAGAACTACAAGTACTATATTGAGTAAGTATGGGGAGAGAGGGCAGCCTTGTCTAGTCCCTGATTTTAGTGGGATTGCTTCAAGTTTCTCTCCATTTAGTTTGATGTTGGCTACTGGTTTGTTGTATATTTCTTTTACTATGTTTAGTTATGGGCCTTAAATTCCTGTTCTTGTCAAGACATTTAACATGAAAGGATCCTGAATTTTGTCAAATGCTTTCTCAGCACCTAATGAAACGACCATGTGGTTTTTTTTCTTTGAGTTTATGTAGTGGATTACATTGATGGATTTCTGTATATTAAACCATCCCTGTATCCCTGGGATGAAGCCTACTTGATCATGGTGAATGATAGTTTTGATGTGTTCCTGGATTTGATTGGCAAGAATTTATTGAGTATTTTGCATGAATATTCATAAGGTAAATTGGTCTAAAGTTCTCTTTCTTTGTTGGAACTTTTTGTGGTTTTTTTTTTTTTTTTACTAGATTTGCTACATTTTTTGTTTATAGTGTTTTTTTAATATTTTTTTATTTGATATAATTTATTTACATTTCAATTGATTTCCCCTTTTCTAGCCCCCCCACTCCCCGAAAGTCCCGTAAGCCCCTTCTCTTCCCCTGTCCTCCCACCCACCCCTTCCCACTTCCCTGTTCTGGTTTTGCCGAATACTGTTTCACTGAGTCTTTCCAGAACCAGGGGCCACTCCTCCTTTCTTCTTGTACCTCATTTGATCAAACCACTTTTTGTGGTTTTGATATTAGCAAAATTGTGGCTTCATAGAATGAGTTGGTTAGTGTTCCTTCTGTTTCCAATTTGTGGAATAATTTGAAAAGTATTGGAGTTAGGTCTTCTTTGAAGGTCTGATAGAATTCTGCACTAAAACCATTTGATCCTGTGCTTATTTGGTTGGGAGACTGTCAATGACCACTTCTATTGCTTCAGGAGTTATAGGATCATGTAGATGGTCTATCTGATCCTGATAAAACTTTGATAGTTGTTAACTGTCTAGGGAATTGTCCATTTCATGCACATTTTCCAATTGTGTTGAGTATAGGCTTTTGTAGTAGGATCTGATAATTTTTTAATTTCCTCAATTTCTGTTGTTATTTCTCCCTTTTCATTTCTGATTTTGTTTATATATATATATATATTCTTTGTTTACATTCCAAAAGCTTTCTTCTTTCCCAGTTCCCCTGTCCCCATATGTCCCATAAGTCCTCTTATCTCCATCCATTCTCCTATCTTTCCCCCTCCCTTTTCTCTGTCCTGTTACTCCCCTACAATGCTGGATCAAGCCTTTCTAGGATTAGGGCCCTCTTCTTCCTTCTTCATAGGAATCATTTGATATGCTAATTGTATCTTCAGTATTCAGAGCTGCAGGGCTAATTAATAACCACTTATCAATGTTTGCATTCCATGTGTATTCTTTTGTGATTGCGTTACCTCACTTAGGATATTTTCCAGTTCCAAACATTTGCCTAAAAAATTCATGAATTCATTGTTTTTAATTGCTGAATAGTACTCCATTGTGTATATATACCACATTTTCTGTATCCATTCCTCCATTGAGGAATATCTGGTTTCTTTCCAGCTTCTAGCTATTATAAATAAGGCTGCTGTGAACATAGTGGAGCATGTGTCCTTATTGCATGCTGGGGAATCCTCTGGGTATATGCCCAACTGTTTCTGTGCCCTCTGTTTAGTCTGCCTAAAGGTTTATCTCTCTTGTTGATTTTCTCAAAGACCTAGCTCCTGGTTTTGTTGATTCTTTTTCCTGCATTCTACTCCTCTTGGGTGTATTAGCTTCTATCTGTTCTAAAGCTTTCAGGTGTGCTATTAAGCTACTAGTGTGTGCTCTCTCCAGCTTCTTTTTGTGGCACTCAGAGCTATGAGTTTTCCTCTTAGCACTGCTCTCATTGTGTCCCATAAATTTGGGTATGTTTTGCCTTCATTTTCAGTAAATTCTAAAAAGGTTTTGATTTCTTTCCTTATTTCTTCCTTGACCAAGGTATCATTGACTAGAGCATTGTTCAGCTTCCATGTGTATGTGGACTTTCTATTGTTTTTGTTGCTATTGAAGACCACCTTTACTCCATAGTGATCTGATAGGAGGCATGGAATTAGTTTGATCTTCTTATATCTGTTGAGGTCTGTTTTGTGACCAATTATATGGTCAATTTTGGAGAAGGTACCATGAGGTACTGAGAAGAAGGTATATTCTTTTGATTTAGGATGAAATGTTTTATAGATATCTATCAAATCCATTTGGTCCAAAACTTCTGTTAGTTTCACTGTGTCTCTGTTTAGTTTGTGTTTCCCTGATCTGTCCATTGATGAGAGTACATTGCTGAAGTTACCCACTATTATTGTGTGGTGTGCAATGTGTGCTTTAAGCTTTAGTAAAGTTTCCTTTTCAAATGAGGGTGCCCTTGTATTTGGAGCATTGATGTTCAGAATTGAGAATTCTTCCTGGTAGATTTTTTTCCTTTAATGAGTATAAAGTATCCTTATGTGTCTTTTTTGATGACTTTTGGTTGAAAGTCAATTTTATTGGATATTAGAATCGCAACTCCAGCTTGTTTCCTAGGACCATTTGCTTGGAAAACTGTTTTCCAGACTTTTACTCTGAGGTAGTGTTTGTCTTTGACACTGAGATGCATTTCCTGTATGCAGCAAAATGTTGGGTCTTGTTTATGTATCCAGTCTGTTAGTCTATGTCTTTTTATTGGGGAATCGAGTCCATTGATGTTAAGAGATATTAAGGAATAGTGATTATTGCTTCCTGCTATTTTTGATGTAAGGTTTATGTTTGTGTGGTTATCTTCTTTAGGGTTTATTAAAAGAAAATTAATTTCTTGCTTTTTCTAGTGTGTATTTCCCTCCTTTTGTTGGCATTTTCCATCTATTATCCTTTGAAGGTCTGGATTTGTGAAAAGATACTGTGTAGATTTGTTTTTGTCATGAAATACCTTGGTTTCTCCATCTATGGTAATTGAGAGATTAGCTGGATAAAGCAGTCTGAGTTGGCATTTGTGTTCCCTTAGTGTCTGTAAGACATCTGTCCATGCTCTTCTGGGTTTCATAGTCTCTGGTGAGAAGTCGGGTGTAATTCTGATAGGTCTGCCTGTATATTTTACTTGACCTTTTCCCCTTGCTGCTTTTAATATTCTTTGCTTAGTATAATTGGTGTTTTAATTATTATGTGACAGGAGGAATTTCTTTTCTGGTCAAATCTATTTGGAGTTCTGTAGGCTTCTTGTATGTTCATGGGCATCTCTTTCTCTAGGTTAGAGACAGTTTCTTCTATAATTTTGTTGAAGACATTTACTGGCTCTTTAAGTTGCAAATCCTTGCTCTCTTCTATATCTATAATACCTAGGTTTGGTCTTCTCATTGTGTCCTAGATTTCCTGGATGTTTTGGGTCAAGAGCTTTTTGCATTTTTTATTTTCTTTGACTGTTGTATCAATGCTTTCTATGGTATCTTCTCCATCTGAGATTCTCTCTTCTGTCTCTTGTATTCTGTTGTTGATGCTCGGATCCAGGACTCCTGACGTCTTTCCTAGGTTTTCTATGTCCAGACTTGTTTCCCTTTGTGATTTCATTATTGTTTCTACCTCCTTCTTTAGATCCTGGATGGCTTTGTTCAATTCCTTAATCTGTTTTGTTGTGTTTTCCCTTAGTTCTTCAAGGGCTTCTTCCTGTTTGTGTTCTCCTGTATTTTTTTAAGGGAGTTATTTATGTCCTTCTTGAAGCCCTCCAGGAAGCCCTCCATCAGTATCATGACCTGTGATTTTAAATCCAAATCTTGCTTTCCTTGTCTTTAGGGTATCTAGGACTTGCTATGCTTGTGGGAGAATTGGGTTCATATGGTGTCATATCACCTTTATTTCTGTTAGCAACGTTCCTACATTTGCCTTTTGCCATCTTGTTATCTCTGTTGTTAGTTGTTCCTGCTGTCACTGGCTGGTGCTTGCCCCTCCTGTTTGCTTGTAAGCCTATCTCAGCAACCCTGGGTGACCAGCTTTCCCCTGACACAGATTACTGTGGTGCTGCTGAGCTTCTGGATGCAGGAGTCCACATGGAGGTATGTCCCAAGTGATCCTCTACTCTGGTGATCCCTGCTACCAGTCTGCCCCTCCACACTGTCACAGGAGCAAAGATGGTGGTACCTCACTTCCAAGCACAGGACTCCCTCTAACTGACTCCCTGCAGAGCAGTTGACCCCTGGCAGGGTAGGTGCCCAGCTAGCTGGCTGTGGATCTGCAGAGCTCCTGGGTGCAGGAGGGAGTCCTGCTATGGCGTATCCCTCCACTCTGGTGATTCCTGCCTACCAGTCTGCCCTTCCACACAGTCATAGGAGCAAAGATGGTGACACCCCCACTTCCAAGCGCGGGACTCCTTCCAACCACCTCCCTGCAGGTCAAATGCTCCCTGGCAGAATAGATGCCCAGACAACTGTGGGGCTGCCTAGCTCCTAGGAGCCCTGACAGGCAGCATCTCGAACCATCTTTCACTCTGGTGTTCCCTGCATAGCTGGCTGACCTCTCTGCTTCACTACTTTTCATTAAAATGTTCTTTATACTTCTGGTTTTCATCTGCACCCCAAGCAGATCCTGTGCCACACGGCTCTATACATAAATACTGCCATGAGAAAGCTGGTCTCCCAGGATGGCTGAGACACCTACAAGCTCAGGAACACCAACACTTCTCTTCTAATTCCTGGCTCAAATGGGACTCTCACAGAGCCATCAGGACATAGGAACCAAGGAACAGATGGGGACAGGATCCTTCTGACTTCTGTCCAAACTAAAATCCTCATGGAGAGAACTGGTCTCCCAGGATTACTGACACAGAGACTTGCAAGGGGGAAATGCCACAGTCAAAGACAGCAAGATCAGCTAACATCAGAGATAACCAGATGGTAATAGGCAATGGCAAGAACATAAGCAACAGAAACCAAGGCTACTTGGCACCATCAGAGCCCAGTTCTCCCCACACACACATAGCGAGCCCTATTATCCCAACACAACAGAAAAGCAAGACTCTGATTTAAAATCACATCTCATGATGGTGATGTAGGACTTTAAGTAGAATATAAATAAATCCCTTAAAGAAATACAAGATAACAAAGGAAAACAGGTAGACACCATAAAAGAGGAAACACAAATACCCTTAAAAAATTATAGGAGAAGACAACAAAAGAGATAAAGGAACTGAACAAAACCATCCAAGATCCAAAAATATAAATAAAAACAATAAAGAAATAACAAACTGAGACAACCCTGGAGCTAGAAAAACTAGGAAAGAGATCAAAAGTCATAGATGTAAGCATCACCAATGAAAAGAAAATATTGGTCTTCCCACCACAATTTACACCAGGGAGCCAGGAGACTCCACAACATTCTGTGCACAGCACACCAGGAGAGAGTGATCTCCCAGCAGCACTTTGACTTCTGAGCACAGAGGTGAGATCTCCACCTTCTATCTGGAGGGGAACACAGGGCATAAGATCAGTGGAGGAGCTCGACAGAAGTCTTCCCACCACTATTTGCACCAGGGAACCAGGAAACTCCACAGCCTTCTGTGCATAGCCCTTCAGGAGAGAGTGATCTCTCAGCAGTGCTTTTACTTCTAAGCTCAGAGGAGTAAGGACACAGGCTTACAGGCCCACAGGAGGAGCAAACTCCAGCCAGAGACAACAATACCAACTAGCACCAGAGATAACCAGATGACAAAGGACAAGCACGAGAACACTACCAACAGAAACCAAGACCACATGGCAACACCAGAACTCAGTTCTCCCATCACAGCAAGTCCCAGATACCCCAACACACAGGAAAAACAAGAGTTTGATTTAAAATCGTATCTCATGATGCTGATAGAGGGCTTCAAGAAAGA
The DNA here is from genome assembly GCF_947179515.1 of Apodemus sylvaticus. Lineage (NCBI taxonomy): Eukaryota > Metazoa > Chordata > Mammalia > Rodentia > Muridae > Apodemus > Apodemus sylvaticus. The sequence continues at coordinate 109,216,494 of NC_067481.1, read as the reverse complement.
CTTAAATAGCTCCCATAAAGAAATGCAGGAGAACATATATCAACAGGTAAAAGCCCTTAAAGAGGAAACACAAAAATCCTTTAAAGAAATACAGGAGATCATGGGTCAACAGGCAGAAGCCCTTAAAGACGAAACACAAAATCCCTTAAAGAACTATAGGAAAACACAAACAATCAAGTGAAGGACTGAACAAAACCATTCAGGATCTAATAGTGGAAGTGGAAACAATAAAGAAATCACAAAGTAAGACATCTCTGGAGATAAAAAACCTTGGAAAGAATTCAGTAGTCATAGATGCAAGCATGAACAACATAATACAAGAGATAGAAGAAGTCGAGGGGGGGAGGGGGGTCACACGTCTTTAATCCCAGCACTTGGGAGGCAGAGGCAGGCACATTTCTGAGTTTGAGACCAGCCTGGTCTACAGAGTGAGTTCCAGGACAGCCAGGGCTACACAGAGAAACCCTGTCTCGAAAGAACAACAACAACAACAACAACAAAAAAAAAATACAAGAGAAAGAGAGAGACAGAGAGGGAGAGAGAGAAGAAAGAACCTCAGGTGCTAAAGATACCATAGAAAACATTGACTCAACAGTCAAAGAAAATGCAAAATGCACAAAGCTGGTAACCCAAAACCTCCAGCAACTCCAGGACACAATGAGAAGACCAAACCTAAGGATTATTGATATAGAGGAGAGCAAAGATTTCCAACTTAAAGGGCCAGTAAATATCTTCAACAAAATTATAGAAGAAAACTTCCCTAACCTAGAGAAAGAGATGCCCATGAACATACAAGAAGCCTTCAGAACTCCAAACAGAGTGGACCAGAACAGAAACTCCTCCCAGCACATAATAATCAAAACACCAAATTCACTAAACAAAGAAAGAATATTAAAAGCAGTAAGAGAAAAAGGGCAAGTAACTTATAAAGGAGACCTTTCAGAATTTCACCAGACTTCTCACCAGAGACGATGAAAGCTAGAAGATCCTGGGACCTTCTACAGACCCTAAGAGACCTCATACAGACCCTGAGAGAACACAAATGCCAGCCCAGGCTACTATACCCAGCAAAGTTCTCAATAATCATAGATGGAGAAACCAAGATATTCCATGATAAAAGCAAATTTACACATCTCTCCACAAATCCAGCCCTACAATGGATAATAGATGGAAAATGCCAACACAAGGAAGGAAACTACACCCTACAAAAAGCAAGAAAGTGATCTTCTTTCAACATACCCAAAAGAAGATACCCACACAAACATAAAAATAACATCAAAAATAACAGAAAGCAACAATCACTATTCTTTAATATCTCTTAACAACAATGAACTCAAATCCCCAATAAAAAGACAGAGACTAACAAAATATTTCTCATGTAAATCTTCAATTTTATCAGAAAATGTTTGTAATTCCCTTTTAATTAATTTGGTACTGCTTTTCTATGTCTACCATTTTATCTGCATTATTTTTCATAATACTCTTCAATTTTAATATCTTTTTATATATTTCCTCTATTTTATCAAAAATGTTTTCAATGTAAATCTTTGAGTTTATCACAAATGTTTCTAATTCTATCTTCAATTTAGAGTTTTTATATCTACCATTTTATATGTAAAACTTTCCATGAAATAGTCAATTTTAACGTGTTTGTCCTTTTATTTCTTGAATTTTACTAGAAATATTTTCCATGTAAATCTTCAATTTTTAGCTGAAAATATTTATAATTCCACCTTCAATCAACTTAGAATTATCTTTATGCCTATCATTTTATCTGTATAATTTCCATGATAATCTATAACATGTTTTTCTATATATTTCTTCAATTTTATCAGAAATATTTTCCATGTAAATCTTCAAGTTTATCAGAAAATGTTTATAATTCCACTTTTAATCAACTTAGGAATACCTTTATGCCTACCATTATTATATCTATATAAAAATTTCCATGATAATCTTCAATTCTAACATGTTTTTCTACATTTTTCTACACTTTTATCAGAAATATTTTCCATGTAAATCTTCAATTCTATCATAAAATGTTTCTATTTCATATTTCAATTAATTTAGCAATGTTTTACATGTCTACCACTTTACTCTAATTTTTCATGAAAATTGTCAATTTTAACGTGTTTTTCTATTTATCTCTTCTATTTTATCTGAAATATTTTCCATGTAAATCTTTAATTTTACCATAAAGTGTTTTTACTCCCATTTTCAGTAAAAAAAATCAAAAAAGAAAAAAAAAAAAGAAAATATCAGGTGCAGAAGATTCCATACCATAGAAAACACTGGCACAAAAGTCAAAGAAAATGCAAAAAGGAAAAAAGCTCCTAACCCAAAACGTCCAACAAATTCAGGACACAATGAGAAGACCAAATCTAAGAATTATAGGTATAGAAGAGAGTGAAGATTCACACTTTAAAGGGCCAGTAGATATCTTGGACAAAATTATAGAAGTAAACTTCCCTAACATAAAGAAAAAGATGCACATAAACATATAAGAAGCCTACAGAACTCCAAACAGATTGAACCAGAAAAGAAATTCCTCCCATTACATAATAGTCAAAACACCAACTGCACAAAACAAAGAAAAAATATTAAAAGCAGTAAGGGAAAAAGGTCAAGCAACATATAAAGGCAGAACTATCAGAATTACACCAAACTTATCACCAGAGACTATGAAAGCTAGAAGATCCTGAGGAGATCTTATACAGATCTTAAGAGAATGCAAATGCTAGCCCAGACTGCCCAGCAAAACTCAATTACCATACATAGAGAAACCAAGATATTCCATAAGAAAATCGAATTTACAAAATTTTCCCACAAATCCAGCCCTACATAGGATAATAGATTAAAAAACCACAAACACAAGGAGAGAAATGATACCCTACAAAAAAGGAAGAAAGTAACTTTCTTTCAGCAAACCCAATAGAAGATAGCCACACAAACATAAAAATAACATTAAAACTAACAAGATTTTTCTCTCCAGTAACTTTCCAAGGCAGATAGAGTCAGGAGAACAGGGAGCACAGGAATGGCAGAGCAGCTGGGACAGGGATCTTTAATGCTCCATCTGCACCCAGGAGCTGGGCTGAGCCACAGTGCCAGGAGAGGGCTGGTCTCCCAGGGGTGCTGAGACAGGCTTGCATGCCCGCAGAGAAGACAAGCTCCAGCCAGAGTCCTCAGGAAAAACTAACACCGAGATAACCAGATGGCGAAAGGCAAACTCAAGAATGTTACCAATAGAAACAAAGGAGACACGGCATCACCTGAACCCTGTTCTCCCACAACAGCAAGTCCTGGATACCCCAACACACCAGAAAAAGGATTTGGATTCAAAATCACAGCTCTTAATGCTGACAGAGGACTTCAAGAAGGACATAAATAAGGAAAACACAACCAAACAGGTGAAAGAATTGAACAAAACCATCCAGATCTAAAAATGGAAGTAAAAACAAGAAAGAAATAACAAGGGGAAACAACTCTGGAGATATAAAACCTAGGAAAAAAGTCAGAAGTCTTCTTTCCTAGCAAGCATCAACAACAGAATACAAGAGATAGAAGAGAGAATCTCAGGTACAGAAGATACCATAGAAAACATTGACACAACACTCAGAGAAAATGCAAAATGCACATTCGTAAAAGAAATGTTACTAAAGATCAAAGTACACATTTCACCTCACACAATAACAGTGAGAGACTTCAAAACCCCAGTCTCATCAATGTACAGATCATGGAAACAGAAACTAAACAGAGATACAGTAAAACTAACAGAAGTTATGAACCAAATGGACTTAACAGATATCTATAGATATCTGTTAAGATATCTATAGAACATTTTACTCTAAAACAAAAAAACTATACCTTCTTCTCAGCACCTCATGTTACCTTCTCCAAAAATGATCATATACTTGGTTACAAAGCAAGCCTCAACAGATAGAAGATTGAAATCATACCACATACCCTATCAAATCAGCACAGACTAAGGGTGGACTTCGATGACAGCAAAACAACAGAAAGACCACATACACATGAAAACTGAACAACATTCTACTCAATGATACCTTGGTCAAGGGAGAAAGAAGGAAAGAAATTAAAGACTTTTTAAATTTAATGAAAATTAAGGCACAACATACCCAAACTTATGGGACACAATGAAAGCAGTGCTAAGAGGAAAACTCAGAACTCTGAGTGCCTCCAAAAAGAAAGTGAAAAGAGCACACACTAGCAGCTTGACAGTGCATGTGAAGGCTCTAGAACAGAAAGAAGCGATTACACCCAAGAAGAGAAGACAGCAGAAAATAATCAAACTCAGGCTTGAGTTGATTCAGGCTGAAATCAACCCAGTAGTAACAAAAAGAACTATACAAAGAATCAAACAAACCAGGAGCTGGTTCTTTGAGAAAAGCCAACAAAATAAATAAACCCTTAGCCAAACTAACCAGAGGACACAGAGACAGTATCCAAATGAACAAAGTAAGAAATGAAAAGGGAGACATAACAACAGCTACTGAGGAAATAAAAAAAACAAAAACAACAACAACAAAAAAAACCATCAGATCCTACTACAAAAGCATATACTCAAAAAAGCTGGAAAATCTAGACGAAATGGACAATTTTCTGGACAGATACCAGATACCAAAGTTAAATCTGGATCAGATAAATGATCTAAACAGTCCCATAACCTCTAAACAAATAGAAGCAGTCATTAAATGTCTCCCAACCCCCTCCCCCCAAAAAGCCGAGGAACCGATGGGTTTAATGCAGAGTACTATCAGACCTTCAAAGAAGACCTAATACCAGTAATATTCAAACTATTCCACAAAATAGAAACAGAAGGAACACTACCCAATTCATTCTATGAAGCCACAATTACTCTGATACCTAAAACACACAAAGACCCAACAAAGAAAGAGAACTTTAGGCCAGTTTTCGTTATGAATATTGATGCAAAAATACTCAATAGAATTTTTGCCAACAGAATCCAAGAACACATGAAAATGATCATCCATCATGATCAAGTAGGCTTCATCTTAGGAATACAGGCATGGTTCAATATAAGGAATTCTATCAATGTAATCCATTATATAAATAAATAAATAAATACATAAATATAAATAAATAAATAAATAAATAAATAAAACCATATGATCACTTCATTAGATGCTGAGAAAGCATTTGACAATATCTAACACCCCTTCATGATAAAAGTCTTGGAAAGATCAGGAATTCAAGGCACATACCTAAACATAGTAAAAGCAATATACAGCAAACCAGTAGCCAACATCAAAGTAAATGGAGAGAACCTTGAAGCAATATGACTGAAAGCAGGGACCATACAAGGCTGTCCACTCTCTCCCTACCTGTTCAATATAGTACTTGAAGTCCTAGCCAGAGCAATTAGACAACAAAGGAGGTCAAAGGGATACAAATTAGAAAGGAAGAAGTCAAAGTATCACTATTTGCAGATGATATATTATATTTAAGTGAGATAAAAAAAATTCCACCAGAGAACTCCTAAACCTGATAAACAACGTCAGCAAAGTAGCTGGATACAAAATTAACTCAAAAAAACAGTAGCCTTCCTATACTCAAAGGATAAAGAAGCTGAGAAAGAAATTAGGGAAATGACACCCTTCACAATAGTCACAAATAACATAAAATGCCTTGGTGTGACTCTAGCCAAGCAAGTGAAAGATCTGTATGATAAGAACTTACGGGTCTCTGAAGAAAGAAATTGAAGATCTCAGAAAACGGAAAGATCTTCCATGCTTTTGGATTGGCAGGGCTAATATAGTAAAAATGGCCATCTTGCTTAAAGAAATCTACAGATTCAATGCAATCCCCATCAAAATTCCAACTCAGGTAGATTGATGAAATAGAATTGAAGACCCAGAAATGAACCCACACACCTCTTGTCATTTGATCTTTAACAAAGGAACCAGCATTTTCAACAAATGGTGCTGGTTCAACTAGCAGACAACATGTAATAGAATGCAAATTGCTCCATTCTTATCTCTCTATACAAAGCTCAAATCCACGTGGATAAGGGACATGCACATAAAACCAGATACACTGAATCTAATAGAAGACATTTGGAAAGAGCCTGGAGCACATGGGCACAGGAGAACAGAACACCTTAGCTTATGCTCTAAGATCAAGAATTGACAAATGAGACCTCATAACATTGCAAAGCTTCTGTAAGGCAAAAGACACTGTCAATAGGACAAAACGGCAACTAACAAATTGGGAAGAGATCTTTACCAATCCTACATTCAATAGAAGGCTAATATCTAATATATACAAAGAACTCAAGAAGTTGTACTCCAGAGAAACAAATAACCCTATTAAAAATAGGGTATGAAGTTAAATAATCCTCAACTGATGGCTGAGAAACACCTAAAGAAATATTCAAAATCCTTAATCATCAGGGAATTACAAATCAAAACAACACTGAGATTCCACCTCATACCAGTCAGAATGACTAAAACAAAAACTCAGGGAACAACAGATACTGGAAAGGATGTGTAGAAAGAGGAGCACTCCTCCATTGCTGGTGGGATTGCATGCTGGTAAAACCACTCTGGAAATCAGTTCGGCTGTTCCTCAGAAAATTGGACATAGTACTATCTGAGGATCCAGCTATACCAGTTCTGGGCATATACTCAGAAGATGCTCCAACATGTAATAAGGACAAATGCTCCAATATCTTCATAGAAGTCTTATTTATAATAGCCAGAAGCTAGAAAAAAAACAGATGTCCTTCAACGGAGGAATGGATACAGAAAATGTGTTACATTTACACAATGGAGTACTACTCAGCTATTAAAAACAATGAATTCATAAAATTCTTAGGCAAATGGATGGAACTAGAAAATATTCTGAATGAGGTAATCCACTCACAAAAGAACACACATGGTATGTACTCACTGATTTGTGGATTTAGCCCAAAAGTTTGGAAAACCCAAGATACAATTCACAGACCACATGAAGCTCAAGAAGAAGGAAGACTTCAATACTTCAGTGCTTTTTAGAAGGGTGAACAAAATACTCACAGGAGGAAATATCGAGACAAAGTGTGGAGCAGAGACTGAAGGAAAGGCCATCCAGAGACTGCCCCACCTTGGATCCATCCCATATACAGCCACCAAACCCCGATGTTATAGTGGATGCCGGGAAGAGCTTGCTGATAGAAGCCTGATATGGCTGTCTCCTGAGAGGCTCTGCCAGAGCCTGACAAGCACAGAGGCCGAGGCTCAAATCCAACCATTGGACTGAGCTCGGGGTCCATAATAGAGGAGTTGGAGAAGGGACTGAAGGAGTTGAGGGGTTTTCAGCCCCAGGGAGGGAGCAATAGAGTCAACATGCCACCCCCCCCCCCCAGAGCTCCTTAGATCTGGACCGCCAACTAATACACAGAGTATTAGTGCTAGCCACACATGTGGCAGACGATGGCCTTGTTGGACATCAGTGAGAGGAGAGGCCCTTGGGCCTGGGGGTGTTCAATGCCCCAGTGTAGGGGAATGCCTGGGAGGGAGGACAAAGTGGGTGGGTGGAGGAGCACCCTCATAGAGGCAAGGGGAGGGGTAGCAACATAGGTGGTTTCTAATGAGGAAACCTGGAAAAGGGAAAACTTTTGAAATGTAAATAAAGAAAATAAATATCCAATCAAAAAAATGTTACTCTTGAGAGTGAACTTTAGTAAACCCACACAACAGAATTTATATCAAGCTGTTTTAAGACTTCTTTTGTCAGTGCAATTAATCTGAGTCTCTTTACCTTAGCCTCAGGCACTCTTCAGACAAGGACAAAAATTAGCCACATTCTTCATCAAAGTACCATAAAAACAGTCTCTACATATTGAAATTCTCCACTTAAACCTCTTAGGCAAGGTCTGCACAATTCAAATCACTCTCAGTAACAAAGTCTTGTATATTCATACTAGGATAGCTCATTAAGCCCCACTTAAAGTATTCCACAGCTTTCAAATCCAAAGTTCCCAAATCCACATTCTTCCAAACAAAAACATAGATCTAATACAGAAATGCCCCAGTCCCTGGTACCAACTTCTGTCTTAGTTAGGGTTTTACTGCTGTGACATTATGAACAAGTCAACTCTTATACGGACAGTATTTAACTGGGGCTGGCTTACAGATCCAGAGAGTCAGTCCATTATCATCAAGGCAGGAACATGGCAGCATCCAGGCAGGCACGGTGCAAAAGGAGCTTACAGTTCTACGTCTTCATCTGAAGGCTTCAAGCAGAATACTGACTTCCAGGCAGCTAGGATGAGAGTCTTAAAGCCCACACTCACAGTGACACACTTACTGCAACAGGGTCACATCTATTCCAACAGGGCCATACCTTCTAATAGTGCCACTTCCAGGGCTGAGCATACGCAAACCATAACAGAAGTTAAACACAAGAAGCACTATCAGGTATTTTGCTACATTTCTAAGAGTCCTTAAATCCTGAAATTGTTGATGGTTTTAATCTATGTACAAAAGAAAATGAATACTTACACTTTCACAAATGAAAATAAAATAGAAGAAAAAATCTTTTTAAAATAGCAAGAAAGGTGTATAGCACCTTCCAATCTGAGCCAGTGCCCTGAGAAGACCTTGAGAGTTAGCTCTGCATCCAGTCCCACAACATCCAGAAGAAACTCAACTCTCACTTTTTCGGAACTGCGACAGCTGACAGGGAGAAAGAGATTCCAGTCTAAGACTGGTGGCCCCATTTCATAGGGACTCTGGAAAGGGCTGCTCAGTGCAGAAGAACCACATACACTTTCTTCATGGGCCAGGAACCAGAGGAAGAAAAAGGAAGAAACAGATCCCACTGGACCCTTGAAAGGCATCATAATGGAAAGGAAGCAGTCACTGTCACATGCTAGGTAAGTGCTCTCTCACCACAGAGCTACACTCCCAGCCCCACCCCAGTATCCAATGCTACAACAGTGCTGTCTTCCGGATCATGAATATGTGTTTTAATTTCTTTCATCGATGGTCTGTAGTTTTCATTGCATTGCTCCTTTGCCTCGTTGGTTAATTGCTTAATATTTTATTCCTTTTGATCAGTGTCATAAAATACTGTTAGTTACAGTATTATTTTGCATGTTAAAATAGCAAAATCACCATTTTAGTTCTCATTTGTATTGAAACCCGTTTTTCCTCCTGAAATTTGTATTCCTCGCATATTTGTCCATGCTGGTGAAAGTAATCTTCACTCCTGCGGTGTATTTCACTGTTTGCACCCTAAATTCTTTTTCAGTATAGGTTGCCTGCATCTCAGTGATGCTACAAGCATTTGTGTGTATGTCTTCTTGACATGTATTTCTCTTTATTGTGTGTAACTAGGAGGGGAGTATTTCTGACAGAGGTTACACATTGCTTGATTTGAAAAATATTACCTAAATCTTTAAGAACTCCATGATAGTGGGATCCATTCACTTGCTCTAGTGTCCTAGAATTCAAGTTGCAAGTCACTCATGCACAGACTCAGAAACATACTTCCCGTCTGTTTCTCCCAGCGGTTGTGTCTTGTAGACAATTCTTTCTCCTTCCTTGGTCCTTCCTTCTGCACATTTGGATTTTCTTGCACTCATCGGTTGTCATCACTACCACCTAATGACTGATGTTCATTGATGCTCCTATTTCCAGACACTGTCAATGGCTTTCTAAGTGAGATATGGGTAATAGAAATTACTTCTACATTACAGTCAACAAAACCAAAGTCTAACACAAATGAAATACTTGTTCAGGGTCACTAGTTTACATTCAAACTAAGGCCTGTAAACTCCCAACTCCTAGGCTTTATATTGGATTTCTCTGTTATGTCTTTTTATTTTCTTTTGGTGTGTTTGTGTGTGTGTGTGTGTGTGTGTGTGTGTGTGTGTGTGTCTTTCATTTGGAAACTCGGAACTCTGGGGTGGGTAGCAAGGAGCTTGTGCAGTGCCACTGGGGTGATTTGAGTAACATTAATCATCTGATGCAATACATACAGTTTCTTTTTCATTTAAAAAAAATAATTAGCATTGTATCTTTAGTGTTTCTTATACCATGTGATCTTCATAATGACCTGAGTAGATTGTGATACAATTGTATTTAGTATCTAATATCCTATGATTGTTAGGTGTATTTGTACAAATTATTGTCAAAGAATGTTTCCTTACATGCTACTTTTCCTTTCATTTGTGTTGTTTTAAGAAAAAATGCTTGTGAAGAAATTCCCAGGCCAATGGGCCGATCCTTTTTCTGATTTGTGACACTGATCAGTATCAAATGTACAGTTAGAAAGGAAGTTCCAAGTGAGGGCCACTTGAGGCCAACAGCACAGTCTTTGTGGGGAGACCTTCTGATATGCCAATTTATTTCCTATAATCAATCTTAACTAGAAGTTTATTTGTGCAGTGTCATAACTTCTCAGCAACTTCTATGCTCATTCTACTGGTTGATGTGATTTGCTCTGGTGCAGGACCCTACATCCATCTGAGATTTATACTCCAAAAGTAGGGATGATACTTAGCATAAATTTTTACCACTGAAATAATAATTTACAAACTTCTTCTGGAAAACAGTTATTCAGCAGCACTGAAAACTCAGAGGATAAAATTAACTGAATGAGGAGGAGAATGAAACACAGACACCTGGAAGATAAAGGCCACTTGCTTGCCATGGACGTGGCCTCTGGCTAATGGTGCCATACTGCTAAGCTGCTGACAGGCACAAGGATGCATCAAGGCTGCTCAGTAGAGTCCTCAGCCATGCACTCACCATCCGCACAACCAGGTCTGAACAATTTTTAACACTACTAGTTGCATATAACACACCAGGTTAGCGGGCACTCACTAGGTTTTTAGTGGAGTGTCCCCGTCTGTCACTTTCTTCCTTGTCTTTCTTAACTCATCCAGAGAAACTTAAGGCTAAAAACACTACTCTGAAGCAAGTTTTCCTTAATACTTTAAGGTCTCTAAAGACGTCCCCCAGTGTCCCATTACATGTTCCCTGGTCCCAGGACCTGGATAAGCAGCTCCTTACACATCCCTTTCATATATCCCTAAGGTCTCAATGTGTAATGAAGACAACATTCCACTACTAGGCCACTACACTTCAGGCCTACTATCTGTGAGGTCTTGCTGACACATTGTGGTGTGAGTGTTTGGTTATTCCCTAATGTCACACGTGGAGGAGGGGTCACATGTTGCTCATGCTTTGCATAAATCTACCTGCCCTTTGCACCAGTGGGTCTGGCTTCACACTGCTCAGGTTTGTACAACTTCCTCCCTCCCCCACTGGATAATTGCTCCATCTATCAAACCAGGATATGAATATCTTTATTGTCCAGCTCCTTTTCTCACAGAAGTCCTCTGACTTGTGTTCCTATGGGCAGTGACCACAATGTAAATTGACATGCAGAAGAGACACTGATGGCCACCCTGTGCCACCAGTTGGCACACTGATTTGCTGTTTCTTGCTTCTTCATAGAAAAAGATGCTTCAAGGATGCCATTAGTTATGGTATTGGCTCATCAGGATGGTGCCTTGTGGTCCTCTAACCTAACTGCATTACATTTAGGAGACTGATGTTCTCATTCCAGCCTAGTTCTAGGTACTTTCTCTGCTACTGCTATTGCTGAGGAGGACAAGGAAAGCTGATGCTGTTGTTGGGAAGGACAGGGTGTTCCCTGGATAGGAATAGTTTTAGTTGCATGGGAATGAGAGTCAATGGGCCCTGATGTTTCACTTCAGGTATTACTGAGACCCCACATCTGATTTAGGATATAGATTTGACCCATAGGTGTTAGAGCTTGCATCACTTAAACAACCTCATTAGCTCCCAGCTGAATGTTTTCAGGCTCTCTGCCCACCTGCATATTTTCTTGAGTTTTCTGGTCAGTATCTTTTATTAGATCAATTTGTTCTACACCCACGCTTCACCCCCTTTGAGCTAGGTATTGCCACCATAGCTGCAGTCTCTGGGCTTTATGGACTGCAGGTCTTTAATGATGACTTTTGTTTAAGTCAATCAGTACAGAGTTGGGGTAGGTCTGACTGTTGAGAGTGCAGGGACACACACACACTCTGTCATGTTCTGTCAGATGGATTTGCATGTGGGTGACAAGACCTGTGTACCACCACTATGGCTAATGTGTATACCTTTTAAAAATTACACCTTCCTAAACATAAAAACAAGTACATATTCCATTCAGAATAAAATATTAAAGTAAATTAAAAAAAAAAAGAAACTCAACTCTCAGATGCTCTAACATGCCCAGGATTATAGGATTACAGGATCTCAGGAGTTTGGTCACACCAGGATTTCAGAATCCCAGAAGTATCTTAGCTCCCAGAAGCTCTGATATACCCAGGGTCTCAGGATCATAGGATCCCAGAATCATAGGATCACAGAGACAACTAGACACTGAGAAGTTGTGACACAAACAGGATCACAGGAGGGACAGGCTCCAGTCAGCAACAGTGAGGGCAGGTAGCCCTAGAGATAACTAGATATCAAGAGGCAAATGGAAGAACATAAGTAACATAAACCAAGGTTACATGGCATCATCAGAACCCAGTTCTCCCACCATAGCAATTCCTTGATACCTCCATCACACCAGAAAAATAAGACTCTGATATAAAATCACTTTCCATGATGATGATGATAGAGAACTTTAAGGACATAATAACTCCTTTAAAGAAATATAGGAGAACACAGGAAAACAGGTAGAAGCCCTTAAAAATGAAAAAAAAAATGCCCTTAAAGAATTACAAGAAAACACAACCAAAGGAATTAAACAAAAATATCCAGGATCTAAAAACAAAAATAGAAACTATAAAGAAATCACAAAGGGAAACAAGCCTAGAGATAGAAAATCTACAAAAGAGATCAGGAGTCAGAGATGCAAGCGTCACAAACAAAATACAAGAGAAAGGAGAATCTCAGGTGCAAAAGATACCATAGAAAACATTGACAACACATTCAAAGAAAATGCAAAATGCAAGAAACTCCTCACCAAAACATTCAGGAAATCCAGGACACAGTAAGATGAACAAACCTAAGGATAATAGGTATAGAACAGAATGAAGATTCCCAGCTTAAAGGGCCACTAAATATCTTCAACAGATTTAAAAATAAAGAAGAAAACTTCACTAATCTAAAGAAAGAGATGCCCATGAACATACAAGAAGCCTACAGAATCCCAAATGGACTGAACCAGAAAAGAAATTTCTCCTGTCACATAATAATCAAAATACTAAATGCACAAAACAAAGAAATAATATTAAAAGCAGTAAGGGGAAAAGATGAAGTAATATATAAAAACACACCTATCAGAACATCAGACTTCTCACGAGAGAATATAAAAGCCAGATTTCAGGCAGATGTCACACAGACTCTAAGAGAACACAACGGCCAGCCCAGGAAAATACACAGCAAAACTCTCAATTAACATAGATGGAGAAATCAATGTATTCCATGACAAAAACAAATTTACACAATATCTTTCCACAAATTCAGCCCTACAAATGATAGTAAATGGAAAATTTCAACACAAGGAGGGAAATTACACCCTAGAAAAGCAAGAAAGTAATCTTCTTTGAACAAACCCAAAAGAAGATAACCACACAAACATAATTCCACTTCTAACAACCAAAATAACATGAGGCAACAATCACTATTCCTTAATATCTCTTAACATCAATGGACTCAATTCCCCAATAAAAAGACATAGACTAACAGATTGGATATGTAAACAGGACCCAGCATTTTGCTGTATACAGGAAGCACACATCAGTGTCAAAGACAAACACTACCTCAGTGTAAAAAGCTGGGAAAAAATCCAAGCAAATGGTCCCAAGAAACAAGCTGGATTAGCCATTCTAATATCGGATAAAATAAACTTTCAACCAAAAGTTATCAAAAAAGATAAGGAAGGACACTTCATACTTTTCAAAGAAAAAATGCACCAAATGAATGCTCAATTATGAACATCTATGCACCAAATTCAAGGGCACTAAAATTCTAAAAGAAACTTTGCTAAAGCTCAAAGTACACAATGAACCTCAAACAATAATAGGAGGAGACTTTAACACCCCACTCTCAGAAATAGACAGATCGTGGAAACAGACATTAGCAGAGACACAGTAAAACTAACAGAAGTTATGAACCGAACAAATTTAACAAATATCTATAAACATTTCATCCTAAAACAAAAGAATATATATTCTTCTCAGCACAACATGGTACTTTCTCCAAATTTCACCATAAAATTGGTCACAAAACAGGCTTCAACAGATATTAGAAGATTTAAACAATCCCATGCATCCTGTCTGATCACCACAAACTAAGGCCGGTCTTCAATACCCAAAAAACAATTGAAAATCCACATACACATGGAAGTTAAAAAATATTTGACTCACTGATAACTTGGTGAAGGAAGAAATAAAGAAAGAAATTAAAGACTTTTTAGAATTTAATGAAAATAAAAGCGCATCATACCAAAACTTATGGGACATAATGAAAGCAATGCTAAGAGGAAAACTCATACCTCTAAGTGCCTCCAAAAATAAACTGGAGAGAATATACACTAGCAGCTTCTCAGGACACCTGAAAGACCTAGAATAGAATGAAGCAAATACATCCAAGAAGAGTAGACATCAGGAAATCATCAAACTCAGCTAAAATGAACAAAGTAGAAACAAAAAGAACTGTACAAAGAATTAACAAATCCAGGAGCCATTTCTTTGAGAAAATCCACAAGATAGATAAGCCCTTAGCCAGGCTAACCAGAGGGCACAGAGAAAGTATGCAAATTAATAAAATCAGAAATGAAAAAGTAGGCATAACAACAGAAGCCAAGGAAATTCAAAAAATCATTTGATTCTTCTACAAAACCTTATACTCAACGAAATTGGAAAAACTGGATGAAATGGGCAACTTTCTAGACACATACTCAGGTACCAAAGTTAAATCAGGATCAGAGAAGCCATCTAAAAGCTTTCATAACCCCTAAAGAAATAGAATAAAAGTCTCCCAACCCAAAAAAAAAAAAAAAAAAAAAAGCCCAGGTGCAGATTGGTTTAGTGTAGTTTTATCAGACCTTCAAAGAAAACCTAACACCAATGCTCTTCAAACTATTTCACAAAATACAAACAGAAGGAACACTACCCCAATTCACTCTATGAAGCCACAATTATGCTGATATGTAAACCACACAAAGAATCAACAAAGAAAGAAAACTTCAGACAAATTTCACTTACAAATATTTATACAAAAATTCTCAATACATAGCCAGATAGTGGTAGTGCATGCCTGTAATCCTAGCACTCTGGGAGGCAGAAACAGGCGGATTTCTGAGTTTGGGGCCAGCCTGGTCTACAGAGTGAGTTCCAGGACAGCCAGGGCTATACAGAGAAACCCTGTCTCGAAAAAACCAAATCCAAAAAAAAAAAAAAAAAAAAAAATCTCAATACAATTCTTGCCAACAAAATCCAAGAATACATCAAATCAATCATCAACTGTGATCAAGTAGGCTTCATCCCAGGGATGCAGTAATTGTTCAATATATGGAAATCTATAAATGTAATCCACTATATAAAGAAACTCAAAGAAAAAAAACCACATAATCATTTCATTAGACACTGAAAAGGCATTTGACAAATGTCACCACCACAATTTCATGATAAAAATATTGGAAAGATCAGGAATTCAAGGCCCATATATAAACATAATAAAAGCAATATACAGCAAACCAGTAGTAAATGGAGTTAAATATCAAAGTAAATGGAGGGACACTTGAAGCAATCCCACTAAAATCAGGGACTATACAAGGCTTCTCACTCTATCCCTACTTCTACTATATCATACTCAAAGTCCTAACCAGAGGAATTAGACAACAAAAGAAGGACAAATTGATGCAAATTGGAAATGAAGAAGTTAAAATATCACTATTTGCAGATGGTATAATACTATACTTAAGTAATCCCAAAAATTCCACCAGAGAACTAATAAACCTGATAAACAACTTCAGCAAAGTGGCTGGATATAAGATTAACTCAAATCAGTAGCCTTCCTTTCCTCAAAAAATAAACAGGATGAAAAAATTAGAGAAATGACAACCTTCACAATAGTCACAAAGAATATAAAATACCTTGGTGTGACTCTAACCAAGCAAGTGAAAGATCTGTATAATAGGAACTTCAAGTCTCTGAAGAAAGAAATTAAAGATCTCAGAAGATGGAAAGATCTCTCATGCCAATGGATTCCCAGGATTAATGTAGGAAAAATGGTCATCTTGCCGAAAGCAATCTACAGATTCAATGCAATCCCCATCAAAATTCCAACTCAATTGTTCATACAATTAGAACAAACAATTTGCAAATTCATTTGGAAAAACAAAAATACCTGGAGAGCAAAAACTACTCTAAACAATAAAAGAACTTCTGGGGGAAATCACCATCCCCAACCTCAAGCTGTATTACAGAGGAATAATGATTAAAACTGCATGGTATTGATACAGAGACAGGCAGGAATATCAATGAAATAGAATTGAAGACCCAGAATTGAACCCACACACCTATGCTCACTGGATCTTTGACAAGGAACTAAAACCATCCAGTAGAAAAAAAGACAGCATTTTCAACTCAGCATTTCATTTCAGCATTATATGCTGGCTCAACTGGAGGTCAGCATATAAAAGAACACAAATTAATCCATTCTTATCTGCTTGTATAAACCTCAAGTCCAAGTGGATCAAGGACCTCCACATAAAATCAGATACACTGAAACTAATAGAATAGAAAGTTGGGAAGAGCCTCGAATACGTGGGTATAGGACACAATTTCCTCAACAGAACATCAATGGTGTATGCTCTAAGATCAACAATAAGAAAAATTAGACCTCATAAAACTTCAAAGCTTCTGTAAGGCAAAGGATACTTCAATATGACAAAATGGCAACCAACAGATTGGGAAAAGATCTTTACCAATCCTACACCTAATAGAGGGCTAATATTCAATATATCCAAAGAACTCAAAAAGTTAGAGCCCAGAGAACCAAATAGCCCTAAACAAAGAATTCTCAACTGAGGAATATTGAATGGCTGAGAAACACCTATAGAAATTGTGAGCATCCTTAGTCATCAGGGAAATGTAAATCAAAACAACACTGACATTCCTCCTGACATTAGTCAGAATGGCTAAGACCAAAAAGTCAGATGACAACAGATGCTGTTGAGCAAGTGGAAAAAGAGGAACACTCCTCCATTGCTGGTGGGATTGCAAGTTGGTACAAGTCTGGAAAACAATTTGGTGCTTCCTCAGAAAATTGGACATAGTACTACCTGAGGACCCAGCTATACCACTCCTGGGCATATACCCATGAAGATGCTCAAACATATAACAAGAATACATGCTTCACTATGTTCATAACAGCCTTATTTATAATAGACAGAAGCTGGAAAGAACCCAGATGGCCTTCAATAGAGGAATGGATACAGAAAATGTGGTTCATTTACAGAATGGAGTACTACTCAGCTATTCAAAACAATTGAATAGCTTCATGAATTTCATAGGCAAAAGGATGGAACTAGAAAATACCATCCTGAATGAGGTAACCCAGTAACAAAGGAACACACATGGTATACACTCACTAATAAGTGGATATTAACCCAAAAGCTCAGAATACCCAAGATACAGTTCGCAGACCACATGAAACTCAAGAAAATGAAAGACAAAAGTTTAAGTGCTTCAGTCCTTCTCAGAAGGGGAAAACAAAAACTCACAGGAGCAAATACAGAGACAAAATGTGGAACAGAGACTGAGGGAAAGGTCATCCAAAAACTGCTCCATCTGGGGATTCATCCCATATACAGTCACCAAACACAGACACTATTGTGGATGCCAAGAAGTGCTTGCTGACAGGAGCCTGATTTAGCTGTCTTCTAAGAGGCTCTGTCAGAGCCTCACAAATACAGAGGCAGATGCTCACAGCCAACCATTGGACTGAGCTTGGGGGTCCCCAATGGAGGAGTTAGAGAAAGGAATGAAGGAGCCAAAGGGGTTTGCAACACCATAGGAAGAACAACAATATCCACCAACCAGAAACACATCCCTAGAGCTCCCAGGGACTAAACCACTAACCAAGGAGTACACATGGAGGGACCCATTGCTCCAGCCACATATGTAGTAGAGGATGGCCTTGTTAGTCATCAATGGGAAAAGAGGCCTTTGGTCCTGTGAAGGCTTAATGCCCCAGTGTAGGGGAATGCCAGGGCAGGGAGGCAGGAGTGGGTGGGTAGGGGAACACCCTCATAGAAGCATGTAAGTAAGGAAAACATCCAATAAGAAAAATAAAGGGGTATAGCTCTAGAAACATAAATGTACTAGGACATTAATAAGTAAGCAATTACAAATATCCTCTGAGGCATGTTTTTAATTCCACTACTCAGAAGGTAGACGAAACTCTGAGGACATTGAGGCCATCCTGGGCTACAAAACAACTAAAACAAGTTCCAAGCCATCCAAGGATATTTAGTAAGTCTCAGTCTCTCCTCTCTCTCCTCTCTCTCCTCTCTCCTCTCTCCTCTCTCCTCTCTCCTCTCTCCCCTCTCCTCTCTCCCCTCTCCCCTCTCCTCCCCTCTCCTCCCCTCTCCTCCCCTCTCCTCCCCTCTCCTCCCCTCTCCTCCCCTCTCCTCCCCTCTCCTCCCCTCTCCTCCCCTCTCCTCCCCTCTCCTCCCCTCCCCTCCCCTCTCTCTCTCTCTCTCTCTCTCTCTCTCTCTCTCTCTCTCTCTCTCTCCCCCTCTTGCTCTCTCTCACTTTCTCTCACTCTCTCTCACTCTCTTGCTCTCTCACTCTCTCGCTCTCTCACTCTCTCTCTCTCTCACTCTCTCGCCTTCTCTTGCTCTCTTACTCTCTCACGCGCTCTCTCTCACTCTCTGGGGGTGGCTGTTTGTGTGTTCATGGATGGATGGATGGATGGATGGATGGATAGCTAAAAACAAATGCTAAGTGATATTCCTAGGCCACGATCTACATGTTGATACCATTTATTTATCCACAAAGTTCACCTGAGCCTGCTTCTGTTAAAGCTATAGGTGTCTACCACATCTGAGATCTACCTTTAAGACTTCAGCAATAAAAATGAGATTGGAGATGCAACTATAGTTGCCAAAATTACTCACATAGGCTGTTGGGTTATTTAACCTAGCTTATCAGGGAAACTCTATATCACAGCCAAGTAATACAACTTAACTTTCTGAATTGATATGAACTGGATTTGCACCTTGAGACCAGTAAACACATGTCATGAATGAATCTGTAGAGAATGGAAAGAGATGCACTGTAGAGCCAGAACCATGGGCTTAATATTCAAGCTCTTGGAAAAACAGGTTTCTAAAGAGGTTGTAAGAACAAAGATACTGAACATATCATCCTGGGTGAGACAGAGGCATGTTTGTCCTCTGAGAGACTCCACCCAGCAGTTGATTCATATACAGACACCCACAACCAAACAGTGGATAGAGCTTCGGGACTCTTATGGAAGAACAGGAAGAAGGATTGCAGGCCCCAAAGGGGATAGGAACTCCACAGGAAGACCAATAGAGTCAACTAGCCTGAACCACTGCAGCTCTCAGAGTCTGAACTACCAACCAAATATAAACAAGCTGGCCCTAGGACTCCCTGCTCACAAGTAGCAGATGTACAGCTTGACTTTCATGTGGGTCCTGAACAACTGGAATTGTGGGACATCCCAAAAGCTGTTGCCTATGTGGGTGGTATGTTCTACTAGCTGGGCTGCCTTGTCTGGCCCAGTGACATAGGGAGTGCCTAGCCTCACAGAATCTTGAAGTGTTGAGGGGATAGCCAGGGGCTCCCACCAGCTCAAAAGAGAAGGGGGTTGGGATAAGGATTGTGGGAGGGGTGACTGGGAGGGGGCAGTGAGTGGGATGTACAGTGAGTATGTAAAAAATTTTTAATTAAATTAAAAACAAATATTTTGAAAACTGGCAGTGATTACTATAAAAAGATAGACACTTTGCAAACTGGCTGTCATTACTATAAGACACAGCAAGCATTGAGCACATAGTAATGTGCCTATCTCAAAGTACACTCAACAATAATACTTTCTTAACTTTGAACTTACCAAATACACCATTCATTGTTAAATTATATAGACTTACCTGAATAAAGACTTCTCTTCAGTATTGTTATCCACTTCTAAAAGTAAATGAAAATGTATTTTATAACAACCAGGTAGACTACCAAAAGACCTTTTCTGATCTCTCTCTTTCCTTAATCCTTAATCCTTAATCCTTAATCCTTAATCCTTAAATCTCATCCCTAGTGCTATAACAGAACATCTGCTGTGGTCTCCTTCCACCCTGTCTACATCTTCTGTAGATCTCAAAACTCATCTACTCCTTACCTCCCTCCCCATACTAATTGCCACGCAATAGCCCACAACTGAAGCAGGCAGCTCCTGCTCAAATACAGACCACACCTACTGGAAAAACAGGTAGGCTCCCACAAAGCTTCTCATCTCTCTCTCTTCTCTCTCTCTCTCTCTCTCTCTCTCTCTCTCTCTCTCTCTCTCTCTCTCTCTGTGTGTGTGTGTGTGTGTGTGTGTGTGTGTGTGTCTTTCCATCTCCCCATACCACAGAGCCATTCATTCAGTCTCAATTCTAGATCACCTCCCTTCACTCATCTCCTATGGGTCCCACAGAACATCCCCTGTTCTCCAGCCTTCCTCTTCTAATTCATCATTCCACCCCAGCCTCCAACACTAGCAGACATTCCCTGTGAACACACCAACTGAAGTCCAGTAAAATAAGCAACACATAGCCATCATCCTCTGCAAAAATCTAGACAGAAAACAGAAATCAAAGAACAAAGTGCCCAACCTACAAAGACAAACCCAGAAGTCAGCATACAAGCCTGTAGTCACCCCAACCCCATACACCTAGATGGCAGTGTAAGAACAGAATAACAGCCAGGGCAAATATCTTCACTATAGTCCATCATTCCTACCACTGCGGACAGCTAATTTCCAATAGAGATGAAGCATAAAATGAAGACCTTAAACCAAATATATATGAAGATGATAGAGATCCTTAAAGATAAAAATCAATAAACCCCTTAAAGAAATTCAGGAAAATACAAACAAACAATTGGAGGAAATGAATAAATAAATCCCTTTCAAATCCAGGGGTGGGTAGAAAAAACAATTGATAGAAATAAATAAAACTATTCAATATCTCAACATGGAAATAGAAGCAATAAAGAAAACACAAAATTAGGGAATTCTGGAAATGAAAAATTTAGGAATTCTAACAGGAAATTCACCAAGAAAATACAAAAGATGGAACAGAGAATCTCATGCATTGTCTTAATTTGGGTTTTATTGCTGTGAAAGGCACTATGATCAAGGCAAACATTTAATCAGAGGCTGGCTGTATCTAGGCAAACACAGTACTAGGGGAGTCAAGAGTTCTACATCTTAATATGAAGGCAGGCAGTAGATATAGTCTTCTTCGGACAGCCAGGGAAAGGGTTTCTTCCACACTGGGCACAGCTGGAGTACTAGAAAACTTCAAAGTCCACATATACAGTGACACACTTCCTCCAACAAGGTCTTACCTATTCCAACTAGGCCACTCCTCCAAATAGTGCTGCCTCTCACGGACCAAGCATATTCAAACAACCACATTCCACTCCTTGCGCCCTATATACTGGCTCAAACACATAAGACTATGGTGGCCATGCTTAGTGATAGCATAGTGCAAAATACATTTAGTTCAACTTCAGAAGTCCCAATAGTCTATCACAGTCTCAACAATGCTTAAAAGTCCAAAGTTCAAAATCTCCTCTGAGTTTCAGACAATCTCTTAACAGCAATCCTCTATAAAAGCAAAAGCAGATCACATACTTCCAACATCATAAGATATACATTATCACTCCAAACGGTCATAATAAGGAATTACTGGACCAAAGCAAGACAGGATATCAGCTAGATAAATTCCAAATTCTGCATCTCCATGTCTGATGTCAAAGCACTCTTCAGATTTCTAACTCCTTTCATCTTTGTTGACTGCAATGAACATTGTTCTCCTTGGACTGTTTCAACTCTGTTAACAGCTTTCCTCAGCAGGTATTCCACAGCTCTAGCATCTCTAATATCTTGTGGTATCCAAGGCAACTTGAATTTTACAGCAACTTGTCATGTCATATTCATGTCAGGAAGATACACATGATCTGGCATCCTTGAAAGGGCTCACATCTTCAGCTCTTTTTCTGTAACACTCTAGACTCTGGTTGACTCAAGTCCACTGTACTGGCATCTCCAATATACTGGTGTCTTCCACTAAAACTAGAATTCATTCGTAGCCTATCAAAGGCTTTCTTTATGGTGCCATCTCAATTTTTTTCATGATCATTTCAGTCCTGGTCTGTCAGCTACAAATGCGGCTGTACCTACACCAATAGCATTTCCTGACCTCTCACAGTCTCAAGTTTCAGCTGTTCACCAGGTCCCCTTCATGGTGTCAAAACCAGTACCACAGGAATGATTCTTATGTATTACCAAGTCTAGCTGCCAGCATGATGTCTCTCTCTGGAACACTGTTTCTTTGTGCTCTCAGAAAACACTTCCCAGAAGATTTCACCTCAGTGATGCTGGTCTGTTCTTAATTATAGCTAATTTCTTAACTCTAGCTAACCATCATCAATTGTCCAGGTAACTCCTTCTATTCTTGGTTCTAAAGCTAGAGCCATGTGGCTGAAGTTGCCAAGTTCTTCTGCTTGCTGAGGCTAAAACAAGGAGGCCTCCTTCTAGTATATCCTTCACTGTCTCTGCTTGGTCATCCTAGAACTTGCTCTGTAAACTTACTTTGAACACAGAGATCTACATATCTCTATCTCCTGAATGCTGAGATAAAAGGCATGTACACCTATCCCTTCTTACATTTTCACAAGATCTTTGCAAGTTCTGGATTATAGCTCATTCCAGATATAGTCAAGTTGACAACTGAGAATAGCCACCACAATCCATCCCTTGTCAATCTGACACATAATTATATCTCCTTATGTCCAAATAAAAACAATAACTACATTATAATAAAACGTGATATAACTATCCCTTGTTCAACTGCAAAAGCATAATTAATAAGCTTAGCTGTGTGGGATCTTGTCCTTTAATTACATTTAATGTCCTTGAACACAGGATTTAGCTCCATTTCACTTCTCCATGTCCTTTTAACCACTGAGCCATACATTTGGTATTTTTCCTTTCTGTTGCTACATCTGAGCAAAAGGTTCTTCAAAAGAGTGCACAATGGGAGAGAGCCTATGCTAGGTTGTTTTGAGACCTTCTTCCTCAATGCAACCAATCTGAATACCTTACCCTTAGCCTCAGGTAGACTCTCCAGAAAAGGGAAACCTCAGCCACATTTTTTCACATTTTTCACCAAGAGAGGACAAGAGTCATCTACAGAAAACATACTAAATTCAGGCCTCCAGAGTTCAATAGCCTCAGTACCAATGTCTTCTTACTCCTACCAGAATGGCCTATTAAGTCTCACTTGAAGCATTTCATTGCTCTCCAAATCCAAAGTCCCCAAATCCACATTCTTCTAAACAAAATCATGATCAGGCTTATCAAAGCAATATGCCAATCCCTGGTACAACATCTTAGTTTGGGTTTTATGGCTGTGAAGACACCAAGACTGAGGCAACTTTTATAAAGGGAAACATTTAATTGGAGCTGGCTTATGATTTCAGAGGTTTCATTCATTATCAACATGGTGGGAAGCATGACAGTGTTCAAGCAGACATGATACTCAAGGAGCCAAAAGTTTTACATCTTGATATAAAAGCAGACAGAGAAATACTGTCTTCCACAGCCAGGAAGAGCATCTCTTCCACACTGGGCAGAGTTTGAGTAGGAGGAGACCTCTAAGCCAACCTATGCAATGAAATACTTGCTTAACCAGGCCACATCTATTCCAACAAAGCCACACCCCCTAATAGCAGCACTTCCCATGGCCCAAATATATTCAAACCACTATAGGCATTAAAGATACAATATAAGATATAGAAACAATAATAATAAATTTAAATGTAAAAATTACTGACACAAAACATTCAGGAAATTGGGGACACCAAGAAAAGACCAAGTCTAAGGATAATAGGAATGGAGGAAGGAGAAAAATCCAAACTCCAAGGCCAAGAAAATATTTTCAACAAAAATCATGGAAGAAAAATTTCCTAATATAAAGGAGATGCCTATAAAGGTTAGAAAAGCATATAGAACATCATATAGATTTGACCAAAAAAGAAGGTCCTCTTGCCACATATTAATCAAAACACTAAGGATTATAAGGTTTAAGGGAAAGATTCAAAGTAACATATAAGGCAGACTTGTTAGAATTTGTCAGGGTTTTACTGCTGTGAACAGACAATATGACCAAGACAAGTCCTAACTGGGCTAGCTTACAGGTTCAGAAGTTCTTCAGTCCATTTTCATCAAGGTGGGAACATGGCAGCATCCAGGCAGGCATGGTACAGGAGGAGCTGAGAGTTCTATATCTTCATCTGAAGGCTGCTAACAGAATACTGACTTCCATTCAGTTAGGATAAGGTTCTTAAAGTCCATGCCCACAGTGACACACCTACTCCACCTGGGCCACACCTTCTAATAGTGCCAAGAATATACAAACCATCATAGAATTGTACCTGAATTCACAATGAAGTCTCTAAAAGACAAGAGGGCCTGGACAGATGTCCCTAAGACTGTCGGAGACAACAGATGCCAGCCCATACTACTATTCCCAGCAAAACTTTCAATAGGTGGAGAAAATAAGACAATCCATGGTAAAGGAAATTTTAAACAATATCTACAAAGCCAGGTCTACAGAAAGTGCTACAAGGAAAATTCCAAACTAAGAAAATAAATTCCACCCAGGAAAATAATGAAATAAATAATCTCACACCAGCAAACCTAAATGAAGGGAAGCATACATGCATCACCACCATCTCTACCAGCAGCATCACCACTACTTATAACAACAAATGACAGAAATCAGCAATCATTGATCATTGATATCTCTTAATATCAATTGTTTCAATGCCCTAATAAAAAAAAGACAAAGATTAACAGATAAATGTAAAAGCAGAATCCATACTTCTGTTGCATCCAAGAAATACAACTCAGCAAAGACAGATATTATCCCAGGGTAAAAGGTTGAGAAAAGATAATCCAAAGAGATAAACCTAAGCAACTAACTGATGTAGTCATTTTAATAATCTTCCAAAATAGACTTCAAATAACAACTAATCAAAAAATATGAGGTAGCACACTATGTACTCATCAAAGGAAAAATTTGAACAAAGGAAAGGACAAGAAGACATTTTAATTCTTAACATCTATGCCACACATAAAAGGGAACCAAAATTTCTAAAAGAAGCATTAATACAGCTCAAATCATATATTGACTCTCACATGATAAGAGTGGAAGATTTTGATACTTCTCTCATCAATGTACAGGTTATCCAAACAAAGACTAAAGACAGAAACCATGATGCTAACAGACATAACGACCCAAATAGACTTAATACAGAGTTACAGAACATTAGTCCCATATGCAAAAGAACACACCTTTTGCAGGAAGCATGGATCTTTCTACAAAACTGAATACATATTCAGACACAAAACAAGTCTCAATAGATACAAGAAAATTGAAATAACTCCATACATCCTACCAGAGCATCACAGATTAAAGATGGATATCTGAGAGAAGATTCAGAGACAAAGTGTGGAGCAGATACTGAAAGAAAGGCCATTTAGAGACTACCCCACCTGGGAATTCATCTCAAATACACTTATCAAACCCAGACACTATTGTGGATGCCAACAAGTGCTAGCTGACAGGAGCCTGATATAGCTGTCTCCTGAGAGGCTCTGCCAGTGCCTGACAAATACAGAAGTTGATGCTCACGGCCAACCAATGGACTGAGCACAAGGTCCCCTATGGAGAAACTAGAGAAAGGACCCAAGGAGCTGAAGGGGTTTGCAGCCCAATAGGAGGAACAACAATATGAACCAACCAGTACCCCCAGAGCTCCCAGGGATGAAACCACTAAACAAAGAGTACACATGGAGGAACCCATGGCTCCAGCTACATATGTAGCAAAGGATGGCCTTTTCAGACATCAATGAGAAAAGAGGCCATTGGTCCTCTGAAAGCTCTATGCCCCAGTATAAGGGAATGCCAGGACAGAAAAGTGGGAGTGGGTGGGTTGGTGAGCAGAGGAAAGGAGGATAGGATAGAGAGTTTTCAGAGGGGAAAGAATGAAAGGGGATAACATTTGAAATGTAAATAAAGCAAATATCTAATAAAAAGGTGGATATCAAAAACAACAGAAAGAAAACAAGCTTATAAACTCATGGAAGCTGAATTACTCTCTAATGAATGAAAAATGGGTCAAGCCAGAAATAAATACATTCTAGAAGACAATGAAAATATTTTCCCAAACTTATGGGATACAATGAAAGCAGTGCTAAGAGGAAAGTTCACAACATTAAGCGTCTATATTTAAAAACAATGGGGAAATCTCATAATAGCAATTTAACAACACACCTCAAACCTCTAGAACAAAAAAAGGTAAATACAGCCAATAGGAAGATACCAAAAGAAATAATCAAACTAAAAGCTGAAATCAATAATAGAGAAACAAAGAGACAAAACAAAGAATCAATAAAACAAAAAAATAGTTATTTGATAAAATCAATAAGATAAAGAAAACTTTATCCAAACTAACTAAAAGATAGTGAAAATTCAAATGAACATATTCAGAAATTAGAAAGGGGAACATAACAGTAGACAGTAAGGAAATCCAGAGAAGCATAAGAGCATAGTATTAAAGGCTGTACACTAACAAATTCAGAAATCCAAGAGATAGTTTTACCAATAAATACCACTTACCAATGTTAAATCAAGATCAGATAAGCACATTAAATAGACCTATAATGACACTTAATGAAATAAAGGCAGTCATTAAAATTCTCCCAACCTGCCACGGACCACCCCAGCTGGGTATGGGAGTCCCTGGAATGTGGGTTCTCCAGGTGGGTAAGCCAGGTGGGTAAGGATTTCATACCCATCATACTTGCTCAAGATCTTAGTCTAGGCTATCAGGAACATCTTGTAAATTAGAAAAGAAGTAGGAAACATAAGACAGTTAAGTTGCCAAGATAACTACAGCTCAATAATTTTTATATGGTGAAGAGTTCCACAACCGGTTCCAGGAGGCCTCCCCTGTTGAGGTCAAATGCCTCAATCTGTGGAACTTGTCACACAGATCTGGCTGGAGGTGGTGTGGTACCAACCAAAACAAGGTCAGGCCAGATAGCTCTAGTGCAGAATTCTACCAGATGTTCATAGAAGAGATACTGCTAATAAGCCTCAAACTGTTCCACAAAATAGAAATAGAAAGAACATGTCCAATTACCCTAATAACCAAATTTTAAAAAAAAAGACTTAACAAAGAAAGAAAGTTACAGACAAATTTCCCATTTGAACAAAGATCAAAAATATTTAATAAAATGCTTACAAACCAAATCCAAGAACACATCAAAAAAAGATCATCCTCCAAGATCAAGTAAGCTTCAACCCAGAGATGCAGGAATGATTTGACATTTGAAAATCAGTAAATGGAGACAAGGGGAAAGGAAAGAAAAAGGAGGAGGAGGGGGAGGAGAGGGGGAAGAGGAGGAAGGAGGAGAAAAAAATGAAAAACAAAGAAAAAAGAAAATCAGTAAATGTAATTCAACATATAGACAAAAATGACAGAAAAAAGGACACATGATCATCTTATTACATGCAATAAATACCATTAACCAACTCTAATGTACCTTCATGATGAAAGTATTGGAGAATTTATGGATATCTGCTGCTGGGGCAGAACCTTGCCAGGTCTGCTGCAGTGAAGACTCCATCTCCTGATACTTCCCAGAGAATCAGCCACTCAGAGCACTTGATAAGAATGCCCCCACCCCTCCCACCTCTGGAGGCCCAGAGCTGCCACCAGGGTACCAGCAGGACTCACTACCTAGCAACCACCAAAAGCTGTGCCCTTCCTAATAGCAGTCCCCTTCTGGTCCTTCTCCCCCTCCCACCACTGAAAAACCTTTCTGCTGGGGCAGAACCTTGCCAGGTGTGCTGCTGTGAAGATTCCACCTCCTGATACTTCCCAGAGAACCAGCCACTCAGGGAAGTTGAGAAAATGGGAATACCAGGGGTACATATACACAGGCTCACAAGACAGATATGCCAAAATCAGGGACAGCAACACCAGCTAACACCAGAGAAAACTAGATGGCAGAAGGCAAATGCAAGATCATTGCCAACAGAAACCAAAGCAACATGGCACCATCAGAACCCAGTTCTCCTACAAGAGCAAATACTGGATACCCCAATGCACCAGAAAAGGAAGAGCTGGGTTGAAAATCACATCTCATGATGCAGATAGAGGACTTCAAGAAGGACATAAATAACTCCCTTGAAGAAATACAAGAGAATATGGGTTAACAGGTAGAAGCTCCTAAGGAGGAAACACAAAAACCCCTTAAACTCAGGAGAACATGGATCAGCAAGTAGAAGCCCTTAAAGAGGAAACACAAAAATCCCTTAAAGAATTTCAGGAAAACACAAACAAACAAGTGAAGGAACTGAACAAAACTATCCAGGATCTAAAAATGAACATAGAAACAATAAAGAAATAACAAAGTGAGATATCTCTGAAGATAGAAAACCTTGGAAAGAATTCAGGAGTTATAGATGCAAGTATCAACAACAGAATACAAGAGATAGAAGAAAGAATCTCAGGTGCTGAAGATACCATAGAAAACGTTGACTCAACAGTAAAAAAAGATGTAAAATGCAAAATGCTTGTAACCCAAAATATACAGGAAATCCAGGACACAATGAGAAGACCAAACATAAGGATTATAGGGATAGAAGAGAGCAAGGATTTACATCTTAAAGGCCCAGTAAATATTTTCAACAAAATTATAGAAGAAAACTTCCCTTACCTAAAGAAAGAAATGCCCATGAGCATACAAGAAGCCTACAGAACTCCAAACAGACTGGACCAGAACAGAAACTGCTCCCAACACATAATAATCAAAACACCAAATGCACTAAACAAAGAAAGAATATTAAAAGCAGTAAGGGGAAAAGGTCAAGTAACATATAAAGGCAGACCTATCAGAATTGCACCAGACTTCTCACTGAAAACTATGAAGGCTAGAAGATCCTGGGCAGATGTCATACAGACCCTAAGAGAACATAAATGTCAGCCCAGGCTATTATACCCAGCAAAACTCTCAATTACCATAGATGGAAACGACAAGATATTCCATAACAAAAACAAATTTACATACCTTTCTACAAACCCAGTCCTTCAAAGGATAATGGATGAAAAATACCAACACAAGACTGGAAACTACACCCTGGAAAAAGCAATAAAGTAATCTTCTTTCAACAAACCTAAAAGAAGACAGCCACACAAACAGAATTCTAATTTAACAATAAAAATGACAGGAATCAAGAATCACCTTTCCTTAATATCTCTTAACATCAATAGTCTCAATTCCCCAATAAAATGACATAGACTAACAGACTGGTTACATAAACGGGACCCAACATTTTGCTGCATATGAGAAATTCACCTCAGTGACAAAGACACTTATTAACTCAGAGTAAAAGGTTGGAAAACAATTTTCCAAGCAAATGGTCCCAAAAAACAAGCTGGAGTGGCCATACTTATATCAGATAAAATCAACTTTTAACCAAAAGTTGTTAAAAAAAAGATTATGGCAGGACACTTCATACTGGTCAAAGGAAAAAAATCTAGCAAGATGAACTCTCAATTCTGAACATCTATGCTCCAAATGCAAGGGCACCCACATTCATAAAAGAAACTTTACTGAAGCTCAAAGCACACATTGCACCCCACACAATTATAGTAGGAGACTTCAACACCCCACTCTCAACAATGGACAAAACATGGAAACAGAAACTAAGCAGAGACACAGTGAAACTACCTAAAGTTATGGACCAAATGGATCTAACAGATATTTTTAGAACATTCCATCCTCAAGAAAAAGAATATACCTTCTTCTCAGCACCTCAAGGTACCTTCTCCAAAACTGACCATATAATTTGTCACAAAACAGCCCTCAACAGATACAGGAATATTGAAATAATTTCATGCACCCTATCAGATCACCATGGCCTAAGGCTGGTCTTGAGTTCAAACAAAACAGAAAACACACATACAGATGGACGTTGAATAGTGCTCAACTCAAAGATAGCTTGGTCAAGGAAGAAATAAAAGAAGAAATTAAAGACTCTTTAGAATTTAATGAAAATGACCATATAATTTGTCACAAAACAGGCCTCAACAGATACAGGAATATTGAAATAATTCCATGCACCCTATCAGATCACCATGGCCTAAGGCTGGTCTTGAGTTCAAACAAAACAGAAAACACACATACAGATGGACGTTGAATAGTGCTCAACTCAAAGATAGCTTGGTCAAGGAAGAAATAAAAGAAGAAATTAAAGACTCTTTAGAATTTAATGAAAATGAAGGCACAACATAACAAAATTTATAGGACACAATGAGAGCAGTGTTAAGAGGAAAACTCATAGCTCTAAGTGCCTCCAAAAAGAAACTGGAGAGAGCTTACACTAGCAGTTTCACAATACACCTGAAACCTCTAGAACAAAAAGAAGCAAATTCACCCAAGGGGAGTAGACAGCAGGAAATAAACTCAGGGCTGAAAGCAACCAAATAGAAACAAAATGAACCATACAAAGAACCAACAAAACCAGGAGCTGGTTCTTTGAGAAAGTCAATAAGATACATTAAACCCTTAGCCAGACTAACCAGAGGGATCAGAGGTACTACCCAAATTAATAAAATCAGAAATGAAAAGGGAGACATAACAGAAACTGTGGAAATTCAAAAAATCATCAGCTCCTACTACAAGAGCTTATACTCAACAAAGTTGGAAAACCTGGATGAAATGAACAATTTTCTAGATATATACCAGGTGCCAACATTAAAACAGGATCAGATGAACTATTTAAATAGTCCCATAATTCCTGAGGAAATAGAAGCAGTTGTTAATTAGTCTCCAAACAAAAAAGAAAAAAGCCCAGGACCAGATGGATTTAGTGGGAAATTCTATCAGTGCTTCAAAGAAGAGCTAATATCAATACTCCTCAAACTAGTCCACAAAATAGAAATTCAAGGAACACTACCCAAATCTTTCTATTAAGCCACAACAATGCTTATATATACCTAAACCAAACAAAGACCAAACAAGGAAAGAGAACTTCAGACCAATTTCCCTTATAAACATTGATAAAAAAAAAAATCTCAACAAAATTCTGGCCAATTGAATTCAAGAATGCATCAAAACAATAATCCACTACGATCAAGTAGGCTTCATTCCAGGGATTCAGGGATGGTTCAATATACAGAAATCTATCAATGTCATCCACTACATAAATAAACTCAAGGGGAAAACCACATGGTCATTTCATTAGATTCTGAAAAAGCTTTTGATAAAATTCAGCATCGCTTCATAATAAAAGTGTTGGAGAGATCAGGAATACAAGGTTCATATCTAAACATAGTGAAAGTAATATACTGTATACCAGCAGTACCATCAAACTAAATGGAGAGAAACTTGAAGCAATCCCCAGGCAGATCTCATGCAGACTCTAAGAGAACACAAATGTCAGCCATAGATGGAAAAACCAAGATATTCCATGACAAAACCAAATTTACACAATATCTTTCCACAAACCCAGCTCTACAAAGAAAAATAGGAGGAAAAATCCAATACAAGAAGGAAAACTACACCCTGGAAAAAGCAAGATAGTAACCTTCTTTCATCAAACCCAAAAGAAGATAACCACTCAAATATAAAAATAACATCAAAAATGACTGGAAGTAATAATCTCTATTCCTTAATATCTCTTAACATCAATGGACTCAACTCCCCAATGAAAAGACAAAGACTAGCAGTCTGGATAAGAAAACAGGACCCTACATTTTGCTGCATACAGGAAACACACCTCAGTGTCAAAGACAAAAACTACCTTAGAGTAAAAGGCTGGAAGACAATTTTACAAGTCAATGGTCTCAGGAAACGAGCCAGAGTAGCCATTCTAATATCAGATACAGGAATATAAGGACAGAGAAAAAGGAGGGAGGTGATTAGAGAAGGGATGGAGAGAAGAAGGTTTATGGGACATATGGGGAGGGAGGATCCGGGAAAGGGGAAATCATTTGGAATGTAAACAAAGAATATAGAAAATAAAAATATTTAAAAAAAAAAAAAAAAGAAAGGACTTTCAACCTAAAGTCATCAAAAGAGACACTGAAGAACACTTCTTCTGGTCAAAGGAAAAATCCACCAAGAAGAACTCTCAATCTGAACATCTATGCGCCAAATGCAAGGGCACCCTCATTTGTAAAAGAAACTTTACTAAAGCTCACAGCACACATTGCACCTAATACAATAATTGTGGGTGACTTCAACACTCCACTCTCCTCAATGGACTGATCAGGAAAACAAGCTAAACAGGGACACAGTAAAACTAATTGAAGCTTTGGACCAATTGGATTTAACAGATATTTATAGAACATTTCACCCTAAAGCAAAACAATATACATTTTTCTCAGCACCTCATACCTTCTCCAAAATCGACCATATAATTGGTCACAAGACAGACCTCAACAGATATAAGAAGATCAAACTGATCCCATGCCTCCTATCAGATCACTATGAACTAACAGTGGTCTTCAATAGCAACAAAAGCAACAGAAAGCCCATATACACATGTAGGCTGAACAATACTCTACTCAGTGACACCTTGGCCAAAGAAGAAATAAAGAAAGAAATCAGAAAAATTTTAGAATTTAATGAAAATGAAGTCACAATATACCCAAAGCTTTGGGACACAATGAAGCAATGCTAAGAGGAAAACTCATAGTGCTGAGTGCATCCAAAAAGAAAAGGGAGAGAGTATACACTAACAACTTAATGACACACGTAAAAGCTCTGGAACAAAAAGAAGCTAATTCACCCAGGAGGAGAAGAAGACAAGAAATCATCAAACTCGGAGCTGAAATCAATCAAGTGGAAACAAAGAGAACCATACAAAGAATCAAAAAATCCAGGAGCTGGTTCTTTGAAAAAATCAGCAAGATAGATAAACCCTTAGCCAGACTGACCAAAGGGCACAGAGAAAGTATCCAAATTAACAAAATTAGAAATGAAAAGGGGGATATAACAACAGAAACTGAGGAAATTCAAAAAATCATCAGATCCTACTACAAAAGCCTATACTCAACACAACTAGAGAATCTGGAGGAAATGGACAATTTCCTAGACAGATAGCAAATACCAAAATTAAATCAGGACCAAATAGATCATCTAAACAGTTCCATAATCCCTAAAGAAATAGAAGGGGTCATAGAAAGTCTTCTAACCAAAAAAAGCACAGGACCAGATGGTTTCAGTGCAAAATTCTATCAGACCTTCAAAGAACACCTAACACCAATACTCTTCAAACTATTCCACAAAATAGAAACAGAAGGAACACTACCCAACACCTTCTATGATACCACAATTACGCTGATACCAAAACCACACAAAGATACAACAAAGAGAGAACTTCAGACCAATTTCCTTTATGAACAGCGATGCAAAAATACTCAATAAAATTCTTGCCAACTGAATCCAAGAACACATCAAAATGATCATCCACCATGACCAAGTAGGCTTTATCCCAGGAATGCAGGGTTGGTTCAATATACGGAAATCCATCAATGCAATTCACTACATAAACAAACTCAAAGAAAAAAAACCACATGGTCATTTCATTGGATGTTGAAAAAGCATTTGACAAAATTCAGCATCCTTTCATGCTAAAAGTCTTGGAAAGAACAGGAATTCAAGGCCCATACCTAAACATAGTAAAAGCAATATACAGCAAACCAGTAATCAAACTAAATGGAGAGAAACTTGAAGCAATCCTACTAAAATCAGGGACTAGACAAGGCTGCCCCCTCTCTCCTTATCTTTTCAATATTGTACTAGAAGTACTAGCTCGGGCAATTAGACAATATAAGGAGGTCAAAGGGATACAAATTGGAAAGGAAGAAGTCAGACTATCACTAATTGCAAATGATATGATAGTCTACCTAAGTGACCCCAAAAAACTCCACTAAAGAACTCCTACAGCTGATAAACAACTTCAGCAAAGTGGCAGGTTATAAAATCAACTCAAGCAAATCAGTAGCCTTCCTATACTCAAAGGATAAGCAGGCTGAGAAAGAAATTAGGGAAATGACACTCTTCACAATAGCCACAAACAAAATAAAGTAACTTGGTGTGACTCTGACCAAACACGTGAAAAATCTCTACGACAAGAACTTCAAGACTATGGAGAAGGAAATGGAAGAAGACCTCAGAAAAGGGAAAAATCTCCCATGCTCATGGATTGGCAGGATTAATATAGTTAAAATGGCTATTTTGCCAAAAGCAATATACAGATTCAACGCAATCCCCATCAAAATCCCAACTCAGTTCTTCACAGAGTTAGAAAAAGCAATTCTCAAATTCATCTGTAATAACAAAAAACCCAGGAGAGCTAAAACTATTCTCAACAACAAAATAAATTCTGGGGGAATCAGTATCCCTGACCTCAAGCAATACTACAGAGCAATAGTGCTAAAAACTGCATGGTATTGGTACAGTGACAGGCAGGCAGATCAATGGAATAGGATTGAAGATCCAGAAATGAACCCACACACCTATGGCCACTTGATCCTCGACAAAGGAGCTGAAAACATCCAGTGGAAAAAAGATAGCCTTTTCAACAAATAGTGCTGGTTCAACTGGAGGTCAGCATGCAGAAGAATGCGAATTGATCCATCCTTATCTCCTTGTACTAAGCTCAACTCCAAATGGATCAAGGACCTCCACATAAAGCCTGACACTCTGAAGCTAATAGAAAAGAAACTGGGGAAGATCCTTGAGGACATTGGTACAGGGGGAAAGTTTCTGAACAGAACACCAATAGCATATGCTCTAAGATCAAGAATTGACAAAAGCGACCTTATAAAATTACAAAGTTTCTGTAAGGCAAAGGACACCATCAAAAGGACAAATCAGCAACCAACAAATTGGGAAAAGATCTTCACCAACCCTACATCAGATAGAGGGCTAATATCCAATATATACAAAGAACTCAAGAAGTTAGACCCCAGAAAACCAAATAACACTATTTTAAAATGGGGTACAGAGCTAAACAAAGAATTTTCACCCGAAGAACTTCCAATGACTGAGAAGCATCTTAAAAAATGCTCAGCTTCATTAGTCATTAGGGAAATGCAAATCAAAACAACCCTAAGATTTCACCTTACACCAGTCAGAATGGCTAAGATTAAAAATTCAGGAGACAGCAGGTGTTGGCAAAGATGTGGAGAAAGAGGAACACTTCTCCACTGCTGGTGGGGTTGCAAATTGGTACAACCACTCTGGAAATCATTCTGGCGGTTCCTCAGAAAACTGGGCACATCACTTCCAGAGGATCCTCCTATACCACTCCTGGGCATATACCCAGAGGATTCCCCAGCAGGTAATAAGGATACATGCTCCACTATGTTCATAGCAGCCCTATTTATAATAGCCAGAAACTGGAAAGAACCCAGGCATCCCTCAACGGAAGAATGGATGCAAAAAAAAAAAATGTATATATACACAGTGGAGTACCATTCAGCCATTAGAAACAATGAATTCATGAAATTCTTAGACAAATGGATGGAGCTGGAGAACATCATACTAAGTGAGGTAACCCAGTTTCAAGAGATCAATCATGGTATGTACTTACTAATAAGTGGATATTAGCCTAGAAAATTGGAATACCCAAAACATAATCCACACATCAAATGATGTACAAGAAGAATGGAGGAGTGGCCCCGGTTCTGGAAATACTACGTGTAGCAGTATAGGGCAATACCAGAACAGGGGAGAGGGAAGGGGTGGATGGGAGAACAGGGGAAGGGAAGAGAGGCCTTATGGGACTTTCAGAGAGTGGGGGGGGGGGCAGAAAAGGGGAAATCATTTGAAATGTAAATAAAAAATATATCAAATAGAAAAAGAAAGGAACCACTACAATAAACGGGAGGGCAATAAACTCCAGGGCCCTTAGCTGGCTATTGTGACAAAAGCATGAAATGTGTTTTCCCTCCCATTCTTGTGCTCGCAAGCACTTGAAGTTCTTCCCACAAGATGATGACTGCCTGTGAACCTGCAGCAGCACATCAATAACACCGCCTTACCCTTTCTTCAGAGAAGAAACTTGTTTCCTCCTTAACTCTGCAGACCTTGGTGCTAGGTAAAGCCTTGAGTATGTTTGTACATATCTGCATTCCTATCCATTTCATGATTCTGCTAACAATGCTATCCTTTTTATGATTTTTATATTATATTAAAAAATTAGGGAAATTATACCCTTCACAATAGTCACAAATAATATTATATACCTTGATGTGACTCTACCCAAGCAAGTGAAAGATCTGTAATGACAAGAACTTAAAGACTCTGAAGAAAGAAATCGTAGAAGATCTCAGAAGATGGAAGGATCTCTCATGCTCATGGATTGGAAGGATTAATATAGCAAAAATGGCCATCTTGCCGAAAGCATTCTACAGATTCAATGCAATCCCCATCAAAATCCCAAATCAAGTCTTCATAGAGCTAGAAAGAGCAATCTGCAAATTCATTTGTAAAAACAAAATCCCAGGATAGCAAAACCTATTCTCCAAAACAAAAGATCTCCTGGGGGAATCACCATCCCTGACCACAAGCTCTACTACAGAGCAATAGTGATTTAAAAAAAAAAATGTATGGTATTGGTACAGAGACAGGAAGTAAGATCAATGGAATAGAATTGAAGACCCAGAAATGAACCCACACACCTATGGTCACTTTATATTTGAGAAATGTACTAAAAACATCTAGAAGAAAAAAGGCAGCATTTTTAACAAATGGTGCTGGATCAACTGGAGATCAGCATGCAGAAAAATGCATATCAATCCATTCATATCTCCTTGTACAAAGCTCAAGTCCAAGTGGATCAAATACCTCCAAATAAAACCAGATACACTAAAGAGAAAGAGGAGAAGTGGGGAAGAACCTTGACCATGGGTATGGGGGAAGATTCCCAGAATCGAACACCAATGGCTTATGCTCTAAGAACAAAAATTGGCAAATGGGACCTCATAAAACTTCAAAGCTTCTGTAAGGCAAAGGACACTGTCAATAGGAAAAAATGGCAACCAACAGATTGGGAAAAGATCTTTACCTATCCTACATCTGATAGAGGCCTAATATCCAATGTATACAAAGAACTCAAGAAGTTAGACTCCAGAGTGTCAAATAACCCTATTTAAAAATGGGGTACAGAGATAAACAGGGAATTTTCAACTGAGGAAGCTTGAATAGCTCTGAAGGACCTAAAGAAGTGTTCAGCATCTTTAGTTATCAGGGAAATGCAAATCAAAACAACACTGAGATTCTACCTCACACCAGTCAGAAATGGCTAAGATGAAAACCTCAGGGGACAGAAGATGCTGAAGGGAATTTGGAGAAAGAGGAACACTTCTCCATTGCTGATGGGATTGCAAGCTGGTAAAACTGCTCTGGAAATCAGTTTGGAATTTCTTCAGAAAACTTGACAAATATGTCCTACCTGAGGACCCAGCTATGCCCAGGAGAAGATGTTCCAACATATAATTAGGACACATGCTCCACTATGTTCATAGCAACCTTATTTATAATAGCCAGAATCTGGAAAGAACCCAGATGTCCTTCAACAGAGGAATGGATACAGAAATTGTGGTATATATACACAATGGAGTAGTATTCAGCTATTAAAAACAATGAATTCATGAAATTCTTAGGCAAATGGATGGAACTAGAAAGTGTCATCCTGAGTGAGGTAACCCAATCACAAAAGAACGCACATGGTATGCACTCACTGATAAGAGGATATTAGCCCCAAAGCTTAAAATAAACATGTTACAATTCGCAGACCACAAGAAGCTCAAGAAGAAGGAAGACCAAAGTCGAGATGCTTCGGTTCCTCTGAGAAAGGGAACAAAATATTCACTGGAACAACTATGGAGAAAAAGTGTGGGGCAGAGACTGAAGGAAAGATCACCCAGAGACTATCCTACCTAGGGATTCATCCTATAAAGTCACCAAACCATAAAACTACTATGGATGACAAGAAGTATGTACCCAAAGGAGCCTGTTATGGTTGTCTTTTGGAGGGGCCCTGCCACAGCCTTACAGATACAGAGGCGAATATTAGCAGCCAATCACTGAACTGAGCACTGGGAGTTTAAAGTGGAAGAATTGGAAGGCAGATGTAGGAGCAGGGGGGCACATTGCACCCCCATGGGAAGAACATCGATGTCAGCCAACCAGATGCCCCAGAACTCCCAGGGACTAAGCCATCAACCAAGGGGCACACAGGGTTCCAACCAAAAGAGTGGCAGAGGAATGCCTTGTTGGGCATCAGTGGGAGGAGAGGTCCTTGATCCTGTGAAGGCTCAATAGATGCTCCAACAAAGGGAAATCAAGTGGGGGTCATGGGAGTGGGTTGGGTGGAGGAGCATATTCTTGGAGGCAGGGTATGGGAGGATGGGTTTGGAGTTTTGGAGGAGGGGGAACCAGTGAAGGGGTATAATCTTTGAAATGTAAATTAAGAATAAATTCAATAAAAAAGAAGCATACCTAAATATAATAAACTCAATTTACAGAAATGCCTATAGCCAACATCAAGTTAAATGGAGAAAAAGTCAAAGCAAATCCATTAAAATCAGAAACAGGACAAAGTTCTGCACTCTCCCTATGTCTGTTTAATGCACTACTTGAAGTGTTAGCCAGAGCACAAAGACAACTGAAAGAGATCAAGGGGATACAAATCAGGAAGGAAGAAGTTAAAGTATTGTTATTTGCAGATGATATTATAAAAAAAAAATAAGTAACCCTCTATAAATTCCACAATGGACCCACACACGTATGGCCACTTGATCCTCGACAAAGAGGCTGAAAACATCCAATGGAAAAAAGATAGCCTTTTCAACAAATGGTGCTGGTTCAACTGGAGGTCAGCATGCAGAAGAATGTGAATTGATCCATCCCTGTCTCCTTGTACTAAGCTCAAATCCAAATGGATCAAGGACCTCCACATAAAGCCAGACACTCTGAAGCTAACAGAAAAGAAACTGGGGAAGACCCTTGAGGACATCGGTACAGGGAGAAAGGTTCTGAACAGAACACCAATAGCGTATGCTCTAAGAGCAAGAATTGACAAATGGGACCTCATAAAATTACAAAGTTTCTGTAAGGCAAAGGACACCATCAAGAGGACAAATCGGCAACCAACAAATTGGGAAAAGATCTTCACCAATCCTACATCAGATAGAAGGCTAATATCGAATATATATAAAGAACTCAAGAAGTTAGACTCCAGAAAACCAAACAACCCTATTAAAAAATGGGGTACAGAGTTAAACAAAGAATTCTCACCTGAAAAACTTCGGATGGCGGAGAAGCATCTTAAAAAATGCTCAATTTCATTAGTCATTAGGGAAATGCAAATCAAAACAACCCTGAGATTTCACCTTACACCAGTCAGAATGGCTAAGATTAAAAATTCAGGAGACAGCAGGTGTTGGAGAGGGTGTGGAGAAAGAGGAACACTCCTCCACTGCTGGTGGGGTTGCAAATTGGTACAACCACTCTGGAAATCAGTCTGGCAGTTCCTCCGAAAACTGGGCACCTCACTTCCAGAAGATCCTGCTATACCACTCCTGGGCATATACCCAGAGGATTCCCCACCATGTAATAAGGATACATGCTCTACTATGTTCGTAGCAGCCCTATTTATAATTGCCAGAAGCTGGAAAGAACCCAGGTATCCCTCAACAGAAGAGTGGATGCAAAAAAATGTGGTATATCTACACAATGGAGTACTATTCAGCCATTAGAAACAATGAATTCATGAAATTCTTAGGCAAATGGATGGAGCTAGAGAACATCATACTAAGTGAGGTAACCCAGACTCAAAAGGTGAATCATGGTATGCACTCACTAATAAGTGGATATTAACCTAGAAAACTGGAATACCCAAAACATAATCCACACATTAAATGAGGTACAAGAAGAAAGGAGGAGTGGCCCCTTGTTCTGGAAAGACTCAGTGAAGCAGTATTCGGCAAAACCAGAACGGGGAAGTGGGAAGGGGTAGGTGGGAGGACAGGGGGAGAGAAGGGGGCTAACGGGACTTTCGGGGAGTGGGGGGCTAGAAAAGGGGAAATCATTTGAAATGTAAATAAAAAAATATATCGAATAAAAAAAAAGAAAAAAAAATTCTTGTATTGTATTGAATGGAATTCTGACAGCTGATAAACCCTTTCAGTGAAATGTTTAGATACAATTAACTCAAAAAATCATTAGCTCTCTTGGACACACATGACAAATGGATGAAAAAAAGAAATCAGGAAAGGAAATTCCTTCACAATAGCCACAAATAATACAAAATAGTTTGGGATAACTCTAACCAAGCAAGTGAAAATCATCTTCGATAATGATTTCAAGCATTGGAAGAAAGAAAACAAAGAAGATATCAGATGGAAAATTCCTTTTTTGTTGTTTTTTGGTTTTTTGTTTTGTTTTGTTTTCTTCGAGACAGGGTTTCTCTGTGTAGCCCTAGCTGTCCTGGAACTCACTCTGTAGACCAGGCTGGCCTCAAACTCAGAAATCTGCCTGCCTCTGCCTCCCAAATGCTGGGACTAAAGGCGTGCACCACCACCGCCTGGCTCAGAAGGAAAATTCCAATGCTTTTGATTCAGTAGGGTTAACCTAGTAAAAACAAGCAATCTACATATTCAATACAATTACCATCAAAATTCCTTTATAGATCTTGATAGGATAATACTCAATTTCATATGGAAAAACAAGAAAACTAGGATAGTTAAAACAATCCTATATAATAAATGAATTTCTAGAAGTATCACCATATCTGAGTTTCAAGCTCTACAATAGACGTATAGTATTTTTAAAAGCAGACACATTGATAAATGAAAATGAACACTCAGACTTATATACAAGCAAATTGGTATACCTGATTATTTATAAAGAAGCCAGAAATATGCATTGGAAAAGAGACAGCATCTTCTAAAAAGGTGTGAGTCAAACTAGATGTCTGCATATAGAAGAATCCAAATTTCTCCCCTTCCAAAACTCAAGTCCAAGTGGAGCTGTCCTCAAATATAATCAAAAGAGCATTTTGTTACCCTCATGACAATCTTGTCACTAATACACCAGTGGGCACATATTGCCTGGTACACAGGTATTTAATTTAATTGGAGATCATTTTATCTAAATATAGTTTCAGGTTTGAAATTTCTAGGGATTAACTTCTTAAATGTCTTAAAATTTGAGTTTTAAAAATCAAAATAAGAAACAATATAACTTCAATTACACTTCCTTTCATACCTGCCATGGTAAGAACTATTTAGAACTATATCTTCAGAGAGAGAAGCATGGGAGAAACATGGGTATAGAACAGCAATTCCAAGGGAGTAGGACCTCTCATGAAATATTTGTATTTGTTTCTACATATAAACTATCATTCAATGAGCCATGCTTTCACTGTATGCCAAGAGTCTGCTCTCAACAAAAAACAAGTCTTGATGACTTCATTTGCACTATGTAAAACTCTCCCATTATCTCCTTTGCCTTGCCCGACAGGGTCAGAACATTTGTTTTATCAATAAGTGGACTGAAAATGTGTCTCAATAGTAAAGCCTACACTCCGCATATCAGAGGCCTCAGCCAATTCTCATTACCACAAAGAAAAATCCAGTAATATTATGTTGAAATAATATGAAAAAGCATCATCATGTTATTGTAATACTCGTTTCACCTTACTTCATACATAAAGAAGGTCAAACAACTTTGTCTACACCATTCACTCCCCCAGTGCGTTTTCCAAAAGCAAGGCACAGACTCTACAGTGCTCCTTTCACTGTTAGAATCTTATACAGACTCAGTAAGCCAGGATCCTAGAATCAGTGTTGCCTACTAGATAATGGTGTCCTCTTCTCAACTTTACTCCTCTTGTGGCAATATTTTTCTGGATATTATGTCTTGTACCATATAAACCAAGTGTCATCATATCCTGTGTTAATTGATAAAAGAAGAAAGGAGTGCTGGTATCATAGTCAATAGGGAAAGAACTTGCCTACTCTGGTTCTTTGAATATATTTGACCCAGGGAATGGCACTATTTGAAGGTATGGCCATGTTAGAGGAAGTATGTCACTGTAGGGGAGGGCTTTGAAGCTCTCCCCAGTGCAGAAGAGTCAGTCTTTTCCTGTTTCATTTCAAAACAAGATATAGAACACTCAGTTCTTCCAGCATCATGACTGCCTGGATGCTGCCATGCTTCTGCTTTGATGATAATGGACTGAACCTCTGAACTTGTAAGCTAACTTCAATTAAATGTTGTCCTTTATAAGAGTTGCCTTGGTTAAGGATTCACTTAACAACAATGGAAACACTAACTAGGACACCTACAATGCTCATAATAACAGTGTTTAAGCCCTAGCACTTCCTACAAAACTCAACATCCATTGACTTTTAAAAATTACTCAATGAGCCAATATGTATTAAATCAAAACATATTCTCATGAAGTGACAGAAACTTAAAGATGACAGTAAGATAATGTGTAAGTTGTCTATTATGTCTATATTGAGAAATTACAGAAAAGAAAAAGATAATTTTAACTACAGTTATGAAAAAAATAATGAAAGTAATTGAATGTTATATTTTTGGGTTTGACGTAATCACATTTTAGTGACACTAAACTTTATAATATGTAGCACAAAATGCAATGCATTTATTATAAATACTGAAAACAATCCAATTTGTAACAAAGCCAATTTGCTATTATGTGACTATGGAGGACATATACTGTGTACTAGGTAAAAATTTATTTTTTTTATGTAAAGATATTACATTCATCATTAGCTCACATTAAATGAACAAACATGTTTCAGATGTTATGCTTCAAGATATAAAATTTCTTAGAAATAATTTCTTAATTGATTTTGAATTTTAAGAATGTTAAGCAAATTAAGAAAGAAAATAACTGCACTTATAATTGATTTCCTTGGTTCCCTTTAGCAGGAACAAAACATTTTCCCCTTTTTTAATTAGGGTAGAGTGGAGCTTTCACTGCTAATCTTACCTGTACTGATCTGGACAGGCTTTTTAAGTATTGGTGTTAGCTGTTCTGGATGTCTTACTTCACTGTGGAATAATTTTAAAAGTGATAATTTAATGTCAATATGGAAAACATCTAACAAATACTTTAAATTCGTTTTGTTTCAGTTCTTAGCATACCTTCTGTTAGAAATTTACAAACACCAATTAACTTACTCCTCAGCATGTGGACTATGATATGTGACTCTGTCCTTTCCACTTTTTCATGTGTTAAAGAAGAGGAAGAATTTAGCCCACAAATAAACAACAAAAGCAAATGGGGGGGGAGGACAGAGAGACAGAGAGACAGAGAGACAGAGAGAGATAGACAGAGACTGAGTCAGAGACAGAGAGACACAGAGAGATAGACAGATACAGAGAGATAGAGACAGAGACAGAGAGAGAGGCAAAGACAGAGAGGTAGTTCTGTCATAGCCTTTGCTTGCTGCAGTAACAGATG
Organism: Apodemus sylvaticus; assembly: GCF_947179515.1. Classification (NCBI taxonomy): domain Eukaryota; kingdom Metazoa; phylum Chordata; class Mammalia; order Rodentia; family Muridae; genus Apodemus; species Apodemus sylvaticus. The sequence goes on along the minus strand of NC_067481.1, from coordinate 109,172,607 downwards.
ATTTCATATTTATGTGCTCATCACAAATGGTACCCAGACTCTATTCAACATTCTGTGCCCCAGAGCACTACAAGAGTTTCTCTATCATAATAGTTTGTTGGTACTTCAGTGATTGTTACCTCCTAAGAGGTTGGTTTGTATACCATAGAATAGATTCTTGGTTCTGTTAACACACTTACTTGTTAGCTTCTCTTTGGCTTTGTTCAAGCTATTTCTTAGTAGTCCATTCATGCATTAATGCAGAAACTACAATTTGGCAGTTTCTATGCCAAACAAGCATTTCTACTAACATGTAACAAGGTAATAACATTAACAGACAAAAACAAAACCTACTGGGTAACTTTTGTTATATACTTTGGAACTGTATAATTCCAAGTTGAATTCCAAGTAGAATGTAACATATGATTTTTTGCAAGATGTGCCTTTGGACAGAGGTAATACCAGAAAATCATTAATCTTCACTTCCATGTCCAAATAATACAGAAGGAAAAAACCTGCTTTATAGAGAACTAATAGTGATGTTGTGACTTGTCTCTCTTCCCTACAGGGAGCCTACTTGAGTTTCAGGGAATTTATTATGTTGGAAAACTGACCACTTGAGATAAATGATATATGGACCTCTTCTGGTATAAGGATGGTGGTAGAGGAGGGGGAATACACAATTTATGTAAAGGTGTTACAAGGGGAATTTGCTTTAAAACTGTTGTCAAAAAAGAAAAAATATTGCCTGCCTATGATACTGCTTGATAACTCAGAATGATCCTAAATCATGTATGCTCTCAGAAAAGATAAATGCCTTAAAGAATAACTACTAATGAAGTTATAAGTTCTCATGCTGACTTTAAAATGTTTATGAATGATGTGATCCTTCCAATTTTCATCTGCTCCTGGAGCTGACCCTGTGCCACAGCTCTGCATACCCAGGTCTCACCAAGTGAGCTGGTCTACCAGGAGGGCTGACACACCTGTGAGCATGGGAAGGACCACCTCTGCTCCAAGGTACCTACATGGATCCCTCAGGACACAGGAACTGAGGTACAAACTGGGACAGGACCTTTCTGGTTTCCATCTGTTCCTTGAAGTTGACCCTGTGCCACAGCTCTCCACACAGATCCCACCAGGAGAAAACAGGTCTCCCAAGAGTGCTGACACACCTGAGAGCACAGGAGAAAACTGGTCTACCAGAAGAGCTGATACACAGGCTTACAGGAGGGACAATCCACAGTAAGAGACAGCAAAAACAATTAACACCAGAAATAACCAGATGAAAAGATGCAAGGGCAAAAACATAAACAACAGAAACCAAGGATATTTGGCATCATCAGAACCCAGTTTTCCCACCATAGCAAGCCCTGGATACACCAACACACCAAAAAAAAAAAAAAAAAAAAAAAAAAGACTCTGATTTAAAATCACATCTCATGATGATGACAGAGGACTTTAAGGACATAAATAACTCCCTTAAAGAAATATAAGAGAACACAGGTAAATAGGTATAAGCCCTTAAAGAGGAAACACGAAAATCCCATAAAGAATTACAGGAAAACACAATCAAACAGGTGAAGCAGTTAAACAAAGCCATCCAGGATCTATAAATGGAAATGGAAACAATAAATTACAAAGTGAGACAATGCTGGAGCTAGAAAACCTAGGAAAGAGTTCAGGAGTCATAGATGCAAGCATCACCAACAGAATAGAAGAGATAGAAGACAGAATATCAGATGCAGAAGATATTATAGAAAACATTGTCACAACAGTCAAAGAAAATGCAAAATGCAAAAAGCTCCTAACCCAAAACATCCAGGAAATCCAGGACACAATGAGAAGACCAAACCTAAGGATAATAAGACTAGAAGAGAGCAAAGATTCCAAACTTAAAAGGCCAGTAAATACCATCAACAAAATTATAGGAGAAAACTTCCCTAACGAAAAGAAAGAGATGCACATAAACATACAAGAACTCCAAATAGATTGGACCAAAAAAGAAATTCCTCCCATCACATAATAGTTAAAATAGCAAATGCACCAAACAAAGAATATAAAAAGGAGTAAGGGAAAAAGTTCAAGTAATAAATAAAGGCAGACCTATCAAAATTAGACCAGAATGTTCACCAGACACTATGAAACATAGAAGATGCTGGGAAAATCTCATACTGACTCTAAGAGAACACAAATGCCAAGCCAGTTTACTAAACCCAGAAAAACTCTCAATTAACATAGATGGAGAAACCAAGATATTCCATTACAAAACCAAATTAATACAATACCTTTCCACAAATGCAGCCCTAAAAAGGTTAATAGATCAAAAAGCTCCAATACAAGGAGGGAAAATACATGCTAGAAAAGGCAAGAAAGTAATCCTCTTTCAACAAACCCAAAAGAAGATTGCCACACAAACATAATTCCACCTTTAATGACAAAAATAACAGGAGGCAACAATCACTATTCTTTAATAGCTCTTTTTTTATTCGATATATTTTTTATTTACATTTCAAATGATTTCCCCTTTTCTGGCCCCCCAATCCCCGAAAGTCACATAAGCCCCCTTCCCTCCCCCTGTTCTCCCACCCACCCCTTCCCACTTCCCTGTTCTGGTTTTGCCCTATACTGCTACACTGAGTCTTTCCAGAACCAGGGGCCACTCCTCCATTCTTCTTGTACCTCATTTGATGTGTGAATTATGTTTGCATGCAGAAGAATGCATGCAGAAGGAATTGATCCATCCTTATCTCCTTGTACTAAGTTCAACTCCAAATGGATCAAGGACCTCCACATTAAGCCAGACATTCTGAAGCTAATAGAAAAGAAACTGGGGAAGACCCTTGAGGACATCGGTACAGGGGGAAAGTTCCTGAACGGAACACCAATAGCATATGCTCTAAGATCAAAAATGGAATCTCATAAAATTAGAAAGTTTCTGTAAGGCAAAGGACACCATCAAAAGGACAAATAAGCAACCAACAAATTGGGAAAAGATCTTCACCAACCCTACATCAGACAGAGGGCTAATATCCAATATATACAAAGAACTCAAGAAGTTAGACCCAAATAACCCTATTTAAAAAATGGGGTACAGAGCTAAACAAAGAATTTTCACCTGAAGAACTTCAGATGGCTAAGAAGCATCTTTAAAAATGCTCAACTTCAGCAGTTCTTACTGCAAAAAAAAAAAAAAAAAAAAAAAAAAAAAAGCTCAACTTCATTAGTCATTAGGGAAATGCAAATCAAAACAACCCTGAGATTTCACCTTACACCAGTCAGAATGGTTAAGATTAAAAATTCAGGAGACAGCAGGTGTTGGCAAGGATGTGGAGAAAGAGGAACACTCCTCCACTGCTGGTGGGGTTGCAAATTGGTACAATCACTCTCTGGAAATCAGTCTGGCAGTTCCTCAGAAAACTGGGCACCTCACTTCCAGAGTATCCTGCTATACCACTCCTGGGCATATACCCAGAGGATTCCCCACCATGTAATAAGGATACATGCTCCACTATGTTCATAGCAGCCCTATTTATAATAGCCAGAAGCTGGAAAGAACCCAGGTATCCCTCAACGGAAGAATGGATGCAAAAAATGTGGTATATATACACAGTGGAGTACTAGTCGGCCATTAGAAACAATGAATTCATGAAATTCTTAGACAAATGGATAGAGCTGGAGAACATCATACTAAGTGAGGTAACCCAGTCTCAAAAGATCAATCATGGTATGCACTCACTAATAAGTGGATATTAGCCTAGAAAATTGGAATATCCTTAATATCTCTTAACATCAATGTACTCAATTACCCAATAAAAAAGATATAGGCTAGCATTCTGGATATGTAAATAGGACCCAGGATTGTGCTGCATACAAGAAACACACCTCAGATGTGGAGAAAGAGGAACACTCCTCCACTGCTGGTGGGATTACAAGATGGTGCAACCACTTTGGAAATCAGTCTGGAGGTTCCTCAGAAAACTGGGCATGTCACTTCCTGAGGACCCTGTTATACCACTACTGGGCATATATCCAGAGGATTCTTCAGCATGCAATAAGGACACATGCTCCACTATGTTCATAGCAGCCCTATTTGTAGTAGCCAGAAGCTGGAAAGAACCTAGATGTCCTTCAACAGAGGAATGGATACAAAAAATGTGGTATATTTATACAATGGAGTACTATTCAGCCATTAGAAACAATGAATTCATGAAATTCTTAGACAAATGGATGGAGCTGGAGAACATCATACTAAGTGAGGTAACCCAGTCTCAAAAGATCAATCATGGTATGCACTCACTGATAAGTGGATATTAGCCTAGAAATTTTGAATACCCAGGACATAATCCACAAATTAAATGATGTCCAAAAAGAATGGAGGAGTGGCCCCTGGTTCTGCAAAGACTCAGTGCAAGAGTATAGGGGAATTCCAGAACAGGGAAGTGGGAAGGGGTAGATGGAAGAATAGGGGGATGGAAGAGGGCTTATGGGATTTGCGGGGAGTGGGGACCCAGAAAAGGGGAAATCATTTGCAATGTAAATAAAAATAAATAAATAAATAAATAAAAAGAAACACACCTCAGTGTCAAAGACAGACACTATCTCATAGTAAAGGTCTTGAAAACAATTTTCTAAATAAATGGTTGCAAGAAACAAGATGGAGTAGCCATTCTAATATCAAATAAAATCGACTTTCAAGCAAAAGTCATCAAAAAATATAGGAAAGGACACTTTATACTCATCAAAGTAAAAATCTACCAAGGATAACCCTCATTTCTGAATGTTTAAGCTCCAAATGCAAGAACAACCACATTCATAAAAGAAGCTTTACTAAAGCTCAAAGCATACATTTCATCTCACACAATAATAGTGAGAGACTTCAACAACCCACTCTCAGCAATGGACAGATCATGGAAACAGAAAGTAAACAGAGACACAGTGAAACTAACAGAACTTACATGGATTTAACAGATATCTATAGAACATTTTATTCTGAAACAACAGAATATATCTTCTCAGCACCTCATGGTACCTTCACCAAAATTAGCCATATACTCAGTCACAAAACAGGCTGCAAGAAGACTGACATAATCCCATACATCCTATCAGATCACCACAGACTAAGTCTGCTCTACAATAACAAAACCAACAGAAAGACCACATATACATGGAAGCTGAACAACCCTTGACTCACTGATAACTAGGTCAAGGAAGAAATAAAGAAATTAAAGACTTTTAGAATTTAATGAAAATGAAGTCAAAATATACCCAAACTTATGGGAAAGCAGTACTAAGAGGAAAACTCATAGCTCTAAGTGCCCCCAAACAGATACTGTAGAAAGGATTAATTAGCTTAACAGCACACCTGAAACCTCTAGACCAAAAAGAAGCAAATGCACCCAAGAGGAGTAGACAGCAGGAAATAATCAAACTCAGGCCTGAAATCAACCAAGTAGAAACAAAAAGATACAACGAATCATCAAAACCAGGAGCTGATTCTCTGAAAAAAAAAATCCACAAGATAGATAAACCCTTAGCCGAACTATCCAGAGGGACAGAGACAGTATCCAAATTAACAAAATCAGAAATAAAAAGGAAGATATAAAAATGAAAACTGAGGAGAGTAATTGGCACCTGGAGGGACTCCCTGCTGCCAGCTTTGCTCCCATATGGACAGGACAGGCAGCTCCAGGTACACAGAGATATCCTGAGTTTAACATGACATGGGACACAGACTGCCAGGCTATTGCATGTGCCCAAGACTTGGGCAGCTCTGCAGTTCATCTGTGTGCCAGCCTGTCATGGATCATTTGCCCTGCAGAGTAATCTGCACTTGGAGGGGCTCCTCATCACCATCTTCACTCCCAGATGGACAGGAAAGGCAGCTCCAGGTACACAGAGGCAACCCCAAGTATAACATTGCTTGGGGCAAGGCACGAGGGCTCCAAGGGCACCCAAGAGGGCAGCCCATCATCAATCTGTGCCAGGGGAAACCCAGTCATCCAGAGGAGCAGAAATAGCCTTACATGCTTACAGGAGGTTCAAGCACCAGACAGTGACAACAGGACCAATTGTTGACAGAGATAACCAACCAGATGGCAAAAGGCAAATGTAGGAAAGTTACTAACAAAAATCAAGGCACTATGGCAGCATCTAAGCCCAATTCTCTGACAACAGCAAGTCCTGGATACCCCAACATACCAGGAAAACAAGATTTGGATTTAAAATAACTGGTCATGATGCTGTTAGAGGAAAACAAGAAGGACATAAATAAATCTCTTAAAGAAATACAAGAGAAAATGGATCAAAAGGTAGAAGCACTTACAACGGAAACACAAAAATCATTTAAAGAAATTCAGGAGACTATGGATCAAGAGATAGAAGCCAATAAAGAGGAAATGCAAAAATCACTTAAAGAAATACAGGAGAACTTGGGTCAACAGGCAGAAGTCATGAAAGAGGAAACACAAAAAATCTCTTAAAGAATTACAGGGAAACACAACAAACAAGTGAAGTATCTGAGCAAAACCATCCAGGATCTAAAAACAGAAGTAGAAACAACTAAGAAATCACAAAGAGAGACAACTTTGGAGATAGAAAACCTTGGGAAGAAATCATGGGCCATAGATACAAATATCAACAACAGAATACAAGAGATAGAAGAAAAAATCTCAGATGCTGAAGATACCATAGAAAGCATTGACTCAACAGTCAAAGAAAATGCAAAATGCAAAAAGCTTGTAACTCAAAACATCCAGGAAATTCAGGACACAATGAGAACACCAAACCTAAGGATTATAGGTATAGATGAGAGTGAAGATTTACAACTTAAAAGGGCCAGCAAACATCTTTAACAAAATCATAGAAGAAAACTTCCCTAACCTAAAGAGAAAGGTGCCCATGAATATACAAGAAGCCTACAGAATTCCAAACAGACTGAACCAAAACAGAAATTTCTCCAGTCACATAATAATCAAAATCCCAAATGTACTAAACAAAGAAACAATATTAAAGGCAGTAAGAGAAAATGGCCAAGTAAAAGGAAGATCTATCAGAATTATACCAGAATTCTCACCAGAGATCATGAAAGCTAGAAGATCCTGGGCAGATCTCATGCAGACTCTAAGAGAACACAAATGTCAACCAAGACTACTATACCCAGAAAAACTCTCAATCACCATAGGTGGAGAAACCAAGGTATTCCATGATAAAAACCAAATTTACACAATATCTTTCCACAAACCCAGCTGTACAAAGGATAATAGGTGGAAACCGCCAATACTAAGAGAAAAACTCCACCCTGGAAAAAGCAAGATAGTAACCTTCTTTCATCAAATCCAAAAGAAGATAACCACTCAAACATAAAAATAACATCAAAAATAACAGGAAGTAATAATCACTATTCCTTAATATCTCTTAACATCAATGGACTCAATTCCCCAATAAAAAAGATATAGACTAGCACACTGGATACATAAACAGGACCCTACATTTTGCTGCATACAAGAAACACACCTCAGTGTCAAAGACAAACACCACCTCAGAATAAAAGGCTGGAAAACAATTTTACAAGCAAATGGTCTCAGGAAAAAAAGCCGGAGTAGCCATTCTAATATCAGATAAAAATGACTTTCAACCTAAAGTCATTAAAAGGGACACAGAAGGACACTTCTTACTGGTCAAAGGAAAAATCCACCAAGAAGAACTCTCAATTCTGAACATCTATGCTCCAAATGCAAGGGCACCCTCATTCATAAAAGAAACTTTACTAAAGTTCAAAGCACACATTGCACCTAACACAATAATTGTGGGTGACTTAAACACTCCACTCTCCTCAATGGACCGATCAGGAAAACAGAAACTGAACAGGGACATAGTGAAACTAATTGAAGCTTTGGACCAATTGGATTTAACAGATATATATAGAACATTTCATCCTAAAGCAAAAGAATATGCCTTTTTCTCAGCACTTCATGGTACCGTCTCTAAAACCAACCATATAACTGGTCACAAGACAGACCTCAACAGATATAAGATCAAACTAATCCCATGCCTCCTATCAGATCACTATGGAGTAAGAGTGATCTTCAATAGCAATAAAAACAGCAGAAATCCCAAATACACAGGGAAGCTGAACAATCCTCTACTCAATTATGTTGGTCGAGAAAGAAATAAAGAAAGAAATGAAAGACTTTCTAGAATTTAATGAAAATGAAGGCACAACATATGCAAATTTATGGGACACAATGAAAGCAGTGGTAAGAGGAAAACTCATAGCTCTGAGTGCCTCCAAAAAGAAACTGGAGAGAGTATACCTTAGCAACTTAACATCACACCTTAAAGCCCTAGAACAAAAAAAAAAAAAAAAAAAAAAAAAAAAAGCTAATTCACCCAAAAGGAGTAGAAGACAGAAAATCATCAAACTCAGGGCTGAAATCAATCAAGTAGAAACAAAGAGAACCATACAAAGAATCAACAAAACCAGGAGGTTTTGAGAAAAATCAGCAAGATAGATTAAACCCTTAGCCAGACTAATCAGAGGGCACAAAGACAGTATCCAAATTAACAAAATTAGAAATTAAAAGGGAGATATAACAACAGAAACTGAGAAAATTCAAAAAATCATCAGATCCTACTACAAAAGGCTATACTCAGCACAACTGGAGAATCTGGAGGAAATGGACAATTTCCTAGACAGATACCAAATTCCAAAATTAAATCAGGATCAAATAGATCATCTAAACAGTCCAATAACCCCTAAAGAAATAGCACAGGACCAGATGGTTTTAGTGCAGAATTCTATCAGAGCTTCAAAGAACACCTAACACCAATACTCTTGGAACTAGAAGATCAAGGACCTCCATATAAAACCAGACACACTGAAACTAATAGAAAAGAAACTGGAGAAGACCCTTGAGGACATGGGCACAAGGGAAATTTTCCTGAACAGAACACCAATAACTTATCCTCTAAGATCAAAAATTGACAAATGGGACCTCATAAAATTACAAAGTTTCTGTAAGGCAAAGGACACTGTCAATCAGACAAAATGGCAACCAACAAATTGGGGAAAGATCTTCATCAACCATACATCCAACACAGGGCTACTATCCAATATATACAAAAAACTCAAGAAGGTAGACTCCAGAGAGCCAAATAACCCTATTAAAAATGGGGTTCAGAGCTAAACAAACAATTTTCACCTGAAGAATTTCAAATGGCTGAGAAGCATCTTAAGAAATGTTCAACATCATTAATCAGTAGGGAAATGCAAATCAAAACAATCCTGAGATTTCATCTCACTCCAGTCAGACTGGCTAAGATTAAAAACGGAGGAGACAGCAGGTTTTGGTGAGGATGTGGAGAAAGAAGAACACTCCTCCACTGCTGGTGGGATTGCAAGCTGGTACAACTACTCTGGAAATTAGTCTGGAGGTTCCTCAGAAAACTGGGCATGACACTTCCAGAGAACCATGTTATACTACTCCTGGGCATATACCCAGAGGATTCCCCAGCATGCAATAAGGACACATGCTCCACTGTGTTCATAGCACCCTTATTTATAATAACCAGAAGCTGGAAAGAACCCAGATGTCCCTCAGTGGAGGAATGGATACATAAAATGTAGTATATCTACACAATGGAATACTACTCAGCAATTAAAAAGAATGAATTCATGAAATTTTTAGGCAAATGGTTGGAACTGGATCAAGTCCCTGATTTTAGTGTAATTGCTTCAAAATAATACACATGGAATGCAGTCACTGATAAGTGGATATTAATTAGCCCAGAAGCTCTGAATATTCAAGACACAATTAAGATATCAAATGATCCCCAAGAAGAAGGAAGGAGAGGGCACTGGTCCTGGAAAAGTTTGATGCAGCATTGTAGGGGAGTGCCAGGACAGAGAAATGAGAGGGGGTGATTGGGGAATGGGCAGAGGGAAGAGGGCTTATGGGACTTATGGGGACGGGGGGACTTGGAAAGGAGAAATCATTTGGAATGTAAACAAAGAATATAGAAAAAATTTAAAAAATGTCTTTTTCTCCTTGAAAAAAATGAAAACTGAGAAAATCAAAAAATTATCAGATCCTACTACAAAAGCCTGTACTCAACAAAATGGAATATCTGGATGAAATGGACAATTTTCTAGACAGATACCAGGTACCAAAGTTAAATCAGGATCAGATAAGCCATCTAAACAATCCCATCACCCCTAAATAAATAGTAGCAGTCATTAAAAGTCTCCCAATCAAAAGAAGCCCAGGACCAGATGGGCTTAGTGCAGAATTCTATCAGACCTTCAAAGAAGACCTAATACCAATACTTTTTAAACTATTCCACAAGATAGAAACAGATGGAACACTACTCAATCCATTCTATGAAGCCACAATTATGCTGATACCAAAACCACACAAAGATCCAACAAAGAAAAAGAACCTCAGACCATTTTCCCTTATGAATATTGATGCAAAAATACTCAACAAAATTCTTGCAAACTGAATCCAAGAACACATCAAAACTATCATTCAACACTATCAAGTAGGCTTCAACCCAGGGATTCAGGGATGGTTCAATATATGGAAATCCGTAAACATAATACAACTAGATAAACAAACTCAAAGAAAAAAAAACACAGTAGATGCTGAAAAAGTATTTGGCAAAATTCAACACTTATTATTCATGATAAAAGTCTTGCAAACATCAGGAATTAAAGGCCCGTACCTAAACATTGCAAAAGCAATACACAGCAAACCAGCAGCCAACATCAAACTAAACAGAAAGAAACTTGAAGCAATTACACTAAAATCAGGGACTAGACAAGGCTTCCCACTTTCTCTGTATCTATTCAATATAATACTTGAAGTTCTAAGTAGAGCAATTAGACAGCAAAAGGAGGTCAAGGGGATACAAATTGGAAAGGAAGAAGGCAAAATATCACTATTTGATGATAGGATAGTATGCTTAAGTGATCCCAAAAATTCTACCTGAGAACTCCTAAAGATGATAACTTCAGCAAAGTGACTGGATATGAAATTAACTCAAACAAATCAATAGCTCTAATATCAAGAATCACCAAATGGGAGCTCATAAAATTGCAAAGGTTCTGGAAGGGAAAGTACAATGTCAATGGCAAATGGCAACCAACAGCTTGACAAAAGATCTGTACCAACCCTACATCCAATAGCGAGCTAATATTCAATATGTACAAAGAACTCAAGAAGTTAGAGTCCAGAGAACCAAATAACCCTATTAAACAATGGGGTACAGAACTAAACGAAGAATTCTCAACTGGGGAATTCTCAATATGAGACTATATCGAATGTCTGAGAAGCACCTAAAGAAATGTTCAACATCTTTAGTCATCAGGAAAATGCAAATCAAAACAAGCCTAAGATTCCACCTCACAGCAGTCAGAATGGCTAAGATCAAAACTCAGGTGACAGCAGATGCTGGTGAGCATGTGGAGAAAGAGAAACATTCCTCCATTGCTGGTACAATGGCAAGGTGGTACAACCACTCTGGAAATCACTCTGGCAATTCCTCAGAAAATTGGACACAGAGTGCTACCTGAGGACCCTGCTCTACCACTCCTGTGCATATACTCAGAAGATGCTCCAACATGTAATAAGGACACATGCTCCACTATATTCATAGTATCCATATTTATAATAGCCATAAGCTGGGAAAAACTGAGATATCCTTCAACAGAGGAATGGATTCCGAAAATGTAGTACATTTATACAATGCAATACTACTCAGCTATTAAAAGCGATGACTTCCTTCAGTCTCTGCTCTACACTTTGTTTCTGTATTTGCTCCAGTTAGTATTTTGTTCCCCTTTCGAAAAAGGACAGAAGCACCCAGACTTTGGTATTCCTTCTTCTTGAGCTTTATGTGATCTATGGGTATTCCGAGCTTTTGGGCTAATATCCATTTATCAGTGAGTACATACCATGTATGTTCTTTTGTAATTGGGGTACCTCACTCTGGATGATGTTTTCTATTTCCATCCATTTATCTAAGAATTTCATGAATTCATTGTTTCAGTGTATCTGGTTTTATGTGGAGGTCCTTGATCCATTTGGACCTTTGAGCTTTGTACAGGGAGAATAGAATGAATCAATTTGCATTCTTCTACATACTGACCTCCAGTTGAACCAGCATCATTTCCCCACTGGATGGCTTTAGCTCCTTTATCAATGATCAAGTGACCATAGTTGTGTGGCTTCACTCCGGATTCTTCAATTCTATTCCATCAGTCTTCTTGCCTGTCTCTATATTAATACCATACAGTTTTTACCACTATTCCTCTGTAATACAATTTGAGTTTAGGGATAGTGGTGATTCCCCCAGAAGTTTTTTTTTTTTATTCGATATAATTTTTTATTTACATTTCAAATGATTTCCCCTTTTCTAGCCCCCCACTCCCCGAAAGTCCTGTAAGCCCCCTTCTCTCCCCCTGTCATCCCACCCACCCCGTCCCAATTCCCCGTTCTGGTTTTGCTGAATACTGCTTCACTGAGTCTTTCCAGAACAAGGGGCCTCTCCTCCTTTCTTCTTGTACCTCATTTGATGTGTGGATTATGTTTTGGGTATTCCAGTTTTCTAGGTTAATATCCACTTATTAGTGAGTGCATACCATGATTCACCTTTTGAGTCTGGGTTACCTCACTTAATATGATGTTCTCTAGCTCCATCCATTTGCCTAAGAATTTCATGAATTCATTGTTTCTAATGGCTGAATAGTACTCCATTGTGTAGATATACCACATTTTTTGCATCCACTCTTCTGTTGAGGGATACCTGGGTTCTTTCCAGCATCTGGCAATTATAAATAGGGCTGCTATGAACATAGTAGAACATGTATCCTTATTACATGGTGGGGAATCCTCTGGGTATATGCCCAGGAGTGGTATAGCAGGATCTTCTGGAAGTGAGGTGCCCAGTTTTCGGAGGAGCCGCCAGACTGATTTCCAGAGTGCTTGTACCAATTTGCAACCCCACCAGCAGTGGAGGAGTGTTCCTCTTTCTCCACACCCTCTCCAACACCTGCTGTCTCCTGAATTTTTAATCTTAGCCATTCTGACTGGTGTAAGATGAAATCTCAGGGTTGTTTTGATTTGCATTTCCCTAATGACTAATGAAGTTGAGCATTTTTTAAGATGCTTCTCCACCATCCAAACTTCTTCAGGTGAGAATTCTTTGTTTAACTCTATACCCCATTTTTTAATAGGGTTGTTCGGTTTTCTGGAGTCTAACTTCTTGAGTTCTTTATATATATTGGATATTAGCCCTCTATCTGATGTAGGATTGGTGAAAATCTTTTCCCAATTTGTTGGTTGCCGATTTGTCCTCTTGATAGTGTCCTTTGCCTTACAGAAACTTTGTAATTTTATGAGGTCCCATTTGTCAATTCTTGATCTTAGAGCATATGCTAGTGGTGTTCTGTTCAGAAACTTTCTCCCTGTACCAATGTCCTCAAGGGTCTTCCCCAGTTTCTTTTCTATTAGCTTCAGAGTGTCTGGCTTTATGTGGAGGTCCTTGATCCATTTGGATTTGAGCTTAGTACAAGGAGACAGGGATGGATCAATTCGCATTCTTCTGCATGCTGACCTCCAGTTGAACCAGCACCATTTGTTGAAAAGGCTATCTTTTTTCCATTGGATGTTTTCAGCCTCTTTGTCGAGGATCAAGTGGCCATAGGTGTGTGGGTTCATTTCTGGATCTTCAATCCTGTCCCATTGATCCTCCTGCCTGTCACTGTACCAATACCATGCAGTTTTTAACACTATTGCTCTGTAGTATTGCTTGAGGTCAGGGATACTGATTCCCCCAGACTTTCTTTTGTTGCTGAGAATAGTTTTAGCTATCCTGGGTTTTTTTTTTATTCCAGATGAATTTGATAATTGCTCTTTCTAACTCTGTGAAGAATTGAGTTGGGATTTTGATGGGTATTGCATTGAATCTGTATGTTGCTTTTGGCAAAATGGCCATTTTAACTATATTGATCCTGCCAATCCATGAGCATGGGAGGTTTTCCCATTTTTTGAGGTCTTCTTCCATTTCCTTCTTCAGAGTCTTGAAGTTCCTGTCATACAGATCTTTCACATGTTTGGTAAGAGTCACACCAAGATACTTTATACTGTTTGTGGCTATTGTGAAGGGGGTCATTTCCCTAATTTCTTTCTCAGCCTGCTTATCCTTTGAATATAGGAAGGCCACTGATTTGCTTGAGTTGATTTTATAACCTGCCACTTTGCTGAAGTTGTTTATCAGCTATAGGAGCTCTCTAGTGGAGTTTTTTGGGTCACTTAGGTAGACTATCATGCCGTCTGCAAATAATGATAGTTTGACTTCTTCCTTTTCAATATGTATCCCTTTGACCTCCTTATGTTGTCGAATTGCCCGAGCTAGTACCTCAAGTACAATATTGAAAAGATAAAGAGAAAGGGGGCAGCCTTGAGTAGTCCCTGATTTCAGTGGGATTGCTTCAAGTTTCTCTCCATTTAGTTTGATGCTGGCTACCGGTTTGCTGTATATTGCTTTTACTATGTTTAGGTATGGGCCTTGAATTCCTGTTCTCTCCAAGACTTTAAGCATGAAAGGATGCTGAATTTTGTCAAATGCTTTTTCAACATCCAATGAAATGACCATGTGGTTTTTTTCTTTGAGTTTGTTTATGTAGTGGATTGCATTGATGGATTTCCGTATATTGAACCAACCCTGCATTCCCGGGATAAAGCCTACTTGATCATGGTGGATGATCATTTTGATGTGTTCTTGGATTCAGTTGGCAAGAATTTTATTGAGTATTTTTGCATCGATGTTCATAAGGGAAATTGGTCTGACGTTCTCTTTCTTTGTTGGATCTTTGTGTGGTTTTGGTATCAGCGTAATTGTGGCTTCGTAGAAGGAATTGGGTAGTGTTCCTTCTGTTTCTATTTTGTGGAATAGTTTGAAGAGTATTGGTGTTAACTCTTCTTTGAAGGTCTGATAGAATTCTGCACTGAAACCATCTGGTCCTGTGCTTTTTTTGGTTGGAAGACTTTCTATGACTCCTTCTATTTCTTTAGGCATTATGGGACTGTTTAGATGGTCTATTTGGTCCTGATTTAATTTTGGTATTTGGTATCTGTCAAGGAAATTGTCCATTTCCTCCAGATTCTCCAGTTGTGTTGAGTACAGGCTCTTGTAGTAGGATCTGATGATTTTTTGGATTTCCTCAGTTTCTGTTGTTATTTCTCCCTTTTCTTTTCTAAGTTTGTTAATTTGGATACTTTCTCTGTGCCCTTTGGTTAGTCTGGCTAAGGGTTTATCTATCTTGTTGATTTTCTGAAAGAACCAGCTTCTGGTTTTGTTGATTCTTTGTATGGTTCTCTTTGTTTCTACTTGGTTGATTTCTGCCCTGAATTTGATGATTTCCTGCCTTCTACTCCTCCTGGGTGAAATAGCTTCTTTTTGTTCCAGGGCTTTCAGGTGTGTCATTAAGCTGGTAATGTATGCTATCTCCATTTTCTTTTTGGAGGCACTCAGGGCTATGAGTTTTCCTCTTAGCACTGCTTTCATTGTGTCCCATAGATTTGGGTATGTTGTGTCTTCATTTTCATTGTGTTCTAAAAAGTCTTTAATTTCTTTATTTCTTCCTTGACCAAGGTATCATTGAGTATAATATTGTTCAGTTTCCACGTGTATGTGGGTTTTCTGTTGTTTTTGTTGCTATTGAAGACCACTTTTACTCCATAGTGATCTGATAGGAGGCATGGGATTAGTTCAATCTTCTTATATTTGTTGAGGTCTGTATTGTGACCAATTATATGGTTGATTTTGGAGAAGGTACCATGAGGTGCTGAGAAAAAGGTATATTCTTTTGCTTTAGGATAGAATGTTATATATATATATATATATATATATATATACATATATATATATATATATATATATATATATATATATATATATCTGTTAAATCTAATTGGTACAAAGCTTCAATTAGTTTCATTGTGTCCCTGTTTAGTTTCTGTTTTCCTGATCGGTCCATTGAGGAAAGTGCAGTGTTGAAGTCAACCCAAAGTCATCAAAAGTGACTCTGAGGGACACTTCTTGCTGGTCAAAGGAAAAATACAACAAGAAGAACTCTCAATCCTGAACATCTATGCTCCAAATGCAAGGGCACCCTCTTTCGTAAAAGAAACTTTATTAAAACTCAAAGCACACATTGCACCTAACACAATAATTGTGGGTGACTTCAACACTGCACTTTCCAGAAGTTCTTTTATTATT
The DNA here is from genome assembly GCF_947179515.1 of Apodemus sylvaticus. NCBI lineage: Eukaryota > Metazoa > Chordata > Mammalia > Rodentia > Muridae > Apodemus > Apodemus sylvaticus. Next base: position 109,156,344 of record NC_067481.1, on the reverse strand, counting down.
GAGAATAGTTTTTGCAATCCTAGATTTTTTTGTTATTCCAAATGAATTTGCAAATTGTTCTTTCTAACTATGAAAAATTGAGTTGGAATTTTGATGGGGATTGCATTGAATCTGTAGATTGCATTCAGCAAGATGGCCATTTTTCATATTAATCCTATGACTCCATGAGCATGGGAGATCTTTCCATCTTCTGAGATGTTCTTTGATTTCTTTCTTCAGAGACTTATAGTTTTTGGTTTTTGGGGTTTTTTTTACTTGAAGTTCTTGTCATACAGATCTTTCACTTGCTTGGTGAGAATAACACGAAGGTATTTTATATTATTTATGACTATTGTAAAGGGTGTAATTTCCCGAATTTCTTTCTCGGCCTGTTTATCCTTTAAGTAGAGGAAGGCTATTGATTTTTTTTTAATTAATTTCATATCCAGGCACTTTGCTGAAGTTATTTATCAGCTTTAGTTTTTATCACCTACAAATAGTGATATTTTGCCTTCTTCCTTTCCAATTTGTATCCCCTTAACCTCCTTTTGCTGTCTAATTGATCTAGCTAGAACTTCAAGTACTATATTGAATAGATATGGAGAGAGAGGGTAGCCTTGTCTAGTCCCTGATTTAGTAGCATTGCTTCAAGTTTCTCTCCATTTAGTTTGATATTGGCTACTAGTTTGCTGTATATTGCTTTTCAATGTTTAGGTATGGGCCTTGATTTTCTGATCTTTGAGGTAATTCAAATCCAAATCTTTGAGGTATCCAAACCCAGACACTATTGTGGATGCCAAGAACTGCATGCTGACAGGAGCCTGATATAGCTGTCTCCTCAGAGGCTCTTTCAGAGCCTGACAAATACAGAGGCAGATGCTCACAGCCAACCATTGGGCTAAGCATGGGGTCCCCAGCAGAGCAGCTAGGGAAAGGACTGAAGGAGCTGAATGCATTTGCAACCCCATAGAAGGAACAACAGTATCAACCAACCAGTCCTTCCAGAGTTCCCAGGAACTAAACCACCAACCAAAGAGTACACATGGAGAGCCCTATGGCCTCAGATGCATGTGTGGTAGAGGATGGCTTTGTCAGGCATTAATGGGAGGAGAGGCAATTGGTCCTATGAAAGCTCAATACCCCAGTGTAGGGAAATTTGAAGGTTGGGAGGCAGGAGTGGGTGGGTGGGTAGTGTAACACACAAATTAGGGGGAGCAGGCATAAGATAGGAGGTTTTGGGAGGACTGAGAAATGGGATAACATTTGAAATGTAAATAAGGAAATTACCCAATTAAAAGGCAATGGCTTCATGAAATTCACAGGCAAATGGATTGAAAACATGATCCTGAGTGAGAGGTAACTCAGTAATAATCGCTGACAAGTCGATATTAGCCCAAAAGTTTAGAATACCTAAGATACAATTCGTAGCCTACATGAAGCTCAAGAAGGAAGACCAAAGTGTAGATGCCTCAGTGCTTATTAGAAGGGGGCATGAAATACTCATAGGAGGAGATACAGGCACAAAGTGTGGAGCAGAGATTGAAGGAAAGGCCATCCAGAGACTGATCCACTTGGGGATCCATCCCATATACAATCCCAAACCTAGACACTATTGTGGATGCCAGGAAGTGCTTGCTGTCAGGAGCCTGATACAGCTGTCTCCTGAGAGGCTCTGGCAGATCCTGACCAATACTGATGTGGAGGCTCACAGTCAAACATCAGACTGAGCACAGGGACCCTAATGGAGGAGTTAGGGAAAGGACTGAACAAGCTGAAGGTGCCTTATTGGGGTAGGCCCTTGGTCCTGTGAAGGCTCGATGCCCCTGTGGAGAGGGATGCTAGGGCAGTGGGGCAGGAGTGGGTAGGTGGGTAGGGGAGCACCGTCATAGAAGCAGGATAATGAGGGGATGTGATAAGGGGTTTGCAGAGGGCAAACCAGGAAAGGGGATAACATTTGAAATGTAAATAAATTTAAAATATTAATAAAAAGTGTATGAATATGTAAGGAGAGTCAGTTTGGCATCAATGACTGTAAATGACACTAGAAGGCTCCTTTTCCAAAGCAGAAAGTTAGTACTTGGGAAATGATGGTTGAGTATATAACTCATGTTTATATAAAGTATCAAGTTTTCAGTCTAAAATCATATTCCATAACACTGTGTGGACTGTAATACACAACAAGTATAAAAAACAGTATTTCTGTCAAAGCACACCCAACAAGAATTAGTTTCTTATCTGTAAATTTCCCTAATGTTAATGTATTGTTAAATCTATTAAATCTTACCTGAAGAAAGGCTTTGGATCAGTACTGTAGCACACTTCTAAAAATAAAAACAAAGTGTGTTTTATTACAACTCTGTAAAAATATATCAAAATTATAAACTTATTGTAAGTATCAATTCCTTTGAGACAAATCTGGAAACTATTCTAGAGGAAATGTAGCCAATTAAATGAGAACTCTTCCATCTCTGTATTTTTAAAATCAGAGAGAGCTCTATCAATCATTGATATCTAAAAATAAACTCCCATAAACAACTGTGGTGATACTAACTAAACACTCTAAGACAGAGTGGCAACCTAAGCTGAATCAGGATCACAATTTGACTGTGTAAAAAATAGATTCTTGCAGTTGTTTAACTCTGGGGCAATAGTACTAAAGAGAATTCTAGATTGGCTGTTGTGGTTACTCGTCTTTAATTCCAGCACCTGGAAGGCAGCATAGGCAGGTGAGTCTTTAACAGAGAGAAATTGCTTTTTAGTTTAAATTGTTCAGTTTGGAATGAAAATCTGCAGCATAGGAAGATAGATGTAAGGCAATTGTCCTTTGCAGCATGTTGAAACATAGTAGACAGAAACAGAGTGGAGGGGTTGGGGACGAAAACCTTTACAAAAAGTTAAAGAGAGAACAATGTACTTAATCTACTCATTCTCTTAGTTCCAGCTCTATTTCCAGGCTTATGTGCAGCTTAAAATATGCTCATGATAATGTCCATTATGTCTCATGGAAAGAATTATGGAAAACATTCCTCCCTTGGTAGTTATGTACCCTGAGCTGTATTTCACAAAGAAAGGGCAACAGAGAAGCAGCAATGGAATGGAATAGAACAGTCCATGGGCCACTTTATGACATGCAATCAAGTTACATATTTACATAAATAAATTGTGAAGTTCACTCAAGTTTTCACTGTAAAACAGTGGTTTGTTTTTTATAAATGAAAATGATTCCTTTTTTGTCTGGTTTCTAGAAAAACTCAATGTGCGTTGTTAGCATTCCTCATGACTCAGGAAGGGTTATTTCCCACTAACATATGGGTTGGGGCTATAGCTCAGGGATAAAGCCTATGTTTGTGGCAGGGGAGGATCAGTCAGTCCTCATCCTTATAAACGCAAAACAACAAAATTTGTAATAATGTCATATAAGAAAGTTACCTCTTTTATTATAATCCTGACACTTTGCATCTTACAGCTTTGTAGCATGAATGGCTGGGCCACCTCTATGCATATTCCAGAGGCCGATGCAGCTGCAAAAGCATCTCCTGCAGGAGGACCTAATTGAAGACTGCCTGAGAGACTGTCTTGCTGGTGCAGACAATGCCTGTCAATCGGGAACTGCTGTTTAGAAGTGATGCTTTCTTGGGACCAGTGGGGTGTGGATAGAGGGTATTAAAGGAGCTTGCAGCAGTGTTCAGATAAGCTTGCTACAGTGTTTCTCACCTGCTGCTGGAGTCTGTCATTGACTCTGCACCTCCTCACCTCCAACCGCCAAGGGCAGGTATGGTAAAGTAACAAGTAGTCCTGGGCACAGGCAACATCTGGTGCCCAAGGTAATCCATAGACTACTTGCTTTAAGAACTGTACTCATGGTTTGACCTGGTCTGCTCTGCCCCCTCCAGTTGCTTCTTCCTTGAGTGGCCTTTTAGTGTTTTATGTTCTGGGTCCTGAGAAGGTGAGCACATCAACTTTATTTCTATCTTCTTCATCTTTTCTGTCTGTTCATTCCAGTGACATCACTTTTTGTTGCAGTTTGGTTCAAGGGTGAGCGTTCAGTGACCATCTTTTCATTGTTCTTTGTCTTTGGGTGAGCTTGCTGCAGTGAGATTGTGGTGGCCATCTTTTTTTCTTTGTATTTATCTAGGTGAGCATGTGGTGGCCATCCTTTCTGTCTTCTTTTTTTTTTTGTCCATTCATTTTCACTTTTGGTCTGAATTCATCCCAGTACCTAAAATAGTCTCTGGTCTCCCAGGTACTAGGGATGGTCTTCCAAATATCTTTTCCATCCCAGGGACAGTGTGCAGACATAGAACCTTTGAGCTACACATGAAGGAGTCCCCTGCTTAGTAAGTGACTTTTGTCACCTCCTCTGTCATATGTGTTGTATCTGTTCATGTTTGTTTTCTTTGTGCACATCATCATGGGTTCCTTCCCTTCCACCATCAAGGAACCCCAGATTAGGGCGCTGAAAACCCTTCTGGATACTTGTGGTCTCAAGGTTAAGACTCACTACCTGAGCAAATTTTGGGAGAAGGCTGCTATTTTGAGCCCCCACCCCAGATGTTGCCAGAGAACACTTGGGACCCTGACCTCTGGGTGCCTGTTCTCTTCCTTCTTCCCAAGTGCAAGGTACAGTCTGGGATTACCTTTCCCTCATTCTTTGTTCCCATCATCCTTGCAGGCATTGCTTGTCTTAAGAATTCTTCCCCAGAGGATGTGGTGGCTGTCAATAACAAATATTGCCAGGATCGGGCTAATAGTTACCTTTTCATTATAGACCCTGTCATACTTTCTCTGAGCAAACCGGTTGGTTTTAGCAGTGAGCATGGCAATGAGCATGAAGATGAGGGTGCCTCTGCTCTAGCCCTCTGGCCATCAGGCTCCAAGCCAACTTCTAGCCCTGCAGGTCCCTCACTCACCAGCCCTTCTGCTCCCACCCCACCAGAGGTACCACCAGCTTACCCTTTGCATGATTTAGGGGGACTTTGCCTTCCAGCAGACACTCCTGCTGGGGCTGCTCCTGCAATACATGTTCCTTGTGCTGGACTGCCTCTTTCCTGGGGGCCCTATTCTCCTCAGATGTATCTTGAGACTTTCCCTGACAAGCTTGGACCTGATGCAGTAGCTAGACCCTGGATTCCCACTCCTCTGGCAGACTTGGCACTAATCAGAAAAGCTGCCAACTACTCTGGTCCAGATTCCCCTTATTTTGAACATGTACTGGAGTAATAGACAATGCACCTCTAGATCTATTACAATTGTATAATCTTCTTAAGGCAGTGCTCGACCCCACTGTGTTTCTTAATTGGAGGTCTGCATATCATGACTTGGTTGAGAATCAGGCTAGGATGAACCTGGAATATAACCTTAATGCTAATTTTGACATGCTTACTGGCCACAGGCCAGGGCCAATGAAGGAAGCAGAAAAAGACCAGGTCTGAGAGACAATGTACACACTGTGTTTATCAGTTTTTCTTCAGCCTGAAGGGGATAATGAACTCTGGACTTTGGTGCCCCTCCCCCCCCATTCTTTTGCCTGTGGCAGTTAATTCCCCAGCCTACCTTGTTCTTTTCTCTTCCATTGTGAGTTTGAGTTTGGCCTTCATGGACTTAATCACTACTACAAGACAATTAGAAAGCACCTGGCCCACAGAGGAAATTTTCTGCTTTACCACAAATGTCTCCTCTGTTGGCCCTTGTATGTAGCTATGCAATATGACCATGGGGAGCTTTCATGGTAATCTAACCTATGGCATCATGTTAGGCATGGAACTTCATGTTCCCCTTACAAATTACAAATAAGTAAGTATCCCCCCCCAAGCATATTATATCCACCCCTGCCTTGTTGTCCAAGGTCCCTCAAACGCCCACTTTTGTGGAACTTCCTATCCCTTGGAGCACTGCCAGCCTGCACTAGGTGTAAAATTCTCTGGGGCAACCCCCATGAATGTGACCACTGGCAGTCAGATTAGCTGGAAAGCTACCCCAGTCTGTGTCTGACCTACCTTTATCTTTCTGGTCACCAATACCTCCCTTGTCAGAGACAGCCTTAACTGCTTTAATGAGAAATGTCTCCTGACTGCCTGCTGGATGGGGTATTCAACAATGGCTATCCTGATGAGGGAACCAGCCACCACTTGGATGCCAATGGTAAATACCACCCACTGTCATGCCATCATTCTGATGGCCCAGACTCACTAACAACCCCTACACTATAGAAAGAGGGATTTTGGTATTATACCTGACATCATTGCAGCCATCATTGTAGACATTGCCAGGGCAACAATAGCTGTTGTTGCCTTGACCTACACAGCCACTATGACAGAGACTGTCAGTGCTGTAGTCTGTAAGTCCGCCGAGGCGCTACAGGCACAGGACGTACTAAATCAACATCTTTATCAAGCTATCCACATTTTATAACAACAGATAGACTTACCAGCAGAAGAGTTGGTCCAACAGAGACATATTAGGGACATGTCTCTACTGGCATGCTACCCAAAGTTTCACTCAATCTGCCTAACACCATTACCAATACATAATACCCCTGAAGCCTGACAACAGTTGGCTCAGTATCTTGAAGGTACCTGGTCATACAAATTGCTTAACTATTCTTTGCAGCTAATGGAGAACATATGTGACCAGGGTACCTGTGCTCTCCTTAGATGCCAGATTCTTGAGAAAAGTGTGAGACAATATTAAACGGCTGTTTGACCCCCTCATGGATAGCCACTTATGCTATGATAGGAGGAATTGTCATAGTAATAACTATTTTGTTTAAGTGTCTGAAGACATAGCATATCTCCAGGCAGCATTTCATAAATAAGGTGACCCTCCTGGTGCTGATGGCTCCCAAAAATCCTGATTGCACCCTACCCCCAAGGAAGTGATCAAAGCATGAATTGCAGAGATCTGTGAGACCACCATGTAGGCTGTTGTTCATATCTCCCTTGTGTTGATATGCCTCCAGAGTGATATCTCTTTGAGATCTGGTAGTCAATGGCAGGTACGATCCTGGAAGACAGGACAACCTAAGACAGGCACAGTCCAGAATACTGAGAATCCTCTGAGGTGGGGTCAATGATGTCAAGGCAATGGCATCCCAGCTCCCACTAGGCTGTCAAAATCTAAAAACCAAAGGGTAGAAATGTAGCTGGAAGGGGGGGCATATCTTTGAAAATGCCAGGGGCCACACAACTGCAAAACCATCTCCTGCAGGAGGACCTAATTGAGGACTGCCTGAGAGGCCAAGGATTGCTGGTACAGACAATGTTAGCCAATTAGAAACTGTTGTTTATAAGCGATGCATTTTTGGGAATGAGTGGAGGATATTAAAGGAGGTTGCAGCAGTATTCAGATGAGATAATTAAATTTTCATATGCAGTACAAAGTACAATCCTTTGCTATAAAAACTAAAAGAAAATCAGTTTTGCCAACAGTCCATTTTGCTCCAATGTGACTACTGGGGTTCTGTGCCAGGTTGTTTTCTTATTTAAATAAAGACAGTATATATATATATATATATATATATATATATATATATATATATATATATATATATATGGAGCATCTAAATCAAATATGCAGCATTTAGACAGCATTTTTCATAGTTGAAAGTGCTTATAAATAATTAATTCTGACTTTCTAGAATATTAGAAAAGAAATATTAAAACAAAATAACTGCATTTATATTTGATTTACTTAACTCCATTTGATGTAGTGAATTTTTACTCATGTTTATTTTGTTTAGGGTAGGTAAGACCAAAGAGAGTAATTCATTATAAAAATCTTACCTTCATTGAACCTGATATGCTTTGTAGTTCTTTGTTCTGGCTGCTTGAAAGAAGTTCCTTCACTATGACACATGTTAAAAAACAATCACTATTTTACTCTCCATATGAAAAACATTTAGCAAATGTTCTAAATTCTTTAATTTTGAGTCCTTGTCTGATACAGGATCTCACTATGTGGCCCAGATGGCCTGAAACACAGAATGTGACCCAGGTTAACTCACAGAAATTTGCCTGCCTTTTGCCTCCTGAGTTCTGGAATTAAAGGCATGGACAAACACATAGCACAAACAAGTTTGAATTCATTCTTCAAATGTTAATTATGATTGGTGACTGTTGTCCTTACTTACCATCTTTCTTCATGTAGAATGATGAAAATTTAGTTCTTGATTAAAACGAAAACCACACACATGCATACACACACACACACACACACACAAACACACACATATGCACCAACAAAAGCGCATGCACTCACACATACATACACACTCATACATAAGCACACACATGGAAAGAAGACAGTAATTTTCCATATTTCTTCTGATGGCTATGGTAACATTATAATTATGTATTCATTCATATATTTAGTGCTCCTGTTTCATTCAGCTACCCATATCTAAGGGTAACTCTGCCATGACACTTTGGAGGTATTTCATTGAGTGTGATGCTCTCTACCAAGAGGGAGGTCTATGTAACATAAATTTGATTCCTGTCCTAAGCATCCCTTTGCTAGAACTCTCAGAAGCCACCACATTTTTGGTAACTTTGAGTGGTTTCTTAGTAGTTCATTTGAGTGAATGCTGAAACCACCATTGTTTCTTTCAATAACATTTCTGTGTAATGCTGTCTTTAAAACTAACAATAGGTTCCAAAGCTAAAGGAAAAGGATGCTCTCTCCTCAGCTGCATTCTCCCCCTCATCAAAGCTAAAATGCTATCTTTATTCAGACCCTGTTGCTGCTGAACTCTGGCACAACAGATTTATCTAGGTCCTGCTTTGTGTGTCACCATTGTCTTAGAACTGGTTTTGAAACCTTTGAACCTGCTATAAGAATTTTGTCCAAAAGTCTGTTGCTGCAAAGCCTTTATCCTTGACTTATTTTCAATGTTTTTAGCAGATAATTATCCCCTACTCATATGCAATCAGTTTCTTAACATCATGTCTTAATATCCATGTATGATGTGTATTCCTGTTCACATGTATTTGTTGTCCATTGAACATGTGTCCCAGTGCATGTGTTGAGGTCAGAGAACAGCCTTGACAGTCAGTACTTAACTTCTTCGCTTTGAGGTCTCCATTTTCCTACTCTTTTGACTTCCTGACCTAAACAGTTTGTCTAAGCAGGAACATTACAAAAAGAAGGGCCCTTCACTTCTAGTTGACATGAAAGATAAGATCTCCTTTAAACCCAGATGAAAAGTCATGATATAATTTGACTCTTAAAACCAAAGAATATACTTGGACTGATAGAATTCTCTACTGGGGAAAACAGACCACTTGAGGGGACAATGGAAAAATGGCATCCATCTGGGGTTAGAGTAATATAACTCCATCAACAAAGATGCTGCAAGATAGATAAAAAAGACCTTATCATGAATATCTGATGTAAAAGAAGAAAAGCAATTCTAGTATCTTTCCATAACTTGATCTGATGCCTCAGAATAGTCCCAACTCATGTATTGTGCTATAAAATACGAGAAAAGACCTCAGTTTGGTAACTCCATGTGAAACTCCAGCTCACATTGAATTCCACAGAAGATTTCAAATATGATGCTGGAATGGTGGCTCAGTAGTGAAGGCAGCTTGCTGCTCTTGTAAAGAACTCAATTTTGGTTCCATGTTCAGTTTCCAGCGTTCATGCTGAGCAGCGTATTAAACATCTGTAACTCAAAAAGATGTTACTGGCCTCCTCAGATGCTACATTCTTGGGGACATACACATATACACATTCATACACACAAACTTTAAAAATAAAGTTTTTCATAGGTGAGAAGAGTTAGCTTGATATCAGTGAATGTGGATAACTATATAAGGCAGAGGACTGTTACTTTGGAAATAATGGCTAAACATAACATGTACTAAAAGAAACTTTTCAGTCTTAAAGTATATTCTATTGTATGTGATATATGGATCTATAAAGACAAACTTCTTTATATTTAAACATCTCCAGAACTCAAATTTTATAATGTTGAAGTACCAGAATCTGCATAAAAAAGCTAACTATATTTCCACTTTTAAAGTTCCATCTGAAATGTTGAAAAAAACCTGTCTAGTTTGGACTGAAGACTCTTCAAAAGTTCTGCATAATTCTAGGATGAGGGAATTGAGGAAAGCTACAAGTGAAAGGTAATTTTCTACTTAGTGGAACATTTCAAGAGCCACTGGGAAAATTTTGGTACTGATGTATATGGACTGTATATTTCAAATGAAATTGCTAATTTTTTAGACATTAAAAGAAGAGGTCAGAAAACACAAAAATCACTTAAAGAAATTCAGAAGAATAAAGCTCAAGAGATAGAAGCCAATAAAGAAGAAACACACACACACACACACACAAAAAAAAAAAAACTTAAAGAAATGCAGGAGAAAGTGAGGCAAATGGCAGAAGTCATGAAAGAGGAAACACAAAATCTCTTAAAGAATTAAAGGAAAGCACAAAGGAACAAATGAAGGAACTGAGCAAAACCATACTGGATCTAAAAACAGAAGTAGAAACAACTAAGAAATCACAAAAGGATACAACTTTGGAGATAGAAAACCTTGAGAAGAAATCAGGGGCCATAGATGCAAATATCAACAACAGAATACAAGAGATGGAAGAAAGAATCTCAAATGCCAAAGATACCATAGAAACCATTGACTCAACAGTCAAAGAAAATGCAAAATGCAAAAAGCTTGTATTTCAGAACATCCAGGAAATCCAGTACACAATGAGAAGACCAAATCTAAGAATTATAGGTTTAGATGAGCGTGAAGATTTACAACTTAAAGGGCCAGCAAATATCTTCAACAAAATTATGGAAGAAAACTTCCCTAACTTAAAGAGAGAGATACCCATGAATATACAAGAAGCCTACAGAACTTCAAACAGACTGGACCTGAGCAGAAATACCTCCCGTCACATAATAATCAAAACCCCAAATGTACTAAACAAAGAAAGAATATTAAAGGCAGTAAGAGAAAAAGGTCAAGTCACATATAAAGGAAGACCTATCAGAAACACACCAGACTTCTCACCAGAGACCATAAAAGCTAGAAGATCCTGGGCAGATCTCATGCAAACTCTAAGAGAACACAAATGTCAGCCAAGATTACTATACCCAGCAAAACTCTCAATCACCATAGATGGAAAAACCAAGATATTCCATGACAAAACCAAATTTATACAATATCTTTCCACAAACCCAGCCCTACAAAGAATAATAGGAGGAAAACTCCAATACAAAGAGGGAAACTACATCCTGAAAAAAGCAAGATAGTAATCTTCTTTCATCAAACCCAAAAGATAACCACTCAAATATAAAAATAACTTCAAAAATGACAGGAAGTAATAATCACTATTCCTTAATATCTCTTAACATCAGTGGACTCAATTCCCCAATAAAAAGACATAGACTAACAGACTGGATAAGGAAACAGGACCCTACATTTTGCTGCATACAGAAAACACATCTCAGTGTCAAAGACAAAAACTACCTTAGAGTGAAAGGCTAAAGACAATTTTACAAGCCAGTGGTCTCAGGAAACAAGCTGGAGTAGCCATTCTAATATCAGGTAAAATTGACTTTCAACCTAAAGTCATCAAGAGACACGGAAGGACACTTCTTGCTGGTCAAAGGAAAAATCCACCAAGAAGAACTCTCAATTCTGAACATCTATGCACCAAAGTCAAGGGCACCCTCATTTGTAAAATAAACTTTACTAAAGCTCAAACCATACATTGTACCTAACACAGTAATTGTGGGTGACTTCAACACTCCACTATCTTCAATGGACCGATCAGGAAAACAGAAACTAAACAGGGACACAGTAAAACTAATTGAAGCTTTGGACCAATTGGATTTGACTGATATTTATAGAACATTTCACCCTAAAGAAAAAGAATATACCTTTTTCTCAGCACCTCATGGTACCTTCTCCAAAATCGACCATATAATTGGTCATAAGACAGACCTCAACAGATATAAGAAGATTGAAATAATCCCATGCCTCCTATCAGATCACTATGGAGTAAGAGTAGTCTTCAATAGCAACAAAAACAATAGAAAGCCCATATACACATGGAAGCTGAACAATACACTACTCAATGACACCTTGGCCAAAGAAGAAATAAAGAAAGAAATCAGAGACTTTTTAGAATTTAATGAAAATGAAGGAACAATATACCCACATCTTTGGGGCACAATGAAAGCAGTGCTAAGAAGAAAACTCATAGCTCTGAGTGTCTCCAAAAAGAAACGGGAGAAAGCATACACTAACAGCTTAATGGCACATGTAAAAGCTATGGAACAAAAAGAAGCTAATTCACCCAGGAGGAGAAGACAGGAAACCATCAAACTCAGGGCTGAAATCAATCAAGTGGAAACTAAGAGAACCATACAAAGAATGGTTCCAGGAGCTTGTTCTTTGAGAAAATCAACAAGATACATAAACCCTTAGCCAGATTGAACAAAGGGCACAGAGAAAGTATCCAAATTAACAAAATTAGAAATGAAAGGGGGATATAACAACAGAAACTGAGGAAATTCAAAAAAATCATCAGATCCTACTACAAACGCCTATACTCAACACAACTGGAGAATCTGGAGGAAATGGACAATTTCCTAGACAGATAGCAAATACCAAAATTAAATCAGGACCAAATAGATCATTTAAACAGTCCCATAACCCCTAAAGAAATAGAAGGGGTCATAGAAAGTCTTCCAACCAAAAAAAGCACAGGACCAGATGGTTTCAGTGCAAAATTCTATCAGACCTTCAAAGAACACCTAACACCAATACTCTTCAAACTATTCCACAAAAGAACAAAAGGAACACTACCCAACTCCTTTTGCAAAGCCACAATTATGCTGATACCAAAACCACACAAAGATACAACAAAGAAAGAGAACTTCAGACCAACTTCCCTTATGAACAGCGATGCAAAATTACTCAATAAAATTCTTGCCAACTGAATCCAAGAACACATAAAAATGATCATCCACCATGATCAAGTAGGCTTTATCCCAGGGATGCAGGGTTGGTTCAATATACGGAAATCCATCAATGCAATCCACTACATAAACAAACTCAAAGAAAAAAACCACATGGTCATTTCATTGGATGCTGAAAAAGCATTTGACAAAATTCAGCATCCTTTCATGCTAAAAGTCTTGGAAAGAACAGGAATTCAAGGCCCATACCTAAACATAGTAAAAGCAATATACAGCAAACCAGTAGCCAGCATCAAACTAAATGGAAAGAAACTTGAAGCAATCTCACTAAAATCAGGGACCAGACAAGGCTGCCCCCTCTCTCCTTATCTTTTCAATATTGTACTTGAGGTACTAGCTGGGGCAGTTAGACAACATAAGGAGGTCAAAGGGATACAAATTGGAAAGGAAGAAGTCAAACTATCACTATTTGCAGATGATATGATAGTCTACCTAAGTGACCCAAAAAACTCCACTAGAGAACTCCTACAGCTGATAAACAACTTCAGCAAAGTGGCAGGGTATAAAGTCAACTTAAGCAAATCAGTACCCTTCCTATACTCAAAGGATAAGCAGGCCGAGAAAGAAATTAGGGAAATGACACCCTTCACAATAGCCACAAACAGTATAAAGTACCTTGGTGTGACACTGACCAAACAAGTGAAAGATCTGTATGACAAGAACTTCAAGACTCTGAAGAAGGAAATGAAAGAAGACCTTAGAAAATGGAAAAATCTGCCATGCTCGTGGATTGGCAGGATTAATATAGTTAAAATGACCCTCTTGCCAAAAGCAATATACAGATTCAACGCAATCCCCATCAAAATCCCAACTCAATTCTTCATAGAGTTAGAAAGAGCAATTCTCAAATTCATATGGAATAACAAAAAAACCCAGGTTAGCCAAAACTATTCTCAACAACAAAAGAAATTCTGGGGGAAATCAGTATCCCTGACCTCAAGCAATACTACAGAGCAATAGTGTTAAAAACTGCATGGTATTGGTACAGTGACAGGCAGGCAGATCAATGGAATAGGATTGAAGACCCAGAAATGAACCCACACACCTATGGCCGCTTGTTCCTCAACAAAGGAGCTGAAAACATCCAGTGGAAAAAAGATAGCCTTTTCAACAAATGGTGCTGGTTCAACTGGAGGTCAGCATGCAGAAGAATGCGAATTGATCCATCCTTATCTCCTTGTACTAAGCTCAACTCCAAATGGATCAAGGACCTCCACATAAAACCAGACACTCTGAAGCTAATAGAAAAGAAACTGGGGAAGACCCTTGAGGACATCGGTACAGGAGGAAAGTTCCTGAACAGAGAGCACCAATAGCATATGCTCTAAGATCAAAAATTGACAAATGGGACCTCATAAAATTACAAAGTTTCTGTAAGGCAAAGGACACCATCAAAAGGACAAATCGGCAACCAACATATTGGGAAAAGATTTTCACCAACCCTACATCAGATAGAGGGCTAATATCCAATATATACAAAGAACTCATGAAGTTAGACCCAGAAAGCCAAATAACCCTATTAAAAATGGGGTACAGAGCTAAACAAAGAATTTTAATGCAAAGAACTTCAGATGGCTGAGAAGGATCTTTAAAAATGCTCAGCTTCATTAGTCATTAGGGAAATGCAAATCAAAACAACCCTGAGATTTCACCTTACATCAGTCAGAATAGCTAAGATTAAAAATTCAGGAGACAGCAGGTGTTGGCTAGGATGTGGAGAAAGAGGAACACTCCTCCACTGTTGGTGGGGTTGCAAACCACTCTGGAAATCAGTCTGGCGGTTCCTCAGAAAACTGGGCACATCACTTCCGAAGGACCCTGCTATACCACTCCTGGGCATATACCCACAGGATTCCCCAGCGGGTAATAAGGATACATGCTCCACTATGTTCATAGCAGCCCTATTTATAATAGCCAGAAGCTGGAAAGAACCCAGGTATCCCTCAATGGAAGAATGGATGCAAAAAATGTGGTATATATACACAACGGAGTACTATTCAGCCATTAGAAACAATGAATTCATGAAATTCTTAGACAAATGGATGGAGCTGGAGAACATCATACTAAGTCAGGTAACCCAGTCTCAAAAGATTAATCATGGTATGCACTCACTAATAAGTGGATATTAGCCTAGAAAATTGGAATACCCAAAACATAATCCACACATCAAATGATGTACAAGAAGAATGGAGGAGTTTCCCCGGGTTCTGGAAAGACTCAGTGTAGCAGTATAGGGCAAAACCAGAACAGGGAAGTGGGAAAGGGTGGATGGGAGAACAGGGGGAGGGAAGAGGGCTTGTGGGACTTTTGGGAAGTGGGGGGCCAGAAAAGGGGAAATCATTTGAAATGTAAATAAAAAATATATCGAATAAAAAAAAGAAAATTAAAAAAAAAAGAAGAGGTCATAAAATTTCTGACATAGTGGCTGTGGATGTACTTCCAAGATACAACATATGCCAACAATGTGATACACACTGTCAGACAGCACAACTACTGCCCTACATCATCCAGCTACATTGGCTTATCCTTTTATTTGGGTGATGGCTGACAAAGTAAACGATCTAACTGCTGCTGCAAAACTCTGTAAACCACACTAAACTTACATAATTTGGTCTGAATAGCAAATGTTACTCAGTGAGCTACCTACTACCCACAAGGTTTTTTTTCCCACATGAGGTCTTTCATTAAACCTGGAACTTATTAGTTGGATACGCTGCTACCTGAAATGCTCAGGATAGCCTCCACTTTCCACTCTACAGGGATAACAAATACAGTTAAAAATCACCATTTTTAACTGAGTTCCATGAATGTGAACTTGTTTGTTAAAACTTTGCCCACAATATCTGTAACTTGACATTCTGGAATAATTTTTAATATTTTTAAATATGAATTTGAATATTGTTGTCAAACTTCTCACACACTAAAATGATATTATCTTTGTTTCTAAAATGCTCACGTCTGCACAAAATGTTCTTTTCAAGCTCCACCTTGTACTATTAACTCATGCCTACCTTACTCAATGTGGCTAACATGCTAGTTCCACATTCATTCTCACCATGACTTCACTACATGCGTTCTAACTTTATTAGATGCTTGAATTCTGGTGGATAAAGAAGAAGACTGACTTTACAACTAAGAAGTGCTAGTAAAAAATACCTCATTTCTGTCTTTTATTATATGCATATGTTACTTTTGTGAGTATGAACATTAGGCATAAGTCTCTAAGACTCCTTAAAATCTTGAAATTCTAGATTATTTTGTGTATCTTCAGAAGAAAATGAACATTTATCACTCAAGAAAGGAAAGAAACCCTGTTCCTTTGGATGTGGTAGACACGTGCCACTTCTGCCACAGGGAAGAGCCCACTTCCTGATACTTTCTAGAGAACTGGCAGCAGCAGTGCATTTGGTAAGAACCACCCCCCAACTTTAGAGGCCCAGAGCTGCTCTGGGGCTCACTACCCAGAAACCACCAAAATCTGCTGTCCCTCCAGATCACCACTCCCCTTCTGTCCCTTCTACCCCTCTCTCCTCCCCCAACACAGCCCTGTACCTTCAGATATGGTAGACCCATGCCACTTCTGCCACAGGGAAGATCCTACTTCCTGATACTCTCTAGAGAACCGGCAGCAACGGGACATTTGAAGTGGCAGCAGCAGGACATTTGAGAACTAGCAGCCTGCAGGGCATTCAACCCTTGCCAAGTTTGCTACAGGGAAGACCCCATCTCCTGATACTTCCTGGAGAACCAGCTGTATGCAGGGCATTTGAGAGAAAGGGAATCCCAGGAGTACAGAAACACAGGCCTGCAAGACAGAGAAGTTAGAGACAGCAAGACCATCTAACACTAGAGATAACTAGATGGCAAAAGGCAAACGCAAGATCATTACCAACAGAAGCCAAGGCAACATGGCACCATCAGAACCCAGTTCTTCCACAACAGCAAATCCTGGATACTCCATCACATCATAAAAGCAAGAGCTGGATTTAAAATCACATCTCATGATGCTGATGGAGGATTCCAAGAAGGACATAAATAACTCCCTTAAAGGAATACAGGAAAACATGGGTCAACAGGTAGAAGCCCCTAAAGAGGAAACACAAAAATCCCTTAAAGTAATACAGGAGAATATGGATCAATAGGTAGAAGCCCTTAAAGAGGAAACACAAAAAAATCCCTTAAAAAAATGTGGAAGAACATGAGACAACAGGTAGAGCCCATTAAAGAAGCAACACAAAAATCCCATAGAGAATTATGGAGAACATGGGTCAACATACAGAAGAGTTAAAGAGGAATCACAAAAATCCCTAAAAAAACACACACACACAGGAGAACATGGGTCAACAGGTAGAAGCTCTTAAAGTGGAAACACAAAAATCCCTTAAAGAATATCAGAAAAAAAGTGAAGGAACTGAATAAAACTATCCAGGATCTAAAAATGGAAGTAGAAACAATAAAGAAATCACAAAGTGAGATGTCTCTGGAGATAGAAAACCTTGGAAAATTTTCAGGAATCATAGATGCACACATCAACAAAAGAATTCAAGAGATAAAAGAGAGAATCTTGGATGCTGAAGATTCCATAGAAAACATTGATTCAACAGTCAAAGAAAATGTGAAATGCAAAAAGCTTGTAACCAAAACATCCAGGAAATTCAGGACACAATGAGAAGACCAAACGTAAGGATTATAGGTATAGAAGAGAGCAAGGATTTATATCTTAAAGGCCCAGTAAATATCTTCAACAAAATTATAGAAGAAAATTTCCCCTAACCTAACAAGAAATGCCCATGAACATACAAGAAGCCTACAGAACTCCAAACAGACTAGATCAAAACAGAAACTCCTCCCTACACATAATAATCAAAACACCAAATGTACTAAACAAAGAATATTAAAAGCAGTAAGGGAAAAGGGTCAAGTAACATATAGAGGCAGACCTATCAGAATTACACCAGACTTCTCACCAGAGAATATGAAAGCCAGAAGATCCTGGGCAGAAGTCTTACAGAGCCTAAGAGAACATAAATGTCAGCCCAGGCTAGTATACCCAGCAAAACTTTCAATTACCATAACAGAGAAAACAAGACATTCCATGACAAAAGCAAATTTATATAATTTCTTTTCATAAATCCAGCTCTACAAAGGATAATGGGTGGAAAATGGCAAAACAAGGTGGTAAACCACACCCTAGAAAAGGCAATAAGGTAAGTTTTCAACAAACCCAATAGAAGATAGCTACAAAAACAGAATTTCACCTTTAACTAAGAAGATGGGAGTAAGCAACAATCACTTTTCCTTAATATCTCTTAATATCAATGGTCTCAATTCCCCTATAAAAAAAAAAACATAGACTAACAGACTGGAGAAGTAAACAGGACCCAACATTTTGCTGCATACAAGAAACCTATCTCAGTGACAAAGACAGTCACTATTTCAGAGTCAAAGGTTGGAAAACAATTTTCCAAGCAAATGGTCCCAAGAAACAACCTGGAATGGCTATTCTTATATCGGATAAAACTGACTTTCAACCAAAAGTTGTCAAAAAAAAAAAAGATAAGGAGGGACACTTCATACTGGTCAAAGGAAAAGACTACCAAGATGAACTCTCAATTCTGAACATCTATACTCCAAACGCAAGGTCACCCACATTCATAAAAGAAACTTTACTAAAGCTCAAAACACACATTGCACCCCACACAATAATAATGGAAGACTTCAACACCACACTCTCAACAATGGACAAATCATGGAAATAGAAACTAAACAGAGATACAGTGAAACTAACTGAAGTTATGGACCAAATGGATCTAACAAATATTTATAGAACATTCCATCCTCAAGCAAAAGAATATACCTCATGGTACCTTCTCCAAAATTGACCATATAACTGGTCACAAAACAGGCCTCAACAGATACAGAAATATTGAAATTATTCCATGTACCTTATCAGATCACCACAGCCTAAGGCTGGTCTTAAACTCAAACAAAAATAATGGAAAACAGACATACACGTGAACTTTGAACGTGGACTCTTCTCAATGATAGTTTGGTCAAGGGATAAATAAATACAGAAATTAAAGACATTTTATAATTTAATGAAAATGAAGACACATCATACCAAAATTTATAGAATGCAATGAAAGCAGTGCTAAGAGGAAAACTCATAGCTCTGAGTACCTCAAAAAAGAAAATGGAGTTTACACGAACAGCTTGACAATGCACTTGAAAGCTCTCGAACAAAAAGAAGCAAATACACCCAAGAGGAGTAGACAGCAGGAATAATCAAATTCAGGGCTGAGATCAACCAAATAAAAACAAAAAGAACTATAAAACAAACCAACAAAACAAGGAGCTGGTTCTTTGAGAATATCAACAAGATAGATAAACCCTTAGTCAGACTAACCAGAGGGCTCAGAGGCACTACCCAAATTTATAAAATCAGAAATGAAAAAAGGAGACATAACAACAGAAATGGTGGAAATTCAAAAAATCACCAGATCCTACTACAAGAGTTTATACTCAACAAAGTTTGAAAATCTGGATGAAATTCTATATATATACCAGGTGCCAACGTTAAAACAGGATCAGATAAACCATCTAAATAGTCCCATAAGGCCTGAGGAAATAGAAGCAGTCCTTACTAGTTTCCCATCAAAAAAGAAAGCCCAGGACCAGATGAGTTTAGCGGGGAATTCTATTAAATCTTCAAAGAAGATCTGATATTCTATCGATACTCTTCAAAATATTCCACAAAATAGAAACTCAAGGAACACTACCCAACTCGTTCTATGAAGTCACAATACCGCTTATACCTAAACAAAACAAAAAACAAACAAGGAAGGAAAACTTCAGACCAATCTCCCTCATGAACATTGATGCAAAAATACTGAACAAAATTGTGGCCAGCCAAATCCAAGAATGCATCAAAACTATAATTCACCATGATCAGGTAGGCTTCATCCCAGGGATGTAGGGATGGTTCAATATACGGAAATCCATCAATGCAATCCACTACATAAACAAACTCAAGGAAATAAACCACATGGTCATTTCATTAGATGCTGAAAAGGCTTTTGACAAAATCCATCATCCCTTAATGATAAGTCTTGGAGAGATCAGGAATCTAAGGCCCATACCTAGACATAGTGAAAACAATATATTGCAAACCAGTAGCCAACATCAAGTTAAACGGAGAGAAACTTGAAGCAATCCCACTAAAATTGGGGACCAGACAAGGCTGCCCACTCTCTCCCTATCTATTCAATATAGTACTTGAAGTCCTAGCCAGAGCAATCAGATAGCACAAGGAAATCAAAGGTATACAAACTGGAAAGGAAGAAGTTAAAATATCACTATTTGCAGATGATATAATAGTCTACTTAAGTGACCCCAAAACTTCCGCCAAAGAACTCCTAAAACTAATAAACAACTTTATCAAACTTGCTGGACAGAAAATTAACTCAAGCAAATCAGTAGCCTTCCTCTACACAAAGGATAAACAAGCTGAGAAAGAAATTAGGGAAATGACACCCTTCACAATAGTCCCAAATAAGTGAAAGATCTGTATGACAAGAACTTCAAGTCTCTGAAGAAAGATCTCAGAAGATGCAAAGATCTCCCATGTTCATGGATTGGCAGGATCAATATAGTAAAAATGGCCATCTTGCTGAAAGCAATCTACAGATTCAATGCAATCCCCATCAAAATCCCAACTCAACTCTTCATAGAGCTAGAAAGAGCAAACCTCAAATTCATCTAGAATAACAAAAACCCAGAATAGCATAAACTATTCTCCACAACAAAAGATTGTCTGGGGGAATCACCATCCCTGACCTCAAACTCTACTACAGAGCAACAGTGATTTAAAAAAAAAAAAAAACTGTTTGGTATTGGTATGGAGACAGGCAGAAAGATCAATGGAATACAATTGAAGACCCAGAAAAGAACCCACACAAGTACGGTCACTTGATATTTGACAAAGGAGCTAAAAATCATCCAGTGGAAAAAAGACAGCATTTTTAACAAATGGTGCTGGATCAACTGGAGGTCAGCATGCAGAAAAATGCAAATCTACCCATTCTCAAGTCCAACTGGATCAAGGATCTACACATAAAACCAGACACACTAAAGCTTATAGAGGAGAGAGTTGGGAAGAATCTTGAACACATGGGCACAGGGGAAACATTCCTGAACAGAACACCAATAGCTTATGCTCTAAGAACAAGAATTGACAAATGGGACCTCATAAAACTGCAAAGCTTCTGTAAGGCAAAGGACCTGGTCAATAGGACAAAATGGCAACAAGCAAATTAGGAAAAGATCTTTACTAATTCTACATCCGATAGAGGGCTAATATCCAGCATATACAAAGAACTCAAGAAGTTAGTCTCCAGAGAATCAAATAACCCTATTAAAAAATGGGGTACAGAGCTAAACAGGGAATTCTCAACTAAGGAAACTCGAATGGCTCTAAAGCACCCAAAGAAATGTTCAGCATCCTTAGTTATCAGGGAAATGCAAATCAAAACAAAACTGAGATTCCACCTCACACCAGCCAGAATGGCTAGGATGAAAAACTCAGGTGACAGCAGATGCTGGAGAGGATGTGGGGAAAGAGGAACAATTCTCCGTTGTTTGTGGGATTGCAAGCTGGTAAAGTCACTCTGGAAATCATTTTGACAATTCTTCAGAAAATTAGACATAGTACTACCAACAGACCCAGCTATACCACTCTTGGGCATACACCCAGAAGAGGCTCCTACATGTAAGACAGACACAAGCTCCACTATGTTCATAGCTGCCTTATTTATAATAGCCAGAAGCTGGAAAGAACCTAAATGTCCTTCAACAGAGGAATGGATACAGAAACTGTGGTATATATACACAAGAGAGTACTTATTCCACTATTAAAAACAATGCATTCATGAAATTCTTAGGCAAATGGATGAAACTAGAAAGTGTCATCCTGAGTGAGGTAACCCAATCACAAAAGAATGCACATGGTATGCACTCACTGATAAGTGGATGTTAGCCCAAAAGCTCAAAATAAACATGTTACAATTCACAGGCCACAGGAAGCTCAAGAAGAATAAAGACCAAAGTTGGGGTGCTTTGGTTCCTCTGAGAAAGGGAACAAAATACTCACAGGAGCAATAAGGGAGACAAAGTGTGGAGCAGAGACTGAAGTAAAGGCCAACCAGAGATTTCCCTACTTGGTGATTCATCCTATAAACAGTCACCAAACCCCAATACTACTATGGATAACAAGAAGTGTATACCAAAAGGAACATGCCATGGTTGTCTCTGGGGAGGCCCTGCCAGAGCCTTACAAATACAGAGGCAGATGCTAGCAGGCAACCATTGGTCTGGGAGTGGGGTCCCCAATGGAGGAGCTAGAAGGTGGTCCAGAGGAGCTGAAGGGGTTTACAGCCCCATGGGAAGGACAATTATGCCACCCAGATGCCCCAGGATTCCCAGGGACTAAACCATCAACCAAGGGGTACACATGATTCCAGCCAAAAATATAGCAGAGGAATGCCTTGTTGGACATCAGTGGGAGGAGTGGTCCTTGGGCAAGTGAAGGCTCAATAGATGCCCCCAACAGAAAAAGGAACACTCCTCCATTGTTGGTGGGATTGCAAGCTGGTAAAACCATTCTGGAAATCAGTTTGGTGATTCCTCAGAAAATTAGACATAGTGCTACCAGTGGACCCAGCGATACCACTCCTGGGCATATACCCAGAAGATGCTCCTACATGCAATAAGGACACAAGCTCCACTATGTTCATAGCTGCCTTATTTATAGTAACCAGAAGCTGAAAAGAACCCAGACGTCCCTCAACAGAGGAATGGATACAGAAACTATGGTATATATGCACAATGGAGTACTATTCAGCTATTAAAAACAACGAATTCATGAAATTCTTAGACAAATAGATGGAACTAGAAAGTGTCATCCTGAGCGAGGCAACCCAATCACAAAAGAACACACATGGTATGCACTCACTGATAAGCAGATGTTAGCCCAAAAGCTCAAAATAAACAAGTCACAATTCACCCAGCACAGGAAGCTCAAGAAGAAGTAGGACTTAAGTGAGGGTGCTTTGGTTCCTCTAAGAAAAGGAACAAAATGGTCAACAGGAACAGTAAGGGAGATAATGTGTGGAGCAGAGATTGAAGTAAAGGCCACCCAGATTCTGCCCTACCTGGAGATGCATCCTTTAAACAGTCAACAAAACCTGACACTACTATGGATGACAAGAAGTGTATACCAAAAGGAGCATGCCATGGTTGTCTCTGGAGGGGCCCTGCCAGAGCCTTACCAATACAGAGGCAGATGCTAGCAACCAACTATCGGACTGGAAATGGGGTCCCCAGTGGATGAGCTTGAGGGTAGTCCAAAGGAGCAGAAGGGGTTTATAGCCCCATGGGAAGAACAATGATTTCAGCCACCCAGATGCCTCAAGACTCCCAGGGACTCCCAGGGACTGAACCATCAACCAAGGGGCACACATGGTTCCAGCCAAAACTGTGGCAGAGGAAGGCCTTGTTGGGCATCAGTGGGAGGAATGGTCCTTGTTCAGGTAAAGGCTCAACAGAGGCTCTAACAAATGGAAACTGAGGAGAGGAGGGGCATATTCATGGAGGCAGGGGGAGGGAGGAGGGGTTGGGGGTCTTTAGGGAGGGGGGAAATTGGGAAAGGTTTTACCATTGACAATGTTAATGAAGATGATATTCAATTAAAAAGTAAAGTTAAAAAAAGAAATATCATATTGCAAATTATAGTATACAATCTCTACATGTTAATTAACAATAAAACACTTAGGGCCTGGAGTAATAGCCCATTGGCTAAACAGGAAGATTAAGAAATGTTAAGAGTGTTGGCGGGCGGCGGCGGCGGCGGCGGCGGCGGTAGCAGTGGCTGCTCCAGCTGAAGGGCCATCAGCAGTGGAACCAAGGCGACACAGGGTCCAGTTAGGCCCTGCGCCCACGACCACTGACCTTCGCTGACCAGCCGGGCGGCAAGCAACTGCGGTTCTGCGGAGCCTTTCGCTGCACGGAAGCCACTTCAGAACTCGGCTGCCCGCCAGTCAGGAGAGACTCACCGCCATCTTGATCCCGGGCTCCAGAGATCGGTCAGACTGAGGTACACAAACATAATCCTAGGCCCAACACCGCAGGGGTCTGAGCCAGACGGGCGTTGGCCTGCACCCAGGCCCTGGGCTGTTCGAGTGGCCATCGGGGCGCCAACCCAGCCAGGAGTTTTTTTTTTTTTTGCCCCGGCCGGTGCACGCGCCGCCATTTTGCCTACAGGAGCCAGAGTGCTCGGGAGGGCAGAGACTGCTAACAAGCGTAGCCTGAGGCTAACAAAACGGGGGTCTAGGCCCCAAAAGGCACAGGACTGACCCCAAGAACTGGGCGGCTTGGTGGGCCATCTGTGTGTCAACCAGCCCAGGAGGTTATTAGCACAACAGACTCTCCCGGTGCTTTCGCGGAGCGCGGACGCGCACGCCCGCCATCCGGGTCACCTGGCGGACCCAAATAACAGACATAGCCCTAGGGGAACTTTGCTCGGACCTTGGCCTCCCAGGCGTTTGCCTGGACTCAGGGCCCAGGCGACAAGGCTAACCTAGTGTGCGCCAGCCCGGTTGGGGAAATCGGCTGCCCAGCGGAGTGAGCGGAGCACAGGGGAGGTCACAGCAACATTCACCTTCGGAGCTCCCTGGGGGTGCACACGGGTTCCACCTGGTCCACAGACACAATCTGGGGCAAGGCCTCAGGCAGAAGCCCCCAGCTCAAATCTCTCCGCTTCAGATCAGCCTGGGTGGCCGCCACATCTCCAGGTCCCTCAAGAGGCTAGTGGGGGCTTCCGGGCGGCCAGCTGGGAAAAGTCGGTGTGCTCCGATAAATCCTGCGGGCCCCAGCGGGAGCCTTCAGGTGCCTGCTTTGGGATCTGAACAGCCTGGAAAACAGCACCCTGTCTATAGGCAGTGCAGAGTGTAAGCTGTGCACCAGAGGCCAACGGGGAAGGGGCAGCTTGCACTGGTGAGTCCAGCACTGACAAGACCAAGTAACACCAGTGAGAGCTAGATGGCAAAAGGCAAACGCAGAAACGTCACTAACAGAAATCAAGGCAATATGGCAACATCTGAACCAAATTCTCCTCTACCAGCAAGTCCTGGATACCCCATCACACCAGTAAAACAAGATTTGGATTTAAAATCACTGGTCATGATGCTGGTACAGGAACACATGAAGGTCATTGAGGAGAAAATGGATCAAAAGTTAGAAGCCCTTGCAAGGGAAACACAAAAATCATTGAAAGAAATCCAGGAGAATACAAAAGCCAACAAGGAGGAAATGCAAAAAACACTTAAAGAAATACAGGAGAACTTTGCTCAACAGGCTGAGGTCATGAAAGACGAAACACAAAAATCTCTTAAAGAAATACAGGAGAACTTTGGTCAACAGGCTGAGCTCATGAAAGAGGAAACACAAAAATCTCTTAAAGAATTACAGGAAAACACAAACATGCAAGGGAAGGAGCTAAGCAAAACCATCCAGGATCTAAAATCAGAAGTAGAAACAACTAAGAAAACTCAAAGGGAGACAACTTTGGAGATAGAAAGCCTTGGGAAGAAATCAGGGGACAGAGATGCAAATATCAACAACAGAATACAAGAGATAGAAGAAAGAATCTCAGATGCTGAAGATTCCATAGAAACCATGGACTCAACAGTTAAAGAAAATGCAAAGTGCAAAAAGCTTGTAACCCAAAATATCCAGGAAATCCAGGACACAATGAGAAGACCAAACCTAAGGATTATAGGCATAGATGAGAGTGAAGATTTACAACTTAAAGGGCCAGCAAATATCTTCAATAAAATTATGGAAGAAAACTTCCCTAACCTAAAGAGAGAGATGCCCATGAATATACAAGAAGCCTACAGAACTCCAAACAGACTGGACCAGAACAGAAATACTTCCCGTCACATAATAATCAAAACACCAAATGTTCTAAACAAAGAAAGAATACTAAAGGCAGTAAGAGAAAAAGGCCAAGTAACATATAAAGGAAGACCTATCAGAATCACAGCAGACTTTTCACCTGAGACTATGAAGGCTAGAAGGTCCTGGGCAGATCTCATGCAGACTCTAAGAGAACACAAATGCCAACCAAAACTACTATATCCAGCAAAACTCTCAATCACCATAGATGGAGAAACTAAGATATTTCACGACAAAACCAAGTTCACCCAATATCTATCCACAAACCCAGCCCTAAAAAGGATAATAGGAGGACAACACCAATACAAGGAGGGAAACTCCACCCTGAAAAAAGCAAGATAGTAACCTTTCATCAAACCCAAATAAGTTAAGCAATCAAATTTAAAAAATAACGTCAAAAATGATAGGAAGTAACAATCACTATTCCTTAATATCTCTTAACATCAATGGACTCAATGCCCCAATAAAAAGACACAGACTAACTGACTGGATACGTAAACAGGACCCTACATTTTGCTGCTTACAGGAAACACACCTAAGGGTCAAAGACAAACACTACCTTAGAGTAAAAGGCTGGAAGACAATTTTACAAGCAAATGGTCTCAGGAAACAAGCTGGAGTAGCCATTTTAATATCAGATAAAATTGACTTTCAACCCAAAGTCATCAAAAGAGACTCTGAGGGACACTTCTTGCTGGTCAAAGGAAAAATACAACAAGAAGAACTCTCAATCCTGAACATCTATGCTCCAAATGCAAGGGCACCCTCTTTCATAAAAGAAACTTTATTAAAACTCAAAGCACACATTGCACCTAACACAATAATTGTTGGTGACTTCAACACTGCACTTTCCTCAATGGACCGATCAGGAAAACAGAAACTAAACAAGGACACAATGAAACTAATTGAAGCTTTGGACCAATTAGATTTAACTGATATATATAGAACATTCTATCCTAAAACAAAAGAATATACCTTTTTTTCAGCACCTCATGGTACCTTCTCCAAAATCGACCATATAATTGGTCACAAGACAGACCTCAACAAATATAAAAAGATAGAACTAATCCCATGCCTCCTATCTGATCACTATGGAATAAAAGTGGTCTTCAATAGCAACAGAAACAACAGAAAACCCACAAACACGTGGAGATTGAACAATACTCTACTCAATGACACCTTGGTCAAGGAAGAAATAAAGAAAGAAATTAAAGACTTTTTAGAACACAATGAAAATGAAAACACAACATACCCAAATCTATGGGACACAATGAAAGCAGTGCTAAGAGGAAAACTCATAGCCCTGAGTGCCTCCAAAAAGAAAATGGAGAGAGCATACATTACCAACTTAATGACACACCTGAAAGCCCTAGAACAAAAAGAAGCTATTTCACCCAGGAGGAGTAGAAGGCAGGAAATCATCAAACTCAGGGCCGAAATCAATCAAGTAGAAACAAAGAGAACCATACAAAAAATCAACAAAACTAGGAGCTGGTTCTTTGAGAAAATCAACAAGATAGATAAACCCTTAGCCAGACTGACCAAAGGGCACAGAGAAAGTATCCAAATTAACAAACTTAGAAATGAAAAGGGAGACATAACAACGGAAACTGAGGAAATCCAAAAAATCATCAGATCCTACTACAAGAGCCTGTACTCAACACAACTGGAGAATCTGGAGGAAATGGACAATTTCCTTGACAGATACCAAATACCAAAATTAAATCAGGACCAACTAGACCATCTAAACAGTCCCATAAAGCCTAAAGAAATAGAAGGAGTCATAGAAAGTCTTCCAACCAAAAAAAGCACAGGACCAGATGGTTTCAGTGCAGAATTCTACCAGACCTTCAAAGAAGAGTTAACACCAATACTCTTCAAACTATTCCACAAAATAGAAACAGAAGGAACACTACCCAATTCCTTCTACGAAGCCACAATTACGCTGATACCAAAGCCACACAAAGATCCAACAAAGAAAGAGAACTTCAGACCAATTTCCCTTATGAACATCGATGCAAAAATACTCAACAAAATTCTTGCCAACCGAATCCAAGAACACATCAAAACGATCATCCACCATGATCAAGTAGGCTTTATCCCGGGAATGCAGGGTTGGTTCAATATACGGAAATCCATCAATACAATCCACTACATAAACAAACTCAAAGAACAAAATCATATGGTCATTTCATTGGATGCTGAAAAAGCATTTGACAAAATTCAGCATCCTTTCATGCTTAAAGTCTTGGAGAGAACAGGAATTCAAGGCCCATACCTAAACATAGTAAAAGCAATATACAGCAAACCGGTAGCCAGCATCAAACTAAACGGAGAGAAACTTGAAGCAATCCCACTGAAATCAGGGACCAGACAAGGCTGCCCCCTTTCTCCTTATCTTTTCAATATTGTACTTGAGGTACTAGCTCGGGCAATTCGACAACATAAGGAGGTCAAAGGGATACAAATTGGAAAGGAGGAAGTCAAACTATCATTATTTGCAGACGACATGATCGTCTACCTAAGTGACCCAAAGAACTCCACTAGAGAGCTCCTACAGCTGATAAACAACTTCAGCAAAGTGGCAGGTTACAAAATCAACTCAAGCAAATCAGTGGCCTTCCTATACTCAAAGGATAAGCAGGCTGAGAAAGAAATTAGGGAAATGACCCCCTTCACAATAGCCACAAACAGTATAAAGTATCTTGGGGTGACTCTTACCAAACATGCGAAAGATCTGTATGGCAAGAACTTCAAGACTCTGAAGAAGGAAATGGAAGAAGACCTCAAAAAATGGGAAAACCTCCCATGCTCATGGATCGGTAGAATCAATATAGTTAAAATGGCCATTTTGCCTAAAGCAATATACAGATTCAATGCAATACCCATCAAAATCCCAACTCAATTCTTCACAGAGTTAGAAAGAGCAATTATCAAATTCATCTGGAACAACAAAAAACCCAGGATAGCTAAAACTATTCTCAGCAACAAAAGAAAATCTGGGGGAATCAGTATCCCTGACCTCAAGCAATACTACAGAGCAATAGTGTTAAAAACTGCATGGTATTGGTACAGTGACAGGCAGGAGGATCAATGGAACAGGATTGAAGATCCAGAAATGAACCCACACACCTATGGCCACTTGATCCTCGACAAAGAGGCTGAAAACATCCAATGGAAAAAAGATAGCCTTTTCAACAAATGGTGCTGGTTCAACTGGAGGTCAGCATGCAGAAGAATGCGAATTGATCCATCCTTGTCTCCTTGTACTAAGCTCAAATCCAAATGGATCAAGGACCTCCACATAAAGCCAGACACTCTGAAGCTAATAGAAAAGAAACTGGGGAAGACCCTTGAGGACATCGGTACAGGGAGAAAGTTTCTGAACAGAACACCAATAGCGTATGCTCTAAGAGCAAGAATTGACAAATGGGACCTCATAAGGTTACAGAGTTTCTGTAAGGCAAAGGACACCGTCAAGAGGACAGATCGGCAACCAACAAATTGGGAAAAGATCTTCACCAATCCTACATCAGATAGAGGGCTAATATCCAATATATATAAAGAACTCAAGAAGTTAGACTCCAGAAAACCGAACAACCCTATTAAAAAATGGGGTACAGAGTTAAACAAAGAATTCTCACCTGAAGAACTTCGGATGGCGGAGAAGCATCTTAAAAAATGCTCCACTTCATTAGTCATTAGGGAAATGCAAATCAAAACAACCCTAAGATTTCATCTTACACCAGTCAGAATGGCTAAGATTAAAAATTCAGGAGACAGCAGGTGTTGGAGAGGGTGCGGAGAAAGAGGAACACTCCTCCACTGCTGGTGGGGTTGCAAATTGGTACAACCACTCTGGAAAGCAGTCTGGCGGTTCCTCCGAAAACTGGGCACCTCACTTCCAGAAGATCCTGCTATACCACTCCTGGGCATATACCCAGAGGATTCCCCACCATGTAATAAGGATACATGCTCTACTATGTTCATAGCAGCCCTATTTATAATTGCCAGATGCTGGAAAGAACCCAGGTATCCCTCAACAGAAGAGTGGATACAAAAAATGTGGTGTATCTACACAATGGAGTACTATTCAGCCATTAGAAACAATGAATTCATGAAATTCTTAGGCAAATGGATGGAGCTAGAGAACATCATACTAAGTGAGGTAACCCAGACTCAAAAGGTGAATCATGGTATGCACTCACTAATAAGTGGTTATTAACCTAGAAAACTGGAATACCCAAAACATAATCCACACATCAAATGAGATACAAGAAGAAAGCAGGAGTGGTCCCTGGTTCTGGAAAGACTCAGTGAAACAGTATTTGGCAAAACCAGAACGGGGAACTGGGAAGGGGTGGGAGGGAGGACAGGGGAAGAGAAGGGGGCTTACGGGACTTTCGGGGAGTGGGGGGGGGGCAAGAAAAGGGGAAATCATTTGAAATGTAAATAAATTATATCAAATAAAAAAAAAAAAAAAAAAAAAAAAAGAGTGTTGGCTGCTCTTCCAGAGGAACCAGAAGTCAATTTCTCATACTCATGGAATGTAGCTCCAAAATATCTCTAGCTCAGCTTCCTAGGAATCTAACATTCTCTTTTGAACTCCTAGAGCAATTGCATACACTCATATGGAAACATGTAAAAATAATTAAAATCTAAATAAATGAAGAATCCGTTTTTTAAAAAATCAAGCCAGTATCAGCTGAGTCTGTAGCTGCAGAGGATATAGGCTGACCTGTGTCCATAATCAGCATTTTAACAATTAGAAGAGAGCCTCTGGCACTCTTTTGGATTGAGAACTGTCAACTCTTATCCAAAACAGATACCACAGGAAACTCTTAAATTGTAGAAAATGTGGCAGAGCCTCACATCCAAAAAGGTGAAGCTCCACTGTTGATGGTTGTCAGTTTCAGCTATGGACTTAAGACAACAGAAAGACACCTGGGAAGAAGTTAGCTCTGTTAAGGAATTGATCTGGGCATTTTCTTGACTACTAACTGATGTAGGAGGCAGACTGTTATGACTGACTCAGTGGCAAAAAGACAGTGTCACAGACAAAGCAGATAGGTGGGACTGCCACTTCCTGGCTGTCCTCTGACCCCATGTGGGTCACAGCATTTGCATGTTCATATGCACATCCATTGCACACACTGGTACATAAAATAAAATAAGCTTAGGAGCAGGAGGGAGAGTTCAATGGTTAAGAGAACTTCCTACTCTTGCAGAGGACACCAACATAGGAGCCAACATAGGTGGCTCACAACTGCCTGTAACTCCAGTTCCTGGGGAATCCAACACCCTCTTATGGCCTCCATAGGCTCATACACATAACTGAAAAAAAAAAAAACTTAGAAAATGGACAGTAAGGACAAAGCAAGATAGTTCAAGATAAGGTGCTGGCTGCCAAATATGAGTTGGATCCCTAGGTAATGAGAACAATGTAAGTGATCTTCTGCTCTCCCCAAGCAGAATGGGGCCCTGGTGTACAGACACAAGCAAGTAAATCAATTCAATAAGAAATAATTTTAAGAGGACAGTAAGGCAAAGAGCTGGGCTCCATTCCAAGTCTCAGGTGTCTCTAAACACCATTTTTTCATTTGTTTTTGAGACAATGTCTCTATGCATTGCCCAGGCTGGTCTTGAACTCAATCCTCTTGGTTGTGATTATAAGTGTGTTTCATGGCACTGAGTCTTGGATTGGATGTTTTAAAGAAGTTTTGAAATGAGCCAAAGTTTGCAAAGAGTCAGAGATGAGAGCAACATTACAACACACTGGTAAAAACCAGAAGAGTTATTTCTGCTTGGTGCCAGTTATGGAAGTAAGCATTCTGTTCTTACCCAAAGACCTGAGAAGACACTTCTAGTTGTGAGAACCATATTTAGTGGTATGAAGGGATCTGCAAAAAGTGATTCCAGGACCTTTCACCAGTACTCAAATTCAAGGATGCATACAAGATGTCCTACTACAAATTAATAAGAGCAGCCCCTTAGACTTCTAATGTTGGAGAGTAAACAAGCAAGCCTCGTATGGAGTGTTCTCAGAGTTTAGTTAATAAGATTAGGAGTAGGAAAAGAACCAGCCTGACTCCATCTTAGGCTTAAAAGCCATCTTATCCTAAAGGCAAACTAGGTTTGTTCCTGTTTATGATTAAACCTCGGTTTCTCAAAGACTGGGCTATGCCCTACCTATAACCGTAACTACAAATGGTACTGTATAGCCTGTTTCAGGAAATGACAACCCCACCTTTGTTCCAAAACCATTTTGCAACCCTACCTTTGTTTCAAAAGACTAACTTTGTTGTTAAGACTATCTAGTCAGGACCAATTGTTATGACCACCTTTGCAATGTCTTTGTTTCAGGAGGTCTTTATGAATAAAGTATTAATGCTTATGTTCTGCTGCTGTAACTCCCCCTATTTTGCCCTCCAAATTCCCCATTTGGAAACTCTCTAGCCATGAGCTATAACAAACCTTGTCTTCTTCAACCCAGTGCTTATCTCTGGAACCCCATTTTTAGAGAGACACCGTTTGTGCACAGGAATAAAAAAGCATGCATCAATTGCTTGCTTTAGTTAACTTAGCCAGGGTGATTTTTGTCTTTCTCCTCAGATCTCTGGAATTGACATAGCAAGGATATAGGATGAGGAAGGGTACAAATTAAGTATTACATCGATTCGAAAGAAAATAAAAGAAAGAAACTGTCAAATGTGGGTAACGTAGCTATGAAGGGAAAGCTGAGACAGTGTTGGCAGCTGTAGATTTTAAGGATTGTTAAAGTCATGGAAAGTTAAGTAAAGGGGGGGAAGGATGAAAGGAAAAAGACAGGAATAAGAAGGGGATGGTATATGAGATTTAACTGAAAGTAAAGTACACTTTACAATGAACTAGATGAAGAAAGAAAAACAGACCTAAAATGGCCTGAATAATACACCAAAGGAAAGCCTCAGAGAGATGCATATGCAAAAGCTGAAGGTAAACAAGAGAAAATGAACGATTAAAGAATCCCTTGGAATGAATTGCTGGCACAGCTGGGCTGAATTGAAAGGTGAAGTTCTCAGAGCTCCCGGGCTCTGGCATGAGGGTCACTGATCTCTTGCAGCCTCAGTATTTGGGGGACCTCTGTAGCTGTGGGAGCTGGAGACCTGCTTCACAGGTGTCCTCTGGTACAGAAGCATTCTCTGACACCCTGGGGAGGGGGTTGTTTTTCTTTTGTTTTGTTGGATTTCTTTTTGACCCAGTGTCTTATACTGTAGACTAAAGTGACCTGGAAATCCCAGTGTAGCCCAGATTGTGAACTTACAGTGATCTTCCTGCCTCTGCCCCCCAAAAGTTGTCAAAAAAAAGATGGACACTAAATACTCATCAAGAGGAACTCTCAATTCTGAACATCTATGCTCCAAATGCAAGGGCATGCACATTTGTAAAAGAAAAATTAATGAAGCTCAAAGCACAGATTGAACCTCACACAATAAAAGTAGGAGACTTTAACATCCCACTCTCCGCAATGGAAACATGTAGAGCCTTACTGGGCTGCCTCACCACCTGGCAGGAGCTTGACATTGGCAAGGACAAGGAATCTAACATTAGGCATGATAGGGAAGTTAAGTTTAGGCAAGAATCTGACATTAGGCTACAATAGGGAAGTAGGTTAAGGCAGGAATTGTTTGTTTGTTTGTTTGTTGGTTTCAAGACAGGGTTTCTCTGTGTAGCCCTGGCTGTCCTGGAACTCACTTTGTAGACCAGGCTGGCCTCACACTCAGAAATCTGCCTGCCTCTGCCTCTCAAGTGCTGGGATTAAAGGCGGGTACCACCACCGCCAGGCAAGGCAGGAATTTTAATCTTAGGATGGAACTAAAGAAGCAGGCTTCAGGCAAGATTTGGGACTTGGACAAGGAAGTAGGCTCAGGTATTTTGGTTATTCTGACAAGTCTTGGAAACAACTGTCACAGGACCTTGCTTACTGCCTTGACAATTTTATGTTTACTGTCTTACTTGTTCCTTAATACCTGCATGTAATTAAATTGGTATAAAAGTGGATTGGAAATTATTAAACCAACCTTCAGTCTCAGAATTGACTGGGATCATGCTGCAGTTTTGTTTAATTGTCTCTTTCTTTTTAATCCTCCCTCTTGCGCTGGAGAACCAGTTGACTGACTAAGCGGGCTTGGTCAGAAACAGAAAATGAACAGAGACAGTGAAACTAACAGAAGATATGAACCAAATGGACTTACACCTTCTCAGCACCTCACAGTACCTTCTCCAAAACTGACCACATATTATCAGTTTCAAAACAAGCCTCTACAGATACAAGAAGATTGAAATAATCCCATGCATCCTATCAGATCACCATGAACTGAGGCTGGTCTTCAACAACAAAACAGCAGAAAGCCCACATACATATGGAGGCTGAACAACTCTCTATTCAATGATAACTTGGTCAAAGAAGAAACAAAGAAAGAAGGACATTTTAGAATTTAAACCCAGCATACCCAAACTTATGGGACACAATGAAAGCAGTGCTAAGAGGAAAACTCATAGCTCTGAGGGTTTCCATAAAGAAATTGGCCAGAGTATACACTAGCAATTTAAAAGCACACCTGAAAACTCTAAAACAAAAAGAAGCAAATACACCCAAGAGGAGTAGATGGCAGGAAATAATCACTCAGGGTTGAAATCAACCAAGTAGAAACAAAAAGAACTATACAAAGAATCAACACAACCAGGAGCTGGTTCTTTGAGAAAATCAACAAGACAGATAAACCCTTAGCCAGACTAACCAGAGGGCACAGAGACAGTATCCAAAGTAACAAAATCAGAAATGAAAAGGAAGATATAACAGCAGAAATTGTGGAAATTCAAAAATCATCAGATCCTACTACACATGGAGGGTCCCATGGCTCCAGCGGAATATGTAGCAGAGGACGGCCTTGTCAGACATCAATGGGAGGAGAGACCCTTTGTCCTGTGAAGGATGCATGCCCCAGTGTAGGGCAATGTCAGGGCAGGGAGGCAGGAGTGGCTGGGTGGATGGATGGGTGAGCACCATCACAGAAGCAGGGGGAGGGAGAATGGGATAGGGGTTTCTGGAAGGGAAACCGGGAAAGAGGATAGCACTTGAAATGTAAATAAATAAAATATCCAATAAAAAATAAAAATTAAATAAAACCCCTCTAACTAGGAGCTAAGAACTATTCTTCAATTATCGTACAAACTCCTCTACAGGATATGCCTGCTTTTGCATAAGTAAAATCTATGAAGATCTGGCCAGAGCTGAGTCTGTTCTGCCTTAAAATCTGTGATGACAAAAACAAAGTATTGGTTACAGCTGCAGCTGTCAAAAATATCCAGACAAGCTATAGGGTCATATAACCAGGATTAAGAGCTAAATAGCACAATTTAATCTAGCTTTCTGAACTGATATAAAAATATGTCTGCCTCTTGACAGAAGAACATGTGAGTCTCAGTCAGACTAAGCAAGAGATGCACTGGAAAGCCAAAGTTAATTATAGAATCATGGCCAATTAGTCAATCTCTCTGGATTTGGCTCCCTAGGGAGTAGGAGCTAGGTTATAGAGCATACTTACTCCACAATCCTTATCTGATTGTTTTAGGTATTGCAAACATTGAGCATATAGTGTGTATTTCAGAAGTACCAGCTTCTTATCTTTGCATTTCCCAATAATGACACATATTTAAAAGCAATGAACCCTTACCTTGGTAAAGATGTGTGTTCAATACTGTCATCCACTTCTAAAAAGGGAGAGAATGCATTTTATAATAACTGTAGAAAAATATAGTATATTAAAATGGCAAACTAGCATTTTGTTAGACACTTCTTGGAGACCATTCTATATTATGAAGATATTCTATAGTAAATATTGTTTTATAGGTAATTAATACATTGAGAACTCTTGCTTATATTTTTTTCAATCAGTCAAATGCAGGGAGAAGAAAGTCAA
Source organism: Apodemus sylvaticus (assembly GCF_947179515.1). Taxonomy (NCBI): domain Eukaryota; kingdom Metazoa; phylum Chordata; class Mammalia; order Rodentia; family Muridae; genus Apodemus; species Apodemus sylvaticus. Next base: position 109,120,398 of record NC_067481.1, on the reverse strand, counting down.
TGAAATTTATAGCTGAAAATAAATATCTGTAACAATGACTCTGATCCCAACTGACTACCAATTGTCAGAAAGTGGTATTTACTGGTATAAACTGACAATGTCAGCACAAAGGTATTTTTGGTTTTATTGTTGTAATTCTTATTGTGATGGTGGTGGTGGTGATGGTTGGGGGGAGTGATTTTGACCAATGGTGCTAGCAAAAAATTTAAAAGAATATACTTATTTTACTAAATTATGAAGTTTTTTTTTTTTACTTGCTCAGTGGAAATGATTCAGTTTAGAATAGAAACACCATGTACTAGGAAGATGGATGAATGGTGACTCTCTTGTAGCATGGCAAAGCTCAGAGGACAGAAACAGACCAGGGACAAAAACCTTTGCAAAAATTCCCAGCTGCAGGTGCACTCTCCCTCCCTTTCTGAGGAAGACACTAAGAGTCTCCTGTGCTCTAGTATTGCTCTTCCTGTTCTTTGCAGTGTAAGAAAGCTCATGATCAGCTCCCATCACTTCCCATGACAGTAACTAGTGAAAAGGCATATTACTCAGTAATTCATCAACTTGTTCTATATCTACCGTGAGAGGAAAGAGCATCATCAGCCTTGGGGACAGAGAAGGAAGTTCCAAGAGGAGTGCTGTAGAACACAACAAATATTTTAAAATGCTTATAGAAAAACTATTCATTTACTCAAGTTTTCACTAAATGCCTCCAGTTTTCTCCCCACTAGGGGATAAGACAACCATCATTTTTAAACTTCATTATAAAAATGTGTAAAAGCTCTTCGAGAACTTCTTAGCATTTCCCGTGACCAGGATAAAGCATTTGAATCCTCAAAATGAGTGGACTTGAGTTATGGCTTAGTGACAAAACTTGTCCTCAGTATGTGGGACTTCTTGTGTCAATCCTCATACACACAAATAAAAATCCAGTAATACTCATAATGAAATAATGCAAAATAAACTCTCCCTTGTTACAATCTGATACTGTCCATCTCATCTCTTTGGAGAACAGGGTCATTTGGATTGGTTTTCAGTATTTTCTCCGAGATACAGCTTTCAAGGCAAGGTAGAAAGATGATATGAGGACAACTGCTGGAAGCAAACTCTCCTATTAGTGTTCCTTCTATTCTTAACAGAACTTAGTAAGACTCGGTGGACTAGGACAGTATAGTTAGTGCTGTGTATTACACAATGTTGTCATTTGTTCAATTTTCCTTTATGAATAATTGGAAATCATGTTTTGGAGCTTGTAAACCATAGGCCAACATATTACATTAAAAGTACAATTTTCTATAATGTACCTATAAAGAATATATACAATGTACTATCTTAAAACCCTTTCCCTTTTGTATTAAGACATAGTTAATATACCAGGACCCCAAAATGAATGAATTCATATTCTTCAGACAATATGGTTTGATATATGAACTTTCTTAGAAATAATCTCTGCATTTATACTTCATTTCCTTTTTCTGGGGGACTTAAATTTTAATCTTTGTAATTATATATTTCTTTAGGATAGACCACTTACAGCAGTAGTTTTTGTCCATCCTAATTTGACCCTTTAGTACAGTTCCTCACTTTGTAGTGACCCCCCCCAAACATTATTTTTGCTGCTACTTTATAACTATAATTTTGCTACTCTAATGAATCATAATCTAAATATCTGATATTTAGATGGTCTTAGGTGACCTGTTTGAAAGAATCATTCTACCCTTAAAATGTTGTGACTCACAGGTTGAGAACTCTGACTTAGAGTAAAGCAGTATCAAAACTCCTACCTGTGTTGATTTGTGCATCATAATTAAGCATTGATGTTAACTCTTCTCCAAATGAAGCTTCACTGTGATGTAGTTAGAAAGTAATAGTTATTTTAATATCCATATGAAAAACATTTGCCAAATATTTGGCATGCTACCTATTTTGCATTCCTAATATAGCTTACATTAGACATTTATTTATAAATAATTTAATCTATGTCTCAACACTTAACTATGAGTCTGTTATTCCCTCCCAAGACGCATGCTTGGTGGAATGGGAAATTAATCCTTGCCAATAAGCATTACTTTGCTAGCACTCTTGGTGGGTTTGTTTGGTTGTTTGGTTGGTTGGTTGGTTGGTTTGGTTTTGGTTTTTTTTTTTGGTTTTTTTTTTTTTTTTTTTTTTTTGGTTTTTTTTCGAGACAGGGTTTCTCTGTCCTGGAACTCACTCTGTAGACCAGGCTGGCCTTGAACTCAGAAATCTGTCTGTCTCTGCCTCCCAAGTGCTGGGATTACAGGCATGCACCACCATGCCCGGCTTGCCAGCACTCTTACAAACCATCATATATATAGCACCATACAGGCTTACTGATTTTGTTACTTACCTGTTTGCAACTAAATGCCAAAGTATCACCAAATGTTGCTGTGTGGTGCTAAGTTACATCCTGTTCCAGAACTCACAAAGAGGGGAACACAGTCCCTCCATTTCCTTTTTTTTCCTGGCTATGGCTAAGCTCCAGATTCCCAGGGACTATAGTCAGTGAACTATGATGCAATAGTTCTTACTTCCACATTGGGCTTCACCTCTGTTGTATGATCCTGCTCTACAGAACCATTTCCAAAGGCCTCTGCTAATTAGATAGGCAGCAGAGACAAGGAACTTGAATCTTAGTTCTTTGTATTCACCATGGATAGCTGTCCCTAACCATAGATGTTTCAGGAGTTTCAGTGCGCAGCTGATCAACACATCATCAAAACAATTCAGAGAGAACAGGAACAAAAGAATACTATGGGTAATAGCATTTAATTGCTATGATACATTTGACCTAATGTATTTGACCATTCAAATACCACTCAAAACAATGAATGATCAGAGACAGCAGGATTTTCTAAACCTATTAATGTTGAATCTATATTTGAAAACATTTGAAAGGAAAATACATAAGAAACAATGGAAATACAAAAAGTGATTATAAATTTCATGGTCAATAAAAATTAAACTAGGTAGATACTTTTCAAAATAAACAACATTAATGTGCAGTTGACATAAGAAACATAAAATCACCAGTAAAATCAGATTATGAATAATAAACTGAGTATCAAAAGAGGAGCTGAGACCTGGTGCATACTGTTTTCTTCAATTGGTCTGAGAAGTCCTTTTCCAGGTGTTCGTGGTGTTCCTCACTATATACCTCCAAATCTGAGGCAATCTTCCTCCTATCAGTTTGTTATTCCTGACTTAAGCAGTTGTCACCCTCAAGAACAACACTAAGATTGAGAAGAAGAAGAAACTGTACCTATTCGACTCAACGACTTCATGTACATTTGCACCCCTCTCTGTTAAAAACTCTGCCATCTTCTCTTTTTTTTCAAATAAAGCAAGTGAAAATGGTGTGAAGCCATGCTATAAAAGAAAAAATGTTTATAATACAGCATGTTTCTCAACTGAAAATTCATCACAAATTTTTATGTACATAAGTATATACTGTTCCATAGACCATATGAAGCTTAAGAAGAAGGAAGACCAAAGTGTGGATGCTTCAACCTTACTTAGAGAGAGGAACAAACTAATCACAAGAGGTAGAGGAAGGGAGAACCTGGGAAGGAGAGGGGGGAGGGGGAAAGAGGGGACAGAATCAGGTAGGGAAGAGACAGGAGAGAAGTACAGAGGATCAGGACATTGAATAGAAATGTGTGGCAGTGGGGGATGGGAAACTGGGATAGTCACTAGAATGTCCTAGACATCAGTGAAATGAAAGTCCCAGGACCCAATAGGGATGGCATTAGCCAAAATTCCCAACAAAAGAGAGATAGAACCTGTAGATACCACCTCCAGTAAATAGACATGATCCCCAGTTGAGGGATGGGACCACCCACCCATCTCAAAATTTTTTAACCCAGAATTGTTCCTGTCTAAAGGAAGTACAGGGACAAAAATGGAACAGAGACTGAAGGAAAAGCCATGCAGAAACTGCCCCACCTTTGGATCCATCCCATCTGCAGATAGCAAACCCTTGCTGATGCCAAGAAGCGCCTGATGATGGGACTATGACATAACTGTCCCCTGCAAGGCTCTGCTACCATTTGACTAATTCAGATGCATAACTCACAGCCAACCATTGGGCTGAGCCCAGGGACCCCAAAGGAAGAACTAGGGGAAGAACTGAAGGAGTTGAAGGGAATTGCAGCCCCATAGGAAAAACAATATCAAGTAACAGGACCACTCAGAGCTCCCAGGGACTAAACCACCAAACAAAGAGTATACATGGAGGGATCCAGCTACATATGTAGCAGAGGATGGCCTTATCTGGCATCAATGGGAGGGTCCATGGTCCTGTGGAGGCTTGATGCCCCATCGAAGGGGGATGCTAGAGTAGTGAGAAAGGAGTGGGTGAGTGGGTGGAGGAACACCCTTATAGACACAAAAGGGAGGGGGGTGGAATGGAGGGTTTCTGAGGGAAAACCAGGAAGGGGACAACATTTGAAATGCAAATAAATAAAATAACCAATTTTTTTTTTAAAAAGTGTCATGATGGGTAGATTTTCTTTCACCGTCTGCTCCATTTTCTCACACAAAGGTGCCTCCTTTCCTTTGACACACCTATCCCCTGCCCCACACCTCCTGTGAACATCACTCTTCTTCAGTTCTTTTCCCAAATATTCATTGGTTCAAAGAATCTTACCTAAATAGAGTTTTGCCTCCAATACCCAAAACATATAGTAAAGGTTCACATGGCCCTCTTGAACGAATGAGCTCAAGCAGAGTCTCTGAAGCAGAGGCTTTCAATATGCATTTGAAAACTAGTTCTTTCCTAGAGTAAGAATTATTAACTTTCAAACTGACCAGCATTTTGTATGTACACATAAATTTGAAAAAGTTTTTTAAAATCTTGATATTTTTTAATAATAAGTTTCCCAATTGGCCTACATACCTTTGACTATTTCTCTCCTCATTTTACATTCTGTCCTCATCACTGAGAGACAACCCACCCCTATCCCTATAACCTCTCAACTACTACACATTACTGTTTATTTATAAAATATTTATCTTAAAAGTTTTATTTAGTTTTATTGTTCATGTGTATGTGATATATGTGGGTTCAAATCCACCAATTTCATTTCTGAGTTTTAAAATAAAGCCCAACTCTTAGAAAAATTGTGCTCTTTTCCACCACAAATATGAAAATCATATTTGGAGAAAAATATTTTACTCTTAGCAGAATCAGTGAGAAGCTTGAACTTTGCAAGTGGAAAATGGATCCTAGTGTCACTGCTAGAAGTATATTGGGAATGAAACTGAATGACCTTTACCTTTGTTATGGCGTTAATATCTACTTTGTACTCAAGCAGTTCACTGGCAATTGCTTTGTTTCCATTGTATACAGCATAGTGGAGGGCTGTATTTCCAGTAAAATCTGCCATATGTGGATCAGCACCATGCTTCAGTAATATGGAAACACATTCCAGGTTGTTTCGCTCTGTGGCCTGTGGGTATTGTACAAAAAGAGAGCTCTTCAAGAAAGTCAAGATAAACATTCTTACAATTGCATTATGGTTACCCTTGAATAAGACAATTTGCTTAGGTTATGTGTATTACCCCTCTCTTTTTGAGACAGGGTCTTGTAAAGTTCTCCAGGCTGGTCTAAATTCAAAATCCTCTTACCTCATTTTCCCAATTGTGAGAATTTCAGGAGTGTGCTACAATATTTAGATCTGTGCTAGTTGACTGGTGTTGAGAGGGGAAAGTTTTTTTTGCCAATTCTACATAGGCTCCAGATACCCAAAGAGGAGGAGCCTAGCTTAAAGAACTGCTTCTATCCGAATGGCCTGTGCATAAGTCTGTGGAAGAGTTGATTGAAATTGATGGGATCATATTACTGGGGTTAATGGCATGATTGGGTAGTGGCCCTGAATTGTTTGATAAAGTAAGCTGAACAGACCATGGACAAATGTGTGAAAACAGCCTTCCCCGGTGATATCTGCTTCCAATCCTGACTCCAATCTCCTGACTTGAGCTCCTGCTCTGTCATCTGGTTTCCCTTGATGATGGACTGTGTTGTGGAAATGTAAGCCAAATAAACATTTGCTTCCCTGAATTGCATTTGGTCATTGTTTTAGCACAGCAACAGTAAACAAACATGGACAAAGTCTTATCCATTTCATATTAAAACTGCTGTACAATAGCTACCTTAATCAAGGGTGTGCAGCCTTCATCATCCTGGACATTAATATTGCAGTTGCTTTCAATTAACAGTGTCACCACTTCTGGGTGGTTATGAGCACATGCATAGTGTAATGAAGTCCTACAAATTGAAAGGATATTTTAGGAAATTATGGAATACTATGACAAAGTACATTCAACTGTATATGCTAGATACTATGTAATTTGTTTTCTTCTGAAGAGTTTCAACTGGAATTTATTTATGTCTTTATTCAAGTGTTTACTTGTCTTACTAGGGATTAAGTGTATGGCTGCCCAATTCAAGGTATGTACAAGTGTTTCCAGCATCTGACAGCTCAGCATTTGGTGCATCATGATGATTATTCTTGCTACTGTTATCAAACACAACATCTCAATGACTACCAATCAAAGAATTCTACCTACTGTACAGATGCAATTTTTTTTGAAAAGTATGTTCTGAGCACACAGGTGCAACCAGGTATACAGAGATCACCCGACTATAAGATCTCTTGGGACATAGCCTGCCAGGGCCCCACCTGCACCCAGAAGCTGGGCAGCACTGCCACAGCAGTCTGTGCACCTAGTCTGCTAGGGGATATCTGCTCTGCAGGGAGTTCCACGATTAGAGGTGAGGCCATCATCTTCACCTTCACCTCTGTGACTGAGCGGGCTGTTACAGCCAGGAATGCAAAGAACACCCAAGTGTAAAATCACTTGGGATTCAGTGTGCCAGGGCCCCACTTGCACCCAGGAACTGGACAGCCCCACAGCAATCTGTGCCAGGAGAAAGCTAATCACCCAGGGGTGCTAAGATAGGCTTACAGGAACACAGGAGAGACAAGAACTAGCTAGTGACAGCAGGACCAACTAACTCCAGAGATAACCAGATGGCAAAAGCCAAACGTAGGAATGTTACTAACAGAAATCAAGGCATCCGAACCCAAGTCTCCCACAACAGCAAGTTCTGAATACCCCCCAACACACCAGAAAAGCAAGATTTGGATTTAAAAACACAGCTCATGATGTTAACAGAAGGCTTCAAGAAGGACATAAATAACTTCCTTGAAGGATACAAGAGAACACAAGTAAACAGGGAGATGCCTTTAAAGAAGAACAGGCAAACAAAACAAACAGGGGAAGGAGTTGAACAAAACCATCCAGGATCTAGAAATGGAGGTAGAAACAATAAAAAAAAATCACAAAGGGAAATAACTCTGGACATAAAAAATCTAAGAAGTCAGGAGTCCTGGATCCAAGCATCAACAACAGAATACAAGAGATAGAAGAGAATCTCACATGAAGAAGATACCATAGAAAGCATTGATACAACAGTCAAAGAAGATGAAAAATGCAAAAAGCTGCTGACCCAAAAGATCCAGGAAATCCAGGACACAATGAGAAGACCAAATCTAAGGATTATAGGTATAGAAGAAAATGATTTCCAACTTAAAGGGCCAGTAAATGTCTTCAACAAGATTATAGAAGAAAACTTCCCTAACCTAAAGAAAGATGCCCATGAACATACAAGAAGCCTACAGAACTCCAAATAGTCTGGACCAGAGCAGAAATTCCTCCCATCACATAATAATTAAAACACCAAATATACTAAACAAAGAAAGAATATTAAAAGCAGTAAGGGGAAAAGGTCAAGTAACATATAAAGGTAGACCCATCAGAATTACACACCAGACTTCTCACTAGAGACCATGAAAGCCAGAAGAGGCCGGGCAGATGTCTTACAGACTCTAAGGGAACACAAATGCCAACCCAGGTTGCTATATCTTACAAATCTCTCAATTACCATAGATTGAGAAACCAAGGTTTTCCATGACAAAAACAAATTTACACAGTATTTTTCCACAAATCCAGTCCGTCAAAGGATAATGAATGGAAAAAACCAACAAAAGGAGGGAAAATACACACTAGAAAAAGCAAGAAATTAATCTTCCTTCAACAAACCAAAAAGAAGATAACCACACAAACATAAAAATCACATAAAAAATAGCAGGAAGCAGCAATCACTATTCCTTAATATCTCTTAACATCAGTGGACTCAATTCCCCAATAAAAAGACATAGACTAACAGACTGGATTCTTTAAAAAGAACCAACATTTTGCTGCTTACAGGAAACGCATCTCAGTGTCTAAGACAAACACTATCTCAGAGTAAAAGGCTGGAAAACAGTTTTCCAAGCAAATGGTACCAGAAAAAAAACTGGAATAGCCATATACAGTTACAAAACCCAGGCACTCTTGTGGGTGCCCACAAGTGCTGGCTGGCTGGAGCAGGATATGGATATCACCTGGGAGGCTCTCCTAGTACATGACAAATACAGAGGGCGACACTCTCAGCCAGCCATTGAACTGAGCACAGTGTTCCCAGTGGGGGGGGGGGGCAGCTAGAGAAAGGACCCAAGGAGCTGAAGGGGTTTGCAGTGCTGCAGGAGGAACAACAATATGAATCACCCAGCACTCCCAGAATTTCCAGGGACAAAACCATCAACCAAAGAGTTGAGTACATGTGGAGTTACCCACAGCTCCAAACACATCCACAGCAGAGGATGGACTTGTTAGACACCAAAGGGAGGAAATGCCCTTGGTCCTGGAAAGACTTGATTCAGTAGTGTAGAGGAATACCAGGACAAGGAAGTGGGGGTGGGTTGATTAGAGAAGAGGAGATGGCTTATAGGATATTCGGGGGAGGAGGAAACCAGGAAAGAGAACAACATTTGAACTGTAAATAAAGAATATACCTAATAAAAAAATAATTCTAAGTTAATTGAAAGTGGAATTATAAACATTTTTCAGGTAAAATTGAAGATTTACATGGAAAATATTTCTGATAAAATTCAGGAAATATATAGAAAAACATATTAAAATTGACTATTTCATGGAATACTATACAGATAAAATAGTAGACATAAAAAACCATTCTAAATCAATTGAAGGTGGAATTAAAATATTTTGTGATAAAATTAGAGATTTACATGGAAAATACTTCTGATAAAACAGAAGAAATATATAGAAAAACATGTTAAATTGAAGATTATCATGAAAATTAATGCAGATAAAATAGTAGACATAAAAAAATAATTAAATTGAAAGAGGAATTACAAACATTTTCTGATAAAATTGAAGATTTACATGAAAAATATGTTAGTCTATGTATTTTAATAGGGGAATTGAGTCCATTGATATTAAGGATTAGTGATTGTTGCTTCCTGTTAATTTTGATGTTATTTTTAGGTTTTTGTGGTTATCTTCTTTTGGGTTTGTTGGAAGAAGATTACTTTCTTGCTTTTTCTAGGGCGTAGTTTCCCTCCTTGTGTTGGCATTTTCCATTATTATCCTTTGTAGGGCTGGATTTGTGGTAATATATTGTGTAAATTTGGTTTCATCATGGAGTATCTTGGTTTCTCCATCTATGGTCATTGAGAAGTTTTGCTGGGTATAGTAGTCTGGGCTGGCACATTTGTGTTCTCTTAGGGTCTGTATGAGATCTGCCCAGGATCTTCTAGCTTTCATTGTCTCTGGTGACATTCTGGTGTAATTCTGATTGATCTGCCTTTATAAGTTACTTGCCCTTTTTCCCTTACTGTTTTTAATATTCTTTCTTTGTTTAGTGCATTTGGTGTTTTGATTATTATGTGCCAGGAGGGCTTTCTGGTCTGGTCCAGTCTGTTTGGAGTTCTGTAGGCTTCTTTTATGTTTATGGGCATCTCTTTCTTTAAGTTAGAGAAGTTTCTTCTATAGTTTTGTTGGAGATATTTACTGGGCCTTTAAGTTGTAAATCTTCACTCTCTTCTATACCTATAATCCTTAGGTTTGGTTTCTCATTGTGTCTTGGAGTTCCTGGATGTTTTGGCTTACCAGCTTTATGTATTTTGCATTTTCCTTAACTGTTGAGTCAATGTTTTCTATTGTATCTTCAGCACCTGAGATTCTTTTCTTCTATCTCTTGTATTCTGTTGTTGATGTTTGTATCTATGACTTCTGACTTCTTTCCAAGGTTTTCTATCTCCAGAGTTGTCTTCCTTTGTAATTTCTTCATTGTTTCTACTTCCACTTTTAGATCCTGGATGGTTTTGTTCAGTTCCTTCACTCGATTGTTTGTGTTTTCCTGTAATTCTTGAAGCGATTTTTGTGTTTACTCTTTAAGGGCTTCTACCTGTTGACCCATGTTCTCCTGTATTTCTTTAAGGGATTTTTGTGTTTCCTCTTTAAGAGCTTTTACATGTTGACCCCTGTTCTCCTGTATTTCTTTAAGGGAGTTATTTATATCCTTCTTGAAGTCTTCTATCAGCATCATGAGATGCGATTTTAAATCAAACTCTTGCTTTTCCGGTGTGTTAGGGTATCTGGGACTTGCTGTGGTGGGAGAACTGGGTTCTGATGTTTCCAAGTAGACTTGGTTTCTGTTGGTAGGGTTCTTGTGCTCCCCTTTCTCCATCTGGTTATCTCTGGTGTTAGTTGGTCTTGCTGTATCTGGCTGGAGCTTGTCCCTCCTGTGGGCCTGTAAGCCTGTGTCTGTACTCCTGGGAGACCAACTCTCTTCTGGCTGGGTCTGAGCACAGAAGGCTGGGAAGCCACCTGGCTCCATGGTGCATATGTCAGCCTAAAGACCTCTGTCTCAGCTGCTCCACCGATCGTCCACCCTGTGTGCTCCCAGCTGTTCCCATCCAGAGAGGAGGTGGAGACCTCACCTTCAGGCTCAGAAGAGAAATCACTGCTGAGGGGATCACGCTCTCCTGGTGCGCCATGCACAGAATGCTGTGGAGCTGCCTGGCTCTCTGGTGCACATGGCCACAATTTCGTGTTCAAATAAGTTTACTATTTTTTAAAATTATATTTCCAAGTCTGGCCTTGAACTTGATAATCCTCCTAACTCATTCTCCCAATAGGTAAGTTTGCAGGCCAGTACCACTGTGACTTCCTTATTTTTCATTCACATTTTAGCATCTCTTGGATAATTGTAATGATTCATGACATTTTACAACTATAATTGGCAATATTTTTAAATTTATTACTACACAAAATACAAGGTTATAATGCAGCCCAATGTACTTTACATCAAGTGATATATAACACAATCCATAGGTTCATGGCAAATCTTGTATCTATGTAAATTTTAGCTCTTAAAATGAATTTGGGTAAACAGATTTTTTTTCATTTCTTAATGCCTATAGGTAGCCTTTCCATGTTTGCAGTCAACAGGGACATAGCCTAGGCCTCAGGTTATAGACAGTGTCCATGATACTCTAGACTCCAATTGGTAGTGAATCAAATCACCTTTGGTCGCCTTCTAGTCATTTTTTCATCCATGGACTCACACCAAAATTGAGCAAAAATCTATACAGATATAACCCATGACATCATAACTCCCTTGCATTGACTTTTAAGAAGCTTTAAGCCAAAAACTAGGGATTCAAATGAGCACTGCTCATTTTAATATTTAAATTTATAGAATGTAAAGATACTCAATATTTTTAATATTTACTTATTAAAGAGGTCATCATACTCCTAAGTGAGGTAACCCAATCACAAAAGAATACACATGGAATGCAATCTCTGATAAGTGGATATTAATTAGCCCAGAAGCCCTGAATACCCAAGGCACAAATCGCATCACAAATGACTCCCATGAAGAAGTATGGAGAAGGTCCTGATCCTGGAAAGGATTGACCTAGCATTGGAGGGGAATATAAGATCAGAGGAAAAAAGGAAGGAGGTGATTGGAGAATGGATGGAGAGAAGAAGGTTTATGGGACATATGGGGAGGGGGGATCCAGGAAAGGGGAAATCATTTGGAATGTAAACAAATAATATAGAAAATAAAAATATTTAAAAAAAAAAAGAGGTCATCATTCATTAAATAAAATGTAACATAGCTGAAAATTATGTGATAAATTTTATAGCATGTGATATAATTTTGCTAAAGGATAGTTATGTGATTGATTACTTTTTCTAGTCTTCTACCTTCAAAACAGTTTTTGTATTTGTTTTTTGATGTTGTTCTTTTTGCAAAAAGAGAGAGAAAAGTTTCTGTTAAAATTAAGGCAAGTTTTAACTTTCTTAACTTCTTGATTCAGCTGTGAAATATAAAGCTTTAAGAATGGAAGGATTAAGAGACAAGAGAATATATATACTGTATAGTAAATATCTAAGTAACATGTAAGAATAAGTAGATTGACAGAATGGATAAATACAGTTGGAAAATTCCATTTTAAAAAAGTTATATAAATCAAAAGAATATTTTTAAACAATAATAATTCTTCCATCTTTTATTTGTATGAAGATCCACCTTAGATGGCTAAAGAACTCCTCAGATCTTCACTTATGACTAAGCAGCATGTGGACTGTTAGGAACATTGGTGCCCTTGATCACCTAGTATGAAACAAGAACAAAAGAGGGACTGAGGCAATGACTCAGTTTGATAAAGTACTTATCCTATAATTTGAGCACCTGTGATCAGAACCCCCTAGCACCTTGGAAAACTAGTTTGGGGGCTGTGGAGACAGGATGATCCTGGAGCTTACTTGCCTGCAACTCTAGGTGAATCAGTAAAGCCCAACACAATAAATCAAACATAGTGGGCATATGGGTTAGTGAGATAACCTGTCTCAAAAACTGAAATTTAGGGCTCAGAAGAGACCCAAGGGAAGACCTGAGTTTGATCAGAACCCACAATATGGCAGAACTGAACTGCCAAATAGAGCTGCTCACTGAACTCCAGGCACTTACCTGTGCATATGTAGCACATACACTCACACAATTGTGCATGTCGGCATGTATGCAAATGCACATGCAACACATGCATGTACACACAGATTTTTTAGTAAGTGAAAAACAATAGAGAAAGTGAATATCAACTTGTAGCCTTCACATCTGTTCCCCACCTACACATACACAAGTAACATGTACACTGAGGTGAGTCACACTGACATAGGATTTTCTTTGGTGACTTGTCTTTTTAGCCTTACCCTTGATATTATATGGAAAAATTTATCTCATGATATAATTTTCTGCAATGTATATAATTTAGTATATATATATACTAAATTATATATATATCACATGGCAGATTACAGCCATCTGTAACTCCAGCGAATCCAATACCCTCTTCTCACACACATGGTGCATAGAAATTACATGCAAACAAAATACTCATATACATAAATCTAAAAATTCTTTAAATACACACTTTAAAAGAAAATGCATGTCATCTTATTACCTAAATTACCAACAAACTACTGTAAAGGAAGCAATGTAAAAAGATTCAGAAACCAACTGAAGTTTATTGTTTTGCTTCCCTTAAAAGAAGACCTAAAAGCTAGATCCTTCCAAGGTATGCAGGTCCCAAATACGTAGGGGCCTATGACCGGCAGAAAACACCGCAGGCTCAGTGAAAGCAGAACCAAACCTTACCTGCTCCCCTCTCTTAAGAAAATCCTTGGAAGACGGTGCTTCTCCCTGATTGGCCCTGACTGTCCCTAACAGTACCTGCCCCTCCTGCTCATCTCCCCTCCGAGGCCCTATTACCTGTTCCTCCTGTCATATTTATCCACATGGTATCTTCGGGAGGTGATGAAGTGCTCTACTGTAGACAAATCACCCATGCTGGCCGCCCTTTGGAACTGTCCCACAGGTTCATATGGGATGAAGTAGCCAGGATACTCATCCACTTGGTAATCAAGGCACCCATAACCCAAGCAGCAGGTCCACAGGCGCCAATACCAGTGTGCCTGCTCAGAGGCATTGGGTGTCTGGGCATCATAATCGATGTCCTCAAGCATCATAGAGGCCTAGGGTCACCTCGGCCCGTGCTGTCCTCCCCTCTCTCTTCTTTTGCCACTGACTTCCTCCCAAACCCCACAATAAAACATAGAAACACATACACACACACACACACACACACACACACACACACACTATCACCACCACACCACAGGAGTGTCCAGCCAGGGCAGTTCAGAGGTTCAGTTTGAGCAGAATCCCTTTTGTTGCCTAGCAACGAGGAAGCATGCCTGCATGTGAGTGCATGTGCTCACAACTGTGTGCTACACATGTCTGCCTCTGACTCCAGCAACAGGAACCTGGCCTACCTTGCACAGTTTACCGCAATGCCCTGTTAATTGTAGTTCTGGAATAGACTACCTCTCTGGCCTCCAAAGTCCAATTACTGTGGAGAGCTAGGGAAAGGTTCAGATCCATTACAGCCCTGCTGTGATCACCAGCTCCAAAGGCTGATTACTAAATCATGTTTCCTGATACTGAGGTTGGACCCTGCAGGGGGCTCTGCCTGATGGATGCTAACCTGTCATTCAGACCACTTGTGTTCTTTACTTGACATCTTTTAGCAGTTTGTCAGTGTTGCCCATCAGTCAGTCTCTCATGTCACTCTTTTTTATATCATATTCAACACAATATATATTTTTATACCAATCACAAAAATAACGGACATGTTATTAAATGAACATAAAAAAATAAGGTCTTTTTGTTCGTTCTTTCATTTTAGTAGAGCTTAAAATCTTGGCTCTTACTGTGGTACAAACCCAAAATAAAAACAATTTTTAGACATTGGAGTTCATTGTAATAAGGCTGTACTTAATGTCCCTCACATCACCAAAGGATTTTACCTCATAGTAGCTAAGAGTTGTCAGTTCTACTGTGCCAAGGAATGAATTGTAGGCACAATTATTTGGACATAGATTTCCTCCTATAGTCAAAGCTATTTGACTTGAGTGATTGTCATCATTCTCAGCCCACAGGGAACAGGTTACATTCCTGAACAGAACACCAATCGTGTATGCTCTAAGATCAAGAATTGACAAATGGGACCTCATAAAATTACAAAGTTTCTGTAAAGCAAAGGACACCATCAAAAGGACAAATCGGCAACCAACATATTGGGAAAAGATCTTCACCAACCCTACATCAGATAGAGGGCTAATATCCAATATACACAAAGAACTCAAGAAGTTAGACCCCAGAAAACCAAATAACCCTATTAGAAAATGGGGTACAGAGTTAAACAAAGAATTCTCACCTGAAGACCTTTGGATGGTGGAGAAACATCTTTAAAAAAATGCTCAACTTCATTAGTCATTAGGGAAATGCAAATCAAAACAACCTTGAGATTTCACCTTATACCAGTCAGAATGGCTAAGATTAAAAAACTCAGAAGACAGCATGTGTTGGCGAGGATGTGGAGAAAGAGGAACACTCCTCCACTGCTGGTGGGGTTGCAAATTGGTACAACCATTCTGGAAATGAGTCTGGCAGTTCCTCAGAAAATTGGGCACGTCACTTCCGAAGGACCCTGCTATACTACTCCTGGGCATATACCCAGAGGATTCCCCAGCGTGTAATAAGGATATATGCTCCACTATGTTCATAGCAGCCCTATTTATAATAGCCTGAAGCTGGAAAGAACCCAGGTATCCTTCAACAGAAGAATGGATGCAAAAAATGTGGTATATATACACAATGGAGTACTATTCAGCCATTAGAAACAATGAATTCATGAAATTCTTAGGCAAATGGATGGAGCTGGAGAACATCATACTAAGTGAGGTAACCCAGTCTCAAAAGATCAGTCATGGTATGCACTTACTAATAAGTGGATATTAGCCTGGAAAACTGGAATAGCCAAAACATAATCCACACATCAAATGAGGTACAAGAAGAACAGAGGAGTGGCCCCTGGTTCTGGAAAAACTTAGTGTAGTAGTATAAGGCAAAACCAGAACAGGGAAGTGGGAAGGGGTGGGTGGGAGAACAGGGGGAGGGAAGGGGGCTTATGTAACTTTTGGGGAGTGGGGGGCCAGAAAAGGGGAAATCATTTGAAATGTAAATAAAAAATATATCGAATAAAAAAACAATTAAAAAAAGAACTGGTGTTTGTAGGAATACACTTTGGAAGATGTTTTTTTTTTTTTATAATATGAAGGGCAGTGGAGAATATCAGACTAGAATAGACAGTGAGACACAGAAAACTGCAGCTGCCTAGTGTGGTCTCCTCCAGACCAGCAGATACCTTATGCCTACTATTACAAAGGGAAATTTTAGGAAAATACTGGATTGTAGTTGGAACCATTAGTTGCTTCATTACCCAGAAACAATGGCTGTGTATTTTGTTATTACTTTGAGACCTGATATAATAAAACTTTTACCAATGTTCAAAAAAAAAGAAAGAAAGATGGTTTATTTTAGTATTAATGGTTTACAACACTGAAAAGGTTAAAGATCACTACCTTAAAGATATGTTTAGCCTTGCTTATGCCAATGATCAAGTTATAATATAGCTTTAGATTTTTAAAAGCTACAGATGCCTATGATACACCATTTAAAGATCAAAGGTTCACAAAAGAACTTCAACTCAAAATCATGATTTTTAAGGTTCAGACATAACAAGATTTAATCTCAACAGTTACTCTAACAGCTCTAGTCTCATAAAAACTACTATAATTAAGAAATGCAAGCTAATATCCAGTAACCTTATTATTGGTCATATCCTCTAATAAATCCATGCTAAGAACTGATGTAGTTAATTACAATATTAAGCTTTAGTACATACTTTAGTTACAGTTAGGGCAAAAAACTAGAAACAGACATAGATTGTTTAACTCAATAAAGCCTCTTGTTTTAATTACAGTTAGAACCGATAACTTGAAATAAACATAAATTATTTAACTCAGATATGCATAATAGATACTAGCTCTCATTCCTGTCAGAGATCTGCTAAATATGGCATTAAACTTACTATGACAGAGACTCCCCTATCCTAACAGTGATGTCCCAAGATCTCCAAGAAGATATGGGCACAGTGACAAAGAGCTCTCTACCTAAATTGTCACTGGGTGACACTGCCCCAATGCCTTGACCACTGCCAGGGTTTGGCCTAAACTGTGGGCAAAGAAAGGACACCCAGAATGTTGATTGTCTCATATTGCCTAAGACAAGGTAAGATTATCTCTCCCGTGTTCTTCCTCCACAGGAAAAAGCATCTTATCTTCTGGGCCTGATGACCAGATGAACCTGGGAAAACTGTTTAGTGAACTATAGACTAACCTCTATCATTTATTCAATATGTGACATCTAGATCATAATTTATACTACTCAGGTCTCTGATTAGATTTATTGATTGTCAAGCTAACTGTATCTTGACAGCTAGAGAACAGGCAAATATTTCCTCACCCCAAGGTAATCCACCACCATGTCAGCTTTCCAGACAACTTATTAGCTAGTTAAGAGTACCAGATCTCTTATTAAAAAGATAAAAAGGCTTGCCTCGCTCAAAGCCTTCATGACAAAAGATACATAGGTTTCAGATATATAATTTATGTAAGATCTGAGGATATAAAAGCTTAAGTTATGAGGATCTAAGAAAATATTCGAGGGTTTAGGAAGGCATTTTGAGGTGGGTAATTGTAAGATATGAAGGTTGGAGTACATGAAAAACTTAGATGGTGATAGAAAAAATGATTTAAGATACAAAATCATTTCTTGTTCAGATTTCTTCTCCCTACCCACCCATCCCCACTGTTATATTAGGACTTTGAAAGTTCAGAGTTCTAACATTAATCAATGGAATTCTGATAAATTATTAGCCCAACTCTGATAAAATATTACACTATACAATCAACTATCATAGTCACAAATTCAAGTTTCCTTTGGTTGTCTTTTAACTATAGACTTAAAGGGATTTCTCATGCTAAATTTATACAATCAACTATCTTAGTCACAAGCTCAAGATTTTAAATTTACTTTGGATAGAGGGGAAAAAGTCCTTCTTTCTCCTTCTACTCCACAAAAGGTTTCTGTTTCTGTCTGCTCCACGACTTTTTCCTTCCCTGAGCTCACCTTAAAGACTGTTCGTTCTGTTAACAAATTTATCTCCTTTTGTAAATTCAAAAAGATTCTTATAACTTAAAAAGATTCTTGTCTGCTTCAGGAAACCCACTCAGATCTACCTCTCACAGGTCAAGTGAACTTCATTAAAATAACTACCCTTACCAATCAATTGCCCAAGTTCCCCACCTGTTGCCTAACCCAGGGGTGGGATTCTTCCCCCTTTCCCTGGATTTGGGACTCCCCTCCCTCAGCCACTATGGGCCTAAAGGTTTGAAATGTACCCTAAGAAAAAGTTTTTCTCCCAAACCTACTTAATTTTATTTTCAGCCTCTAATGTGTATAGATGTCCAGGCATTTACTTGAAATCTGCATCCAGAACAGCACTAGAGAAGCAACCCAGACGTGCTCAGATCTACTTTCACAGCTGCTTCTACTGGGACCTGCACTTTCTTAGCCACAGATGGTACCACAGACCCTTGACAGCAATGCAACAGCTAGCTCTCTCAACACTTGACCAGCATCCCAATTTTCTTAGGTTCCCCAAAGGCAGAACCATCACTCCAAAGTGAGCAGGAAGTAGTTTAGAGAAAATGATGACCTCACTCCTGCCCCACCATCACTCCTTTTTAGTTCTTCATTTTTAGGGCTGGAGAGATGGCTCAGTAATTAAGAACACTGACTGCTCTTCCAGAGGTCATGAGTTTTAATTCCCAGCAACCACAGCAACCACATGGTAACTCAAAACTATCTGTAATGAGATCCAATGCCCTCTCCTGGTATATCACAGTGTGCTCATACACATGAAATAAATAAGTTATTTTTAATTAAACAAAAATAGACGAATGTTGGCTTATAGACAATTCTACTAGCCTCTCCCAACAGCTACATAACAAGAGCTTGCATGTGCCTCACACATACACACTCTTTCTCTGTGACATGTTCCTGGCTTGCCTCTCCCCCCCCCTCTCCCTCTCCCTCTCTCTCTCTCTCTCTCCCTCTCCCTCTCTCTCTTTCTGTCTCCCTCCCTATATATTGATCTATCTCTATCTCTCTCCTTCTCTGCCCCCCTTTCCTCTGCTGCCTCTACCCCTTTCCCAGGTCCCCTTCCCTTCCCCCAACAAATTTCATTTTATACTAGGCCTGTCATGTGGCTGATTGTTCAGGTGGGTGCCTCCTCATAAGCCTGCCAAGATGCTCCCTCCCACCCCATTATATACCACTTTTTTATAAAAACAAAACTGTAAGTGCTTTCAACCTCATGTGGAGTCTCTCTAGGAAATATTTTACAGATGTCTGATGCTCTGTGACCCACTATGAAACTTCTGTTCTTTCTCTGTCTCCCAGTGCCTAATCAAAAACTCTAAAATTGGTGCTAATCTGATTTTTAGGAGCCCCTCCAGGTTAGAAAATGTATCCCTGTGATTTCCAGAATAGGTGAAGTCTCCTGCCTACCTTGTCCCTCCTTTTCATTTCCCATGGCAGAAACCAACTAAAGACAATGGTTCAGACCATGAACGGTGGTGCATTGATCTTCAGGAAGATATCTGAGCAGAAAGATATGTACTGGACACATGAGGTTGGCAGTGATAACAAGATAAAAAACCCGACCACATTTGCTCTTTTTGAGAAACCATTACGTTGAGAGTAG
This sequence comes from Apodemus sylvaticus, assembly GCF_947179515.1. NCBI lineage: Eukaryota > Metazoa > Chordata > Mammalia > Rodentia > Muridae > Apodemus > Apodemus sylvaticus. The sequence continues at coordinate 109,100,737 of NC_067481.1, read as the reverse complement.
CTCTAAGTTCAAACTGAAGTTTGAAAACCCACTTTCGGAAGTACAGTGCAGTGGCCAAAATGTGCATTTCAGAATCACCTGTGGTCACAGACAAAGATCATTAAACTTATTGAAAACTAAATTATGTGTGTAAATGAAGGCAGGGGCCAGGGTACAATTCCAGCTTCTTCCAGGTTGGGTCTGGCAAGAGTTTAAAGAAACAGACAATTGTATCTGGGCAACAAACAAGTGAACAAGCATTCCACTAGAGGAGTCCAGGATTTTTCCTCACACATTTGTATTAAGACTGCATCATTGCATTTATAACTCAATGGGTTAGTTGATGTTTCTAATTAATAAGGTCAGACTGAGGAACAAGGTCAACAGGGAGAGTTTAAGAAACCTCTGATGTCAGGACACAAGATGTACAATCTTGAAGTTGGGGTAATCCAAGCAAAATCTCTTTATAGCAAGGTGCAAGGCCAATGCCAGCAGCCTCTTCATGGAGGCCATTGTCTTGTTTGGTCTCAATCTGGTAGGGAGCATTACGGGTTCTTCGAGTGTCAACCCAGTATTTGTATTGCTTAGACAAATATTTTCCAGAATGTTTGGGGTCAATTTGAACCTATCATTACTATTACTATTACTATTACTATCATTATTATTAATTGGATATTTTCTTTATTTACATTTCAAATGTTATCTCCCTTTCCCGATTCCCTCCCCCAGAAACCCACTATCCCATCCCTCCACCACCTGCTTCTATAAGGGTATGCCCCACCCACTCACCCACTCCTGCCTCCCTGTCCTTGCATTCCCTTACACTGGTGTTTTGAGCCTTCACGGGGCCAAGGACATCTTCTCCCATTGATACCCTACAAGGCCATCCTCTGCTACATATTTGGCTGGAGCCACAGGTCCCTCCATATGTATTCCTTGGTTGGTGGTCCTGGGAGCTCTGGTTAGTTGATATTGTTGTTCTTCCTATGGGGTTGTAAACCCCATCAGCTCCTTCGGTCCTTTCTTTAACTTCTCCATTGGGGACCCCGTGCTCAGTCCAGTAGTTGGCTACAAGCAACCACCTCTGTATATGTCAGGCTCTGGTTCAGGAGACAGCTATATCAGGCTCCTATTAGCAAGCATTTCTTGGCATCAACAATAGTGTCTGTGTTTGGTGACTGTACATGGGATGGATCCCCAGGTGGAGCAGTCTCTGAATGGCCTTTCTTTCAGTCTCTGCTCCACACATTGTCTCCATATTTCCTCCTGTGATTGTTTTGTTCCCCCTTCTAAGAAGGACTGAAGTACCTGAAGACTCATACTTTGGTCTTCCTTCTTCTTGAGCTTCATGTGGTCTGTTAATTGTATCTTGGGTATTCTGAGCTTTTGGGATAATATCCACTTATCAGTGAGTACATACCATGTGTGTTTTCTGATTGGATTACCTTACTCAGAATGATATTTTCTAGTTTAATCCATTTGCATAAGAATTTCATGAAGTCACTATTTTTAATAACTGAGTAGTACTCCATTGTGTAAATGTACCATATTTTATGTATCTATTCCTCTGCTGAAGGATATCTGGGTTCTTTCTAGCTTCCAGCTATTATAAATAGGGCTGCTATGAACATAGTAGAGCATATGTCCTTGTTATATGTTGGAGAATCTTTTGGGTATATGCCCAGGAATGGTATAGCTGGGTCCTGAGGTAGTACTATGTCCAATTTTCTGAGGAAGTGCCAGACTGATTTCCAGAGTGGTTATACCAGATTGCAATCCCACAAGCAATGAAGGAATATTCTTCTTTCTCCACATCCTTACCAGCATCTGCTGGCACCTGAGTTTTTTCTTAGCCATTCCAACCCCAACCGGTGAGGAGATATCTCAGGGTTGTTTTGATTTGCATTTCCCTGATGACTAAGGATGTTGAACATTTCTTTAGGTGCTTCTCAGCCATCTGGTATTACTCAGTTGAGAATTCTTTGTTTAGCTCCATACCCCATTTTTAATAGGGTTATTTGGTTCTCTGGAGTCTAACTTCTTGAGTTCTTTGTATATATTGGATATTAGTCCTCTATCAGATGTAGGGTTGGTAAAGATCTTTTCTCAGTCTGTTGGTTGCCGTTTTGTCCTATTGGCAGTGTTCTATGCCTTACAGAAGCTTTGCAGTTCTACAAGATCCCATTTGTTAATTCTTGATTTTTAGAGCATAAGCCACTGGTGTTCTGTTCAGGAAATTTTCCCCTATGCCATGTGTTCAAGGTTCTTCCCCACTTTCTCTTCTATTAGTTTCAGTGTATCTGGTTTCATGTGGAGGTGCTTGATCCACTTGGACCTGAGCTGTGTATATGGAGATAAGAATGGATCGATTTGCATTCTTCTACATGCTGACTGCCAGTTGAACTAGCACCATTTGATCTTAGAATCTTCCACTGGATGGTTTTAGTTCCTTTGTCAAAGATCAAGTGACCATAGCTGTATGGGTCCATTTCTGGGTCTTCAATTCTATTCTATTGATCTACTTGCCTGTCTCTGTTCTAATACCATGTGGTTTTAATCACTATTTCTCTATAGTAAAACATGAGGTCAGGGATGGCAATTCCCCCAGAAGTTCTTTATGTTTAGGTATGGGCCTTGAATTCCTGATATCTCCAATACTTTTAACATGAACGGGTGTTGTATTTTGTCAAAGGCTTTTTCAGCATCTAATGAGAAGATCATGTGGATTTTTTTCTTTGAGTTTTTTTATATAGTGGATTACATTGCTGGATTTCAATATATTGAACCATTCCTGCATCCCTGAAATGAAGCATAGATCATGATGAATGACGGTTTTGATGTGTTCTTGGATTCCATTTGCTAGAATTTTATAGAGTATATTTGCATTGATATTCATAAGGGAAATTGGTGTAAGGTTCTCTTTTTTGTTGGGTCTTGGTGTGGTTAATGTATCAGCATAACTGTGTCTTCATAGAATGAATTAGGTAGTGTTTCTTATGTTTCTATTTTGTGGAATACTTTGAAGAGTATTGGTATTAGTTCTTCTTTGAAGTTCTGATAAAATTCTGTACTAAACCTATCTGGTCCTGGGCTTTTTGGTTGTGAGACCTTTAATGACTGCTTCTATTTCTTTAGGGGTTATTGGACTGTTTAGATGGTTTATCTGATCCTGATTTAACTTTAGTATTTCATTCTCTGGAGTCTAACTTCTTAAGTACTTTGTGTATATTAGATATTAGCTCTCTATAGGATGTAGGATTGGTAAAAATCTTTTCCCAATCTGTTGGTTGCTGCTTTGTCCTATTGAAAATGTCCTTTGCCTTACAGAAGCTTAGTGCGTGATAGGGTGCAGTTATGGATCAACTATGTGATATGGAGGTGGGAGGGATTCTTCTGTGGTCAGGAGCAGTCTCTGGCTCTAATAACGCCTTGGTCGTGACTTGAAGATGAATGAAAGAAAAAGAATGGGCATTCTTTTTTAATGTCCAGGTGTAGCTTACACCCACAAAAGGGGTGTGGCTTACACCCACAAAAGGCCATAGTGCAGTCCTGACTCACCTTTGGTAGGATGTAGCATGTACAAACCACAGTCTTGAAGTTCATTTGGCCAATGCCATTTATTTATTATCCAGTAAGGGTGGTAGAAGTGGTTTTTTTTTTTCAATCTTCTTTGAGGCCTTGTTGTTGGTTAACATATACAAAGGATCAACTTCTCTATGATTCTCTAGATTTTTTTTCAGTGTCTATGGTATGACCCCATTTTCATTTCTGATTTTGTTAATCAGGAAATTCTCTTGTCTTTTAGTTAATTTGGATATGGGTATGTCAATCTTATTGATTATTTCAACCAATTCTTTGTTTAATTGAGTTTTTATACTGTTTTGTTGTTGCTATTGTTCTTTCTATTTTGCTAATTTCCATACTGAATTTATTTCTTGTCATTTCCTTTTAGGTGGGACTACTATTTCTTTGTTGTGCTATTAAGTTACTAGTATGAGATTGCTCCAATTATTTACATATGCTTTTAGTGCTATCAACTTCCATCTTAGATCCACCTTCATTTTGTTTCAGAAGTTTGGTTATGTTGTGTGTTTTCATTCAATTTTAGAAAGTCTTTAATCGCTTTCATTATTTCTGTCCTTTTGTTATTGATATAAATCTTTAGTACATGGTGATATGATAAAATGAAGCATGTTGTTTCTATTTTCTTGTACCTGTTGAGAGTTGTTTTGTGTCTGATATATGGTCAATTTTGGAGAAAGTTCCATGAGGGGCTATGAAGAAGGTATATTCTTTTGTGTTTGGGTGAAATGCTGTGACAATATCTGTTAGGTCCACTTGGTTTATAATATCAGATCCAGCTTTTATTTCGTTTTTATCAGAATGACCTACTTAGCAAGAATGAGATATTGAAGTCTCTCACTATCATTGTGAGAACAGTATGTGATTTAAGCTATAGTAGTGTTTCATTTACAAATTTGCTTCAGACACAGTACTCTTGTGCCTGGAGCATAGATACTAAGAATTGAAATGTCCTCTTGGTATATTTTTTCCTTCGATGAGTATGTAGTGTTTGTTCTTCCATCTCTTCTTATTATTTTTAATTTAAAGTCTACTTTATCAGATATTAAAATGGGTACACCAGCTTGTTTTCTAGGTTCATTTTCTTGAATTATCTCTTCCCAACCATTTATCCTGAGGTGATATCTATTCTTAATGTTAAGGTGTGTTTCTTGGGTATAACAGAATGGATCTTGTTTTCACATCCGTTCTATTAGTCTGCGTCTTTTTATTGGAGAATTGAGCCCCTTGTTGATGTTGAAGAATATCAATAACCAATGATTGTTGATTCCTGTTGTTATTTTTTCATTTTGTTTTATGTATATGCATGTGTGTGTGTGTGTGCGCGCGCATGTATGCTATTCCTTTCTTTGGAATTTTCTGGTCTGGGATTAGTTATTCTCTTTGTCTTCTTGGTTGTAGTTATCCTCTTTGGGTTGGAGTTTTCCTTCTAGCACTGTCAGGAACCATCAGGGAGATGCTAAACACTAGCAGATGATCTTCCTGAGATGGTTCCACCATCTATGACAGTTTTGTTTCTTTAGACAAGGCCAAAGAGATTACATCTGAGGAAAGATTCCTGCTATTAATATGATTTTCCAGTTATTATTAAATATATATAACAATCACTATTATCCCACCCTTTTGAGCAGATTTCTGCAGATCAACAAAGAAGATGTAGTAGTGATGCTATATAAACAAACTGATCATTTCTTAAGTTTTAATGATGATCCCTTAAGAATTCCTAAAATTATATTAGTAATTATTAAGATCTTTTATAATAGGGCTGCTATTAAGTCCTTTCTGATATCAAACTGCAATGAAAACTCTATCAGTCTTCAAGTATCATGAGTTAATTTCTTCTGAGATAAAAGGCAACTTAGAGCACATTCGAAGAGGTTGTAAAACAATGCACCTAAGGTCATAAAAAGGGAACTAACACTTTACTATAGGAGTGAATGTGCTAGGAGTGAATGAAGATAAATTATTGACTGGGTTTATCTATACAAAACTTCAGTGATAACTTAGCTATAGTCTTTAATTCTCCATGAACCTGTAGAGCTAGTGAAAGAAAATTAATGTTTAGCCAAATAATAACTCTTAATGGATATGCATGTAATAACTTTTTATTCAATTTATAATTTGAATTTATGTTTAAACTTCTAGTGAACTTTTGTAAAAATGAGATGCTTGAAAAAACCATGTGGTCTATTCTCTTAGAAAAGGTACAAAAGTCTACGAAAGATTACATTGCATGGCAATTGAGAGTAGGGGCATAATTATTATTACATCAGAGCAAGAGGAGAGAGCAAGATTAGAAGGAGAATGCAGAGTAAAATAACTTAGAAATTATGAGGCAACTTAAGAAATTAAGAGAGCAATGTGCAAAATGCCGAGGGAAAGAGGAAAAAAGAAGAAGATTCAGAGAAAGTAGTAAGAGCAGGCAGGCTTCTCCTTACCATGGGATAGAACAGGTCTTTTCTTAATAGCAAGGCAAGCTTAGTCTTACTACAGAGGACAAAGCCTTCTTCTTACAGACTTGTGTTTAATTCATTTAGTAATAAAAGGGTAGAAGCTTTTTCTTTCTCTATGCAATAAAGATTGGAGCTCATTTTTCATTCAGAATGAGTGAGTTCATTCTGCAATGGCACTTGATCTTTTGCTCCATATGCATGTGTAAGTATGAATGTGTGTGTGTGTCTGTGTGTAAGTATATAATTATGTATGTGTGTAAGTATATAATTAAGTATATATGTAGCTGGACCCAACTGGTTTACATGTATAAGTGTGTATGAGTATGTATGCATGAGAATCTGTATATGAATTTATGTGAGTTTATCCATATTTGCTTGTGTAAATGTTTTTCCTTCTGTGAATGTGACTCTCTTCTCCTGGTTCAATAGAAGTATATTGCTCCAAACCTTCCCCCACCCTGACAAGATAGAGGTGAGATATGAGGCTTCCGATTATTAAATAGCAACCTTAAATATCTCACAAGACCAAGTCTTACCCTGGGCCAACATTATTTCCCCTAGGCTACCTTCAAGTCAGAACCGGAAAGAAGTGCCAGAGCTGGCCCCTGGCATAGCATCCTATGTAAAGTCTGGATTTAGGAAGATAGAGATAGATAGATAGATAGATAGATAGATAGATAGATAGATAGATAGATAATGATGATGATGATAGGTAGATAGATAGATAGATAGATAGATAGATAGATAGATAGATAGATAGACAGATAATGATGATGATAGATAGGTAGGTAGATAGATAGATGATAGATAGATTGATAGATAGATAGATAGATAGATAGATAGATAGATAGATAGATAGGCAGGCAGACAGACAGACAGAAGAATGTCTTCATTTCTTTATGTATGGTGATTGAAAGTGTTGCTGAGTATACTAGTCTGAGCTGACATTTATGGTCTCTTAAAATCTGCAGCATATCTGTCCAGGCCCTTAAGGCTTTTAGAGTCTCCATTGAGAAGTCAGATGTAATTAAAATAGGCTTGTCTGCCTTTAAAATGTACTAGATCATTTTTCCTTGCAGCTTTTCATATTCTTTCCTTGCTTGGTGCTTTTAGTGTTTTTATGTCCTGAGGAGACTTTCTTTTCTGGTCTAGACTATTTAGTGTTCTGTATGCTTCTTGTTCTTTCATAGGTAACTCCTTCTTTAGTTAGGGAAATTTTCCTCTATAATTTTGCTGACAATATTTTCTAGGCTTTGAGCTAGTATTCTCCTTTTATTCCAATTATTCTTAGGTTTAGACTTTTTATTGTGTCCCAGATTTCCTGAATGTTTCATGTCAGAAACTTTTCAGTTGTAGCATTTCCTTTTATTTATGTATCTATTTCTTTTTTGTATCTTCAATGCCTGAGATTATTTCTTCCATCTCTTGTATTCTGATGGTGATGCTTGCCCCTGTGGTCCTGCTCAAGTTCCTAAATTTTTCCTTTCCAAAATTCCTTCAGCTTCAGTGTTCTTTATTGATCCCATTTCTAGTTTCAGATCTTGAACAGTTTTATTCATTTCCTTCCACTATTTGATTTTCATAGATTTCTTTATGGGGTTTGTTTAACTTAATTTTCTCTCTAAGGACCTCTATCATATGGATAAAGGCTCTTTTAAGGTCTTTTACTTGTGCTTCACCTATGTTATAATACTTGGGGCCTGGACTATTGTAAAGACATATTTCCTGGCTATTATTGTGTTTTTACACTGTCATCTAGAAATGTGGGTTTGGGAAGATTATAATTCTATCTAATCTTGTCCTTGTTGGCTGGTGTTTAATCCCTTCTGTTTACTCTCTGGTTCTTATGAGAGCATAGTGGCTGTGTGTTGTCTGATTTAAAAAAAATCTGGGATCCTCACAGGTGTGGCCACTAGGGGTTCCAGGTAAAATGTGTTTCTGGGTATTGGGAGCTAACATTTAAGGTTGGGGTTTGGCTAGGGGAGGCTAAAAGAGAGAGAAAAACATGGTATTCCACCAGGGAGTGGGGCAGAGGGCAACAGACGGCCACAGCAACAGATAGAGCTAAGGATGAGACTGTGAGGGATTGAACTCAGAGAAGCAGAGGGAGAGATGAAGATAAGAAGATATGCAGTTGGCCTGCTTGTTTCCCTGGCCTATTCCCAGAGCATGCCTGTGGGATAAAAGTGCAGGAGAGAGCATAAGCATGGAAGATCTGTGGATCCACTAGGGAAGTTGTTCTGATGCATAGAGACAGAGGGATTGGATCTAGAGGGGAGAAAAAGGGGTAAAGATGTGCAGTTCATCTACCTGCTTCCCTAGCCAAATGGGTCTGTATATTTGCCTGTTTTAATGCAGGCAAATTCAGAGCTGTGCAAGCAAACCTGTCTTCTTTTCTGTAAATACTTATTAGAATATGATGCATTATTAGAATATTGTTTTTGCCAATGTGATGGCTATTCTTGGTTGTCAACTTGACTATATCTGGAATGAACTACAATCCAAAAAAGAGGGCACATATGTGAGAAATTTTTCTGCTGGGCTTGAAGTGGGTAAACCCATGTCTACTTCAGACCTCTGAGGTAGAAAGACATAGATATTTATATTTGATACAGATCTTGAAAACATATTCCTTTGATTCAGATATTAAGGCTGAAAGAAATAGGCCTTTAATTTGAATGCTGAAGCAGGAAATCATATACCTTTGTGGTGGTTTGGATATGCTTGGCCCAAGGAGTGAGTGGCATTAATTAGGATACATTGCCTTGTTTGAGTAGGTATGGCCTGTGGGGGTAGGCTTTGAAACCTTCTAGCTTCCTGGAAGTCAGTTTTCTCCTGTTTCCCTTTTGAACAAGATGCAAAACTCTCAGTTCCTCCAGTGCCATGCCTGTCTGGATGCTGCCATGCTTTCTGCCATGATGATAATGGATTGAACCTCATAACTAGTAAGCCAGCCCCAATTAAATGTCCTTTATAAGAGTTGCCTTGGTCATGGTGTCTCTTTACAGCAATAGGAACCTTAAGACAGCCTTTAACCCAAATCTTGAAGCAGGAAGACACACCTTTAGTATTGGCCATTCCTTCTGCAGAAAGGACATTTAAAAAAAGGAAGTTTTTGCTCTGTCTGCTTGTCCTTCCCTTGCTAGCACATTCATTTCTTCACTGACACTGGGGCATATTTCTTGAGGATTATAGCATATACAGAAGACCAGCTGAGACTCCCAGCCTTGTGGGACTGAGCAACTAGTATATTCTTGGACTTTCCATTCACTGCTAGCCATTGCTAGATTAACTAGACTGCAGCCTTTACACCTATAAATCATATATATTTTGTGCATATATGTATATGCATGAGTGTTTTGCAAAACTGCCATTGTGTAGTTCTTTAGTTCATAGGCACATATGCATTGTTCTCCTATTCTATTCATTTTCAATGAGTGTCCAGGTGCACTGCTGTAACAATAATCTCATTTGTTCTGCTTTATGTTGCATGTAATTTTATAAACATGCTTGCTCCAGCTAGGCTCTGGGATCAGCAGCTGCCCACTGGCTGTCTACTCAGCCCCCACAGCTAGCTAACGCTTTTCTCATAAATGCTGAAAGCTGTGATGGCTCTACACTGGCCATCTACCCCGCAGCTAGCTCTGTCAAACCTCTAATCCATAGGCATGCCCTTTCTCCTGCCCATCTGTGTCACTACAGATAGAAAACACCAAACAGCCTTAATATTTTAAAACCAGCCAGATGACACAACCACTGGGCACGTTCCCAGAAGCTACATGCAGACTCCAGATCTTGGGGGCCAGCACTTAGCATTATAATAAACAGCAAAAGACAAAACCTCAACAAACATGTATACATTGCTGATCATGTTCAAACAACTTCAACCTGTAATAAATAAATACGGCTGTTTTGTGATAAATGCACAACAAATTACGCTTCAGTAGCAGTATGTCCACTTTTCCCAAAATCACAGCACTCATTTTGCAAATTTTGCAAGACTCATTCATTTAACTTTGAATTCGTGTGCATGAACTGTGGGAGCCTCGTGCCTGTAAATACAACACTCATGGTTCATGTACTTCAAGAGACCCATGCTTGCAGATGCAGGTCTGCAATGCAGCACTCATAATGCTGGTACTTTGTGAAGCTCAGGACTGTAGCACAGCACTCAGGGCGAATGTACTTTGGAACACTCACACCTGTAATTCATTACTCATAGTGCATATACTGAGAGAAGCTCATGTTAATAACCCTGCATTCATGAATGTATAATGGGAGGCTCACACCTGTAATCCATCCCTCAGGGTGCATGTACTGTGGCAGGTTAACACCTGCAGCCCAGAACTTACAGTGTATGTATTGTGAGAGACTCACACCTGTAACTTAGCCATGCCTGTAATCCAGTACTCACTGTACACATACATTGGGATCTCACACCTATAACCCAGCACTCATCATACTGTGGGAGGCTCATGTCTGAAACCTGGCATTAATTATGCGTGTACTGTGGAATGCTCTATTCTCCCCCCTTCTAGTCTTTCTCTAACCAATATTTACTCTTTCTCTCTTTTCTTTTCCTCTTTATACCCATCTACCCTCTCACTCATTTCTCTACTTTCTATTCTTTTCCTCATTTTCTCTCTTCTTTCTGCCTTCTAACTCTTCTATTTCTCCCCACTCTCTACCATTTCTTTTTCTGAAATGGTTCTGAGCTCACTCTTTCTTGCTCCTCTCTCTGCTCTCTCCCCTCTTTCCTCTCATACTCTCATTTCTCCTAATTTCCCTCCATCCTCTATCTCCTCACATTCTACTGTCTCTCCCCTCTCTCCTGTCTCTCCTCCTCTCTTCTTGTCTCTTTTTCTCTATTTTCTCTTTTTCTCCCATCACTCTCCATTCCACTCTATTAAATACTTCTCTCATTTCTTTCCTCTCCCTTCTATTTCTCCTCTCTCTTCTTTTGTCTCCTCCACTCTGTATCCTCTCTCTCCTCTCATCCCCCTCCTTTATCTCCAACCTCCCTTCCCTCTGTCCCAGACCTCTCCATCCTCTTTCTGGCTTTCTCCTAGCCTTCTCTTCCTGTCACACACCCACTCTCGACCCTCCAGAGCCTTCTCTTCCCTTCACACACCCACTCTCGACCCTCCAGAGCCTTCTCTTCCCTTCACATACCCACTCTCGACCCTCCAGAGCCTTTCTTCCTGTCACATACCCACTCTCAACCCTCCAGAGCCTTCTCTTCCCTTCACACACCCACTCTCGACCCTCCAGAGCCTTTCTTCCTGTCACACACCCACTCTCAACCCTCCAGAGCCTTCTCTTCCTGTCACACACCCACTCTCCACCCTCCAGAGCCTTCTCTTCCCTTCACACACCCACTCTCAACCCTCCAGAGCCTTTCTTCCTGTCACACACCCACTCTCGACCCTCCAGAGCCTTCTCTTCCCTTCACACACCCACTCTCAACCCTCCAGAGCCTTCTCTTCCCTTCACACACCCACTCTCCACCCTCCAGAGCCTTCTCTTCCCTTCACACACCCACTCTCAACCTCCAGAGCCTTTCTTCCCTTCACACACCCACTCTCAACCTCCAGAGCCTTTCTTCCCTTCACACACCCACTCTCGACCCTCCAGAGCCTTCTCTTCCTGTCACACACCCATTCTCGACCCTCCAGAACCTTTCTTCTTGCATTCTTCTCTTTCTTCTCTTCATTTCTCTTCCCCTCTCTCATCATCACCCATCTCTCTCCTCTATCCCTTCTCTCCTCCCTCTCTCTTCCCCATCTCCACCACTTTCTCTTCTCTCCTCTAGGCCCTTTCTCCCTTTCTCTACTTACTCCCCACTCACTTTCCCACTTCACTCACTCCTCTCTCTATGCCCTCTCTTTTTTCTCAACTCTTTTCCCTCATTACTCTCTCCTTATTCTCTCCAAAGTCTGTTTTCACTTTCTCTCTTTCACCATGTCTTTTGTCTTCTCTTTCTCTCTCCTCTCCTCTCACTTCTTTCTCCCCTCTATCACTCTCCCCTCTCTCTCCTATCTACGTGCTTTCTTTCACACCCCTCACTCTCATATCTCAGGTTTCTCACCTTACACTCTCTCCTGTTTATTCTCTTTTTCTACCTACTCTTTCCCAGCTATCTCCCTCCTTTCTTTTTCCCACTTCTCTTAGCCATTTCACAAGTATTAAATAAGAACACAAAGATAAGAGTAGATAAACTACTACAGCTGGGCACATCGATGTACTAATACAGAAACATTGATACTTCTGCAGTACACAAAAATGTACTGGAACAGCACTACTCATAGATTACTAGAAAGAAGCAGACCTGAATATACTTACAGCACTGCACATGGATGTCTTCACACAGTTTTAAACATAGCTGTACTAGTGCAGATGTAGAGTGCTCTACACTGATGTTACTGTGTGCTTCTGTAATGGCAGTAGCACTTCTAGTTTTGCTAAGACACTAATGTGCAGTGTTTTAGTAAAAGATGTGTGTGTGCTGCTAAACTAACTACATCCATGTGCAGCTCTCTGGCATATATCCATGTGTATTCCTATCTAATACTTCCTTGGGTGTTGATTTACTAGTACACCCCTATGTCCCAGTATGGTAATATATCACTATGTAGTTTTGTAATAATGCAACTGTATATTTGGGTATAACAGTATATGTATAAAGTTGTGCAACTACATTCATAAAGCGCTTCTCTATCATAAACCCATGCATATTTATTAGTACATCCTTGAACATTGCTGTACTAGTACAATATACTGGCTCAATCATATGCACTTCTGTACTAGTATATCATGAGTACTGCTCTATTATTGCACCTGTGTGTACTCTGTACAAGTAAATCCACAGGCATGTGGCAGATGTGCTTTGTACTAATACATCCTTGTACACTTGTTTTGCTGTATATATCAGAAGCTTGAGGCTCTGAGAGGTAAGACACTGTTGAGGCACTTGGGAGGGACAGTTCCTCTTATCCATGCCCCCTACCCCAGGACCCCTGGAAGTAGTCCAACTATGTAGCTCAGCCTCTATAGCCTTATGGGAGAGAAATCTAGTTCCAGGACTTTGGACTGAGACATTCACCAGAATTGTCACTGGCAATGCATGGTGTGTCCCTAAAGATACACAAAGGAGGGAAGGTAAGTGTTCTTCCCAGTACATCCTTGTGAGCACTGGGCTCCAAATTGAGGCCCTTACCTAGGTTTCTTAGCTTCCCATCTAGCACTCCTTGACTGGGTTTCTCTTCTGCCCATATCTGTCTGTACGGGTAGCTTCCTCTAACTGTGCTTCATTTACCTTGATGTCTCCTAATAAGGAGCATGTTGGGCTGCAGAGAATTATCATTAAAGAATATATGGGGAAAGATGGGACATAGGAAAGAATGAGATGAGTGGATATGGTGTGGAATGACTAGAAAGAAACATTTGGAGTGCATGAAGGAAAATTGATGGATGGGTACAAGAAAGGATAAGAGCTGGAGGGGCCACAAATTAGATAGGGTGTGGGGGAGCTGGAGAGTATGTCTAGAAGGATGGGGAGTGAGGAGGCTAAAGCACAGAGCAAAGGCAAGAGGCAAAAATGCCTATTGGATGGGAGGCTAGAGAACGCCCAGATAGAAGATGGGATAGACTGATGGATGGTTGTGTTGAAAGGGGCAGGTTAAAAGAATGGTGAGGGGCTGGAGATATGGCTCAGTGGTTAAGAGTACTGGCCATTCTTCCTGAGGTCCTGAGTGCAAATCCCAGCAACCACATGATAGCTCACAACCATCTGTAATGGGACCCGATGGTCTCTTCTGGTGTGTCTAAAGATAGCTACAATGTACTCATATACATAAAATAAATAAAATCTTTAAACACACACACACAAAGAATGATGAGAAGAGGAATAAGTCTTACGCAGAAAAGAAAAAGAAAAAAAAAGGAAAAAAAGGAAAAAACCTTTCATATCTATGAACTCGAGTCTGGGGCAGACCAGCTTGGTGTGGGTCTTTCACCGTCCTATTATCTGGCAGGTGGACACTGGCCAAGAAGTCCTCCTTATCTGGGAACCTGTTGCTCAGCTGGCAACTGAAGACTCTGGATCAACAGGGTATCCATCACCCATGTGGGGCTGCACCACACTGTGGTCCTTCAGATGAAGCCTGAATTGTGGAGATGAGGAAGTGGAGGTAGAAGTTATGGCATGCCCTGTCCTGACTCAGAATCCCTTCTGCCAGGACCCTTTCCTGTCCCCAGGTTCTCTATGAATGAATCTGGTCCTGCTTCAGGAGCACAGAGATGAAGACAACTGGGTAGCCCTGGAAACAGTGCAGCCCAAAGCCTTTATAGCAAGACTATCCGGCCAGCTGCTATACAAATGTATCAGCCAGGAAGATGACCTAAATTATGGCCATCCACCAGCAGAAAGTGGGAAAGGGCAGGACATTCCTGTGCTCTGAAAAGACTCCAAAGGATCCTCTACCCTCTTCTTCCAGTCCATGTAGGTCCTAATCCTTCACCACAGCCCATGCCACAGAATCTCTTTGCCATGTTCCTTTTCCTGTGGCAAAAGCCAATCTAGACTCTTTATCCACTTATTCCACTTTAGTTTTGGCTACAAAAATACTATGCTTGACATTTAACACTAATTTCACATTTGTTGGGAGTATATAGTGTGTGTTCTTTTCCTAAAGTGTGTGTGTCTTGATCAGTAGGTTCCCCATCATCCATATGGTGCTGTACTATACTTAATTAGCCTTAATTGACATCATTCTTCAGATAACACCTGATACTGTAAAGAGGAGTTAAAGGTGTACACACACACAAAGAGACAGGCAGACGGACAGACAGACAGACAGACAGAGTATTCAACCTTTGATGTATTTGTCTATTGCTCTCCACCTGTTTTTGAGACAGAGTTTCTTTCTGGACCTGGGGATCATTGATTCTGCTAGACTGGTTGGCCAGTAAGCCCCAGGGATCCTTCTGTTTCTGCTTCTCCAGAGCAGGGATTAAAGGTGCATGCCATTGTGCAAAGTTTTTATGTGATATTAGGGATCTGAACTTGAGTTCTCATGTCTGTATGCCAGACATTTTTGCTCACTGAGCAATATCTCCAGTAACGTCTTTTGCTAAAGTACTTTAAGCATGAAATACATATAAACTTTATCATCATACTTTTATTTTTCAGTACATAGCAGTTAACCAAAGGCCTTGTGCATGCTGAGTAAGTGTCCCATCGCTGCACTACAGTGCCTATGAGTTGGCCCATAGCCTTTCCTGAATATCACTTAGCACTGTGAAGTACCCTAATACATAACTTGCTCTGGTAGTACAGGCTTGTGATCCCAGCACTCGAGACTGAGACAGAAAGATTCCAAGTTTGAAGCCAGTCTAAACTACACAGTGAGACACAAGAGAGGAAAAGGAAAAAGAAAAGGGAAAGGGAAAGGGAAAAGGGGAGGGGAAGGGAAGGGGAAAGGGAAGGAGAAAGGGGAAGGGGAAGGGAAAGGAAAGAGGAAAGGGAAAGGAAAAGGGAAGGAAAGGAAAGGAGGGAGGAGAGGAAGAGGAGGAAGAAGAGAGGAAGAGGAGGAAGAGGAGGAGAAGGAAGCATTGTGTTTGATACCTTAAGACCAGACTTAGGAGGCAGAGGAAGATATGATCTACATAGTGTGTTCCTGGACAGCCAGGGCTACATGCCTGGTCTGAAACAAAAAATGGATGGCATTATTCACCTTTGTGGATGATATCTACATGAACACTTAACATGTTGTGATAGCAAGGGCTATAGGAGAGAACAAGAAATCAGGGGCTGGAGTGACAGTAGGGAAAGTGCTTGCTGTGCAAGTATGAGGACCATCACTCATGTAAACGGCAGGTGAGTGTAGCAGTTGCCCATAATCTTAGTGCTCAGAAGTCATAGATAGATCCCTGGGACAAACTAGCTAGTTAGACTAGCTAAATCAGCTGATCTCCACTCAAGGAGAGACCCTGCTTCTATAAATTAGGTGGAAAATGCCTGAGGAAGAAATCTGTTATCAGTCTCTGGTGACATGTACCTAAGGTGTGTGTCCACACATGTGCACAGTACACACATGCAGAAGGGAGGGAAATATTGAGAAAGGGAGGGAAGGAGGAAGGGAGGGAGGGAAGACTTTACAGGCTGAGAAATCAAGGCACCAATGTGAATGACTTGACTACAGTCAACCTACAGTAAAACAACAGAAATAGAATTTCCCAAGCCCTGGGGACTTTGGTCTTCATGGTGGTGACAACACACAGAGACACCATCAGCAGCTGCCTTCAGAGCCTACTTGTAGAAAAGGCTAATCTAACTGATGACACCTATCTGACCTAACCATGCAGTTTATTCACGGCATGGGTCAGATGAGATGCAGCTTTTATGCCTGGCATGTGCCCTTCTCTGGAAAACCCAGGTCTCTATACTGGATGAGGCCACTGCCTCATAGACCCATGGACAGAGCTGCAGATGGAAGAAGCCCTTGGGCACCCATTTAAGTGCATAGTAATGCCTTTGCTCTGTGACAGACCATGCCAGAGGTGTTCTGCCTGACAGGGCCATAGCATATAATTTGTTCATCTGAAAGTGTCCTGGGATGAATTACAAAGTGCCCACTGTGCAGGGGGCATAGTCAAGGCCCCAGGGGAAGGAATGTGACATAAGACCTATGCTTACAGGACTCTAGGGGTCAGGAAGCTGTTCAGGAAATCCAGGGAGCGAATATGGAGCAGAACTGAACTCTCAGCTGATAAAGCCCTCAGCTTCTATGGCAACAACTGTTCCACTCTTCCTTGCAGGGTGCTGCTCAGAGGCTCAGAGACTAGGAGCAGGTGACGACGAGTATCATTCCAGCTCAGCTTCTGCCCAGAAGCGAGCCCAGGAACCAGGACTGACCGGAGTCAGGACTCTTTGACAGACCCCTTGGGAGTCAGCCATAGACCCTGCAGTGGCCAATAGATGACAGAGACGCAGGGACCTTTGGTGTGCTACAGGGTGCCCAATCTAGATTCCTCTATGGGAGGAAGATGACAAAATAACAGATTATTGAAATACCAGACGTGGAAGGACCCACATGTCCAGACTGGCCTGAGTAAGGCCTGCACAACCATGCTCACCCTACAACCAAAGTGGCCAGTGACTCTCAGCCCTAGCTGTCTACTTCAAGTCCACATACACCCCAGGCCAATCAGGCTGTATGCTCTGAACCCAGGTGATGGTGTGTACATTCACCAACTCCCCTTATTTTGAGATCATTAGATTTGACATGCAGTTTTAAGAAATCACAGAGAGAACCCTCTGCCATGTTTGTTTCAAAGATGTCCAACAAGTTCAAGTGGCACACTGATACTGAGAATGCTTACATTCCCTCTATTGCTTGTGTCTTATGTAAATGCAGTGCTTTTTGTTGCCATTTTGTGAGACAAGGTTTCATGTAGCCCAGGCTGGCCCTAAATTCTATTTGTAGTTGAGGATGGCCTAGAATTTCTGATGTTCCTATCCCCACCTCCCAAGTGCTAGTATTACAGGTATGTCTCACCACATCATGTTTATCGGACTCAAACCCAAAACTTTAGGCATGCTAGGCAAGCACTCTACCAACTCCATTACATCCCCAGCTCAGAATTTCAGTTCTATACCTATTTAAATTTGTAAAATTGTGAGTCTCTCACTGTGTTGCCCAGGCTGGTCTCAAACTTGAGTTCCTCCTGTCTCAGCATCCAGAGTGCTGGTATAATAGGTTTGTACCACTACCCACCTTGATTCATCACTGTTACTTAGCAACATCACTGCCATTGTCAGCTGCAGGCCAGGACTGGTGGGTCCTGTAAATACTGTAAGGAGCAGTATCCCCAGGTTCTACTTAGAGATGTCCCTCTGTCACTGTGGCAAAGCAATTCCCACAAATATCCATGGTCCCCTGAATCCAATCACTGGTCTAAGCTGCCCTAGTACTATCCATTACTCAGTGATACATGGGCAATTACTATGTTGGGGTCAGGAAAAGACTTCCACCTGCTTCTAGGATACAGGGCCTGCTTTATTCCACCCATCCTGAGCTTTCTCTGATGGCCCACCCTGATGTAGGGTTTTAGATCTCCCCTTCAGCCCAGATTGACCCCTTTTTGTGAGCAAGGCCAAGACTCGTTCACAGGCTTTCCATGGCAAAAAGTCACCTCATCAGCATGGCTGCCTTTGTTGTACAGAAGAGGAAACAGAAACTAGAAAGTGAGGATACAGGTTCCCAGTGACCAAGGGGAAACTTGCTCTTGGGCTTCTAATCACCCAGATACAGTGGTCCTGTTGTCAATTCTGCTCTGGAAGAAGCAGAGATGGGGCACCACAGCACTCAGCCTGCCACTCCAATGCTTGGACTCAGGCAGAGACTGCTATGTCTGTAAGTCCAGCCTCACATTGGTCTAGAAAGAGAGCCTGGGCCATGGGGTGGCTGGCACATGGCAGCAGTAGGTAAGTCAGTCAGGCGATTAGCCATTAATGCCTCAAACCAAACTCTCCTGATACAGGGCCCAGCTGGTGGCGGGAACAGAAATCAGCCTCAGCAGGCCACAGCCTCTAGATGTCACTGTAGGCCTTTTCCTTTCCCTTCCCTTCCTTTCCTTCCTTTCCTTTCTTTTCTTTTTTTCCCCCTGTGGTGCTGGGAATGGAACCCATGCAGGAAAAACACTGAGCCATCTCCTGGACTGGCACTGAGGATGTCTCAGCTGCACCAGAGTTGTCTTCCTCACTACAGCTACAGCTGTGTGCCAGGCATGGATGTAAATGCAGATAGCACAGCCATTCGGTCAACTCAGCCCAAGGCAGGCACCATCCCTTCCTTCCCACTTCTCTAAGGCTATACTGTCACTAAATCCCTTTGACAGAAAACTAAGGCCAGAGAATTTTAATGCCAGTATCTGCCCAGTTGCCCACCTTTCCAGCAATCCAACTTCCTAACTTCCTCAGCATATACCCAGAACTGACTTCCATCCTAGACTCCTTCCTCAAAGGCAGAGGCTAGGGGCAAGCTTCCGTTCCTTCTTGAATGGGGAGATTTGCTTAAGAAGTTATAGGTTTGATTACTGGGCTTTCAGAACTTTACACAGGGCAAAACAAAGACACTCAATACATGCTGACTGGGTGAACCAGGAACAGGAAGTATTAGATAATACAGCCATTCTGATACATGGTCTCGGGATCAAGACACCGCCCTCTATGGCACCATGACAGCATCTACAGTTCTTAGATAAGTCACATTCAAGAGGCCCTAGTAGCAATGGGCCTATGCTCTGTGTGGAAGCTGCGGGAGATGCTCTAGATTACACTAGGCCTGAAAGAAACACAGCGGAGGCCCTTGAAACAAAGTCAATTTGAACAGGACCTGGCTTTTATGTTGAGGATTGGAAAGCAGGTTCCCCTGCTCAGATGGCAAATGCTTTACCTACGGAGCCATCTCAATAGCCCCATTTTCCAAGATCTTAAGCAGTGTCAGTACATATCCGCCCCACTTTCTACAAAGAAGTATTTGGGACACTTGTGACTGACGTACACTGCTTTGTTCAGGGTCACGTGTCCAAAAAATGACAGGAGGACTCAAGTCCAGGTATTTGTGTACCTTACCATTCTGCCAGGCTCTCGGCAGCTCATAACTTTGGCGTCCACCATCTCTTTTTTATTTTTAATTTGCCCAGAAAGAGGCACTGTCCCCTTGGAGCTAGAAATATGGGCAATTCTAATACACTGAACACAGGTGCTGGGACGTGAACTTTAGTCCTCTGTAAGAGGAGAAAGCACTAACTGCTGAGCCACCTCTCCAGTCCTGCCCTGCCACTACTGATGGCAGTGGTATCACACCTGTCCTAGTCTGGTTCTTCCACAGTAGAGCTTAGAGACCTTTGTGCCCAAAAGAAAATAAAATGGTTGTTTAGAAAGAAATGAAATATTTTTCTTTACTGCAAATTATTTTCAAATAGTCACATTTCCAGTGTCATTACAAAAAGACTCTCAGGAGAAATCTGGGCCCTTTAAAGTAAAAGAATGGTATTAACTTACAAAAAATAAATACATATATTGCCACCTAAAGAAAAAGGATGCTTCTCTGGGATTGAAATTAGAGTCAAAATCCATAGCAAGTATGAAGTGTGGTTGGCATCGAGTTCTTGCTCACCAGGGGGTGGGTCTCTCTGTGCTCTGCAACCCACACCCCTAGAGGACCGCTTTCAGTATTCAGACTGAGGATCTAGTGCAGACATGGGCATGGCTGCTCCCAGAATCTAGTGCCTCCTCCCCCGACATCAAATGCTTGGGACTATTCCTCCAAGGAGCAATGCTCAAAAGTGGGGGTGGGGGAGAGTCACTGGTATTTGTGAATGGTTCTCTTCTTGTCCTATAAGGGACTCTGGCTGTCTTTGATAGCAGATTCTTGCCTGTGAGCACCATCCCTCCTGCTCTTGACTTTTGATGCTTATAACTATTCATAGACCTTGTGTGAGGAGTGAGCCCTCCCCATCTATGGACAGGAAGAAACAGAAAGCAGGAGCAGGGTTATATAAGTCCTTGTGAAGCAAGCCTTGCCTGGCCTGGTTCCAAGCCTGTCTGGCTAGGTCCCTTCACAGGCTGTGTCTAAAGGCTGTGCTGAATGCAGGGAAGTGTCAGAGTGCATGAAGACCAGATGGCAGGAGGGGGCATCACTGACATAACAGGGACAGGATATTTTTAGGGGTTTTCTTTCTTTCTCTCTTTTTTGTTTGTTTGTTTTGGTTCCCATGCTTTCAACTGCAAGACCTGAAGGCAAGATGCACTCTTCTGTACACAATAGGACTATATGTGACAGAAGAGCAGGCAGGGCCAGGAGAGGCTCCAAGGCTTGGCATCCATGGGTGGATGAAGAGAAGTGAGGCAGTGGCTTGTGTTTGGTCACTAGTATGTTTAGTTGCCCATGGCCTTGCTGTGGGCTTGCAGGAACATGGGTGAACTTTCAGAGAGCCTCACAAGTGGTGCCAGAGGCCAGATGTGTATCTGAAGTGGGGTGCATCTGTCTCCCAGCTTCTTCAAGGTCAGATCCAGGACAGAGTTAAATGGTGACCAATGCTTTATGTATTTTGCTTCCTTTTAGTTTGATTTTGTTTTTAATTTTTGGTTTTTATGTCCAGGAAGCGTAGGTTTCCAGGGCTGCTGGCTCATGGCTGGACACCGGGATCCTGGTCCTGCAGTCCTCCTCATCGGATGTACCAGAGACCAGCTCAAACCAAGCCAGCATCCTTGGCCATGCTATAGAAGATGCCTCTTTGCTGCAGGAGCTCAGAGGGTGCACCACACTCCCGAACTTCTCCCTTGTCCAGGACAATCACCCTGTATGGGGAGGGATATGCAGATGTTAGCATTATGAAAGAAGACACACCTGATGTCTGTGGCTTGCAAGAAGTATTATAAACTCTAGGGGCTGGAGAGATGGGGTCAGCCTGGTACCTGCCTTCCCGCCATCTTGTTATCTCTTGTAGCTAGCACATCTCCCTCTGAAATCAGTGTTGGTTGCTATGATCATTGTCCCTCTCTCTTAAGTAAGTGTCCTGGTCCTTAATATGGTCCCTATGTCTTGTTTGACAGGGGACCCCAAAATCCAGAATAATATGGAGCACATATCAGGTACCTCATGCATATAGATATGTTTGATAACCTGTTTTTCCCATGACGGAAGAATTCCACCAATTGGGGTTGCTCCTGAGCATAAGAATGCTGACAGAATGAATGAATGAATGAATGAATGAATGAATGAATGAATGAGCAGGACTAACCCTGCAAGCCCACAGATCTACTCTGGGGCCTCACCTTGTGTAGTCCATTATGGTGTTAAGGCGATGAGCAATGGTGAGCACAGTACAGTCTTCAAACTGCGTCCGGATGGTGGACTGAATAAGGTCATCTGTCTCCAGGTCCACAGCCGCTGTAGCCTCGTCCAACACTAGAATTTTTGTCTTCCTCAGCAGAGCCCGGGCCAGGCACACAAGCTGTCGCTGCCCCACACTAGGAAGAGAGAAAAACCCAGAGAGAGGGGTTCAAACTACCCTGATCCTGAACCAGGCTTTGGGAGGAAAAGACTAGCAGACAGGTGGGCTTTGGGCAGAACAACAAGGCCACGCACCGTATCCATACGTGTGATGGATATTACTAATTAATCATGCTATACCTGGTTATTTCCTGGTGAGCAGGAAAGGGTTTTAGGATCATTCCCAACAAAAGGCTCAGAAGTGATATTTTAAAGTATCAGCCCGGTTCAGTGTGGGTGACAAAGACAGCAAAGTGGCTCAGTATCTACCACCTCATTGAGCTGCAGAGGCCTTAGCACTGGCTGGACTCAGCTATGTGCCTGGCCTTAGCCAATGGATGTTGGCCAGTGAATGGCCAGCAGAAACTTGACATGGGAATGGACACTGAGAATGGTCATTCTTACACATCTGCCATCACCATGACAACATGCCTAGACCAGTCTGTTAGAGGATACACTGATCCCACTAAGGACAAGTAGACCAGCCAATGGTCAGCTGCATCCCCAACCCTGCCCCAGCCAAGATCAGCAACACAGCCACTGGCTGACCACCACTGAAGCAGGATGGGAGTTGGTTTCCCTGACGATGGATAGAGGGAATTAGCACAGAGGCAAGTGGGTAGAATCTTTCCACACACAGCTCATGCTTGCCTGAGCTTGCCCGAGCTTACCTCAAGTTCTCTCCACCTTCAGCACACTCATGGTTCAGTTTGTCAGGCAAGGCTGACACAAAGCCCTTCAGGTGAGCAAGCTCCAGAGCCGTCCAGACTTCCTCATCAGAATACTGACTGAAAGGGTCCAAGTTCATGCGGAGGGAACCCGAGAACAAAACAGGATCCTATGCAACAACAGTAGACGGCACGTATGAGAGTTTAGATTTGGAAGTTCCTCACAGACTGATGCTTTGAGCTCTTGTTCCCCAGTTGGTGATGTTATTTTAGAATGCAAGGAGATGGAGCCTGGATAGAAGAAGTAGGTTGCTAAAGGCAAACTTCTCAAGGTTACACTTGGCTTTGATTCTGGCTGGGCCCCTACTTTCTGGTTTCTTGACATGAGAAGCCATCACCACACACACCCTACTGCATGACCATGCTTTCCCCACTAAGATGGACAGCGATCCTATGATACTATGAACCAAAATAAACCTCTCTTCACACAGGTTTATTCTACTAGGTATTTTGTTACAGCGATCAGAAAAGTAACTAGGAGCAGATGACAATCACACCATGCTGAGCTAAGGGAGCTCAGAGATGCAAGGCCTGAGATGTATGCACCAGAACAGAAAGAGGTTTCAGAGTCCCTCCAAAGCATGAACTATGTGGGATTTCTGTTAACAGAAAATGTCTGAAAACCCCTGGGTTAACTGGACTAAAATTAGTATTTTTACAAAATTTCTCCATATGCGAGAATCCTCTCTGTTGCTTTTAGTGGTGGTATTTCGTCAGAGCAACAGAAAAGGAACTAATCAGTCACTCAATCCCACCTCCAGGAGATACTGTCAGAGAAACTTAGGAAATATCATAAGCACAAACAAGACGTTAGGGAACTGATACCCACAGGCTTAGAAAATTATCTGTAACTTAGCTCCAAAAGTGTCAGAGATTAACACAATGGCAGAGGACAGTGTCTTACTTGGCCCCTACCACTACCAAAATGCACAGATGCTCTGGTTCTTTGTATGAAATAGTACAGTGTTTTCACATAACCTACTCACAGCTCCTGTATACAGCCATGTCTAGATGACATACTACCTAATGCCAAGAAAATGCTGGGGGAAATAGCTGGGCATCGGGGATGGAGGGTATTACATGCAAATGCTAAACCTGAAAAAGCAAAAACAAACAAACAAACAAAAACCTCAACATGGTCTCCATGACTGAAGGCATGTCCCACCAGGCTTGATGGCCTGAATCTGATTCTCAGAATCCACATGTAAAAGGAGAAAAAACAACTCCTGCCGACTGTCCTGACCTCCACACGCATGTTCTGTTCCCCTCTCTCAATAAGAACATGAATGTAAAAACCCCACCCCACCTCCAGGTGGCTGAGTCTATGGATGTGCAGCATGTGGCTCCAGTGTGCCAGGCCCAACAAGCTCACTCACCTGTGGAATGATGGTGATCTTGAAGCGCAGGTTGTGCAGACCAATCTTGGCGATGTTTACTCCATCAATGATGATCTCCCCTTCTGCAGACTCATTGATCCGGAACAAACCCAGGGTGAGGGATGATTTCCCTGCTCCTGTACGACCCACAATACCAACCTGCAATACAGAGGGGGCTGTGGTGAGGTAGGAATGCTGTAGGCTCTGTCTTCCCCCAGCAGGTGTCTGGGTCAGAGCTGTGAGGTCATCTGGTTGATCCAACTACCACGTTCTCCAGGACCCACTTTCAGGAGCTACTTTGAACAAAAAGTTGAAAAACAACTGGCCTTTGCTTTGCAGGCTTCCAAAGGCTAAAGGCTTTTTATAAGTCAGGCTTTTTATAATCCCAAAGGGATGAGGTGCAGACAGAGGAATCTTTAGTTGAATTATGTTATATTCAGTTACAATAGTCAGAAAATAATGAGGTATTTCCCACCCAGTTCCTCTTTCCTCTGAAAGGACTGACCCATGGCAATGCTCAAATTTAAGCAAAGCCCTTGAACTTCTTTGATATGACCTGGGCACTAGTTACTGGCCAATGAAGACATCCCCAAACTTCAGTGACAGTTCTTTCTCCAACATTTTACATCAGAACTTGAGACAGGTTCCTTCCACCTCTAACAGTTATCCTAGTCCTATGCATGAATACCCATGAAGCATAAAGACTCAGAGACTATCTCATGGGAACAGAGTGCTCTGATCCATGTGGATGGACAGTGTAACAAATTGACATGTACATGATATAGATGACTGGGGATCCCTGACCAAGTTTCTGAGAAAAGTCTATGGGTCACAGTCTAGAATGTCTTCCAGGAATAGCTTGGAACCATAAGAAGGCCCTAAAATACCAACAATTTCTTATGTCCCTATGTCCACCCACTTTGATAATGGTGACATCACCTTACTACTCTAGAGTTTACAAACTGCAATGCCTTAAAGGGATCACACAGGCACATGGACGACATAGGAGAAACTGGGATGGACTGGAAGGTGTCTGTGAGAAGGAGCCTGGTTTTACATGTTTCAACTGTCCATGAAAAGCAAAGGGACCATACATGAAGTATCATGGATGTTTTAGTATTTTTAGTTCATACAAATGTTTCCCCAAAACATATCTGTAGGTTTATGGTCCTTGTCATTCAGCAATTCATGGTGCCACCTGTCAAATACACTCTGTAGGTACCCCTGGGAGGCACACCACAAAAATCACTGTGCCACAAAAGCTATCAAAATGGCAGCAAGCCCCTCCTTCCTGCCCCAGCCAAGGGCCCCCACAGTAAAATGTCCCACAGAAGCTGCCAAAATGGTACCTCAGCAAAACCCACCGCAGCCAGGAAGAACTTCCCACCCTAACCCATGGTCCCAATGCAGGGGGAAATGGGGTGAAAAACCCACCAATCCCTCAGCAGGAAACTCACAATTCCTGATATACTGCTCTCCCACCCTTAGGATTTGAAATCCCACAAATCCGCACTCTGGAAATTGGAAATCGCTGTCCTGAGAAGTTCTGCCCCCTCAGAAACCCTATATAAATATCTAAACACTGTCCCTTTGTCCAATTCCCTGCCATCTGCCCCCGGGAGCAGAGGACAGCCATCCCTGGATTTGTCCTTCCATACCCTGGACCCTCCAATAAATCTGTTTCATGAGATTTTCTGCCTTGTGTGAAGCAGGCTTCTCATCAGAAGCCAAGGGGGAAAAAAAAACAAACAATGAAGAGAAGAAGCAAGGAAGTGGGACTGAGGCTCCTGAGCTCCTCAGCTCAGCGAGAGGCACGCCCCTGGGAGCTGCAATGCTCTGCTGAGGAGGCTTCCTCTCATAGCTGTGTGGCTCACTGCTCCCCTGCCGCCCCTCCCCCCACTGTCTCACGGTACTCTTCCACTGGGATACCTTCTCCCCTTGGAGCTATGTGGTGCCTGGGCTTCTGAGTCCCAGGATACCTCCAATCCGAGCACAAACACACACTCAGCATATTTTATCTCCAGAATTCCACCCAGTAAAAGTCCCTCAGTCTCATAGTATGAGCTGTGACTAATGACAGGATTCTGAAAATCAAATTCAGGCCCTCAAGCTTCAGAATCAAGCCATCAAGCTTGGCGGGATAGACCTTTCGTCATGGAGCCTATAACTAGTTGCTGTTGTTGCTGTTTTAATTTGGTTTTTTTATTTTGTTTTGTTTTTCAAGTATAGCATCTGCATGTAATAAAAAAGACTTTTATCAACTAATTGATACACTGCTATTTTCCTAGCGTTTTCCTGGCACTAGGTGGCATATCATCTAGACATGGCTATAGACAGGAGCTGTGAGGAAACTATGGGGGCTGATGATGTCCTTAAGACAACAGGAATGGAGAATGGCATCCCGCCACCTTTTATTTTTACTCCATTGCCTATGAGTTGGTGAGGATGGGGGATGGTACACACCCACCTTTTCTCCACCCTCAATGGTGACATTTATGTGCTTGAGAACCAAGTCCAAGTCTTCTCGATACCTCAAGCAGTAATCCCGGAACTCCACACGGCCAGAGTGGGGCCAGGTGCTGGGTGGAGCTGTCTCCTGGATTTGCCAAGGAGCCTGGGTCACAAGAGGAATAAGAGGAATCAGTAAATGTAAGCTGCAACCCTAAACTCTGGGGATCCAAACTCAGTCCTCATAACATTTACCCCAGCCTCCAACAATTCTAATCAACTCATTTCCACTTAATTCTTCAATGTATGAGAAAAATTCCTACACAGATGAAATTTAATTTCAGTTTAATTTCCCATAACAAGAGCCCCTCGAAAGCAAATAACAGACGGCTCTGGCAGTAAGAGCTCCTGTTAAGGCTTTGGCAGGAAGAGGCTACCTGCCAGGGAGAGAATGTTGCAGTTTCCTTGGCAGTTGTGAGGAAACCATCTTAACTAATAAGAAGGTTATGAGCCTCTAGCAACAATCAGCATTAGAACTTTCTCTGTGACATCACTGAAGAAAAGAATGACAAGGGAAAGTTTTCTTAATAAGTGACACAGCCCATGGGCCCTGACAGCACCTTGGAATCTCATATCTGGACACTTGGTATCTTGGGGAAAACAAGACATGTGGACAATTTTCTTCCTCTAAAACAAGGTAGTTCTAAGCAAGTGTTAGAACAGAACAATCCCAAGAGGTCCTGGAAGGCACCCAGTTCATCCTCCAAGTAGGTAGAGGGCACCCATGAGGTGTCTGAAAGGTGAAGACCAGGGGACCAGGCTGGAGTCCTGTCTTACCTCTTTCTCCGTTTCAGAATACTCCTTCAGTCTCTCCACTGCCACAATGTTGGTCTCCATCTCAGAGGACATTCGAACCAGCCAGTTCAAGTATGCAGTTATCTGCCAGTGAAGGAAGCCATGTGGGGTCTCTTAGGGGAAGTGTGGCTTCATCCTCATGAATTATGCATAAGTGATAGCATTCAAACAAACACAGAAATGAGCCCAGAGCCATTACCCAGAGTGGACACTGTGTACCTCTTAGGGATCACACCTTCCAAGGTGACACATGGACCAGACAAGTTATCAGAAAGAAGTCAGGAGCTATAAGATAATTCTGTGAGGAAAGTACTTGCTGAGCAAGCCAGGTGACCGGAGTTCTACCTCCAGAACAGTAAAGGTGCAAGAAGAGACCTGACCTGCAGAGTGCTTCTAATGACCTCCATGTGTGCGCCACGGCACACCCTCCTGGAAGGGAGGGAGGAAGGGAAAGGCAGACAGAGAAGCTATATAGGAAACAAAAATATTTTGGAACCAGGTAATTTTCATGTGATGGTTAATGTCCATAATTAAGCCCAGTGCTCCAGAAACTGAAGCAGGAGAATGAGGCTGTTAAAGGCCAGCACCAACAGCAGCAGCAACTAACACAGCACAGAGGGAAATAGCTTTGAAAGCACCAAGTCACCAAGAATCTTTTGACTGATGAAAACTGTGGGCCATGCGTCAGAATTCCCATGCTGTAGTCACTAGGCTCTATGCCTTTAAACTCCGTTCAAGCCCTCTCCTTTCCCCACTCTGCAGGTCCAGGAACTCAAAATCTGGTTGCCATGAGGAGATCATTCAGCCCAAGAAAGCGCCACTTACCTGCAGTGAGTAAGACACAGAGAGACCCACCAAGCCAGCACTGAGGCTGTGCCGGGAGATGACTGCAAAGAGGGCGGCAAACAGCACAACGCAGTTGCCCACACACTCAAGGCGCACAGCCAGCCACCTATATGGAGATACATAAAGGAGATATATCGGAATGTATCAGACAGCCAGGTACCCAGATTCGAGGTCACAGGCAGAGCTGGGTCCTTCTGCTAGCTGAGTTAAGTCCCCAGCACTTCTAGAGAAAGACCTTGTGGGTATCATGAATCCAGAATGTGAGAACTAGATAGGGTCAAGAGAGCACACCAAGGGCCCATAGGACTTGAAGCCAACAACTCTGCATGAGCCTGGCTTGTCACAGGGACTAAAATAAAATTCTCCAGAAACAATCTTCATCCTGGAACATCAAATTTTTCTTAAGAAATCATTAAAATAAAAAAATAATTCCCTGGATATTCCTAAGATGTCATGAACTATAGAAGGCACTGCTATTTGCAAATAAGTTATCTTGGGACAGGGGCAGAGCTCAGTGCTGGATCACTGGCCTGACATGCAAAGGCCCTGGTTTTGAGAGTAACCACTACAAAATAATATTAACAATAATGATAAATAAATACAATCAGTCCCTTGACAAGAGATGGACCTCAACATGAATAAGAAACAAGGTGTTTAATCCAAGGTTGGACACTGAGCTCTTGAGACCACCCCCACCTGCACCTCACAATGCCAAAGTTATGTGGTGACACAAATGTGGGTTCTCATACTTACACAGTAAGCAATTTCAGCCACCATGCCATCTTTCCAGATCCTAGATTGCTTTATTTTGGAGACAAGGTCTCATTCTACAGCCTAGCTGGCCTGCAACTTCCTAGGTAATCAAGGCCACTCCAAACTCACGGCAATCGTTCTGTAGGCATGTGTCACCATGATATTTTGATGACCCTTATGTTTCCATTTCTTTCCCCACCAAAAAAAAAATGGAAGCGGAAGGACTGGGCACTCAGCCAGTTGCCTCCACTGTACGGACCACTGCGCCCACCTGTTGGCCACAATGCTGGGGTAGTAGGCCTTCTGGTTCTCATCTACCTTCAGGTCACTCTGGCGAATGAAGCGCTCCTGCTCCTCAAAGGCTCGGATGACACTGACCCCCAGCAAGGTCTCACTGAAGTGTGAGTACACAGGGGAACGGCTGACAGACTCCAGGCGCTTCAGCTGGCGCGAGGAGGCCACGTAGAACCTCTGTGGGAGACACATAACCAGTGCTGAGCCCTCATCACATCCTCCTGGGTATACTGAGAGAAACTAAACATGGTCATTACCTCCAGGGATCAAAACTCTGAAGATACACTGCTTACCTGGTAATCTGTAGGATAGTAATATCAGTGACATTAGTGTGTCCCGTCTGCCACCTATAAACCCAGGCAATGATCTTTGTTATGTTTAGGTGGAGACTACAAGACCAAGTGACCTCTCTGGGTCCATGGCTAAGAAGCAGCAGGATGGACCTGACCTCCAGACTGACTGACCTCTCAGAAGTCCTCTAAATGCTTGGGGCTTTGCTCTTCCAATAGGAAAGGTTTAAAAACAGGTTTTGTAACCACCAGACCTCTTTATAATCTTCATTTGCTACAAACACAGAAACCTGCCCAAGTCACTGTACTGTCTTAGATTTTATTTCTTCTGTACTAAAGCCATTTTGCATAGTAGGCTATGAGGAAAAGAGAAAAGAGTCATGGGTTCTTCAGTGTGAGTCCCACTGTTTTCATGTACACACACCACACATGTAATACACACACATACATGTCAACAACCATGATATCCATGAACTCCACTAAACCAGAAGGAGCGACTGCCTGTGTCAGCTGCCTCACATGCATGGCAGCTCCATACATTTGCCGCTCTCTGTTCTCCTTCAAGTTCATGGCCTCTTTCACTAATCATTATTGCATGCATAAGTGTACGTATGCACGTACACACACACAAATATATCCCTAAATATAACCTGTTTGAATACAAATAATGCTACCTATATGCGTATTTTGAGGACTGACTCTTTGCCACTGGACAAGCAAATGGCGTGCTCTCCTTTGGGCAGAGCTTTAGGAACTCTCCTGTTCTTAGCTTTACTCAGTTGCCTATTGTCTTAATTTGGGTAACTACTGCTGTGATGAAGCACCATGACAAAAACCAACTTGGGGCGGAAAGGATTTACTTCAGTCACAGTTCCATAGAACAGTTCATCATTAAAAACAGGACACACAGGGCGGTGGTGCCTTTAATCCCAATACTCAGAAGCAGAGGCAGCCTGATCTCTGGTCTACAGAGCGAATTCTAGGACAGTCAGAGCTGTACAGAGAAACCCTGCTGGGGTGGGGGTGGGGGTAAGGGGCAGTGAAGGCAGGAACTCCAGTAGAACAAGAACCTGGAGGCAGGAACTGATGCAGAGGACACGGAGGGATGCTGCTTTCTAGCTTGTTCCCATGGCTTGAATAGCTTTCTTTCTTTTAGAAACCAGAACCACAAACCCAGGGATAGTAGCACCAATAACAGACACCCCCACACACACACCCTGCAACAATCACTACATAAGAAAATGCTCTACAGGTTTGCATACAGCCCAGTCTTAAGGAGGCATTTTCTCAATTTAGGTTTCCTTCTCTCAGATGACTACCCTGTGTCAAGCTGACATAAAACTATGCAGCACACCAGCACTAAAGCCTTGTAGGCTTTTTCTACCCCATTTTGCATGTTCAGAGACTGACCTTGTCTCCTTGTGCCTTATCATATCAGGATATCGTGACAAGTACCAACCTTGGTGGCAGGACCAGCTTCTCACATTTGAACCCTGAGCATGAAACTTGAGAACAAAGTGGGAATGGCACATGTGGCTTTTAAAACCTCACATCTTGCACTTTCTTCTAGCAAGGCCATACCTCCTGACCCTAACCACACAGTGTGCCAACCGGAAGCCAAGTGTTCAAACATTTGAACTATGAGGCATATTATCATTCAAACTGCCAGTCAGTATACTTTTGGGGTTTTTTGTTGTTATTTTTTTTTAATAATTTTAAAAACAGGGCTAATGAGATTGCTTTGCTCAGCAGGCAGGGACTGCTGAGCTCTTGCTCCATAAACCTTATTCTCAAATCACATCCCAAGATGGAAAGAGAGAACTTACTAGCCATGCTGTTCTTTGACATCCACAACTGTGCCACAAGCTATTTATTTCTGTGTCTACACATTACTGTGTGTAGAGCCAGGAATCAATGTATCTTCCTTGGTCTCTTTTCCACCTTGGTTTCTGAGGCAGGCTCTCCCACTGAACCTAGCACTCACTGATTTGCTAGACTGTCTGGCTCAGAAACCCCAAGACTCTTTCTGTCTCTGCCTCTCCAGCACTGAGATGATAAAAACACTTTACCTGTCTGTCTTTATTTATTTATTTAATTTACACAAACTTATTTTGGAGGGCGGAGCAGGGTGCACTCATGCTACCCAGCATGCACGGCGGTCAGAGGCAGGCACTTTGAGGAAGCCAGTTCTCATTTCCCGCCATGTGAGCCCTGCTTGGTCATGGGGCTTGGCAGTATCTTGATGGCCCAGGCTTAGCTTTTTCTAGGGATCAAATGCAGGTCTTCATGTTTGCAAGGTAAACACATTACTCCTCCAAGGGGCCCTGAAGTCACGCCATTTCTAGTTTCTAGTACTACACTGTGCTTGTTCTGAACTAGAGCCTTCAGGAAGCTTTCCAGGCAACCATGAGGCCACTTGCCACATTTTGGTAAATGCAGTCAAGATATTCTAGTAAACAGCTGGCAATAATTTAAAGAAGCTACCAGAGAGGTCCAGGAAATAGACCTTTTCCCTATAATATGATCTTTCTTTCTGGTAACATCATTAACCTGCAGTGTGATGGGGCCCAAGTATAAGGTGGTAAGGTCCCTAGTGACAAAAAACCCACTGTGTGGTATTTTTAATTTTTTGTTTTGTTTTTGAGACATGTCTTGCCATATAGCTTTGAACTCTCCATCCTTCTACCTCAGCTCCCTGAGTGCTGGGAAGACCAGAAGGTGTCAGCAAGCAGTTTACACTGCCAGCATTCCCTGACAATCTCAACACCCAGCCTTAGGAATGGCAATGCTTCAGCTAAATCTCTGAGCACAGACCTCAAAACCACACACCTCAAAACCACACACCTCAAAACCACACACCTCAAAACCACACACCTCAAACTCACACACCCAGGGTCCTACTCTTCGCTCTGCCAGCTGAGTGTATCCATTCACCTGTCACCTAAATATGTAATCTACATAAACATGACCCAAGAAAGTACACAGATACAAAGAAAAAGTGGTTTCTACAGAGGAGACAAGGCATGAACCAGGACAGCTACCCTTCTCCCAGTGGAAACTGGGAGCTGAAAACCAAAATGTCCCCTGCCCTCCCTTACAAATAGCAGTGGTCACATGACTGTTCTTGACGACTGGAAGACTTAAATTCTGATCCAGTGGCTATAGGTCCCTTTTCTGTTCCCTTCTGTTAATCTCAGGATCTGAGCTACATACATGACAGATATGATAAGCATTCTGAGCCATGAGACCAATTTAAAGACTGAAGATTTATGTGAAGGCAGCAAAGCAGATGGAAACGAAAAGGAAGGCGTGAGCAGCAGCAAGACTGGGTGTTGACTGAGCCACAGGACCACACCAGACTCAAGACAAGCTACATCCTAATCTGTTGTGAGCATCAACCCCAGTGAGGCTGCTGTCCACAACAGACAAGGGCACAGCTGAGTGCCGTGGTCACATCCTCACCAGCCCTCCAGAAGATGGATAGACAAGAGGCTCACCTGCACAAAGAAGTAAACCAGACCCAAGGGTGGGATGATGACTGCGGCAATGGGCGTGGCCAGTAGGATGATGATGACAGCTCCAATGACACTGAAGAGTGAACCCATGAACATCTTGATGACCTGTGGGATCATGGAGTCCACCGTGTCCAGCTCCTTGGAGAATCGGTTCACTAGGTTCCCACTGGGTGTACGCTCGAAGAAACTCATGGGCGATCGCAGAACATTGTGCAGCAGGTCCAGGTGCAGGCGACGGGAGGCAAAGATGCCTCCAATGGACACAGCCATGGAGTAGCCAAATACTGCCACGCCTAGCACAGCAATAGAGATGTAAGTGGGAGATGTAGAAGGGGGATCTGCAGGCTGGCCTTAGGTATCTCAGCAAACCAGGGACATGGTCCTCATTGTGTACTATACCCTATGCTGGGGTTTCTAAAATACCGAATTTTCCTTTAATTTTAATGAACTAAAATTCAAATCATTTCCCATGGCTGGCGGTTACTGTACCAAGCAACATAGCTCTAATAGCAGATGCTGATGCTGTGTGAACCTGGGAAAATGCCATATCCTCTCTGCTCCTTGCTTTTTCTCAAATATAATATAAAGGGTGCAGCAGTTCCTAGCTCTGTGGGCATGGGGGGTGTTATAGATAGAGAAACTCAAGACATCACACCTGATCTTCTGAGGGCTGTTCCCAAGCTACCTCAGAGACCAGGCAACATCTGTGGTCCCTCCAAACAGCCCGTACTCCACAGTCCACAGTCCACAGAATTCTTTCTGGGACTTTTATCCGAGACTCTTTCTCTAGGAACAAGGGAAAGGTGGGGGCTCCAGAGCTGGTGCTGCCAACCTTGTCAGCTGACCCTTCCATGTTACCTCATCTGTAAAATTGTGTTACCTCATATGTAAAATGGGGACACTGACACTCAGCTCCAACCCACACCCAGTACTAAGTGCTTTCCCAGCAGCATGCTTGGGTACAGGAGAAGCACACAAAGTGAGGACTCACTCACTGCCCACACAAGTGAATCAAGGGTATGGAAAGGACGTGTGTATAAAGCAGTTTAATGAGCACACAGACCTACAACAAGATCACACACTATAGGCTGCTTCATTGGATGCCAACTCAATCAGAAATTCACCTGTGGGTCAGTTGTGAGACTATTTGACAAGAGGACTGAGAGGGAGAGGTGGGCATGAATTCAGCCAGATGAATTCAGCAACCTACCT
This sequence comes from Apodemus sylvaticus, assembly GCF_947179515.1. Taxonomy (NCBI): domain Eukaryota; kingdom Metazoa; phylum Chordata; class Mammalia; order Rodentia; family Muridae; genus Apodemus; species Apodemus sylvaticus. Next base: position 109,066,345 of record NC_067481.1, on the reverse strand, counting down.
TGTGACAGGTTCTATCCATCCGGTCTGGCTCAGTTTAGGGATGTTAATTTCCCTGAGGACTTGGAAACTCAATTATGAAATTAAGAATGAAGCAATCTCAGCCATACCTTGCAAGATGCCCAAGGCCCCATAGACACTCAGTCGAAAATTCCTGTTCTCCTGAGTCCCATTGACAATAGGGTGGTCATCTGTCCAGAGGCTCAGCCAATAGTTAGAGGCCAGTGCAGATACATGGTTGCAAAGGAAAAGGAAGATACTCAAGAAGGAGATCAAGAGGCCAATGGCCTTCATGTAGCTCCAGTACACTGACAGCTGCACCTAGAACCCATAGAGTATTAGCATAGGGTTAGCTATTCCTACGTGACTCCTCACAGCCCAGCCCTCCCTCCTGTTCCCAGACCCTCAAGACCCAACCACTCCATTAGTCAATGACATCAGCCAGCAGTGCAAAGTCGGGCCTTCTACCTCCCACCTCCCACAGAGCTTGAGGGGAGTGGGTGTGTCAAGCACCTGAACAGGCTCCGACCTGCCGGCAATCACCCACTGAAACACATGAGCACAGAAGCTCCTTAAGAGGCACAGAACACCATGCAAGTGCCCAGGTGAGTGGGCACCGGGAGGTTTTTCCCTGAGGAAGTGATGTTGAAGAATTTACCAACGGTGAATGGAAAACAGGCAGGGAAGGGATAAGGCCCTGAGGTGTGGGAGAGCTCAACACATTTGGGGAAGTGACAAAAACGCAGAGGTGGTTGCAGCTGCCTGGTGATCTGGAAGGTCTCATTCAATAGTACCAACATGGATTCAGCAGCTCAGATCCCAACTCCAGCAAAAGTCATATCGTGTCTGTGACCCTGGGCCCTGAGAGGCTTGCTGTGAGATGCATATACCAAGCAAATCAGTGTGTACTGGGCCTCACTCACCTGCCCTGTCTGGGCCTTGTCTGCTTCCATCAGCTTCCACGTCTCCTCCTTAGCTCCAGCCTTCTGCAGTTCGGTTGTGCTGCTGTGCTGCTGGCTAGTATCCCCACTGTGGGAAGAAGAGTTGCTGAGATGCCTGTTACGAAGGAGAGTAGGGTGTCAGTCAAAGCACACACACGCTTGTCCTCCTACGTGTCCAGGGAAAGGGATGTGTATGTCACAATGGGAGCTGCTGTGGTGAGTGTAAAGAGTAATGGACAGAAAATGTGCAGGAACAATCTTTCATGT